>NC_058144.1:10332910-11532910 GCF_011075055.1 Mangifera indica
AAAATATTAAATTTAATTGATGTGAACTTCACTCCGTACATAATTTTATTTTAGCAAAGAGGCCCAGAAATAAATAAAAAACATCATCTGAATGCATAAATTAATTATTATTACTAATCGGTTACACAAATACTTAATAAAACACTTTTCATCTAATTTCCCAATTTCAGCTTCAGGCTTTTCCCTCAGCCCATCAAATTTTTTCTCAAGAAATCTCTTTTTACAGTCATAGAAATAGATCACAAAAGCCACCCACTTCATCACATTCCACAGACAATTCACACAGACTTGTGCAGCAATGACTTCAATCACATTTTTGCTTCCTCCATTTCGCCACCCAAACAGATACACAAATTCTTAACCCAAAACTCCAACCCGAGAACATAAACTGTAGCACAAGTCCTCGCTTTTGCTGCCTCTACTCAGATATGCAGAGACTCCAAGCGCCACATCGCCGTGTTTATTCTCCTCCAGGATCGAAATTACCAGCCCCATATTCCATATCGCAGTCCACTCCATGGATTTTGCCAGAAAAACAATGATCAGTAACCCGTATATGATGTTGAAGAACACAAGTGTTGAAGCGTAGAAGTTTATTGACAAGGTCAACAAGCGATCAATGTAAGTGAAGTTAATAGAAGAGCGCAGATGGATGTGATCAATGTGCCTTTGAAACTCACCTTGTTTATCGTTTTCCTGATTATGCCCTTCAAACTCGTTGATTCATTCTCATCTTTTAAGTAAATCTCTGAAGCTGTAGAAACTGTGATGATGGTGTTAAGTAGGTCGACAAGATGAACAAGACCCAAGAACGAGAGAAATGAAATGAGATTTTTTGCTGAAATTTTTCCAATCAATTCTCGGATGGCATGAAAGGTTGACCTGGAATAGCACGACGTTAAATCAAATTCGTAGCAAGGAGAATCGTTGGACATGAATTTGAGAGCTTGAATCAAGTTGTGCTGGAAAATTATCTCATGCAAAAGGAAGAAGCAGAAAAAAGGAAAGAGAGCAGTGAGAAAAAAGATGATGAAGGTGGGAATTCTGAAAGGTAATTTGATGGTTTCTTTGATTATTCCAAAGAAGTCTAGCTTTTCTCTCATTAGAATTTTGTTATTGTTGATCTCCATTTTCACTCTGCTTTCCTTACTCCTCTAGTTCAGCATCTAAATCTATGGTTGTGTTAGGGAAAACGTAGTCTTTGGTGTATGGAGTCAAAAGTCAACTTAATGGGCAAGAAGGATCTTGGAAGGAACTCGCAAGCAAAAGCTCTTCCTTAAGTTGACTTGACAAATTATTTGATATTTTTTATTCATTATTATTCATCGGATCCTTCTTATGGATCCCAAGCATCAATTGGGCCGCATAAGTGCAGGCTCAATTAAGCCAATTTTGAATTAGTCCGCAAGTAACCTTGTAGATCCTTTTCGGCCAAAAGATTATTCCACCCAAAGTATAAAAAATGACAATTTCCCCTAGAATTTTTTTTCACTTTTATTTGATGATGATCCAGCGTTCTTTAGTCATCGCCGTCCGCCCTCCTATCTTATCTCTCCTTTTCCTCTTCAACCACAAATTGATGAAAATTGTCTAGAAATCTAGATAATTTTCATCTAGACTCATTATCATCCAAATGATTCATTTGGATATCATTATCTTGATAAAAATCTTCTAAATTTTTAGATGATTTTTGTCAATCCATGACCAAAGATGAAAAAGAGAGAGACCCAGAGAGAGATAAAGTGGGAGGGAGGATGATTAATGGTCAGAGACAACTGATTGTCTACAAAAAAAAAGAGAAAAATACTCTAAGGAAAATTCTTATTTTTCAAATTTTGAAGGAAAATTTGGTTGGGGGGGAGGGGGCGGCGGGGGAATTATGAAATTTTCAAATTGAGAAAGAAAATATGATAAAAGTTTAACTTTTTAATTTTTTTTGTTAAATAACAATTTTATCTTTAATTATAACTGAAATTTTTAATTGAAATTATTTCATTAATGAATATTTAAATTTTTAAAAATTAAAAAATAAGACTTTAAATTTTTACTATAGCGTGTCGAAACAAGTCTTTTGACCTTTTCGTTTTTTTTTTGTTTATCTAAATCCCATTAAATTGTGAAGAAAATTATGCCTGAATTTGTTTTTCCAAAAAAATTAGGTGGGTGAATCTGACAGTGGGAGACAAATTCAAAAGTTAATTAAATATGTGGTTAATCATAAAGCGAAATGCACGTGAGAGGATTGGTAAGATTCTAATGTTGGTGATATAACCTAAATGGGATCCCGTGGGTCCTTGGCTAATAATATGTTGGGCAAAGTAGTTTTTTCTCAATCAAAATAATATATTCATAGCAGAGTAAAAATTTAAATATTTATTTATTTTTAAATAATATTAAATATATAATTAAAATTATTATTTAATAATAATATTAAAAAAATTATTTTATTTTCTCTCTAAATTTTAAAATTTAATATAAATTCTTATACTTAAACTTTAAAAAGTGACTTCCCTTGCCGTCCTCTCAAATCTTCAAGTTTTTTTTTATCCCTCCCTCTGACCACCAACGATCGACATAATATATTATTAGACGATAAGTATCATCTAAAAATCTAAATAACAAAGTGTTGTCTAAATCTAAATGACATTTATCATCCAGATCTAGACGACATTGTCATCTAGATTTGGATGACTGTCGTCATCGTTAGATGACGATCGTTATCCAGAAATCATCTTTTAAATGATCTTGTCTTATTCCTCTATCATTAGTCTATTATTCATCAAAGAAAGTGATAGGTTTCAGGGCTAGTATTTTAAAAAGAAAAAAGCAAATTTTTTAAAACTTAATCAAAGAAAAAAATTTTACTTTTCTAAACTAAAGAAGAAAAAAGAAATATAATTTTAATTATTTTAATATTATTGATAAAATAATAATTTTACCCTTAATTTTAATAAAAAATTTATGAATATATTTTAATAGATTAAAACTTAAATAGGTGTTTAAATTTTTTATTTATTATAAATATATACTCGTCATCTTACCAAATTACAACAAAGTTGCGGGTCCATTCGTTATGTTTCTGAAATTTTCTAGGCCACTCTTTGAAAGATGATGATGATGACGTATAGATCTATCATGTTGATGGAGATTCTTTACTTGCTGTGGAGGATTGGATAAGAGAGGGTGCTGATCCAATAATAAATGGGATACGTTTGCATAAAATAAATACTAAACTAATTTATTATATATTAGAATATTATTTTATTTTTAATTAAAAATTATTTAATATAATATATTATTATTATTATTATTATTTAAAATTTAAATTAATTTCAAATATATATAATTTAGGTTTGTTTTAAGTTTTTATTATAGACCAAATAGATTACTTTATTACCTTTAAGAAGTTATTTACATACTATAATCTTTTCCACTTTCCCAATATTGAAGAGATTCCGAACACGAGGTTTGACCTCCTCCACTAGTATCATTGATGACAAAAGAATCACTCCACCGCCAGATGCAGGAAGGCAACTCTCAAGATATCATAAGATTGACGAACCTATGAAATAATCACAGTTGAGCTTTTCCTTTTAGGTGGAGTCGGACGGAGGGAAGGGATCTCTTGGTTTGTGTGGCAATACCGCCCTGGGCTTCAGTGGGTTGCTTTGCTAGTGGTGGTGTTTGTCCAATAATAATAATAAAAAAAAATCAATAAAATATAGTAAATAATATAAATAATAATTTTATCTTAAATAATATAAATAATTTATCTTTTATAGTTATATTTTTAATTTATTAATTTTTTAGAATAAAAAATTTTATTTTTAATTAATATATAATATAAAAAAAAAATATTATATTAAAAAATTTTTAAATAAAATAATAAATTCATTTTTTTTTTATTTTTAATAAAAAAATTTTATTTATAATTTTTTAAATAATTTATTTTAAGGTAATATTTTAATTTTAATAATAAAATATCATCTTTATGAATAGAGCTGAGGGTTGGGTTGATAGAATCTTTGCCGCGGGAAAGTACGAGAGTTCCCTCTTGCAGGAAAGTAAACGATTGTCAATACAGTGGCAGATTTGTTAAGGAATAGTCATCGGCCACCAAAACAAGAATCCAGCCTCGTCGACATAAAAATGTTATAAATTTGTTGGGTAATCATTATTTAGTTCAGTAAAAATGAAATTTATTTTATTTTTTTTGCTCACTTTATCAAAAATTTACTAAATTTAATTAACAAAATTTAACAAAATGGATTGATGGATGATATTTTTAAATTTAAAATGTGAAAGAATTTTTTTCTTCAAGCGGAAATTTGTCATTCGACCTTTCATTATAATTCAAATTAAATAGTAAAATTGAATTGAATTATTCAAAAATTATAATTTAGTTTAGTTTATAAAATGACTTGATTTGAATTGATAAATTAAAAAAAGTTTACAAATTAAATTATGATTTGAACGATTTTTAAGTCAAACCGTAAACCATATTTTTATAAATTAAATAAAGGCAAAATGACTATTTTCCACCGTAAGTTTGATGAAATAATATATTCTTACTTTTTATATTTAAAAAAAATCATTTTTTTCACTCATATATTAAATTTATTAAAAAAATTGTTAAATTTTTATTAAATTATTGAGAAGATAGAAAAACTCTTCTTTAGGGTAAATAACACTTTGTTCTAAAAATGTTATTAAATATTTTTTGTAATCCAAATTTATATTAATTTTAATTAAAAATAAAAAAAATCAATTCAAATGTAAATACGAGTGTCAATAATTTATAATCGTATGTTTAAGGGTATTTGTGTAATTTTTTAAAATTTAGAGGTATTAATGATTTTTTTTAAAAGACTTGAAAATTTGAAAAAAGTTTTAGGGTATTTTTAAAATTTTAATATAGTTTTCAATAGTTTTAAAAATAATAGTTATATTTCTAAAGAATTGAATAAAATACAATAAATTAGAGATTTATTTTTCATTTTCATTTGTATTTAATTCTTATTTGAAACGTTTATTTTATATGTTGAAAACTATAATTTAACATTATTTATTAGGTAGAAAATATTTGAAAATAAATTATTTTTAATAGATTTAACCTATAATTCATATCAAACTAAATTATATTATATTTTTTCAATTTAATTTGATTTAATTTAAAATATAAAATAGTTTAAAATTTTTCTAAATTATTATTTTAAGTG
Organism: Mangifera indica; assembly: GCF_011075055.1. NCBI lineage: Eukaryota > Viridiplantae > Streptophyta > Magnoliopsida > Sapindales > Anacardiaceae > Mangifera > Mangifera indica. Next base: position 10,338,130 of record NC_058144.1, read on the forward strand.
CCAAAAACGATATATTCTATTTATTATACATCTAAGTATTCTAATTAATTTTATTGTTTTGTAAATTTTTAAATAAAATTTATTGATTAATATAATATTATTTAAAAAATTTATTATAATTTAATAATAAATTAAATTAATCAATTTTAAATTAAATTGATTAAATTATAAATTAATAAAATTATTTATTTAATGATTGATTTAATTTAAAAAATATTGATTAAAATTATTTAATTAATGAGCTCTCAATAATAATGTTGAAGTGTAAATCGGTGGTTACATTTTTGGGTCAAATCATCTTGAAACCACCGCTTATTAATATCATTTAATTCTTCGCTTTTTCTCTCATCATCTGGACCACCCAAATGTCTTGTGTGGTCGTGTCAACATAAAACTTTGTCATACAAGTAGGGGTCCCAACTTGGAGGGTCGGTCCGTCTATATCCGGTAGGGGTTATAGATCACTGTTTCTTATCTATCTTTATTACAGAGACAAAGGTGATTGTTTAAATAATAAAATTAATTAAAATTAAAATCAAACCATAATTTTAAATATCATAAATATTATATATTAATTATTTTAATATATATAATAAAAATATAAATAATATAAAATTATAAATATATAATTTAGTATAAAAGAATAAAAACAAGAATAGGAATAGAAACAAGATCGGGGTGAAGCCTCTTGTCTTCAATTACGAAAATATTTTTTACCTTGTCTCTATCTTTTGATTGTTTCTGTCAAAGAATTCCTTTTTTGAATCGAAGATGGTCAAAAATTTTAAATCCGGACTGAAATTGATATCCCCATATACCAACAATACACTGAATTATACCTGCAGATATTTATATGTATCCATGTTACTAACAATTTCATTTTAAATGAGAAAAACACACATAAAATGTTTCCTTAAAATATGTTTCACTGGCGTCTGGAGGTCCTCTCTTCAACAGAAAACTGAAACATTTTAACGGCGTTTGGTGTTTTTCATAATGATGAAAAGAAAAAAGAGAAACTCAGGGTCAAACTCATGCTGAGCTACGGAGACAGCTGTTTGAAACCAACGAGGATTTGTGAGATTGATGAAGCAGAAACACAAAGAGAAGTTTTTTTAGAGTTTTGAGTGGTGTGTGTTAGGTCTGTCTGATGATAAAAGATTTTTTCAGCTAGTGCATGCCTCGATCACAAAGCACTTTTCCACTCGAAAACAAAAAAACTTTGTTATTTATTCACTTTCAAAGTGAATAAGCCAAAATCATACCCAAGTGGAGAAGATAACCTCAAAACGATTGTGTAATAAAGAAAGAATAATTATAAAAAAGAGAACACAAAACTCATATTTCACATACAACGCAAAGTTGCCCTCTTTCTCTCTCTTTCATATTTGGTAGTAGGATTATATATTTCTATATTCTATATAGCTGCAAGTCCAAAACTATTCTCTATTTTCATTTATTGTGTTTCGTGTTTGTTATTTATTTGTCTACATTGGTGGGTCTTGACTCTTTAACTACTTTGTGTATTCTCTTTTATTAAAATGAAACTAGCCTTTCTCATTCCAGAATTTTTTTTCCACTTGCTTGAATTGAAGTGGGGAGGGTGATAAGCTGTTTGGGTTGTCCGTCTTAAGCTTCAAGTGGGGAGGGTGATAAGCTATTTGGGCTGTCTGTTTTAAGCTTCAAGTTGCTTCAGAAATGGATTGTCAGTGATTCAGTGGTAGTCAGTGATGGATCTTGAAGGTGTCATCAGTAATAATCCAGTCAAGGTATGACATGTGGCAACAATCTTTTTTATTTGTTGGTTTAATCATCTTCTAACTCACAGTTTTTTCTTTTTTTGGTAAATTCATGTTCTTGCAGAAAGATTCATGGAAGACAGTGTTAACTTTGGCGTTTCAGAGTTTAGGTGTTGTGTATGGGGATTTAAGTACTTCTCCTTTATATGTTTACAAAAGCGCTTTTGCTGAGGATATACAACATTCAGAGACTAATGAGGAGATTTATGGGGTGTTATCTTTTGTGTTTTGGACTTTAACATTGATACCACTGGTGAAATACGTGTTTATTGTGCTTAGAGCTGATGATAACGGTGAAGGTGGCACATTTGCTCTTTATTCATTGCTGTGTAGGCATGCCAGAGTTGGTTCCTTGCCCAATTGTCAGTTGGCAGATGAAGAGTTATCAGAGTACAATAAAGACGTGATCTTTTCAAATAATAAGAGCCTTGCTGGGTCTCGCTTGAAATCCACTTTGGAGAAGCATAAGTTATTGCAAAAAGTGTTGCTTATTTTGGCTTTGATTGGAACTTGTATGGTCATTGGAGATGGGGTTCTTACACCTGCAATTTCTGGTATTGATCTTTTATTATTATTTGTTTTTGGACTTCAGACGAATATTTGGTCTTTTAGTTGCTGGGAATTGTTTTTGTTCTGGTTCTATGTGCAGTTTTCTCTGCTGTATCCGGCTTGGAACTTTCCATGTCAAAGGAACAACACCAATGTAAGTTTCTCATCTTGAGCCAATGTGTTTCTATCAATTGTTTGTTCTTTCATTCCAAGAGTAAATTTTCATTTTTGAGGGGTATAAACACCTTCTCAATATTTCAGAAAATCACCCATCTTTAAATGAAAGTAAGGTTGAAAAACAAATTTCTTAGGTTGATTTGGCAACTGGGAAATATAGCATGAAAAAATGATTTAAGTGAAACCAACTTTGTGGGGCTGATTCAGCAGATTGCTTGGATAATCTTGAAGTTAATTTCTTTAGCATCTCTATCCTTTATACGCTGCAAAGGGAACAGATTTGGGATGTATCTAGATATCATATTTGCTGATATACATTCGGATATTGATGTTTGCAATTTGCAAATCTTGTGCTTCATCTTTTTGTAACATCTAGACGTAATTAGTGGACAATCAGATAATACCAAATAGTGGAGGCAGGCATTTTTTTGGGGTCCCTACTCATATAATTAATAATAAACTTTACTTTAATCAAGACTCAAATCACCCTCAAGTTTATAATACTATTAATTATGATGTGGAAGGTCAAGTTATAGTTGCCAGGTTATAATAAAGTAAGATTCCAGTCATCACCATGTGGCTTTGAAAAGAAGTTTTATTGAATAAATTAGAAAGTTGAGTCCAAAAAGTTTTATCTTTGTTAAAGTTAAGTTTTCTTTATGAGGTGGAGAAAAAAATGGTTTTTAATTTGGGTAAGGTTCTGAAATCTGAATAAAATATATAATCTTTTAGCATTATATGCTTCAGTTAGTTCATTTATTTAATTGGAATCATTAGGTACTGGACTTTTTGACTTATTTTAGAGGGATGACTTGAAGTCACCCATGACATACATAAATTTAAATAACCGAGCTCTGGCCGATTTGTAAATGTCCAGGGGATGGTAGTGATTGAAATATTAAAGGGAATTCATTATCGTTCTTTGTTTGCTGTTGTCACTCAGATACCAATTCTAGATGATCAACAGAATTTTTAATTGTCACACGATTCCTGTGTATAATCAACTTGTTTTGGAGCACCTAATTATCCTTTTATTAGTGGGATTTGATCTTTTGTGTCTTTGACTTATTGGAATTTGATCCTACATGCATATTTGCCAATTCCGTTGTGTTTGTAAGGAACAAGTTTTCCACTGACTATCATGTCATGGTGTAACAAACATTGCATAATCACTTAAGATTTTAGATATAATCAAATTATCTCTGATTAAAACCAACAAACAACCCTATTATGTTAAGATATTTCAATTGCATGTTCCCTCTAGCTTGTGTGTTTTAATTCACTTTTGAGGAAATTTATGTTTACCTTCTAATATGCCTGTTAACGTATCTGCTCTTCAGTAGGCCATTCCTTGGTCCTGATACACTTGAAAGAGTTTGCAAAGCAGAATTCATTGTGCTCGAAGAGGTTCTTCTTCATTACAAAATATTACCTTTAACACTATAATGTCTTTGTATGAGGAAACGAGCTTAAAATACACTTGATCGAATAGTTATTACATTAATACTAGTAAAATTGTTCAACAAGATATTGCCAAATTCATTTTATATCTTAAAATTTGGCAGTTCGTGGAAAGTCCACCTGCAATATATGGCTCAAGATTAATGGGAGCACAGTTTCCTGGTATTGTCACAGATTTTACTTTTGTTTCTGTCTAGAAAGTAGATGTTAGCCGGATCAGAATGTTTTTTGTAAAATAAACCCCCAGGATCGAACCAAACACTATAAACTGATAAATGGTAACATATGTTTTTTGTTAAAACAAGCATCACATAAACGTAAGCCATTTATGTTTTCACGTAACAGGTTTATGTCCATAGCAGTGTATATATGTATGTGTTTGTGCATATGTGTGTGAAGATCTGCTATGTGTAGAAGAAGTTCTACGCTCATCTGTTTCTATTCCTTGATGAAAATCTTAAATGTTTATTAGTTTTAGAGAAGCAGAAAGCTTGTGTTATTAATTTTGTGCTTGGTATTCTATTTCCATACGAGTTTGTTGATACTGCAGATGTTGAAGTCCCTGTTGCTTGTGCAATACTGGTGTTTCTGTTTGCCCTTCAACATTATGGGACTCATCGAGTGGGATTTTTATTTGCCCCTGTTGTGATTACATGGCTTCTATGCATCAGTGCAATCGGTGTCTACAACATTTTCTACTGGAATCCCCATGTATACGAGGCACTCTCCCCACATTATATGTACAAATTTTTGAAGAAGACTCAGAAGGGAGGTTGGATGTCCTTGGGTGGGATTCTGTTGTGTATAACAGGTACAAAGGGCATTTCAAGTGAACTATCTGCTCAACATTGATGTAATACACCTTTTATATCTACTCTTAAACAAATCATTTTTCTAAATTTCAGGTTCAGAAGCTATGTTTGCTGATCTTGGGCACTTCTCACAGTTGTCAATTAAGGTGATCGATTTGTTTATTCATGTAGATCCTTTGTTCATCCTAAATCTGCTCTAAAAAATTAAAAGCATAATCATCTTTGTAAATTCCAGTATAAATTTACATTTGTCTAATATATAACGAAAAATACTGAACTTAGTTGCATAAGCATATTGTTAGCTTGAGTAAAACCAGGTTGAGGAACAGAATTAAAAACACGGTCAGCTGCCTAAATAGTCAGTTTTGATGATTTGCATAGCCTAATCATAATTGCAGAAGTGGAGTTATTGATACTGCTATATAACAACTGTTACCAATGAAGATAGTAGATTAGGTTTATTAGAATAACTAATCCTTCAAATGTATCGAGAGATACCAGAAGTTGACTTCCATGCATCATGCTTAAGTAAAACTGGGGTGTGTTTATATTCCTCACTGATAATGATAAATCAAATAAAGAATTATTTCACAGAAGATGCCTTGATGATATATAGCAATTCCACTAACTATAAAATCCTCATGCAGATTGCTTTCACGTTTGTGGTTTACCCATCTTTAATCTTAGCATATATGGGCCAAGCAGCTTATCTTTCCAAGCATCATTCTATTAAGAGTTATTACTGGATCGGATTCTATGTATCTGTACCTGGTAGGTTTTAACTGCTTTCTTAGATGATAAATAATCAATTTAAATTTCACGGTTTGTGCTAAACCAAAGCAAAATTATTCTTCTTCTTCAGAGAAAATAAGATGGCCTGTTCTGGCTATAGCCATTCTTGCAGCAGTTGTGGGAAGTCAAGCCATCATCACTGGAACTTTCTCAATAATCAAGCAATGCTCCGCTTTGGGTTGTTTCCCCAAGGTCAGAATTATCCACACATCTTCCAAAATACATGGCCAGATTTACATTCCGGAGATCAACTGGACTTTAATGTTTTTATGCTTGGCTGTTACTGTTGGTTTTAGAGACACAAAACACATGGGGAATGCATCAGGTACTGTCATCATCAAACCCCGTCTGCTTGCACCTACACATACAAACAAATTTTCTAGTAACAAATTTTATGTCTCTGGAACATATAAAGACTGCATAATATACAAGATGTTTATTTTCAGCTCTTTAATCATTGTTAATGATGGATTTTAACCAGTTGTTTAAACAAATACATAATGCATGAAGAGATTTATTAATGATCTTAATGTTTAATCTCACTGCATCTATAAACAGGTTTGGCTGTTATAACTGTAATGCTGGTGACCACCTGCCTGATGTCTCTAGTTATTGTTCTATGCTGGCACAAAAGTATCTTCCTGGCTGTCTGCTTTATATTCTTCTTTGGCTCCATCGAAGCACTCTACTTCTCAGCATCTCTCATTAAGTTCCTCGAAGGGGCTTGGGTTCCCGTTGCCCTCTCATTGATCTTCTTAATTGTTATGTACATTTGGCACTATGGAACACTCAAGAAATATGAATTCGATGTTCAAAATAAGGTCTCCATCAACTGGCTTCTGAGTTTAGGTCCTAGTCTTGGAATTGTTAGGGTTCGAGGGATTGGCCTTATACACACTGAGTTAGTTTCTGGAATCCCAGCTATTTTCTCTCACTTTGTCACTAACCTTCCAGCTTTCCACCAGGTTGTAGTCTTTCTCTGCATCAAATCAGTTCCGGTGCCGCATGTCAGACCTGATGAAAGGTTCTTAGTGGGAAGAGTTGGTCCAAAGGAGTACCGGCTGTATAGATGCATAGCACGATATGGGTACCGTGATGTCCAGAAGGATGACTTGGAGTTTGAGAAGGACCTTATTTGTAGCATTGCAGAATTTATTCGGTCAGAGAGGCGAGAAAGCAATCTAGGAATAGAATATCTGGAAACTGAAGAAAAAATGACTGTTGTTGGGACTACTTCCTCAAATTTAGACAGTGTAAAAATGTGTGAAGATGATGACGATGTTTCTGAAATTGTAGGCTGTTCCGAGATGAGGGAGCTAAAACACACTGAGAAAGCAACAAAAAGAGTAACGTTTCTCGTGCCAGAGTGTCCACAAATTGATCTGGGCGCACAAGAGGAGCTGCAGGAACTGATGGACGCGAGGGAGGCAGGAATGGCATTCATACTAGGACATTGCTATGTTAAAGCAAAGTCAGGATCAAGTCTGATGAAGAAACTTGTGATAAATTTGGGGTATGATTTCCTGAGAAGAAACTCCCGGGGACCGACTTATGCTCTAGGAATTCCCCGGGCATCGACTCTCGAGGTTGGGATGATTTACCTTGTTTAAGTTCGAGCATAGTTGTGGATTCAATTGTTTCTTTTTAACTATCATATTGTATATGGAAGATCATAAGTTTCTCATAATGGCTATTAGGTAAAGCAGTGTTTGCTAATTCCCAGCTTATCCAATAGTTTGTAATTTTAGAACTGTTATATAAAGTTTGTAATTATTTTTTAATAAGAGGAGAGAAAGTTTTAGCAATACTGAATTATTGAGTTTATTTGTAATATCCTCAGGTACGTTTCAGGGGTATTTATATCTTTTAACCATGTTTTGAGATATTTTCAATTTTATATATATATATAATATGGACAAAACAAAAAAAATAAAGTTGTATATACATATATATGGATATATATCCATATCTCAAGAGAGAAAAGACAAAAAGAAACATTTTTAAGCCTCTTTTTCGATCTTTTTCCGTCTTTTCCATAAGAAGGCAGGCTTCTTTTTGTTTTTGTTGTGTTTTTGAAGAAAAGTGGGTGATTTAGAAGAGTTTTGGAAGATAAATAAGGAAGGAAAATAAGAGGAAGCACTTTGAAAGCCTTGGTAACCAAAAGATCTATTTCTTTTCCCTTTACCTATGCATATATATATTGGATGCATGTTATATAAATATATTAGTATGGTTGGTGTTGATTTAAGGTGATTTTGGTAATAAAGGAAGCAAAACAAGGAGGAGAGAGTCAACTTGCAAAGATTGGCTTGAAATAAGGTAAGGGGTATTATCTTTGATATATTTCATATTTTATGTTTTTGGTTCTTTTGATCTATGTTATAAATGATGATTTTGAAGTTGAAAAATGTTGTTTTGCCATTTGAGATACTTATGTGTGTGATTTTATTCATGACAGAGAGTTGGATAATATTTACAATTTTACCATTGATTTCGTCTCATGTTTTGATTGTCTTATCTAATGAATTATGAGTGTTATTATATCTTGTTAGAAAGCTCTTTGAATTATCTTTTCAGTGATACATAACTTGTACGAATTAGAGATATTTGGACTATTAAATGGCATGAACAAAAAAACTGTCTTACCAAATAAACAATGAAGACAGTTTTTTGCCATTGACTTCATCCCACGTTTTGGCTGTGTTATCTGATGAATCATAAGTTCTATTATAGCTTGTTGGAAAGCTCTTTGAATCCTCTTTTCAGTGATATATAACTTGTATGAATTAGAGATCATTTGGACTGTTAAATATTGTATGAACCAAAAAGACTATTTTACCAAATAAACAGAGAAGACAGTTTTTTGCCACTGATTTCATCTCACGTTGTGGCTATCTTATTTAATGAATTATGAGTGCTATTATAGCTTGTTGGAAAGCTCTTTGAATTCTCTTTTTAACGATATATAGCTTGTATGAATTAGAAACCGTTTAGACTGTTAAATTGTATGAAAAAGAAGGTTGCCTTGTCTAATAAACAGTATTCACAGTTTTGGAAAGAAAGAAAAGAAGGAAAAAAAGGAAAGGAAGAAAGAAAGAAAAGAAAGGAAAGGAAAGGAAAGGAAAGGAAAGAAAAGAGAGAAAAAGAAAAGAAAAAGAAAAGAAGAAGAAAAGAAAGAAAAACAAGAAAAGGAATTTGGGGCTCAAGATTCAGGGGTTGTTCTAAGAGCATGACTGGTGAGTTATGAATAGATTTAGATGGAAGCAAGACTAGTAAGATATAAGACATACATGGATGTTATGAACTATGAGGGGGCACTTTACACTATACCGCCCGCAGTAAGACACGTCTATATTAAAACATAGACTCCTAGTAAGGTCCACTCGCAGTAGAGCATGCTCATAGTATAGCTAAATTTAGATCCAAAAATAGTGTAGTGAGAGAAAGAAAAAGAGCTCAAACTTAGAAAAGTGTAAAGTCTCTATAGTCAACTTCCAAAATATATCAAATAGATATCAGATGGGATAAAATATGACTCAAATAATAAAGAATAAACTAGATTATCCCCTCGATTTCTTATGGAGGTTATGAATAAGGTTGAGTCTCAAAAGTGAGTTAGAACAGAAAATGAGATAGTTTACTTAATTCTTTTCCCTTATTTAGTGTTTTTATCTCTCACTTCCTTTTCTTTCATGATTGCAGATACAGGTGATCGAGGTAGCTGCAAGGCAGGGTCAGGTCAGCAAAGATATATCCGATTGGAGCAGGTTATCTCTGATTTATATTACATGCATACAGTCGCATGTTCTTGTTGACTTTTGACGTTATTGAGATGATTGTACAGTTGTATATGATTACTCCATGTTTTCAGATGAGTTTCATATGAGTATATATATCTTTTATTCACTTCCAGATTTTCAGTTTTCTTAGAAAAATTTCTAAATACTTTTAGTGATGCGTTCATTTTAAAATATTTTAAAAGAAAAAAATATAGACGCTTTGGTTATTAATTCATAATATTTCTCTTTCGGTGGATAATATTTCTAGGGAGGGATGTTACATTATCTTCATTTGAATTGTTTGTAAAAATTGAGGAAATACTATGTGATTGAATAATATAATTGTTTATCGTTTTTTTTAATGGCCAAAGGATTTATTCTTACCCAAATATTAGTGTTTTCTTAATTTTAATCCATTAATTTAAAAAAACTTAAATACTCATTCATCTGTTAATTTTTTCAATTATTATTAGAGTTAAAATTATCATCTAGTAAAAAGATTTTAAAAACTAAAAATTTATCATATTTCTCCCTCTAAGTTTAAAAGCATAATAATTTCACCACTTCAAAGTTTTAAAAGTAACCGTTTCCTCTTAGAGTTTTCCAATCACCACTATTGACCACTAGACATGGCGACGACAGTGTTCTCTCTCCTTCCTAGCGTCTCTCTCTATTTTGGTCGATGATCTATCTTTGTTTCTGGCCAAGAACTGAGCCAAAGTTAAGAAGACGAAGAATCAGAGAGTGTCGATCTATCTTCGTTGAACATCGACTTTGATTCTTCTTCACCGTTTCCAATCATCGTGGTTTTGGTTGGCTTTGGTTCTCCATCTTCTTTTCCGATCGTCGTGGTTCTCGTGACAAGAGTGTCGAACTTCGAAGAAAATCTAAGTTCGACACTTTGCTTCATCTCGTCAGAGACAATAATGGCAGGGGAGAACGACAAAGAGACCAAGAGAGAGATAAGTTGATCGGGAGGGAGAATATCGATGGTCGAGAAGTCATTGTTCGCTAAAGAGGAAGAGATTGAAACCCTCGAGGGAATTTGTCACTTTTCAAACCTTAGGTGGGGGATGGGGAATATTGTTAGATTTTTAAACTTTGGAGGAAAATGTGATAAATTTTTAGTTTTTAAAATTTTTTTTACTAAATGACGATTTTACCTTTAACAGTAATTGAAAAAAATTAACTCTTGAGGAATCACTAATCTCTAATGTCAAAATTATTTAATCATATATTGTTATATCAGTTTGTATAGATAAATTAATAAAATTTTTTTGTATATATAATATTAACTTTTTATAATATTCGTTATAAATTTAGATATTATAAGTTTGAAAATAAGTAGAGGTGGCAACCGAGCCGGTCAAGCCAGGTGTGGGTTGAGTTATATGGATAATAATTTTTAAAATTTGTATCTAGCCTTATAAATATGAGTCAATTTGTAGGTTACTTGTAATATTAATTTTATATTAATTTTATATATTTTTTCATAATTTTTAATATTTTTTTCTTTAATTGCATAAGTATTTCATGAAATATAAAATCTTAAATTCTTGTGTCATTACTTATATAGTACATGTTTTTTACTTAAATTATGTATAAAAAATTTAAAAAATTATAATTTAGTAAATTGACAAACAAAAACATAGATACTAACCTATTAAAGGCGCATCAGGATATGACTCTATGGGCTTTTGTCATGTCCTGACCCTTGTGTTTTGGTCAATCTGACCGAGCATACAGGCTCAATGTACCACATCAAGATTGGTTTGAGCTGACTTGATCCGATTCGACCCACTAACACTTTTATATGTGGTTTTCATTGTCTTAATCTCTTTCTAGTCCCACAGACAACACAAGCTCCAAAACTCATTACTATTAAAATTGAACATCCCTGATGGATGCTTTGAATTGAATTGTTTTTTACAAGACCCCTGTTTATATATTTATAGGCTAAAGAACTAATTCCCACCTAAAGAATGTTGTTTTCTCAACTTTTCATTCTTTTATTTTGAAAATCTCATTTATTTATCTGTATATTGTTAAGTTCGTTAATTTTAAAGGTAAAATTGTTATTTTTAACTATAATATTGAAAATAAACTAAAATTTTATCTCTTCCCCCCCTTAAACTCTAAAAAATAACAATTTTTTTCTCTAAACCAAGTTCTAAAAAATCATTTTTCTCTTTTTAGAGTTCAACTTCAATATCCTCTAGTGTCATCTCTGGTGATTTCTCTCTCTCTCCGGTTCCTCTTCTTTTGATGGCCTGCCTCAACATTTCTTCTCCCTTCGATAGTCATGCATCATTCATTTGGAAAAATAAATCGTCTTTTAAGATGAAGATGAGATTATCGTTGATCTCATCTTCTTCTTATAAACGAAGATGAGATCTTTTGTCTTTATTGGGAAAGATGAAAAACTTTTTCTCCCCTGCTTGAATAACTAGTCAGAGGAGGGGAGGTGACGAGAGAGATACTACCAAAGGAAAAGGAAGCGTCGAGAGGGACAGACTGTTGATGATGGGGTCGGAGATGTAACCAAAAATTAAAAACTAAACTTTAAGAAGAAAAATGTTATTTTTTAAAATTTGGCATAAGGAGGAATTATTAATTTTTAAAGTTTAAAGGAGAAAAAAGATTAAATTTTAAAGGATTAAAGTTTTATTAATTTTAATCGTTTATAGATAGATAAATATGACTTTCATAATTAAAAGATAAAAACTTGAAAATCAGCTAACTTTGAGTGGAAATTAGTCCTTTGGCCTATATTTATACAATAGGAATGATTTTCACGGTCATTATCATATATAAATTTTCTAAAAATAAACTCGGAACAAAAATGGTAGAGAACTTAGACAAGCGTATGATTCTCTCTGACAATGAACATTCAAATTCTCTCTCTTTTACTTTGTTTTGTTGAACGAATCTGGTTCTACTGTTAAGCTTAATCGCCACACTTAGTACTCTGTCTTTGTCTCTTTCACTCTCTCTTTCTCACAAAAAGGTTTTAAGTTCTACAGATTAAATGTAAAAAAGAAGAAAAAGTAAAGCGGTATACAATCTCTGCGGTCTCCTCCTTAACTAGTATATATAAAATGCTGAGCTCAAAACTTTCACCTTTCAGCATATCTTCTTCTCTCATGTTCAACAGACTAATCCCAACTCAACAATGGTGAGAAAGTTCCTTGCTTTTGTTTTCATTTCACAGTTTCTTTTTTGTGGGTTCTCTTCAGTTTCGGCTTCAACACCACCTGCAAGTAAGTTCTAGCTTATACACTACCTTATACATTTCACATTTTTGTTTCATTTTTCAAATCAACTTATAAAATTTGTTATCTTAATGGCTGAGTATGTTTGCAGAAATTGTAAGTGGGGTTGTCACTGATGCGGTCTCTGCTCTTGTGAAATGGCTGTGGTCACTAAAAGCTCCTGCAAAAACTGGTAGAGGTACAGATCTTTCATTAAACTCGCATTCTTTTAAGTTGTGCTTCGTTTTTAATTTCTCCAAAGGTTTTTTTTTTTTGCATCATTGAGGCTAATGGGATTAAATTTTCAGCTGTGTCTAGCAGTTCAAGGATGAAATTTGAGGGTGGATATACAGTGGAGACATTGTTTGATGGAAGCAAGTTTGGAATCGAGCCTTACTCAGTTGAGGTGTCACCGAGTGGGGAACTTCTTGTTTTGGATAGTGAAAACAGTAACATTTACAAGATCTCCACTCCATTGTCTAAGTGTAAGTTTGATTTTGTTTTATTGGTTTGCAGAGTTTGTGGTTATGATTATTGTGTTTTGCTTTGTGCTTGGGAAATCATAAAGAAAGATTCCAGAGCCACAAATAAAAGAAGTTATTATAGGTTTTATAAGCTTTTGTTAAGCAGAAGTCTCCACCTTTTTTAAGTACAAGAGACCTTTTAGTCTTGTTTCTGCCTACCCAGTTCATCTTTTTGGAGATTTACTCTTTCACTTTTTGTATTTAAACAAATATTAGAGACTAATTTCATATGCCAGTGACTCCTTGTTTACTCATGTGTTTTTTCTCTTATTGCTTTATCTTTTTTAGACAAAATCTTATGCTTTTGCGTACTTGTTGAAATTTAAGTACTTTTTTGAGCTTCTAAGCTTAACTCCTTGTTAATTTGAGTAAGGATACCCAGTTCTACTTTTGCTTTTCCAAAGATTAGATGATAAATAATAGAGGCGGCAAAATAAGTGAGACTTTAAAATTTTCTTTTTCTTGAATATCAAGATAGGTTTCATGTCCTTGGATTCCTTTCATTTGAATTCTTCTATTGAAATGTATTTCTTTGCTGAACTAATATTTTGGTAGAAGTTTTCTATACATTATCAATGATGAACTGCAGATAGCAGACCAAGGCTAGTTGCCGGGTCACCTGAAGGGTACTATGGGCATGTGGATGGGAAACCTAGAGAGGCGAGATTGAACCACCCAAAAGGGCTTACTGTCGATGACAGAGGAAATATATACGTTGCAGATACAATGAATATGGCTATCAGGAAGATTAGTGATACAGGTAAATCCTTGTGTATTTGCTGCATTCCTGTGATTGAAGTGTGAATTATCTTTGTTTTAAATTTCTTTTGTGCTATAGTCCCTGTCCGGACAATATCAATTATTCTTTCAATAACTCATGAATTTAATTTCTTTATGCAGGGGTTACAACTATAGCTGGAGGAAAATGGGGTCGTGGAGGAGGCCATGTGGATGGTCCTAGTGAAGATGCGAAATTTTCAGATGAGTTTGATTTGGTTTACATTGGAAGCACCTGCTCTCTGTTGGTTATAGACAGAGGAAACCAGGCAATTAGAGAGATACAACTCCATGATGATGATTGTTCCTATCATTATGATGGTAGTTACAATTTAGGTACGTCCATTTGATTTTCAATCTCATCATTCTTGTTTCGAGACCTCAAAGATTTATAAATTATTTCTTTGAACATTGCAGGAATATTTATGCTTGTTGCTGCTGCATTCTTTGGTTACATGCTAGCATTGCTGCAGCGTAGGGTCCGAGCTATGTTTTCGTCACAAAATGTAAGCTCTCTGTCCTTGATTATTTCCTTTTACTGATATTATGATAGAAACTCCTTGAATCGTCCCTTTCCATATTTCTGCACGATACTGTCTAGGAAAGTTTCAATTGTGAATTTTTGCTTGGTAGGATTCAAGAAACTCATTAAAAAGAGGTCCACCAGTGGCGCCATATCAAAGGCCTCCTAAATCTGCCAGGTCACCCTTAATTCCTACTGAAAATGATATTGACAAATCAGACGATGGTTTTTTTGGTTCAATTGGGAGACTTCTCCTCAACACCGGGTCATCGGTAGCTGAAATTTTTGGGGGATTATTTTCAGGCTTAAGGAGAAAGCCCACCCACTATCAGTACCAGCATCAATACCAGCATCAGTACCAGCAACGGAATGTACCCTCAAATGGATGGCCCATGCAAGAAAGCTTTGTCATTCCAGATGAAGATGAACCACCATCAATAGAAACAAGAAGCCCTACACTAAAGAACTATCCATATATGAATAAGGATTTGGAGAAAAAACATTACACCAAGCAAACCCGAGCTTACAACAACAGTTGGGATGGTGATTATTACCACCACCAGCAACAGCAGCAGATACAGAACCAGCAACAGCATCATCATCGCCATTTTTCACCTAGTCCACAGACTTACTATGAGAAAAGCTGTGAGACAAACGAGATAGTTTTTGGGGCAGTTCAAGAACAGAATGGACGACGTGAAGCTGTGGTGATAAAGGCTGTTGACTATGGTGATCCCACCAATAGCCACCATAATATTCGACCGCGACTGAATTACATGGGTTATTCCCATGGCTATTCATAGTCTATTACGACATATTTTATAAATTAGATGGCACATGAAGATCTTTAACTTCATGTCTCTGCTACTAGATGAAGATGGGAAGTTTGACGTGACTCTATCACAAGGAATGTTATGTTACCTTTGCTTGTAGTAATAGTATTAGGATTGATGTATCTTGACACTTAAGTTTGCTTGTTTGTAGCAGAAGTTATGTATAATGCATTATCTTTTAGATTAGAAACGAAGAGAATGTAGGCAACGCCAACTTTGCAGTAGAATTAATGTGGCTTCCTTTGTAGATTCTTGTGTATTGTCAAAGATAAATTTAGCCAGGGAATCTTACTGCTCAAATAAGGAAAACGGCAGCTATCCCTTGAAGAAGGGTGTTTGTGACAACTAGAAATGAAAGATTTTTCAAACAAAATATATGGAAGGGAGCAATTGATAAGATGCGCAAGAAGCTCAAAAATAAAAGCTTAAACCCCAATGTGCAACAACTCATCTAATGGTTAAATTCTGCAGTCCAGTTAATATGAACTTAATTCCTGATAAACCCATGTTAAGAAGGTGACTTGGATTTAATAAGGTTTAATTACTAAAAAATGAAAGATTTTTTTACAAAAATAGACTAATAAAATTAATTTAAAAAATTGTTATTGAAATTAAAAAATTATCTTTAATATTATTAGATATAAATTATTATTATAATATTTGATAAAAATTAATAGATTAAATAATTGAGTAATATTATGTATACCTATTTTGGGTACATAATTGTGTACATATTTATATATATTATCATATGATTGAGTGTTATTTTATCTTTTATTTAAAATCATTTAATCATATAAAACAAATATAAGTGTGTACATATTTATATTCTCAAAGTAGGTACATATAATTTTTTAAAATATTTTTTATATTATTTATTATATTAATTGAAAGTAAATATATTTTAATTCTAAAAAATTAATAAATAATGATAAAATTATAACAAAGTTAAGATTATCTAGATAATTTTTGTTATGTTTAGCGTAGAATTATAATTAATAATAAAAAAATCATTAAAATATTTTATTATATAGTTTATGTTAGAGTCTTTAATTACTGCATACGAAATGCCCCTAACAATTACACAAAGCTTATACAAATAAAAAAGAAAGAATGGAGGACTCTTTCCATTCTGTGTGCCAAAATTTATTATATTCTTTTTAATAAATATATATTTTAGTTGGTAACAGACATAATTATATAAATATTGTTGATTAAGATGATGATAGTAATACAATATGGATATGTTCTCATCGTCATCATCACCCACCAATGCCTTCTCATCCTGTAATGCAAAGGTACCTTAATCGTGATAACAAAATTTGAGGTATTAAAATATCACTTCTCATCCAAATTTATGTAAGATTAAAGTTCATTTTATTTTAAATTAGTATTCTTTAATTATGAAAAATTTAAATATTTATATGTAAACAATTAAAATTAATTGTATCAATTAAGTTTTAGACGTAAAATCGTTATTTAATATTAAAAAGAATAAAATATTATTTATTTTCTCTTTAGATTTAAAAAATTAATAATTTTTTTACGATTAAACTTTGAAATATTATATTTTCTTCTTAAGGTTTTTATCTTTTCACCCTTCATTTTTTCTAGTGCTATAAACAAGTAGTTCTCTTTCCCTCCCCTTTTTAGTGCCTTCTCTTTATTTTTGTCATCGAATTAAGATGAGGAGAAGACATTGGAAAAGGGGAAAAAAGGGGAGGGAGAGAGAACTACCTAGTGATGGTGTCAAAAAGAGAGGAGGGTGAAAAGGAAAAAATTTGAGAGAGAAAAATATAATATCTTAAAATTTAATTCAAAAGAAAATTGGGGGAGAAATAGATAATGTTGACAAAGATGAGGAATAGGGGTTGGAAAAAGGGAAAAAGAAGGGAGAGAGAAAGAACTGTCTAGTGATGATGTCGAAAAAGGGAGAGTGAAAGGAAAAAAATCTTAGAGAAAAAATATAGTATTTCAAAGTTTAATTCAAAAGAAAATTATTAGTTTTATAAATTTATAGGAGAAATGGCTAATGTTAACTAGTTCTGTTAGTTTTAATTGTTTATAGATAGGTGTTTATGTTTTCAATATTTAATGGGTATTGATTTGAGAATACAATAAACATTGGGTGGGACAAAGTGATTTGGCCTTTATATAATAAGAAAGTCATAACATAATATCAAAGAGCTGAGCTGTTACAAATACAGTTCAGAGGAACGCACTACAACTGGCAACCGCCAATTCCCCGTTTACGTTAACTATTTAATCCCTCGATTTTTTTGTTACATGGCCCATCCTTCATTTTCTCCTTGATCATTTGACTTCACATCCAAACCAAAGCTCCCCCAACCCCCTACCCTGCATAGGACTCTCTCCCCCTCCGGTGAGGAAGGTGAGAGTTCTATTGCGACTGCTTTCGGGGGGGCTTTTCTCCTTTTCCAAAATGGTCTCCACGTCTCACGAAATCCCTGAAAACCCCATCAACAACAACGATGACGATCTCCATGAAGCTGCCTTCTCCAGACGTCGATGCTGTTTCTGCCTTCCATGTTTCGGTTCCAAACGTTCCTCCACTGGTGATTCAATCTGGTGGGAGCGAATTAGCACCGGCGAAAATAAAACTCCGGTGGAAGACCCTGGGTATCTTCGCGCTTGGAAGCGGGTTCGCGAATGGTCCGAGCTCGTCGCCGGTCCGAGATGGAAGACTTTCATCCGTACCTTTCGGAAGAACTGGACCGGTCCGACTAGGCAATCGAAATACCAATACGATCCTTTGAGTTACGCTTTGAATTTCGACGACGGCTCGGGGCAGATGGATGGAAATTTTATCGCCTGTGATTTCTCGTCTAGGTACGCCGCGGTGCCTGCCTCCGTCAAGCCCTCCACCAAGGGCACGGTGGGCTGTCAAGATTCACGTGACTCTCCGTCAACGTAATTCCGGAAGAGAAGAGCCTGATATGAATTTTTATTTTCGGTTAAAGTGTACCGTTGGGCTAACGTGCACCCCGGCGGCGAAGTTAGTGGGGCGTATGTGTGAAAAATGAAAAAATGGTTGACTTTTCGGTAATTATTTGTTTTTATGGTTTTTCAAATTTTGGTCCTCAAAGTGGTGCGGAGGGGCGCACGATAAGCTAAAATTACAATTTTATCATAAAATATGATTTTATAATATAAAAAATAAATATCTTGTTTGTAGGAAACAGAATAGGGATTTAAGAGAAATTTAATTAAAATAAGAAATATTATAAATGGAAAATAATAAATAAATGAATTTCTCTCTTTGTGCACGTAAACTTCGTAGTAAATAAAACGGGCCCAACCAATTATACAATTTAGAAACTAAAAATTCAATAAAATATTACATCTAAATTAATAAATCTCTGAAGTCTGGTGGTCAAGAATGGCAACTAGAGGACGGACCAAAAAGGCTTCCATCTCAGCTTCCACGCTCACCATCTTGGAAGAGAAATACATGAGTGCAACGAGCATGCCTCATTGAATTTTTTGTTGGTGCTCTAGAAACACCCACCCTTTCAACAAGTTGGTCACAACCACCGTTGCATCAATGTTGACTTACAATGTATAAACAAAAACCAATGTCATCGAGGCGTAAAACATAACTCATGGTGCCAGAAAAACGTCATTTCTAAGTGTGAAGGTATCACCTCTTGTTAGGAATCACAAAGAGAACTTGTACTCTATGCATGCAAATAACTCATGTTTGGTACGTGTAAAACTTTGTATTCATAAAGGCAATCACATTGTTGAACATTTAGATAATTCGTATTTTAATATATAAAAAAATCGTATCTTAATATATAGATAAAAATATAGTAACTGATAAAATATGTGTGTAGATAATTTACACTCGTATAAAAGGAATAACTAAATGCTAATTTATATTTAATAAAAATAAGAACGAGATCAGTAAGTGAATTATATACGTATAATACAGTAAATATAAAAAATATGTTTATAAAAAAATTTAATATAATATACAAATTTATACGACATATCACTTATAGTACTTTTTTTAAAATACATGTAATTTCGTACAAAAATCTAAAATACTTGAAGGGTCATTAGCCGGGCCCCAGCGCCAACGTGTGGCACTTTTTTATTTAATAAAAAAATTTGTATTATTATTATTATTTATCATTTTCTTATAATGAGTCTGTCTGTGCCTGTCTGTCTTGGCCGGCCGCTGCCTTTGGTGGGTCACTGGGCCTGGTAACATGGCCTTTGTCTATACACAACTCTATTATTTTAATAAAAATATAATAAATAGATATTTGGTTAAATATTATTGTTCCTTTTAAATCCTAGTCATTTGATTAAACTAGATAATTGTCATATTAAGTTACATAATACAAACTCTTCCAAAGCTTATCATTTAGAATTCTTCATGAAAATAATCATCCTTGATTCTATATTACAGCTTTACTTTCTTTTAAATTCATCTAATCAATGCAATGTAGAAGACAGACAACTGCCAACTTCTCATGACAACTCAAATTATGACCTAGAATTTTTCATCAGAAAATGTGGATTAATTTAATTAAAAAAAAAAGATTAGTTTAAACATGGTCACATGGACGGGAAGAACAAACTAAAATGATCCACATGTCACTGATAATACAGCAAGGAGATTTTAAATTAAAGTTGTATTAAAAAAGCTTCAAATATTCTGTCCCATTGCTCTCATGGATCCCACCATCAATTGCTCAGCCGCCCAGGCCTAGAGATCAATTACACAAATACTTGTGTGCTGTGCAGCCACCAGCACCTTATCCAAAAATGGGTTTTACATATGGAAAGTGGAAAAGTTAAAGCAGAACAAAAACAACAAAGCCATGCTTTCAAAAGCAAAAGTAGTTGGCCTTCTGCTTTTGATCATCAACATAATAAAAGCATATCGGTTGTGTGGATCAACATCAGGATGTTTAGAGTTCTACAATGAATTATATGAACAAGGTGAAGTGAATTCATATGGGAATTTGGAAATTGGTCTGCAATGATATTATCACAGTTTGATAACTTAAACAAGTTGAGATTTCTCTGATAAAGTATAGTACAAGAGATTAGGTAACATCAATGGCTAAATCAGCAGAAGAACATAAATAAATCATATGAATATCTTTTTTTTATACAAAAATACCTCCTGGAATCATCTGTGCGACATAAATAACAATAACACCATAGCCTCATTTGTCAACTACTTGGTCACCTACATGAATTATATTTTGTCATTCTATAGTATAACCTGTCTTTACAGAAGAGCAGTTGATGCTTAGGTTTCAACATTCAGTAACCAGCCCTTTGAATATTAGGATCCCAAAAGATTTCGGAATGAAAAGCTAAACAAAGGCATGACAATGGTAGTTGGATCAATAAACGTATACAAGCAAACAAAAGTATACCTTCATTTTTCTTGTGTTCTTTCTACCCATGGCAAATCCATTTTAAGAGGCTAAGGCAGGCCCATTTGGGCATCAGTTGAACTTGCAAATTTTCCCTTCTTAGACCAAAGCCAGATCTTGGAAACAGAAAAACTCTCACCTTTAGTTATGTTACTGATCTTCTTGGCCTCTGTGTCTCCAGCAACTGAAGAATTCCCATTGTTATCAGGACCTCTGGCAAGCTTTATATGGCGTCCACACCGATCATTGCACAATGGAACCCTTAGGTCAGATTCACCAAGCACATACTGATATGAACCCATTGAGAAACATCTTCTTGCATCTAAATTGCTACTACTAGTCTCACCTCCAGCCTCGCCTTTTTCACCATTTAGTCTTCTAAATTTACCAAGTCTTACAGGCACAACAGTCTTTTCAACAACTTCTTCTTCAATGTCCACAGATTTTGGAGTAGAAGTTAATCGACGTTCTCCACAACCAAGAACCCCATCTTCCTCCCTCAAATCATCAAAATCAAAGATTGGGTTCTCAATAGAAAAACCTGAAGTGAAAAGGGTTCCTCTGCAAAGAGGACAGGTTGAATTTGAAAGAAGCCAAGTGTCTATACAATTAATGTGGAAAGCATGGCTACACATAGGAAGTAATCTCAGCTTATCCTTCTCAGAAAATTCACATAAACAAACAGCACAATCAAATGGCTCTTTTAGACCAACTATCTCTTTGTACAAGAAAACAGGAAGTGCATCAATAAAAGCCTGATCCAAACCAGAATCATGAAGGTGGAAAAGCTGTTGTAGCTGCCTCTGAAGAGCATCAGAACCAGAAATTTCAGGGTATCCATTATTAGATTGATTAGAAGCTGAAGAAAAGGGGTGCTTTATGAGGAATCTAACAAGTAAATGGAGAAGACCAGATATGAAAAATAGAACAGCTAAAATGACAATAATAAAAAGAACAGCAGGGCTTATTCTTGCACCAGATGAAGATGAAGGACTTGCTGATTCTTTATGAAAAGTACTAGTTGTAGTAGTTGTATATGGAGATGCAGACGAATACGAAGGAGAAAATGAAGGTGGGTATGTCAAAAAACCATCTTGTTGCTTCATTTGTTGATGAATCCAAGATATCTTCAAGTGAGTGTGCCCCGAAAACAACCTATTCTCTTTGCTTTCTAACATTCCACAGATCATAAAAGAAACTTAAAAACCACACTCTCCTTTTCTTAATCCATATATCAAAACCAAACCAAAGCTAACTTCTTTCCTTTAATGCAACACCACCCACAAAAAAGAAATCCAGGCCACTATTTTTTGTTGTTCTTCATCAGATTCAAGACAAAATATTAGCAAAATACTACAGCGAGTGGTTCTTCGGTGTTAGTAAGGATAATTTTTTAAAACTCTTTTGTGTGATTTGAAATGAAACAAATCCTTTCTTGCTCTCACTGATTGATGATCTATATACTATAATAATTACAAAACAAGAGAAGCTGACACATACATACAAACAACAAGATTGAAAATTACCTAGATTGATTCTTCTTCATACACTCCAAAGAAACTCACTTTCTTTTCTCTTTCAAAATCATCATGAAATGATATAAATGGTGGTCACCCTTCCCTCTTGCAACTAGAAAACACACACAGCGTTTAATTCTTTTGTTCACTTGTATATATATGTGTGAACATATATATATATATATATATTTATTTATTTATTATAAATGATAAGAGTTAATTATTTTATTTAGTTATTTGAAATTTTATTAATGTCTCTCTCTTTGAAACTTAAAAGCCTCCCTCTATGGTTGCGAAGAAGAAAAGCCAGGATAATGGCAGTAATAGTAGTTTCCAAAGTGCGAGGCAAAGGTCTAAAGGGTGCCAAAAAGAAGACCAACTAAGAAATTGTCCCACGTGCTGTGGAAGCGCGTGAATGTCAGTTGGTCAACGATAAGCGAGATGGCCATCTTCTCATTTTTGGGCATTTTGGTGGGCCTTGGTCTAGAGTTTGTGTGTGTACTAAGCAAGTTCGGGGAGATTCCTTTAGGGATTTCATATTGTCAAAGGTTCAATTTTCTCAGCAGAAAAATGACTTTGTGAAAAGAATTTAATATTTGAAAATTATAAATTTGTAGCGAGGATACTAATTTTTCTTTGTCAAAATTTTTAACATTTTATCTGGGCATATAAATATTAAGGTTCATTTTTTGTTTTGTTTTGATAATCAGAGTCTATCTATATTTATCAGATAGATAAATCTGAAATAAAATAATTAAACTTACAATTATTACATCAAATAAGTTAACATTCACCCTTTAGTCTAAGCTTTTTAATAAATATCTCAGGCTTTACTCATGCTTTATCTCAATAATTGTAGCATCCTTTCTTAATGACTATTGGTATCTTAGTCATATGATTTAATGATTTGTGTTTAGTAATTTCAAAACTGTGCTTAATGGCTGAGATGACTACCAAACCCCAATATATCTTATCATAAAAAAGAGATATTAATTATTTTCCTAATGTCATATCCATTTGTTTAGGTGGTTAACACACGTAATCGACATTAAAATTTTCACAAGTTCGTAAGGTTAGAGAAGATATTATTTGTCAAAGATAACTACAATTTTAGAGTTCAAGGTTTAGAGTTTAGAGACCTTAAACTCTAAATTCTAAATTATAATTTTCATAACAATAAAATTATATATATTAACTTTGAATATATAAATAAATACGTATTTAATATATATCATCAAATAATTAGATATATTTGAATTAATAATCAATTACATAGTAATGATATCATATATGTATTTATTTGTATATCTAAAAATGAACACGGACAATATTATTATTTTCGTAATAAATGAATGCAACTGAATTCAATCAATATTTGCCAACTAAACTCTAAAGTGAAGATAAAATTATAGATGGGGATTTGATAATTTAGGTGGGTTGGAGAAAAATGTGAGTGGTGTTAGTCTAATTTTCATTGATTGTGATTATTAATTTGCTGAAATTTTTGCTTTCAAAAGGTGATGAGGATAAGCATTAATAATGACAACCAAAACCTTCAATGTCAACTGCCTCCATTTTCAAAGAAAGCCATTCTCAGGCTTCTGGTTGTTTCCTAAAAGCAAATTCTACTTTCACAAAATTTGGAAAAAATTGGTAATAAATTATAAATGGGTATCCATTTATGAGAAATTAATTAATTAAATATTTTTTTAATTATGTTATACAACCTTAATCTACTTTTTATACATTATATAAATATAGGTAAATTCTCAATTTAATACATATTTTACTTTCATTCACAACCTTAAGGACAATAATATAAATAATATTTACGAACAATACGAAAATATTTACCATGAACAATAACCACTTAACCATATTTATTTACCTATCATATGAATAAAACTTATAAATAATATCTGTGAACAATATATGTAAATGATATTTATGAATAGTATCACATCTATCTTTCTATCTCACGTCTATTGACCTATTTGTGGGAAGCACCCGTGCGAATAATACCATAACAACATCATTGCCTACTTGCCTACTCTTAAATAGTACTTGTGATCAATACCCTTGTGCACAATGTATATGAATAATACCATGTATATCCCCCTGTCTTTTAATAGTATCTGAAAACACTATTGCACTTATTTGTCTACTATCCTACACTCTTACCTACTTAAAAATTCAAGAAATTCTATTTCAATCTAAAATTTTTTACATTATTTTATTCTAATGTAAATTTGATATGAATAAATAATTTCTATGAACAATAACTACAAAATTGATAACTTGCAAATTAATAAAGTATGATTCATCACTATATACAGAAATTTCATAATTTCAATTTTAAATTTTTATCAAAATATCAAACCGTATGATAAATGTTATTTACTTGAATTAACATGATTTTGATACATTTTTTTTTAAATTTTAAATAAGAATATAAATAAAAATAATTTGAAATGTTATTAGTTTACAATATGGTTTACCAAGCATATATGGCCATTTATAATGGCCAAAACACTATTTTTCAGACAAGGTTTGTTGAAATGACAAATTATCGTTTCGTGAAGTTTCAAAAAGTCAAATACTTATTTATCATCTACTTCTGGGAATGTCTTTTATTAGTTTTTAAAATAAATTATTAGTTTATCATTTTTTAATGTAATAACAAAACTACCCCTATAAATTAATATACATTTAAATTATATATTTATACTTTGTTTAATTAAATATACACAATTACCCTTTGTATAAAAAAAAAAAGAAATTTAATCAATATAATTAATATTAATTTGTCATTTGAATTTATCAATTCACTCAATTTACCAACATAATTAAGAAACACATGGCATGAATCTCATTATACATCTTTACATAATCATTTTTATCTTCCAATAAACATGCTTAAATAAAATCTTCTACATTAGAGCATCTTCTGTTTATTATTTTTACACTTAATTAAATTTATTTAAAAATCCTTCTTCGATCCAACAATATATTAAAAAAAATTGAAGAATTATTAATTTTTAAATATTTAATATTAAAAAATAATATATGCAACACAATCCAACCAAGAACTCCAAATATTGATTATTTTGGTTGAAGATTTTTTTTTTTGGGTATGTGATTGAAGTTTGACGATACCTTTTGTTATGTGTTAAGTTAAATAACAATTCTACTTTTTATGACCAGTTTTATATCTATTCACACTATTTAAACAAATATATACCGTCAATTTGTGACTATTAATTTTTGACCATTGATCTAATATAGAATAATGTGTTGCATTAAAAATGTTCGACTTTTATAATTTCGAATGACATTAATTCTTCGCTTTATGTTTTTCCACTTGTCATGTGCTAATGCACAAATGAATTATGTAAGCAAAATTATAAAATAATTTACATTTTTATTTCAAATTACATAAAAATCGTCCATTTAGTCACATGTCTAAATACAATTGGTAAATATTAAAACTGTTTTTTATTGTTCAACCGTTTTTTTCACAAATTGTTCATTTCTAATCTCACACGATGTATAAAACAATATTTTTTTAGTTATAAATAATTTTAAAACATGATTTTTGAATACTAAATACAATTATTACTATATATCTATTTCTAATGGATTTCATTAATAGAAACACTTTATGATTGGGTATTTGGCTTTTTCGAACTGAATGGATAAAAATTTGTCATTTCATATAACTTTGAGTGGGAAATGGTCTTTTGGCCTTTATAATTAATTTTTAGATTTATATGCATATAAATTGTCTTTTTTTTTTCTTTTCTTATATCATAAACATTTTTTATAAACTATATTGATTAGGGATGATTTTGCATCAAGTTGATATTAATCTGAGAATGACCATTCACAATCTGATTATTTTATATCCGTATTTTAATCATTTGACATGAAATATGTGGATTTTTTTTCCTTTAAATTGATGTGACAGTAAATATATATTATATCATTATAAAAAAAATCTCTTAATTTATCTAAATTGAGCTGAAATAGTTTTAAATGTGCAGATATTAAATAATTTCTCCTAAGCAAATTTGTTTCCAGCCCTTAATATGAAAATAATAAGAAGGCCAAAACACTTATTCCCACCCAAGGTATAGTGAAATCCCATACTCCTACCTCTAACTTTCAAAAGTTCAAATGTTTACTTATAAACAAATTTCTATTACGAATCTAGTTAGAATTAAAGGCAAAACCGTCATTTAATAAAAAATTTAAGTTTTATTACATTTTTCTCTTTCGGTTAGGAAACTTATAATTTTTCTCTAATTCAAAGTTTGAAAAGTGACTAATACCCCTCTCTCGCCTTATGTCTCTCTCCCTTGCCTCTTCGGTAGTATTCGATTGAGACAAAGACAATTTGGTTTTTGTCTCGATTGAAGACATTTAGAGAAGCAAGGGAGAGAGACTAGAGGGAGAGATAAGGTAGGAAGGAGAACATTAGATGGTCGGAGATAGCCAATCAATGCCGAAGAGGAGAGAAATAAACCCTAGGGGGGTATTTATCACTTTTCAAACTTTGAATTGTGAGAAAATTATGAGATTTTTAAATCTAGGAAGAAAAAAGTAATAAAACTTAAATTTTTTATTAAATGACTGTTTTATCTTAAATATTAACTGAGATTTTTAATAAAAATTTGCTTATAAATGAGTATTTAGGTTTTTAAAAGTTAGAGAGTGAGAGTTTAAAATTTCACTATACCTTGCATAGGAATAAACCTTTTTGGCCTAATAAGAATGATGTAAGTGTTAATCACTACAAGTGACAACCATATGATTAAACGCCAATGTCCCAGCTGGGTTCCAGATCTGCCTGCTTCACTTGGATGTTTCTAATGCAATGTTTGTGGGGTTGATCAATGGATTTGGAATTTCACCTGTCTGATGTGATTGAGTTTTTTTAATTAAATTTAGTGAATATCAATGAATCTTTACCTAAAATTTTTAAGCCAGTCTGGTCTTTGAGGGCTATCCATAAACCACCACCAATCTGCCGTCAAATTCAAATTCATTTTTTCATTACTGCTCTAGCACTTGTTGTGGCAATTGGTTGTCACCTATCTGGCCAGTGTGTTTTCCCCAGAATTCACAATTCACTTTGTCTAAATAGATTAATAAATGATACTCAATTTCAAATGTTATAAAAGATTTTGATCCCATCTTTCAATATCCATTAATTTTCTGTTGAGAAGAAACTATAGGATCTAAGTATGTATTCAGACACATAATCAAGACACCAGAGAACACTAAAATATGAAGCATGCACTGACTAGGGGAATATGCTTAATTGATTATTGATTATTGAAATATTGCACAAATAGGATGCAACTAAGGAGAAATAAGCTATACTTTGTCCTTGAACAAATGCATTAAAACTTTGATATAGGCTGAAATAAAATTCTTTCTGTACTGAGTGTCTTCTCATCATGTTTAAGATTTTGAATTTAAACTGTGTTATGCTTCAGAAACTATTGATCTTTCCTCTTCTTCTTTAATAGCATTGATCATGGCAGCCACTTGGCTAATGGTAGGCCTGGTCGCCGGTGAACGGTTGACACATTTTATGGCGACCTGCAGCAAGTGTACCATCCTCTCTTCACTTGCGCCTTCTGAAATTAAGCCTTTGTCAAAAACTTCTACTGTCCACTCTTCTCGGACGACTGAGTGAACCCATGTTGTCAAGTCCACTCCATCTTTCTGCATCGGGCGTCCTGTCAGAAGCTCCAGAAGGATGACACCAAGTCCATAAATGTCTGCTTTGTAGGCGAATGATGATGCAGCGATGGCACCTGCAGGGCATTTGAAGCCGTTGGCGAATGTGGAAGAGTCTTGAATGTCAAATGCCATGAGGCCATATTCACTTATGCAAGGCTCCATGCTCTTGTTGAACAAGATGTTGGAGGATTTTAAGTTGCCATGAGCAATTCCAGCTTCACCAAGTTCTTGATGCATGAATGATAATGCCTCAGAAATTTTGGCTGCAATATCTAGCCTCCTTGCCCAGTCAAATGCTTGCCCCATCTGAGCTCCTGGAAAATACTATTTCTTAGAAACAAAAACCGCAAGCGATTTGATAAATATGAAAACTTGAAGAGAAATAAAGAGTGCCCAATTACATACCATGGAGAAGCCGAAAAAGACTTCCATTTTCCTGGAATTCATAGACTAATAGTTTCTCTTGTTTAGAGCAGTAAAAGGCAAGAGCTGGCAATATATTTGGATGTTTAGCTTGGTCTAATCTCTGCATCCGGAGCTTAAAATCATTGCTTGAAATCGCCCAATCTTTAATCCTTTTCACAACAAGGTTCATACCATTTTCCAAAACAATCTTGTAGAGTGTACCATTCTTTCTTCTTCCAAGCAACTCTGCTGGAGCCCTCAGCAACTCCCCGAATTTCAGTCCATTTACTACAGGACTTGTAAGGACTACTAGTGAGGATGAAGGCAAACTACTTTCTGCTGAATTCATGGAAAGTTCTGATTTGCTCTCCCCTGTTATATAATCTCTAGATTCAAATGCTTTAGACTTGTTGATATTACCATCATCAGCAGATTCTACGTTGTTTACCGCTTCAACCTTTTGTTCAGACTTCCTTCTTTTACAGATCCTCCAGGTGATAAAGACTATAGCTAACAAGCCTAACACTGCATATCCTGAGAATATAAGAATCCGAGTTTTCGAAACATGTTTCGATTTCTTACCCTCTAAGTTTGAGGGCGGAGTCGGTGGACATTTGTTTGGCAAAGGATCTCCGCATAACTTAGGATTATGGAAGAAGCTGCTTAAGTCGAATTTACCACGTGTGTCTGGAATAGGACCACTCAGATCATTGTAAGATACATTGAACTGCCGCAGATTTGAGAAGTCAAATTGTGGGATTTTATCTGTGAACTGGTTGTATTGAGCAAGGAACATAGTGAGTCCAGAAATGCGGGACAAGTCTGGCAAGGCACCAGTGAAGTTATTGTATGAAACATCGAGTCTTTTCAGGTTGCTCAACAGAGAAAGTGAACCCGTAAGGTTTCCTGAAATACGGTTCTGGCTCAAACGCAAGCGACTGAGCTGAGTACAATTTGAAATATCAGCTGAGATTTCTCCCTGAATATTGTTACCATCAAGAATAATAACACTGAGAGATGCAGCTAAAGATTGGTCATTGCAAAGATGACTAGCATCAAATGATCCAGAAAGATTGAGCCTGGTAAGATTTAATCTACTCACAGAGTTCTTCCGACTATTGCAAGTTACACCTGTCCACCGGTCAGTGCAAGGATCAGTGGAGGTGTTCCATACAGAATTAAGTAGGGCATTGTTGTTAGATAGTTCTGAAAGGAAGTTGATCAATGAACTCTTAACTACTGCATCCAAGGAATGTGTTGTATGAAGAATGATAAAGAATGAAAGAAAGGTAACCCAGAGGGGGGTTTGATTCATTTTTGGGATCTACGCTTTGATGCAGAAAGGTCTGCAGTTTAGCTTTGTCAAAAACCATGTATAATTTTAAATATGAGATGGTTCTTCAATGTTGTGCATGGAGGAAATCTCTATGTTCTGGTTATTTTTGTAATTAGAAAGGATGCCAATTGGCTTGTTGGCTGATTCTACAATAAAACTGTGTATTCTTGTGGTTTTTATTGCCGCTTGAGTTAAAGAATAAGGCAATTTGCTGAAAACGATATTTACTTTGCGCGCCGGCAACTACAGTGGGCTGAAATTGTATTGTCACGTCATTATCAAGGAATGATCGGTCCCTAACTTTTTACACATTTCATATATATCAGGATCCGAAAGTATTTACACCAGTCATGAAGTTTGCTACTTCGAAGATTCTCCTGGAATTAACTATCTACATGGGATCTCTACAACTCAATGGATGTACATCATTGCTAATTTGTAACTACTTAAGCAATAGACAACCAGGATTTTATGGCATTTCTGGTGATTCTGAAAGCTCGTGAAAGTGATTTTACAGTTGGTTTGAGGGCAGATTTGGTTCGTGAAATTCAAAGCATGCGACAACATGGGATTAAACTATTCAAATGATATTGATGTTTGTCTGTTACATTTGCTGATAGATTCCTAATCTTGTATTCATAAATCATCTTATTTTGAGGAAAGGTCTCAATGAAGTGATGCATTATTAGTTTACAAAAGCTACTCTTTGTTTATATTCACAGGTCTAATTAGAGGTCATATCTATGCCTTCCAGAGAATAATTCTGCTTATAATTGTTTGTTCACATATCTAAGTTAAAACTACTGATTTAGTTTTTTACCTAACTCGATCTGAAATAGGAAACAATTTAACACAAAGAACCATTCTATTCATTAAAGTTATCACTATACTACATGATTTTTACAGGAAATTAAATGCATAATCATGTTAGAATTGTTTAAATTACAGTGGAAAGGTAAATGTCTTCTCATGGATCTGCTTCTCCAGCAATGTTGTCATCACTTGATGTGCTTCGCCCATCACTGATGTCATCGTTGCTGATATCTTCATCGCTATCTTCTAAAGTTGGACTTGCCACATTCTCCTTCTTTGCATAGCGTTCACAGTACTCTGTTATCATAAAGAATTGACAAAATATTCTCAGTCCAATTGGACATAATTTCAGAAAAATTTTCCTGATATACCAGCATATTAATGATTCACATAGGACATCACACCAGACCAGTAATATTTACCGAATTTTCCAATAAACTGAACTGAAGATTAAATTAAAATGGAGTAGCCAACTAATAAATAATGTTGAAGTAAAGAGGCTAACTGTTGTTTGCAGTCTTACTGGCAACCAAATAGCAATGCAGTAAGAAAATAAAGAGATCTTACCTTTCACCCTCTGTTCATAGTGTTTCTGATTCTTCATCATCAAAGATGCTGCATCGCCATTCAAGGGGTCAGAAGGATTAGGATAAAGTAAGAGCTGTGGAAGGAAAACCTCAAATATGTTCAAAAGATCTGCAGCACAGAAAACGCATGGTAAGATACTTGAAAATTGAACTCCAAGTGAAAGGCAAAAGCAAAATGCAAAATTGAAAGCTTAATATAATGTCACTAAATACTATTCAGTAATGAAGCATCCCCAATTCCTTTCATTGAGAATATAAGACCTGAACCTGCACTTACTGAGCAACTCTGCACATTCACAAACCAGGATATAACACTCAAGCATTCAGTTTTCCAATAACATAAGATCCTCATTGTTGGCATGCTCCAAATCAGGTCCCTTTCAAAGTGAGAAAGTGCCAATGTACTACACAAAGTCTATAATGCTTCATTGTATTGTTTGAGATCTGTTGCATCTGCTAGTTTCACCCACATTTGCTTAACAAGACAAACAAATATTGGATTAAGAAACTTACAATTATTTTGTATTTCACCAGAACCTAATAAAGGTGACTTTTCTCGGAAAAATTGGTTTCACTAGGAAAGAAGAAAACTTCTTTTGGAAATTCCAAACTGTATGACTGATGTTATCTGTCTTTGTTTATTGTGTGCATCTTTGTTGGTATGTGCAAATTACAAAAACTGCAGTTCATTCAAAAAAAGTCTTGAAATTACCAAACATTGGGCTCCATGTTTGGTTGATTACATCCAAGCAGACAGAACCAGACCTTCAAATCACATAGAAAAAACTTGTTAGCATATATGACTTCAAAATCGATCACACAGCTTTACTCTACGATGTAAGAGAACTTACAGTTCATCAACATTGGGATGGAATATTTTGTTAATAAATCCAATGGAAGGAGACTTGTAAGGATAAGCATCTGGCAGTTCCACTCGGATTTTCCAGACACCACCTTCGTAAAGACCTGCATCCATTGCGGTAAAATCAACAAAATCAATCAAACGAAAGCCTTTTTAACCACAAAATTGTCATTTTCTTTAAAAAGTGAATGAACAGGGCAGAAAATTTTACTTTCTTTGGGACCATGGAATAGCACTTTGAGTTCATTAATCCCATCGTTAATTGGTTCCACCGAATAGTCACTCATCATCCTGTGTCAAATACGTGAAGATTAGAGAGTGGGAACACCATTAGTAAGAACAATATCCACAACATAAACTTAAAACATGAAAAAACAAGAAGAAGTTCCAAAGAAAATCATAATAATTAAAAAAAAAAAAACAATTGAGTATATGCTTACAGCTTCATGACATCCATCTCTCTTCTTTTGCACGGGGAAGACATCCTTTGTTTAATCTGTATTCTTCAGTTTAGGCCTGCCATTGTCATGAAAAGAAAGACTAAACTGCACTGCACCAGTGCTTCAAATATTCAATATAAACACAGAAATAATGAACAGAAAGATAGAACAAATAGAAGGAAAACAAAAGAAACTAACCGAAACGACAAGTGAGATAATGCAGCTCGTAAAGATGAAATTGGTTTTGTGTAAAGAAATGAAAAGAGAAGGAAGCCAGACAGGGGGAATAAAACATGACAAAGATAACGGCGCCATTTGAGTAGGGGTGCTGTACACGTGGCACGTGTCATCCGTTTTCTAACTGTCAAACAGGACAAGGCGGGTTTGGCTCCTCTCCGCTAAAATCAACACTCATCATTCCCCATTTCCATGTTTGCTTTTTCTTTGTGTTATATAAATATATATAATTTTGTTTAATGTATTGAGTTTTTTCATCACTTAAACTCTTTGATTAATTTTTGGCCTTACCAGAGTTAAAAATTGATAGGTAGGAATGGAAATATATGTTTTTAACACTTGCTTCCTACCAAATACTTTTTAATAAAGGGTCAAATGATTATTTCTTATCTAACTTTAAGTGTAAACACAATTTTTTATTTGTTAATTATAAAAAATTTAAATATTTATCATTATATTAAATTTCACTGATACTATCATAGATAAAATTGTTATTTAATAAAAATATTTTAAAAACTAAAATTTATTATATTTCCACCCTAAGGTTTAAAAGTTAACAAAGTCAACCCTAACAAAA
Organism: Mangifera indica; assembly: GCF_011075055.1. Lineage (NCBI taxonomy): Eukaryota > Viridiplantae > Streptophyta > Magnoliopsida > Sapindales > Anacardiaceae > Mangifera > Mangifera indica. Next base: position 10,371,352 of record NC_058144.1, read on the forward strand.
CGTTGAAAAACTTATGTTATCTCTTGGATTTTTGTAGCAATTACCAGTGGCCGGAGACAACGATGGCGACATCTCCCTCCTTTCTAACTTCTCTCTCAACTGTGGTCCATTTCTAACCATTATTAGTTGTTTTTTTCCTCATTGACGAGACAATAAAGAGATCAAATTTGAGTCTCTTCGTTGTATGATGAAAAAACCTAGATCTTGATCTCTTTATCGTGTTGTCGATGAGGAGAGAAGACGATCAAAAATAGAGTGTGACTAAGAGAGAAGCTAGGAAGGAGGGAGAATGCCACCGTCATCGTCGTCTCCGATCATCGACAATTACTGTAAACCCTAGAGAAAAATTTTAATTTTTCAAACTTTAGATAGAGGAAGCTAAGATAAAATTGTTAGTTTTAAAACTTAATGAGGTAAAATATAATAAATTTATAATTTTTAAAATTTTTATTAAATAACAATTTTACCACTAATAATATGAGTAAAAATTAATAAAAAGATGAATATTTAAATTTTCAATAATTACTAAGTGGGAAATTGAGTTTACACCAACCCTTGGGTGAGAAACAGTCATTTGGCCTTTAATAAACTAATTAAATTGAAGTGATTTGAGCATGATATTTGATTAACAATAATAATTTAGTGCTAACAACACTTAAGTGAAACATTATATTGGGCTTTAATGATGTTTTTCTTTTTCAGTGTGTTTTTTAATTATTTATATTCTTTGCGTTTGTCTTGCTATTACATGACTTCTATGAAGGTAAAAGTCTAAAGTTTAACTTTGAACTATCGTTGTATATAAAGTAAAACTCAATTGTTATATGGTAAATATTTTTTTTTTTTGTAAATGATATGTAATATTCAACTGTTAGGTCTTGAACATATACAACTAGTTTCATTAGCTTTTCACTCAACATATTAAACAAATTCAAGTGGCAAAGGTTGGTAATAAACAGATGCAAGTATGAAGGCTTTGGTGTGGTAAAATCATATCTCAAGTTAATAATTTTTAGCACAACAAAAGAATTGAAAAGGCCAAAGGACTATTTCCCTCTTAAGTTTTATCTTAATTTCAAAAATATACATATAACAGATTAAAAACTCAAACACTCACCTATAAACTAATTATCGTTACAACTTTCAGTTATAAGTAAGAGTAAAATGTTATTTCACTACTAAACCCTAAATTTTTAAAAGTTGATATATTTTCTTCCTTAGGTTTTAAAAACTAATATTTCACCCCATTCTCAAAGTTTAAAAAATTTATATTTTACGCCTAGGGTTTGCTTAGCTTCTCCAGCCACCACCATTCCAACCATTGACTGACACTTTCTACCCATCTTCTAGATTCTATGACTAAGGACAATTATCTAACCACTAAGAAGGATGATGTTTCATCGTCTTTCGTTAGGTTATTCATATAACGAAGTGTCGTCTTTCATTGTCAAGTCTTCTAGACACAACGATGACATTGATCATCCTTCTTGGTGGTTGGGTGACTGCCTTTCATCGCTGGATCTAGAATATGGGTGGAAAGCTTCGGTCAATGACTGAAATGATGGTGGCCAGAGAAACTAAACAAATTTTAAGGGTGAAATTTAAATTTTTCAAACTTTGAGAATGAGGTGAAATATTAGTTTTTTAAAACTTGGAGGGATAATGATAGTAACTTTTAAAAATTTAGGGTTTAGTGGTGAAATGATAATTTTACCTTTGTTTATAACTAAAAATTATAACGATAGTTAACCTATAAATATGTGTTTAAGTTTTTTATTTGTCGCGGGTATAATTTTGAGATTGAACTAAGACTTGGATAGAAAATTATCCTTTACCCAATTGAAAAATAGGTCATATTATAACACAAAATTTTGGCCTACCATTTACTTTGGAAAGCCATTAACTATTATTATTTTATACTTACAAGGTACCAAACGTGTACAGATGTTGGGGGTCCTGACCAAGATTTACACATAGTGATAAATTTCCCTTATTCATCTATACAAATTTATATGACACTTTATAATTAAGTGATACATTACTTTTATTTTTACTTTAAAATTACTCTTTGTTTATATGTATAGGATTGTTACGATGGTATTGAACAAATTTTGATAACCATAATTAACAAAAATTGTCTGGGCATCCTAAGGTTTCCCCTTGTTTTTTCATTATTAGTAGTGCACCTAATATTTATTAGGCCAAAAGACAAATTCCCACCCAAGGTTTGGTGCAAACCTAAGTCCCATCTGTTAAGTTTTGAAAATTTAAATATCCACCCATCAACGGTTAAGGTTAACAGAATTAGTTAGTTACAAAGGTAAAATTATCATTTAACTATTATTATTAAAAGATATGAAGTTTTATATCATTCCCTCCTTAATTTAGAAAACTAATAATTTTTTCCAAACTTAAGTTTTGAAAAGTGTCATCTTCCCCCGTAAGGTTTACATTTTCCTTCCAACATTTTCAACCTCCAGAATCCATCTTCAACCTCTTCGTTAGCAGGATTAGAAGAAAATGACTTCAGCACAACAAAGTTAGAGAGGCAAAGATGCGATTGCGTGTCTCTTCAGTATGTGTCAAAGAAGGTGGCCAAAACTCCGAAGATATTGCTTCACTCAACGTTGGTTGAGAGAGCAATCCTGCTGAAGAAGTGACCGAAGATGGATTCTAATGGCTGAAAATATTGGAAGGAAAATGGAAATCCTAAAGGGAAAAATAACACTTTTCAAAATTTAATTTTGAGGAAAAATTATTAGTTTTCTAAATCAAGACAGAAAAATGATATAAAAATTCATATTTTTTAATATTATTAATTAAATAATAATTTTACTCTATAATTAATTAATTTTATTAACTTTAATAATTAATAAATAAGTATTTAAATTTTTGAAATTTAACTAGTGAGACTTTGGGTTCGTGCAAAACCTTGGATGGGAATGTGTCTTTTGGCCTATTTATTATTCACGTATTGAAGTTTCTAGAGTTGGAAGGCGGGTGATGGTTTATCTAGCTTGAGGGAATATTCGGGAAAAAGCCATCCAATAAGAGCAATGGCGGTCTGTTAGTCTACATAGAATTTAAGATTTCTTTTGTTAATAAATTTAATTTATAAAGAAAAACTTATATTTGCACATATATAAATATTGTTTTTTTGGGTTAAATTAAAGTTAATAAATGCCCTTGCCTGCCTGGTAAAATAATAAATTTATAATTTTTTTAATTACATGTTAGAGTCAGACACTTGAACGGGCCATTTCACGCAAGTTATTTGTTTTGACATATTATATAGGCTTAAAGACTTTATTCCCCCTAAAGTATACTGAAAGCCCAAAATTCTATCCTCGCAATTTTTTAAAATCTAAATTTTTATTTATAAGTAAATTTTGATTAAAAAAATCAATTAACATTAAAAATAAAATTATTATTTATTAAAAATAAAAACTTTTATCATATTTTTTTTCTTTAAATTTAAAAATCTTATAATTTTTTTTTAATCTCAAGTTTGAAAAATAACAAATATTTTTATAGTGTTTTTCTCTTTTTTTTGATATCGATTTGTTATCTCTAACCATCAGTTATCCTTTCTCCATTTTATTTTTTCTCTTTTTAGTCGTTTTTGTCTTAGATAAAGACTGATCGTCTTTATCTACCTCAATAGAAGATAATTGGAGAGAAAAGAGAGGGAAACTAGAAGAAAGAGATAAAGGGATAGAGAGGATTGTCGATCGCCCACAGTCAGAGATAACGAATCATCACCAAAAAAAGAAGAAAAAACTCTAAAAGGTATTTGTCATTTTTAAAACTTTAAATTAAAAAAAAATTATGAGATTTTTAAATTAAAAAAAAAAATTTTATTTTTTTAAACTTTAAAAAAATAATAATTATATCTTTAATTTTAACTCAACATTTTTAATATTAATTTATTTATAAATACATATTTGAGTTTTTAAAAGTTTAGACAAGGGCTAGAGTTTTCGCTACAGCTTGGGTGGCAAAAAGTCTTTTCCCTAATATATAATCTTCTTGGCGCCAACCACTTATTAGATCAAAGGAAGACAGCGTAATTTGGATTTTACCGATATTCTTCAACAAGCTACCGAACCGGAATGGGAGTTCACGGTCTTTGGGACCTACTCGCCCCCGTTGGCCGGCGCGTGTCAGTTGAAACTATTGCCGGAAAAAAACTGGCTATCGGTAACCTCAAACCCTAACATTATTGACATGTAATTTGCTATTGCTATTATTATCTTTATATTATTGTTCTTTTTATTTTTCTTTCTATAGACGCCAGCATATGGATGATCCAGTTCATGAAGGCTATGAGAGACGAGAAGGGAGAGATGGTGCGGAACGCACATTTGATCGGGTTCTTTCGCCGAATTTGTAAATTATTGTATCTAAAGACAAAACCAGTTTTTGTCTTTGATGGAGGAACACCGGCGCTCAAGCGCCGCACAGTCATTGCTCGCCGAAGGCAACGTGAAAACGCCCAGGCTAAAATCCGTAAAACCGCTGAGAAATTGCTGATTAATCATGTAACTATTATTTTATTAAAAAATATTTTACGTTCTGTTATTCTGTTTATTTTATGGTTTGCTGTCCTGTACAGGTTGTTTTACTATTATTTTTTTATTTACTTAGTGTTGTAATTTGAGGAGTGAAACTGAATTTAATGTTATTTTCGATTCAAAATTGAAAAGCACAGAATTAGGGAGATAAACACTTTTGTTGCATTCGAGTGCTAGATTGTTTTTCTTTGTGTTTGTGGTTCTAGAATTTTAGCATAATTCTGTTTAATTTGCATTTGTGTTTGATTCTTACTAATAGCTCAAGACAATGAGGCTGAAAGAATTGGCAAAAGATCTTGACGATGAGAGAAAGAAGCAGAGTAATGCTTCTAAGGGCAAGAAGATTTTGTCAGACCAAGTAGCGTTCACACGTAGTCTGGGAAAAAAAGAAGCGGTTTTGGCATCTGGCAACAAGGGAAATCAAGATGAAATGTAAGCTGCATACTCAGTTGTAGTTATGATGAGGTTTATCTATCTTGTTTATTTATGATGTCTTAATTTAGGTTGGCAGCATCAGTTGCAGCAGAGAAGGATGGGAGTTTCAGTGAAAATCTCTTGCAGGAGAATGGTGATGAAGATGAAGAGATGATGATGGTGAGTCTGCACAATTTTAAATTGCAGGTCATTATTTTGGTGTAATTTGTGGATGTTGATTTTTGTAATTGTTTGAAACTGAGCATGCTATTTAGAGATGTAAATTTTTGGAAGTTTAAGAACAAATTAATGTTTGAGTATATTAGACGATATTTCTTTCTGAATGCAGGTCAGTTGATAATCTTGATGCTCCATAATCTGTTTCCTCACCCCAGTTTAACCTGAAAGAATAAGTGTGATTTTACTTTAGATTAAACTGACATTCCTCTCACACCTTAACTCTCCTTTTGTGAAGTAAATCTTCTCTCTTGGCATTAAGGTATTATTATATGTTCAGTATTTAATGAGACTTATGGACTATCTTATCCGAACATAATGGTTATTTTATCTTGTTTTGCAGCCTAGACTTAAGTGACGTTCATATCAGTATGTAATGATCACTTCATCTTGTTTTGCAGCCAACAATGGATGGGAATATTGATCCAACTGTTATGGCAACTTTGCTGCCATCAATGCAGCGCCGTCTTCTTGTTCAGGTGAGTGTCCATGTTTATCTAATTTTGGCTCTTGAGAGTTCTGGTTTTTTAGCTTTCTGGCTCTGCACTTTTTTATTATTACTTTATCTAATTGTGTATATTGATGCAACTTAAATGTTTCTGATTTAGAAGCAGGAGAATGATATTAAGGGCAAGAAGATTTTATCTGATGACATAGATCAAACAGATTTGATAGGGAGTAAAGAGGAAACAAATCATGTGGCATCAAAGTGTTATGATCATGAAAAGCTTGATGAGATGTAAGCTGGATAGGCAGTCAAGCCATAAGATAATTTGATTTTTCTGCTTTCGCTGCTCTGTCTAATTGTTATTATGAGTTTATATAGGTTGGCAGCATCTATTGCGGCAGAGGAAAATGGAAGTTCAACAAACAATACTTCTATACCTACTGGTTTATTTCCTTTTGAGGAAGATGATGGTGATGAAGAGGAAGAGATGATATTGGTTAGTGTACTACCTGCTTAGGATATAATGTTCTTCAAAAGATTGATGGTATATTTCAGAACTATTTAGGACAATTTTCTAATTTGTCTTTCAAAGTAGAATCATTGGAAAATCATTTAAAATTTGGATTTTTATTTCATTTGTTTCATTTTTAATTTCATCAAAGATGTGTGGGAAGTTAACTAGCTGATGCTTATTTGTTAGGTTACTTGACTCTCTTACGGAAGAAATATAGAATCTCTCTTTTTATGGGGCTTGAGTGTGTACTAGTTTCTTTTTGACCTAATTCGGTTTGCAGCCAGATATGCATGGGAGTGTTGATCCAGCTGTTTTAGCTGCTCTTCCTCCATCAATGCAACTGGATCTTCTTGTGCAGGTTAGCTTTGTGTATATGTAGTTATGGATTCTTGTCACTTAAGCGCATTTTCAGTGGATTTTTTTTTTTAATTTTTCAAGTATGAAATATAGTTATGAATGTCATCTTCTGTAGATGAGAGAGCGGTTGATGGCAGAAAACAGACAGAAGTATCAAAAAGTCAAGAAGGTCACTTTCCTGATTCTTTTATATTATGAAAATTGTTTCAGATTTTAAATCATTCTTGTTTTGACCCAACTGATGTCTTCTGCTGTGAGCAGTAGTCACAGTTTTATGTTCATGAAATATTTTCAGGCTGATTGATGTTGTAATTGGTAACATTAATGTGTGGATTTCTAGACTAAAGCACTTTAGTGGTGACAGAAAGCATCATGCTGTAAGGTTCTTCCTTAGAATTTAAAATAGGAATTGTGAGTGCTAACAGTTGGTAAGAGCTTAGCACGGTGATATGCAGTAACTGGGGAGAATCTTTTGGAAATTCTCTACCTATAAGATTAGATGGTAGAAGCAGCTTGGGTCCTTGCTTTTTGAGCTTCTTGGAATTAAAACAGTATCTTTTGTTTATCTGGTGAATTTTGTTTGAATAAAATGAAACTAGAATGTATGGAAATGGTAATTGTCAGGTTCCAATTAGATAACAGGCATGTAAAGGAATAATGTGGTAATGAGAGCTTGTTCAATATATATCCAAATGGTTAAATAGTTCTTTGCAAAGAAATGAGGTGATTTTAAGAGCTTGCTCTATCTAAACTGTTTGATGCTTCTTTCTAAGCTTATTGTTATTTTCATTCACATCTAGGCACCCAAAAAATTCTCCGAACTACAAATACAGGCTTATCTTAAAACTGTTGCTTTCCGACGGGAGATAGATGAAGTGCAGAAAGCTGCAGCTGGAAGAGGGGTAGGTGGCATCCAAACTTCAAGAATAGCCTCTGAAGCTAACAGAGAATTTATTTTTTCATCATCATTTACTGGGGACAAACAGTGAGTAATGATTGAATTGGTGTTTTGTCTTTGACTTATTGCTGCTTTTTGTCATGCTCCCCTCTTTTTCTTAATGATGACCTATGTGTATCTTAATGGACCAATAAATTTTGTAATATTACTCATGTCAGAGTGCTTGCATCAGCTAAAGTAGGGAGTACAGCTGATAACCAACAACAGCTGCCATCAAGACATCCTTCTTCAGCTTCCAGGGACGAAGGTATATCCTGCAGTGAATCGAATGCTGTAACAGGATTGGCCCCTGAGGGAAGAGGATCAGTTTTTGATGATGTCGAGACATATCTAGATGAAAGAGGCCGTGTTCGTGTTAGTAAGGTCAGAGCTATGGGGATTCGTATGACTCGTGATTTACAAAGGAATTTGGATCTGATGAGGGAGATTGAGGAAGAGAGGGTAAATACGAACGATACAACAGATGTGGAGACAATGCTCAACATAAATAAAATAGGTTCCTCAAATAGTTTTTCTGAAAATGGTGAGTTTGTAGAAACTGCACCTGACAATGATAGTGGATTTGTAAACAAAGAGAGAAACAAGCAGTCCATGTTTAAAAATGAAAATGTTATACAGATATCATTTGAAGACAATGGTGAGAGCAATTGTGTTGATGATGATGATGTTTTTGCTCGTCTAGCTGCAGGAAGTCCTGTAAAAGTCTTTTCTGTTGATAGTACTCCTCCAAAGGAACAGCCTTTTGATTCAGTTTCAGATAGTGACTGGGAAGAAGGGAATATTGAAGAAAAAACTAACAGTCTTTCTAATGATGTTAATGCAGAAACTAACCCTGCTCATGATCTTAAGAAGGGCAACACCAATGGTGACAGTGACGTGGAATGGGAAGAAGGACCGAGTGGTGCTCCTGAAAGTTACTCAGCATGTTTTGCAGAATCAGGAAAAACAGTTCCTAGAGGTCATTTGGAAGAGGAGGCTAATTTACAGGAGGCAATAAGGAGAAGTCTCTTGGATTTTGGTAGTGAGAAGTCTGATGATGAAAATTCTAAAAAGTCTAGAGAAATTGCTTCTGGTGTTGGATTTCTTGATGAAAAGAATAATATGAGTGGGTCAAATCTGTTGGGGGAGAATGCCACTCAACAAGATGAACCAGTTTGTGAAATTCTTGATGGAGCAAATCTGGGTACTACAGGGGGAGTAAGTGACTCACAAGTTACTAATGCGTTAGAGAGTCAGTTGAAGTCTGTAGTACATAACCCTGATAACAAGGAGACACGAGGTAAATCATGTGAAAAGCAACCCACTTCTCATCCTGAACAATCAACGCAAGACACAAGTGAGGGGAGGTCTTTGTATGGAGATGTGGCATGTGCAGAATCAGGTAATACTTTGGGAATCGAGGAGCGCCACTTTGTTCAAGGGCAATGCTTTGATGCTTCTAATAAGGGCGGTGGGCTATCTACCCTGACGAAAAGGTGTTCTGAAGATAATTCTCATGGTTCTGATGTAGTATTTAGTGACATGTCTGGTGCCATTGTGGTTGATGACAAGAAAAATAATTTTGAAGTTGAGTGTTCTGCTCTCCTTGATGATAAGGAAAGCGAAACAGTCGCTGAATCCTCTGTTATTATCAGTGGTGAAAAAAATGATTGCATAGCTGAAGCATTGCATCAGACAAGTTTGCCTAGTGATCTGTCCAGCCCCATGGTGGATGCATCTCTGAATGAATCAGTGTATAAAATCAATTCTCAGCAAAATTTGGCTGCAGAAAGAACCCCTGATCATGAATTTAGTGGTGGAGAGCACAACATAGGGAAGTCTGAAATGAAGGAAAATGATAACATGCAGGTGGAGTTCACAGAGGCTAATTTGGAGGAAGAAATGCTAATCTTAGGTCAAGAATGTATGAACTTAGAAGATGAGCAGAGAAAGCTTGAACGCAATGCTGAATCTGTTAGTAGTGAGATGTTTGCAGAATGCCAGGTTTGTACTTAAATTTCATTTTTTTGTTTTTGTTGTGTTGTATAGTTTTAAAAGTACAACCATATTCTTTACTTTGCCCAAAATTACACTCTCTCTTATCCTATATGCACTCAACCTTCTTCTTGTAAATACCTAGAGTGGTCAATCTTACTGTACAATTTCGTGGAAAACTAAAAGGGCTGGGTGCATAGCTTGTTTTTGTGGATACATCTGTGATATTTTCATTTGCAATTTGTACTTTGTGTATTGCATTTGCATCAGATTCTGATGTTAATGAATTGTGGCCATTCTTTTTGCATTACTAAGCATTGTGATCAAGAAGATTGTAGCTAATGGCCGTCTTTTCCAATTTATTGATGTCTTTTAATTTAATGTTGTATTTGTCACTTGTTATGTTGGTTTACATTTTTGTTGGCCAAATGATTAAGCTATTATTTACTAATATGATTAAGGTCTGTAGCACATATCTTTTGATTAACAATAGACATTGTACATTTGGTTTTTGATAGGAACTGCTGCAAATGTTTGGCCTACCCTATGTTATTGCTCCAATGGAAGCGGAGGCTCAGTGTGCTTTTATGGAGCTTGCGAATCTTGTTGATGGTGTTGTGACCGATGATTCTGATGTGTTCTTGTTTGGAGCTCGAAGTGTTTACAAGAATATATTTGATGATCGCAAATACGTGGAGACATATTTCATGCAGGTTTGAACTTTGAGAAGATGAAGATTGTTCTTGCTGTTAATACTGTCCCTGAGAAGCTTTTTCATTTAAAACATTCGTTTTAATCTTATATTTTGATGTCAATGAATGGTTCATTAAGAGATCTGCATAATTTTTTTTCTTAGTTCTCTCCTTTTTTTTTTTTTTTTAAATATTTCTGGTTCCTCTGTGGATTCTTTGGGGCATTAGTTTTTAGCCTGGTTAATGTTAAATTCATAGTTTTAGTTTTACCCGTGTAATTCAGTAATTCAGGAGGCATATCAGGGTCATATTCCTATTTTTTGTGGCAATTATAATTGTTATATTTGTGATTCAGGAAAGAGTAGGAAATCTTCCTTCATTTTGTGCATAGTAGAAATTTCTATTCACCTTTTGATGTTTAGATTCTGTTTCTTGATGTATTTGTGCTGTTAATATTTGTTCTTTTTTTTTTCCTGTTATGTATTAATTTAAAATTTTAGCTGATTTTGGTGGGTACATATAGCGTTATTGATATCTATTTTCATTTTAATTCAACTAATATGCTGTTGGTACTAGGTGACTTATATTATTGAGTTGCTTATACTTGTGCTCATACATTATCCGTTTCAGGACATTGAAAAGGAGCTTGGTCTGACCAGGGAAAAACTTATCCACATGGCACTGCTTCTTGGGAGTGATTATACTGAAGGGATTAGGTGATTGCTGTTGCGATTTTGGGTTTCTTATTTGGAATTCATGTTTGTTATGTTGCAAGGTCATGCATTTTGGAATCTTTAAAAAATTTGAGGGCCCAATAAATAAGATTTTATCTTTTTATTTTTTTGAAAATGAAAATTGAGTATTTTATTCTCAAGGTTTGGCAATGCAGCTGATAGCATATTTTAAAATAATAGTGATAACATATCACAAATTTCCATCAAAATTACAAAAAAACTTTATAAATACCTAAATTCATGTCCTAAGAATTGCTCACTTCTTTTTGGTGAAGGTATGGATATGATTTTCAACCAGCTAATACGCATAAAAAAAGGCATGATAATAGTTAACTACCGAATGACTGGGACATGGAAAACTCAATATGTCAAGTTAATCCACATGACAGCATTACTTATGTTGATATGAGTATATGTCTTGAGCTCTTGCCACTGCTGATACCATCTCCAACATCTTTGCATCCCCTGCAACTTGAGGTCTCCTTGCCACCCCTTTGTCAAAATGTTGGCCAATTAGTTGGTCTAAATGATGCAGGGCCACCTCAATCTATTCAGCCATCGGCTTCTTCTGAGTATGCCTCCTGTGGATCCAAGGCAGCCCACCACCAGTAGAACACACTTCAATTCTGTTGTTTACAACCCATACTACCACTCCTTTTGCAATAGCTACTCCCAGGTGCTCCAGTCATCCACCTTACCACCATTGCACCTCATACTCCATGAATATTTTGAGTTGCATAATCAGTAGAAATTGTTTTACCACTAGCAGCTCCTGAAAAGAGCCGAGGGCTTGAGAACATTTAATGAATTGGGCTGGAAACAGTTATTTTTTGAAGCATGGAGAAAATACGAAAATTAACATATTTTCAGACATGCATATGAAGAACAGTTGTGAAACTTTTCTTCATATTTTAATTTTCGCCAAACATTTTTACGAGGTTGTTTTAAATGCCCATATTTTTTTTTCTCTTCATGTACAAATTCCTTTGTGGAACTACTCACTGAGGAATGTTATTTTGTAGGTTATTGCTTTTCTAGTTCTGGAAGTGTAAATACTTCTTTTGGGTGTGCTTCATTTGTATATGAGTATTTGAATTTCAATGGGATGTATTTTGATGCAGTGGAATTGGTATTGTCAATGCCATTGAGGTTGTAAATGCATTCCCTGAGGAAGATGGCCTTCATCATTTTCGGGAGTGGATTGAATCACCGGATCCGACCATCCTTGGGAAGTTTGATGTTCAAACTGGATCAAATTCAAGGAAAAGAGGGTCAAAAGTTGGTGAAAATAGTATGAGTTACACAAAAGGCAGCATGGAAGGACTCTCTGAAGTTGGCCAAAATGTTCTCCAAGCTGATGAGAGCAAGCAGTCTGCAGATAACAGCCAAGACATAAAGAAGATTTTCATGGATAATCATGTAATGATTACTTTCCCATTTTGAGTATGTTACTCCCATGGATATTATCATTTTTCACTTTCTCTATTGGTTTTTGAATTCAAGAAATTTTAATTAACAGAGAAATGTGAGCAAGAATTGGCATATACCTTCCTCTTTCCCTAGTGAAGTTGTTATTTCAGCATATACTTGTCCACAAGTGGATAAATCAACTGAGCCTTTATCATGGGGAAAGCCAGACCTTTTTGTTCTTCGCAAGTAAGTTACTTCTTACTATTTGGGTCATAAATTTCTTGGATCTGGTATAATAACAATGATATCCTTGTCTTTCTATGGATAAAGTGGGAAAAGCTAGATGAGAGATCCTTGTTTCCTACTGAAACTTAAGCTGCAGATTTAATCTGAGTGGCATTATGATGAATCTGACATTTTTTTTCTTTGTGAACAGATGATGGCTCATCTAAGTCTTGATTTTATTGACTGATTTTATAATTCTGCTTATTAAAATATGGGAATATATTCCCAGTGTCTTAGTAGGCTTCTTACTGGATCATACCATGTAGACTATAGACACAGGCTTGAGTTTGATTTGCTTGTAGCACGCTCTTGAATTTCATTTTTCTTGCTTTATATGTTATCTTTTATAGACTGCTATATCCTGTGCTACAAGATAATTTCTAACTTCATGCTTATTAAAATTTGGGCATACTTTCCAGTTGTCTTATTTGGCTCTTATTGGATTCTGTCTAGTGGACTTGGGTTTGATTTGCTTGTAGTTATATGTTGAACTTTACTTTTTCTTTCTTCATATGGTATTCTACTTGTTATAGACCTCTGTATAGGCTGCCGTAAATATAACTTCCAACTTCTTTTTCCATGCCTGAGTGAGATCTGGTATAAATTGCTTTGTGAAAACGCCTGCTTATGTACCATAAACAGACTTGACTCTGTCACGTTTTGTCCGTGAGTTAGTTGTCTCAGTTCTATATGGTTGAATGATTCCATTTCCCAAAAGTATACCTAGATCATGGATTATGGTTATACTATTTTGATAACTACGTAGATTCTGTTATCTGTATTTTTTTTACCTTAAACAATCAACAAAAAGGCAGGATTTTCCAATTTCTCTGTTATATTCAGATTTTGCTGGGATAAGTTTGCATGGGGAAGTCAGAAAACAGACGAGTTGCTCCTTCCTGTCTTGAAGGAGTATGAGAAACGAGAGGTTAGAGACCTATACCTCCCTTGACACACACACACACACGTGCACATTCCATCCATAACTGCTACTTAGCAAAGGATTTAATGAATAAATAGGATATTCTCTAAGCATCTGTCACCTTTCAGTCTTCTTGTTCATTTGTTTGTTGTGGTAAGAAAAAATTCTGAAAAAATTTTGTTGTGCTGGTGTGATGAAGACTCAACTGAGACTAGAAGCATTTTACACTTTCAATGAAAGATTCGCAAAAATTCGTAGCAAGAGAATTAAGAAAGCTGTTAAAGCAATAACGGGAAACCAATCCTTAGAGTTGATGGGTGATGCTGGGCAAGAAGTTCCTAAAAGTAGAAAGAAGAGAAGAGGGGATCATCCTAAAAAGGGAAATAGTATATCAGAGAAAGATTCAGAGGAAAGTGCACCTGGAGCTGAAAACAATATGGGAAAGTCAACTCCTAAGCAGTTGAAGAAAATAAGGGTTACTAATAAGTTTGTCTCATCCGAAGTGGAAAATCCAGAGTCGTTATTATGTGATGATGGTGGAAAAAATTCCAATAAAATATCACCTGGGATTGGAAGAAGTAGAGGGAGGGGAAGAAAAAGGCTTTGTGCTGAATTAACGGAAACCAGCTCTAGTGATGGTGTTGGTGGCAATTATGTGAACAAAGTTAATGCTGAGAAGCTAGAAGGGCAGCATGAACTGCGAAGGGTAAGTTTAATCTTTTTTTTGTCATTTCATTTTTATGTGAGAAGATTGGTATTATATAATTATATGAAGAACACAAGCAATGTAACACTTGATTTCCTGTATTTGCTTTTGAGACATGATATACTTTGTCTTTTAAATTACCAAAAAAAAAAAACTGTCTTTGATATTGTCTTCTTGGCTATTGATAGTTTGCCTATCTGAGTTGTATAAAAAATGAGATGTGATGGTAGGCCTCTGGTTAAAGATATATAGAAGGAATAGAGGAGGATTCTAATCAATACTTGAGTCTTCTGCAGTGTTTTGCTTTGAACTGTATGGCTTTATTTAAAATAATGCTAGATTGTACAAAGAAAGTGTTTATGATTGCTGTATTGGGAAATGTTTTCTGTATTGCCCATTCAAATGGTTTGAATGATCCGACAAGCATTTTGTGTAAACTTTGATTTCTTTTTTCATTTTTTTGGATAAGAATATGAGACTTCGTAATTCTGACTTGTAAATTGTAGGTCTGGCTTATGTTAATATTTTATTATTATACCTTTGAGAACTGAAACAGTGGTTGTCATTTACATTAGAACATCTGAAATAGCTGTGTGATTTCAAGATAATAATTTATTATGCTTTAATTTTCCTTATTTTTCTTATTTTTTTGTCACAGTCAAAACGTTCAAGGAAGTCTGTGAATTATTGTATGAATGACCAAGAGATTGGTGATGTGGGCAAGATAAGGAGTGATGAAGAATGCTCAAATGAAGAGGCGGGAGAACAATTTGAAGGTTATGGCATAGCTGGAGATTCTTCGGCCGCCCCCATTAGAAAGGAACAACATAAAGCAGGTGATTTTTTGCCGGAGGAGGGATCTTCTATGGACTATCTTGAAAGAGGAGGTGGATTTTGCATTGGTGAAGGTGAAATTGGTGAGCCAAGTGTGAGCCGGAATGAGGATACTTTTTCTGAGGCAGAAATCTCCAGAGATCACCTGACAATGGGAGTTGGGTTTTGCTTAGATGAAAGTGAGAGTTGAAGGTTATCATTGGCATGCTTCCCTTTGCTTCAATTTTGTAGAAAGAAGCATACTGCAATTATGCTTTAGGCGATTCAACTTGTGGCACCAGAGAACTAGTATGGAATCTGTAATGGCTTGGAGGGGTAGACATTTGATGCTGAAGCGAATATGGGCAAACAAATTGTCATACCTCATGATGATTTCATCTCTAGGATGGTGTGTCTCTGCAAGAAGAGATAATATGATGCTGAGAATCCACTCTAGGATATGCGTTGATAAATGTACAATGTCTGGCATCCTGTTTGAAGTCCTGTAAATGTTTTCCTTTTATTTGATGTCCGATGTTATTTATGATAACATGTCACAATGTACAGTCGAACAGATTTCACTTGCTGTTATAGGAGGAAAGCGTAAATTCAATTTAATATTTTCAATTGGTTGCTTCTTGATGAATCAGTAGTTTTACCATATTAGAGTATTTGGTATCGTCATTATAAAAATATGCAGTAATTAGCATGGGTATGATAATATAACTGAACTCATATATATACAATTGTTATTGTATCACAAAACTTTCTCTTCCCCACAACAATTGCGGTGGAGAAATGGTGTTGGGATCATTTTTACAGGAGACTACCCTTTTGGCACTGATGACTGGAATGCACAGACTTGGGTCCAGAGTAAGAACCAAAGCAGCTTTTAACCAAGGAATTAACAATTGCGGTGGAGAAATGGTATTGGGATCTTCAACAGGTGTTTAACTTCTCTCTCATTACTTGATTCCATTTATGAAGCTTAAGTTTAACTGTTTATTATGCATTATATGATCTCTAATTCTTCCTTCTTTTTGCAGAACAAGTGTTGGCGATGGTTCCATTCTCCTGTTCTTTAAATATAGAAAATTCTGGTGTTGCAGGAGATGTGGCCGAATATTATATTATAGTGGGATTAAATTCAGTTCCCCAACTCTTTCATCTGCTCTGAAGATGACTACTACGCTAAGGTGGTGTGTCTGTGCCGAAAATATGAAGAATGAAGCTGAAAAACAGTCGAGGGACATGCATTGACCTTATTGAAGAGGCATTGAAGTTGGACAAATGTACAACGTTCGGCATCCCTTTGAAGTCTTGAAAACTTCTCTTCGACGCCCCTCTTTTGGGTGTCCTAATTTTTATGATCACTCACAATATACAATGTTTAAGGTCAAAAGACTTATTCCCACCTATGGTTTGATGTTTTACCTGTAAAGTTTTAAAACATCTAAAATCTCATCATCCATAAAGCATTAAAATGACCAAAAATCCTTAGTGAAAAGGGTGATAAAGTAATTGCGATTCTCTGGTGTAAAAAGCTTAAAGCGAATAAAATACTCGGTTCATTTAAAACGTTGACGGGCAAGCCCAAGAAACCATTGAACCAACTAAAAGGACGTGTGCCATGTGTTGAACTTTGGTTGGATGGTTAATTTCCAGGACACAGCTCTCACCTCTCAGTTGCAGAACTTTCACAAGGATGCGTTAAAAAAAATCAATGGTGTAAAACATTCACACAGACGTAGTTTGTGTCAGGTGGCTTTAATGCGTCATAATTATTGTGATTGATGGGCTGGAAATTTTTGATGCAGATCAACGGGTGTTAAACGTTCATGAATACTTTAGTCAACAAACTTGCGACACCTGGAGGGTTTTGTTGTTATTAACGCTCAAATTTAAAATATCTGGACAAATTAAAATTGGTTGTTTGTTTGATAACAAATGAGAACCCGCCATGTGTTCTAAAAATTTAAATGAGGGTTGAAACGAGAGATAGGAAGTCTTTTGGCCCTTCATTTTCTGGGTGATCTCAGAATTCCTTGCAGAGAAAGACATCTTCATTAATCTCACTCCTCGCTTAATGTAATGTAATGTTAATTAATAATTTAAATTAAGGGATATTTTTGTAATTTTATTTGGAAAGGGGTGTTTTAACCATTTAATTGGATAAAAGATAAAATAGTTATTTAAATTTTAAGTTAATAAAAATTATTAATTTTAACTTTGATGGGTGCGACTTTAGGTTTTACAAAATAGGTGGGACTAAGAAAATATCAAACCATGGGTGGGTATAAGCCTTTTGGCCTTTTTGAATACCTTGAAAAAAACTCACTTGTTGCCAACTAGAATAGTTTTGTCCGATTGTACCTTTTTTCATAAGTTAATTCAAGTTGCAAATGTTAGGTGATCAGTCTACATTGTAACCTTCGTTTGATATTTTCCATTGGCTCCCACAATATGGAATCAGTGTTTATAATATTTGACAATTTGGAATATTGTGATTATAAAAATATTTGATTAATAAAATCAGTAGGTAATATTACTAAGGCCAAAATGACTATTTTTCATCTAAGTTTTAGGGCAATTTTAAAAATATATTTATGATATTTGAAAAACTTGAGTGCTCATTTATGGTTAACTTTAGTTAGAATTTTTTATTAAAGACAAAAGTAAATTCATTATTTTATCATTAAACCCTAAAACCCTAAAAAATTATATTATTTTCTCCCTTGATTTGAAAAATTAATAATTTTTTTTTAAGATTAAGTTTTAAAAAATTCAATTTTCTTTCATTAAAAATTCACTTTTTCCTCATTTCTAGGTTTTATCTAAGGTAGTTTAGGGAATTCGATCGTTGGTCTTCTCCAACAAAAGACGATCTTTCGTTGTTTAGATCTGGAAAATAAAATATTGTTCAGATCTAGAAGATACAAGAAAGACGACACTTTATCATTCTTTATCGCATTGTCTAAAAGATGAAAGACGACATTTTATCATTTTTTATTGTGTCATCTAGATGATGTCTCATCATCTTTCGTTGCTTCATCCAAATAATGAAGGATGTGCTTCATTGTCTAGATGATGTGAAGAAGGATAACACTTTATCGTCCTTCCTAGTGGTGGGTGGTCATTCTAAAACACTTCACTTTGGGTTTTTGAAATGCTGTAGGTATAATTTGAGAATATGCTAAAAATTGGGTGGGACACATTATTTAGCCTGTCACTAAACTGATACCATGTAGGACCAGCCGGTGTATGTATCGTTGGAAATGATCACAGAACTTTCTCTCCCTCCCCAACAATTGCGTGGAGGAAAAATGCAGTTGAGATCATTTTCACGGGAGACACTGCCTTTTTTGGCTATGATAACAGTGGAATGCACAGACGTGGGTCTCTCAGTGCTGAGCAAGGCAGCTTTGAACCAAGGAATGAACAATTTTGTTTCAGTGGTCTACTGCAATGCCTCGGGAACCCTCATTCTTCTTCCTTACTTTCTCTTCCACAGGTGTCTTCTCTTTTCTTATCATTATCTGATTCTGTTTACTAAGCCTTGGTTTAATTCTGCTTTATTCGCTACTGAACACTGATCTTCAGTTCTTTCTTCTTTTGCAGAAACAGGCGTCCGCCTCTCACTTTCTCCCTCCTTTGGAGATTTTTCCTCGTTGCCCTTATAATGTAAACACTACCCACTGACCCCGTGGCTATTCCTGTGATGGTTCGATTCTCCACACAGTTTTAACATTGAAAATTCTGCTGTTGCAGGAGCTCCGGCCAAATAATAGCTTATACCGGCATTAAATTTAGTTCCCCAACTCTTTTATCTGCTATGGCGAATCTTAGCCCTGTCTTTACTTTCTTGCTGGCAGTCATATTCAGGTACGGAGTTGGAAGTTTCTGTTTTTAGAAATCAACTGAAGCATGCCTAAATAATATCTTATTTTGCCAAAATGTTTAGTCAAAATAGGAAAGAGGTGAAGCTGGGGAACTTTAGAATTAATCTTGTCTGGAGCTTGAAAATTCATTTGGGTTATGTTATGCTGAGCCATTTTTGGCAATATTATATTTCTTCCTTTTATATATTCAGTCCCCTGCATTTGACAATAGTCTTATGAAACCCGTTTTGCATCAATTTCTCAATGTGTAAGATGATATTTCTGTGTCACTTAAAATCACTACAAAATGCTAGATTTGAGAAGCTAGAGTTAAGAAGATCAAGCGGTCTAGCAAAATTCTTGGGCGCTGTTATAGCGGTTACAGGTGCTTTTATAATCACACTATATCAGGGTCCCGAACTCTTGATGGCTTCGTCAACTTATAGCTCTCCGACTCCTCATCGGCTACTTGATTCACAGCAATCAAAGTGGGTCATTGGAGGTTTTCTCCTTCTTCTGACAGCTCTATCATCTGCAAC
This sequence comes from Mangifera indica, assembly GCF_011075055.1. NCBI lineage: Eukaryota > Viridiplantae > Streptophyta > Magnoliopsida > Sapindales > Anacardiaceae > Mangifera > Mangifera indica. Next base: position 10,390,807 of record NC_058144.1, read on the forward strand.
ATGGAACATTTCTCAGGTAAAAGAATCCTTCCGCAAGCTTCTTACATTTGAACATCAGAATTCGTTAGGACTACCATATGATGAATTCACTCCTAATATTCTTGGATATTGTGTTGGGAGTATACTTTCCAAATTTCAATCTTCAAAAGTAATGTATTCATTCAATTTAAAACATATAGGCAAGCTAGTAAGTGATAGTTTATTTGCAAATTTGTGTTGAGTGACAACCATATATTTTTGGGTGGGTTCGTATTTCTAGGCTTCTACTGTCAAGAAGTACCCAGAAGAAATGACCATAGTCTTCTTCTGTACACTCTTTGTAGCAATCCAAGCTGCGGTTTTCTCAGCCATTGCTGAAAGAAATATAAACGCATGGAAACTGTCGACAATGGTTGAAGTGCTTGCCATTATTTGCACGGTAAAGATGAATACTGAGAATTCAATATTGAAATCTTATATTCAAATATACACATTTGAAATGACAATTACTGATCATTCAAAGCTGTTTCAGGCGATATTCGGGAGTGTTTTCCGGATCGCTGTTCACACATGGTGCTTACGCAAGAAGGGACCTATCTATGTGGCAATGTTCAAGCCATTGGGGATGGCTGCTGCAGTGGTCCTGACAGTCATTTTCCTTGGAAGCACTCTTTTTCTGGGCAGGTATAATATTTTCTCTGAACCCTTTTTATAGCAAGTGAAGAAACATTCAAAGATTAATGGCAGTTTAATTGAATGGATATTGCAGTGTGATTGGATCCATTGTAATTGCACTTGGATTTTATTCTGTGATTTGGGGACAAATGAAAGAGAGAAACATGGCTATTGACATTGAAAATTGTAGCCTGGGATCAACCAGCAAAAAGACTCCTCTTCTTCAAAACAGCCAAGATATATCAAGTATTTAACATCGCACTGGGGGGAAAAATTCCTCGTTGGTTCTGTAATTTTCCGAATAATGATAATTTAAGAACTCTTGCAAGTTACAATGTAATGTTGTGAGAAGATTAAAAGCTTCCGAGAAATCCAGTGAAGGAATGAAAAATCTTTATTTAGAAATAGTTAAATTGACTATATAAAAACCATATTATTAATACAGTCCTAATAAATTAACAATAATATTATACATATACACTTTTAAATATATAATTAAATACATAAATAATGTAATATTATGTGATTAAATGATCTTATATTAAAAATAAAATAACATCTAATCACATGATGACACATTATTTGTGTAACAAATTATATACTCAAAAATGTATATATATAACATTTTTTATAAATTATAGATACACAAATGATATATCACTATGTGATTGAATATGATTTTATTCTTAATTCAAAATCACTCAAGACACATCATATATGTATTTAAAAGTGTATACATATAGTTTTCTTATAAACTAAAATGTTCAATAAAATAAAACTGAAATCTATATTTTTTAGTATGGTCTCTAACATTCCACTCAAATTGTTTAGGGTAGATTTGATCGAGTTAAGCTTGAATATACGCTAGTTTGAGATCAGTTCGAATTTAAAAGATTTAATTCAAGATTGACAAATTGAAATTGAAACTTAAACTTGATTCAAAAATAGTTTTAACATTGGACTTGATCCAAGTTTAAAAAATTTGAATCCAATCCAATCCAACAAGTTGGATATATATATATATATATATATCCCACCCAAGTTTTAGTCAAATTTCAAAAGCATATCTATGTTCATTAAAAAACCCAAATACCTATTCATAGACTAACTTTTGTTAGAATTTTTTATTAGAATTAAAGGTAAAATCGTTATTTTATCATTAAACCCTAAACCCTTAAATATTTCTATCGTTTTTCTCCTTAAAAAACTTACAATTTTTCCCCTGAATTGAACTTAGAAAAATAACATTCTCCCCCCCTCTCTAGGGTTTTTTCTTCCATCTTCGATGACCAAATGCCCTTCTTGCCATTGACCGATATTCCTACCATCTTCTTCTCCAACCATCGAAGTTCATCAGATCAATTTCATTGGATGAAGAGACGAAGATGATTCTTCGTCTTGGTCAAACAAAATTGGTCTGGTGGTAATATTGATCAAGGGAGAAGAAGATGATGGGAAGGTCGACCAACAACGGGAATGACAACCAATCGTTGGAGATGGAAGAACTTACCTTTGGGGGGGAAATGTAGTTTTTTAAAGTTTAATAATGAGGAAAATGTTAGTTTTCTAAATTAAGGGGGGAAATAATATAAAATTTTAGAGTTTTAGGATTTAGGAGTAAAATGACGATTTTATTTTTTTCTCTAATAAAAAATTCTAATAGAAATTAATGTATAAATGAATATTTGAATTTTTTATTTATTGTGGATATGTTTTAAAGATTATAGTAAAATTTGGATGGAAATAGTTCTTTGCATATCTTTTAGTAAAAGATAAGTAACGAATTATTTTTAAAAGGCCAAAAGACTATTTCACCCCCAAGTTTAAGTGCTATTCCAAAGTCACACCAATGAGGTTTGAAAAACCTAAAATCCCACTCATCTGTTAAAAATCACATTTATGGTTAGGGGCAAAATAATTATTTAATAAGAAATTTTAAAATATAAAGTTTTGTTACATTTCCTCCCCTCAACTTGAAAATCTCATAATTCAGCCCCCACCTAAAGTTTGAAAAATCAAAATTTCCCCCTAGGGTTTGCAAATCATGCTCGGAGTTGCTGGAGATGGTCATCTCCGTTGGCGTTGGCTCTCCATCCTGGCTGAACTCTCCCTACCGATCACTTCCCAACCACCAATGTACGCTATTTCCTCCGATAAAGATAAAATCGTTTTGATTTTCAAGCTGAGGGGGGCCAAAGCAATAAAATTTTAGTTTTTTTTGTTAAAAAACAGTTTTACCTTTAACTCTAACTGAGATTTTTAACGAATGGGTAGGATTTTGGGTTTTTAAAATTTTGTGGGTGTGTCTGACGATAGCACTTAAAATTGGGTGGGAAATAGTTATTTGGCCTTTTTAAAAATATAAATTGACCTTATGTATCAATAAAGAGATCTACCACAATACAAAAATATTAATATGCATTTTCATCACTTGTAATAAAATTTTAATGATTTAAATAATATTTCAGTTACTAGCTAACAGTTTTTATAATTTAATTATAAAAAAATAAGGCCAAAGGACTCATTCCCACTCGAAGTATGTTGCATTTTTACCAACCCATGTAAGGTTAAAGTTAACAAAACCCTGACCCCTTAAAATTTTATCTCATTTTTCCTCCTAAACTTTAAAAACTAACAATTTTATCCTTTAAGCCAAGTTTTAAAAAAAATCACATTTTCCCTCTAGGATTTAGTTTTAATATCTGACCACTCTCTCTAGCACCATCACCGACCGTTTCTCCCTTCTAATGGTTCCCCTTCCTTTAATGGTTTGCCTAAATAAGACCCTAACCCTTCCAACTTTGTCGACATCATCTGGGAAGATGAATCGTCTTCCTAGACGACAAAGATAAGACGACTTATCTTCCTCTAGGAAGACAAAATCAATGATTGGTCTCATCTTCATCGTTTAGAAAGATGACTCGTATTCCTAGATGACGTCTGGTAAGTGTTGTCGTCGACACCTAAATTAAAATCCTAAATTCCTGTAACAAAAATATAGTAAAAGAAATTAGGGATCGTTCCCTCGAAGAGTTTCAATTGATACGTCGTCACAAATCAATTAAAACAAGGAAATAAGAGAGGGTTTTGAATTGAATGCGAATTATAATTAAAAACAGTAAATAAAAATTCAGAAAAATAATCTAAAACAAATAATCAATTAAACAAACCTTGGTCTATAGTCACATCCACCATTGGAACTACGATTGATCATCGACAACAAAAAATATCAAATTAATTATTCAAATAGTCGTTGTGATATTAATTACCTATCTTTTCTTATGATTAGTTAACTAAAAACATGTATTCTAGTTAACCTTTATTGATGAACAACTCGGATACGATCTCAAATTTAATTAAACAATAGCATTAAAAATTAGAAAGATCAATGAAACAAGACAACATAAGCGTACGACGTTGCATTTAATCTAGTTGAATATTTTTCCTAGGAATTACAGTTTCTAACCCAACAAACAATAAATCTCAGTTGTCACTTTAATTAGATGAATTGAACAATTACAGATTCAACATCTAAACTAGTATTTGATCGTATTAATCAACAAACTAATCGCACGCCTTAACAATTAACTAATACAATCATAATAAATAATCTAGGAAAATAATTAATGCTTAAATAATTAAAAGATGCATTAAAGAACAAAACTTAATCTCACAATTCTTGTAGTTCTATGGTCTCAGATCCCTTCAATCAAGAAAAAAGAGTTTAGCCACTGTAGACCATTCTAAGCGAACCAAAATTCCAGAAAAGTGTTTCTGCTAATTACAATGATCGTCCTCCCAGAAAAAATAAAAGTGTATAGATATATATTTTCCCCCTACTCAGATCCAAAAATAAAGGTAATAATAATCTCCTAATCCAAGTAAATGTGATATATATCTTCCCAAAAAGAAAGGAAAATATATATTTTTTGATATATATTATTCCATATCTATCTAAAATAATCCTATTTTCTTGCTAATAATCATCCATTTTCTGAAACAAATCTTAACTTTTTTGGAATATCTTAGTTGATCTAAATGCCCAAATTTAATTTTCGAAATCTGCTCTCGTCATTTTATGTGCCCATGCCTAGTCAGCATCACAGATTTTGTTAACTGGTAAGCCTGCTCCAATTTTAGTCTTTTTAGCCCAAACTTCACTCCAAAAAAATTCAAAGCTTCTTAAGTGCAAAAGATAAATAATTCCATTAGATTGAATTAAATTTTCATATAATATAAGGGAATTAGAAATCAAAATAACGATAATTAACAACATTATTAACGTTGCACAACGTCAAAGGGATTGAAGTCTTGTTGAGGTAAATCATCGGAGGAAAGGGAATCTTCAAGAGGGAGAGATGGTTGACAATGATGTCAGAAAGAGTGATCGAATATTAAAAATAAATCCTAAATGGGTAATGTAATTTTTTCAAAATTGGTTTAAGAAAGAAAATGTTAGTTTTTTTAAATTTGGGAGGAAAATTAATAAAATTTAAGTTTATTTTTAATATTATATATAAAATGAGAATTTTATCTTTAAAATTAATATATTTAACAATTTATAGATATATAAATGAGATTTTTAATGTTGAGAGGGTAAAATATTGAAAATATAACGTAGAGTGGGTGGGAATAAGTCTTTTGGCCTAAAAAGAACTTAAATGACTTAAGGCCAAACGACTATTTCCCACCCAAGGTATACTGCAATATCAAGTTTCTACCCTTTAACTATGAAAACACCAAACACCCACCCATGAGCAGTTAAAATTAACGGTGGTAAGAGTAAAATCATCATTTTCTCTATAATATTAAAAATAAACTAAAATAGAATCTACTTTTGCCCCCCTAAACTTTAAAAACTAAAATTTTTCCCCAGCCTAAGTTTTAAAAAATCGCAGTTTGACCCTAGGGTTTCGTTTTGAAATCTCCGGCTCCATTGCCGACAGCCTCTCCCTCCTGAAGCATCCTCTCCTTCCGGTGATCTCTTTCCTCTCATTTGAATGCCCGATCGACGTCGGAGAAGCCATGGAAGACGAAGAACTTCATCGGGGAAGACAAACCCAGTCGTCGTTATCTGGGAAGACGATCGTCTTCCTAGACGAAGACGAGACGATTCGTCGTCCTCTGGGAAGACGATCGCTTTCCCAGACGACGAAGACGAGATCGATCGATCTCGTCTTTATCGTCTGGGAAGACGATTTCTCTTCCCAGACGACGTCTCTCTGTGCCGGATGGGTTGGGGTGGAGTTGAGGGGGGCTATCGGTAGAAGAGAAACCGTCGGGAGAGGGAGACGGCCGGCGATGGCGCCGAAAAAAGTGAAAGGGTTTGGAAACTAAACCCTAGGGGGGGAAATGCAATCTTTTCAAACTTAGTTTAAGGAAAAAAATGTTAGCTTTTAAACTTTTAGGGGGGAAAATGAGATTAAATTTTCAAGGGTTAGAGTTTCGTTAAATTTAACCAGCCATGGGTGGGTGTTTGGTGTTTCCATAGTTAAAAGGTGGAAACTTGAGATTGCAGCATACCTTGAGTGGGAAATAGTCGTTTGGCCTTAAATATACTATATAATTTAATATATAGTTGATGTAGATAACTGGGATGTGCTCCCTACGCAACAACAATATTAACATATGGATAAGATATGGCCAAACGACTATTTCCCACCCAAGGTATGCTGCAATCTCAAGTTTCCACCTTTTAACTATAGAAATACCAAACACCCACCTATGACCGGTTAAATTTAACGAAACCCTAACCCCTGAAAATTTAATCTCATTTCCCCCCCTAAAAGTTTAAAAACTAACATTTTTTCCCTAAGCTAAGTTTGAAAAGATTGCATTTCCCCTCCTAGGGTTTAGTTTCCAAACCCTTTCACTTTCTTCGGCGCCATCGCCGACCGTCTCCCCCTCCCGATGGTTTCTCTTCCACCGACGACCCCCCTCAACTCCACCCCAACCCATTCGGCGCAGAGAGACGTCGTCTGGGAAGAGAAATCGTCTTCCCAGACGACGAAGACGAGATCGATCAGCGATCGTCTTCTTAGAGGACGACGAGTCATCTCGTCTTCGTCTGGGAAGACGATTGTCTTCCCAGATGACAACGATTGGACTTCGTTTTCGTCGACGAAGATCTTCGTCTTCCACGGCTTCTCCGACGTCGATCAGGCGTCCAAATGGGAGGAAAGAGATCACTGGAAGGAGAGGATGCTTCGGGAGGGAGAGACCATCGGCAATAGAGCCGGAGATGTCACTGGAGATTTCAAAACGAAACCCTAGGGTGAAACTATGATTTTTTAAAACTTAGGCTGGGGGAAAATTTTAGTTTTTAAAGTTTAAAGAAGCAAAAATGGATTTTATTTTAGTTTATTTTTAATATTATAGAGAAAATAACGATTTTATCCTTATCACCGTTAATTTTAACTGCTTATGGGTAGGTGTTTGGTGTTTTCATAGTTAAAGGATAGAAACTTGAGATTGCAGCATATCTTGGGTGGGAAATAGTCGTTTGGCCATGACTTAAACATCAAAATGTCATTGGTTGCCCACCGTGTGCGTCCTTCCTTGACTGCTAAGACAGGAAATCTCATAAATGCACAAGAATAATTAACCCATAAATTATGAATTTCGCCTAAATAAAAAGAGTAATTTTTTTTATTTATCTTAGCTGGGCTAGTAAATATTAAAAAATCATTACAAAATAAAGAATAATTTTATTGAAAAATATTTAAACTGACAAATTTAATTATTATTTCTTTTTTTTAACCAACCCACTAAATTAAAAATATATTATTTTAAAAAATAATTATCTATGTAATTTTTTTTATTTTTCCCCAATTGAAATCCATTTAATCATTTTCCATTTTCCACCAAATTTCTGATCACGCGTATTTTACGCACAAAGACTTCGATACCTCAACCCAAAATTCATTTTCAATCCGTTCCCATTGACGCTGAGCAACCACAATTCGGTGTCCGGAGTCTTCCCCGGACTCCACCGATCTCAAAGCCCCTGTCTTTTTCTCTTGTAATTCAATGCCTTCGTTTCCAAGTGGACCAGATGCGGCGCCCTTCACGGCGATGGTACTGGTTGAGTTCGGTGAGGTGGGCATGATAACTCTGGGCAAAGCCGCCATGAGTAGTGGCATGAGCAACTTCGTTTATGTTGTTTATTATAATGCCCTCGGCACCTTCATTCTTTTACATTACTTCCTCTATCACACCTATAGGTCTCTTCTTGTATTTCCTTTTTTTTTTTTTTTTTTTTTTTTTTAAAGAAATTTAATTTTTTTAAATTCATATTATGGTTTTATTAGCTTGTGTTACTTGTTTTGTGCAGAAGCAAGAGTCTTTCGCTTACTTTCCCTCTCCTTTGCAGATTCTTTCTTCTGGGCTTACTTGGGTAATGCATTGTAGTGAATTACCTCAAATGGGTATTGTTTTGTTTTTGTAAATAGTATATGGTAGACTAATTGATTATTTTGGGAAAAAGATAATGAGACCTGGGAAAATTTCTATGGCAGGATTTGTTTTGTGCAGACTTTTGCAATTACCGGGATCAAATATAGCTCTCCAACTCTGGCTTCAGCTATGGGTAATCTCATACCAGGAATTACGTTTCTTCTTGCCATCGCTTTCAGGTATTGGCTTCGTTCGTTGGTTGAGTTGAACTTAAAGCATTTTCCAATTTTCATTGTGCATTCTTATGTATCTTACCCTGGGTTAAACTGATTTCAATGGTTTAGGTGTTGAATCAGGCATAAATTTTCAGATTAATAATATATGAAATAATTCACATAGTCAGACTACAAAAGGAAGACAATTAATTAATATAGCTCGATATATTTTGCCTATGCGTGCAAAGTAGAAGAAATGCTGTAGTAATGTTGATATAAATATATGAGTACAAACACCAAGTCATTTGACACCTATCAGAAATAGAAACCTTTCCGGTGTTTTACTGCTTAACGATATTGTATAGCTAACTTGGTGTTTAAACCACTGGTCTCACATCTTCATGGAGAACATAAAGACTAGAATTGTGTTAGAGACTAAAGTACCACTTTTAATAAAAATAATATAAGTGAGTGGGATATAAGTGTGATAGATTATATCTTAACACAAGCCAATTGGTTTCTCTATACTTACAGGCTTAATATATTCCAACATGATATCTAAGCCTAAAACCAAATAGGTGGGCTTAATAACCTAAAACAATCCTAAACTGTGGGTCTAACAACTTATGATGGTTGCGTTTAAAGAAAGCTGTTGGAGACTAAAGTTCCACATTTAATAAAAACAATATAAGTAAGTGGTATATAAGTGTGGTAGATTGAATTTTAACAAAACCCAATTGATTTATGAGTTTCAATCTCTATACTTATAGGTTCAATATATTTTGACAAATTGTCACATTTTGCTTATCTGTTGTACTCTACTTTTGATTCTCAATGTATTTATAGTGTCAGATTCTTACTTTTTACTTGGAGTCATACTCATGTTTCTTGTATTTTGTAGTAGCCGGTTTCTTCCAAGCTAGAGGAAGTAAATGAATATTCATTGCTATAGTTGAAACTGCACAAGGAAACTACCAAAGTAAATTGAGCTGATGACCTACACTAGAAAAACTATAAAGATTAATCTGCTAACAAAACAAAAAGAAACTGACCTTCTTCTATCTAAGGCTGCAATTGAGCCCAACTGAGTATTGTTTGACTTGAGCTCGGCTCGATTAGGTTTATACAAAACTTGAGCTTGAACTAGGGAACAACTTATTTGAGTTTGAGATAGGAATGAATGATTCAAGCTCAGTCAGATAAATTGTAGTTAAACCTTATACTTATATATTTATCAATTACCCTATATTTAAAGTTAAAGACTAAGAGTTTAGGAGTGTGAGTGCAATATTTTAAATTTTTAAAGGTGTATTGATATTATTATCAAGTTAAGCCTTGAGCTTGCAAGCTTATCAAGCCATGCAAAAATGAGTTAGTGCTTGGCTTGAAAGTTGAACTCAAGCCTCTTGAGTGAAAATAATTGAACCAGCTCAACACAAGTCGAGCTGTGGGTAGCTTTTAAGTGGTGCGGCTTGTTTGCAACCCTACAGTTGTCTCGAAGGAATGCTAGAAGAATAATGAGTAATTTGTTAGTAAAATAATTTTTTTCCTGCCGTTTGGAAGGAATATATAAGTGTTATTGGGAAGCACCGATTGTTATTTCTTAGCACAGATCTTAAATGACACTGTTTGAGGAATATTTTATTTTTTATTATGTTTCTTTGTTTGCCTAGTATTTGGCCCTGTGACAGATACTATTTGGCCCTATCATTGGTGCTAATTGTATTTCCTGTAGAATATTTATTTTATTTGAATTTTCTCCTGTTGCAGTATGTCAAGGACTATCTTCTTTTTCGTTGTATTAATATGCATTTTTGACTGTTGAATATTAAGGATGGAAAAGGTAGTTCTTAGAAGCAGAAGCAGCCAGGCTAAAATCCTTGGTACAATTATATCAATATTAGGTGCATTTATAGTAACTCTCTACAAGGGCCCCCCACTCATGAGACCTTCATCAACTTCTAACTCGTATTTTCATCTCCCTCTCTCACAATACTCGAACTGGGCTCTTGGAGGCCTTCTCCTTACAGTCACTTGTGTATCATCTGCAACATGGAAAATTTTTCAGGTACAAACCGTGACTATAAATACTGAACATTTGTAGGGTTGTGGTGTGGCATATGTCATTAGATATGGGCAGAAGGTGGATGGTTTGGACTAGATACTTGAATTTAGAATATATATATATTTTATAGATATAGAGAGAGAGAGAGAGAGAGAATTAACATGCAATACTTTCCTGAAAAGAAATATATTCATGAGCTCATAGGCAATGTATAATATAGGTTACTTAAACTATATAGAATGCTTAATATTGTCGGAATTTAACCTGATTCTATTTCCAGGCAGCAACTTTGAAGGAGTACCCTGACAAAGTGAGCCTAGTCTTTTTATCGTGCTTTTTTGGGACCATGCAATGTGCTGTTGTCTCCCTAATAGTGGAAACAGATTCAGTGGCTTGGAAACTGCAACCTGGCATTCAAATGATTGCTGTTGTTTATGCGGTATAACTTCATTGTTCTTGTTTCAGTCAGTTATTCCAAGTTCAATACCTATTTTTCTCCATAAATATTTATAACAAGGCTATAATGCCATCTTTGGTATTTTAAATATCTCATACGATTTGTTTGGTTTCAATTCAGGCAATAGTGGGAACTGTTTTTCGTTCCAGTGTTATTGCTTGGTGTCTGTACAGGAAGGGGCCTGTCTTTGTAGCCCTGTTTAAGCCTGTTGCAACTGTTATTTCAGTGTTCACCGCAGTTGTGTTACTCGGTGAAACCCCTCATCTTGGCAGGTAGATGCTGTTTTACTTCTTTCTTGAGTAAATATTGTGTTAAATGAAACTCAAACAAGATTGGGAATAACTATAACATATTCGCACAGGCACATGCTTTTCACATAAGTGCACTTAGACATACAGGCGAAGGCCGAGTCATTGATATTAGATGCTAATGATTTTTTTTTTTTGTTTACATTGGTCATTGTTGTTTGTATAGCATGTGAAGAGAAATCGTAATCATATACAATGTTTTTGCAGTTTGATTGGAGCTATTGTAATAGCTTTCGGATTTTATTCTGTTATATGGGGGCAGGCCAAAGAAACCAACATGACCGCTGGCAATGTCACTAGCTTGGAATCCAACCAGAAGTTTCCATTATTGAAAAATACGTGACTGCTGGTACTTCACTTTTGTCTGCCTGCCCACATAAAATTAGAAATATACAAGCAAACTCACTGATTTTAGCTAGTCATTGTGATCCTGACAAAACAAAATAGTTGGCAGATATTTAACAGCCTCAGCTGATTAACAGGTTTGATCGGCAGGCACAATATGATAAATGAGGTGGACATTAAAATTCCATTTCAGGAAGCAAAATTGTCGGAATATAACAGATTGTCCTTTCATCATATTATTATTTTGAGCATTATCCCGTCAGGTTATAATTAAAGTATTGCATACTTCCAAGCATTGCATACTTCCAAGCATTGCTTGATCCATACATATGAAGCAAATCGGGCAAAATATTTTAGGCAACCGCAGACTTCTTTTTGCCCTGTTTTATGGAAATTGATACATAAGTTGTTACAGAAAGCAAATATATTAAAATTCTGAAGATCACTTGTCATGAAAGATGCCTTTCACATTTTAGTAATTTTCTTTATTGTACATTTTTTTTTTTAAAGAAATGCTGGGCAATGTCAGAATAGAGGAGAATTTATGAAATATATTTTATTAAAAAAATGTTAATTGTGTTGCCATCCTGCGTCGCCAGAGTCATTTTATGATTTTGTGTTGGAAAGTGGAAGAACCAGAACTTGAACTTGATCATGTGTATGGTGGCTTAACAATTTTAATTGTTTTGTTGATCTAGTAAGTGTTTCTTAGGCATAGCTTATGAGTATACTGGGGCTTGCATATAAAAGGGCATGTTTAGTGTATACATTGCAAGTTTCAATCCATTGTCCATTGCAATTGCAGCAGTTATTGGGTTGGTTTTCCTTGGTGATGCTCTATATCTTGGCAGGTGATATGATTAAATAAAACACCTTTCTCTCATTCTTTTAGTTTAATGGTATTATTAAGAGTTAAACCCGTGTTGCATAGCCTTAAAGTTGAAGACACCTAAAGAAGGCCTATCGAATCGTATAAATTCAATAGGAAGCCTTCTTTTGTGATATCTCCTTACTAAGCTTGCTAAGTAAGGAGAGAGATAATGCAGAAATCAACTTAAGGGTCCAGTCTAAGTAGAAGCATTAGACATTGGGCAGTGAAAGTGAAACATCTCCAAAGAAAACCAATTGCTAAAAATCATGCAAAAGAAAAGGGCTATTGAGGTGGGGACAGATGAAAGGTTCACGGTTCAATACAATGTCTGTGGGGTCAAATTAATTGGATAAGCTTTCGGCTGAGTTTATGTTTTGACAACTTTACTCTATTTTTCGTTTGGGTTTAGCTTATTTTCAAGAATAATCAAGTCTACATTCTAAATTTCTTACTTGTTATGAAACCAACATAGACAAGAAGCTAAAAACTAACCAGTTCAAATGCTTAAGAGTTATTATTTTTTCTGTAGTACTGAAATTATCAACAATTTTATATTCATTACAGTTGACCAATATTCTTATAAAGCTCTTGAAAAATAAACCCAAAAATTAAAAAAAAAAATGAAAGTAAAACAATTGTTCTGATATATTATTGACTAAAAGCATTAGCAACAACTTTTATAAAAGGCAAAGGGTGTGACGTTTAGGTTTGCCATGCATAGGAAAAGAAAAGCTGTGATTTCTTTAGTTGAAGTTAGCTTATACAGAAGGCAGTGCATAAAAAATATCTATCTATAATCTATCAACAACTAAATTCAAATTGATATTAGACTTGTATAACCTAGATTGATTTCACAAAGGGTTGCTGGAATGAGGCTTTTTCTTATGGAGGCTCAGGTTTCTGTAGATTTGATACTCACACAGTACCTAAATCACTTGACTCTTTCTTTTTTATGTTTTTTAATTTTAAGATTATACCCATCAAATATTCTTTTTCATATGAATCATTTGCCACTAGATTAAAGTTTTCGATATATCTTAATAGTTCATATTTGACAAAAGACAATAAAGAAGGCTTTATTCCAAGATTGCTGACTAGAATATGCATTTTCTCATTGGACCCAGATTGAGATTGTAGATTGGAAGGTGGGTCAAGCCACGATCTTGGTTATGCACAGCCAAGCCACTGTGGTTCAAGCTGACATCTGTCCTGGCCTTACACAGCTCAGGCCATTGAATTTGGATGGGGTAGCTTAGCTCAGAAGTGTGAAGAGAAGATGCCAAATGCCAAGTCCTTTTCATTGAATTATACCCTTCTCTTGGTGTAAACTAACGAACCATCTTCAATAACACTAATTTATTGGGCTATGGCAGGGACCAAAAATCTTAGAATATAGGCACTATGAAAGATTAATATCCTTTTCATTTTGTTATTATCTGCGAATTAGGTAATGTGTCCTCAAACTCAATAGCCACACAACCACCATAATTGACTCCTCATGTATGAAACAAAACAAAAAAAAAAAAATATTTAGATGATCATTTCTGTATTGAAATAGAAACAATCTTGTTCCTTCTACTAAATTAAAGTAAATGCAATGAGTGATAGTCCAACACATATACACGATAAAACTAGATAATGCAACGAAATGTGGAAATGTCTTATCACTTTCTTTTCGTTGTGCAAAATCATAGCCACGGATCCAATCATATTCCTGCAATTTAACATAATATATTACATAATAATATGGCTAAATGACAATTTCCCACCACAGTTTGATGCAAAACCCTGTTCCATATGTGAACTATGAAAATCTTAAACTCTCATCTATAAACAGTTAAAATTAACAAAAATAATTAATTTTAGAAGTAAAATTATTATTTAATTAATAATATATTAAAAATAACAAAACATTATCAATTTCTCTTCTAAGTTAAGAAAATTAATAATTTTCCTCTGAATTAAATTTTAAAATGTTACATTTTCCCCTCTAAGATTTTATTCTTTTTCTCTCTTCTTCTTCGGCGACGTTGCCACTTAGAAACTCTCTCCCTCCCCTTTTTCCAACTTCTCCCTCTCTTTTCTTCCTCTTTGTAGCGCCAAAAAGGGAAAGAGACGAAGACAAGGCTTCGTCTCATCCGAGATGAATGAAGCAAGGCTTCGTCTCTTCCCCTTTCTGTTGTTGAAAATTCGAAAGAAAAGGGAGATAGAAGCTGAACAAAGGGGATGAAAGGGAGGGGGAGGGGAGGATTTTTGGTCGGCAACAATGCCGGAGAAGGGGAGAGAAAAAGAAGAAAACTATAAAGGAAAAATATAATATTTTAAAGTTTAATCCTAAGAAAAAAATGTTAGTTTTTTAAATTTAGAAGAGAAATGGATAATATTTTATTATTTTTAATATATTATTAATTGAATAACGATTTTATTTCTAGAGTTAACTATTTCTATTAAATTTAATAATCTATAGGTGAAAGTTTGGATTTTCAATAATTAACATATAAGAAATTGGGTTCGCATCAAACCTTGAGTGGGACATAGTCATTTGGCCTAATAATATTATAAAACTCTATTTTTCCAATAAAAAAAGGCCAATAAACACTACCCTCTTCTCTTGTGGTGTTGTCACAGAGAGAAAGAGAAAGAGGATGGCATGGAGGTATTGCTACGGAGATGTGCTGCCCTTCACAGCCATGGTGTCAATGGAATGTGTAAACGTCGGCTTAAATACACTCTTCAAAGCAGCAACTTTACAGGGCATGAGTTACCGTGTTTTTGTTGTCTATTCTTATGCAATTGCCGCTCTTGTTCTTCTTCCTTTTCCGTTCTTCTCTTACAGGTAACTACTCTTCATATCTTTCCTCATTCATTTTTGTTTGCTTCTTTTTTTTTTTTTTCCAGTCACGAGCAACATGTTTTATTCTTCTATTTATCTGCAGATCAACAGTTCTCCCTCCACTCACCTTCCCTATACTTTGTAAAATTGGTCTTCTTGGACTTATTGGGTATGTAACTTCTTTTGTAAAGGGTTGTATAAATTTGTGATAACATTGAAATTAACTGATTGGTTGTGGGGAGCAGGAGTTCATCCCAGATCTTGGGTTACACAGGAATCAGTTTCAGCTCTCCTACACTTGCTTCAGCAATCAGCAATCTCACTCCAGCTTTTACGTTCATTCTTGCCATCCTTTTCAGGTTTATTTAATTACAATTACATAATTATCCTCTCTTTATTCGGCTTGTGAATGCTTTTGGGTCTGGTAAAAGCAGAAAGGCGAAGTTCCAACACTCATCAATTTGCATGTTTACTTGCTTTATCTTCTTATGCTTCATCTTTTGAAATTCTCTGTTACATGCCTTTAAGCTTTCTCCAATAATTGCAGAATTCCCTGTAATACCATTGTTGCTATTTGTACAATGAATGTAAACATTTCACCAGAAATTTGAAGAATGGTTCTGTTTATTTATTTATTTATTTTGTTTCTTCTATATGGACCGCCGTCGCTTTTGTTATTCCCATCTCATTTCTTTTTCATTGGTTTAAATGCGTGAAAAGGATGGAGAAACTAGCTTGCCGAAAAACAAGTAGTCAGGCTAAAGTACTGGGCACTTTTGTATCAATAGGTGGAGCGTTTTTGGTGACCCTCTATAAGGGCCCTCCAATTTTTATGGTTTCATCACCAGCTGTTCCTCTTGCTCAACCTCAATCTTTACACTTATCAAATTCCAATTGGGCCATCGGTGGCCTTTTCCTCACAGCCGAGTATATTCTAGTGCCACTATGGTACATTGTTCAGGTTAGTATTCAGTAGCGAGGCATTTTCGGAAATTGTTAAAATTGAAGGGACTTGATTCACTTGAAGGATTGATTTTGAACTTGGTGATTCTGTTAACAGACGCAAATAATTAAGGAGTATCCGGCAGAGCTGACAGTAGTATTCTTCTATAATTTATGCGTAAGCTTCATTGCAGCTATTGTTGGATTGATAGCAGAAAGGGATTCCAGTGCCTGGAAAGTGAGGCCTAATGTAGCACTAGCCTCCATTGTGTGCTCGGTAAGAAACTTTGAAGAGCCAAAACTTCTCTTTTGAATTTCTTAATGGTGCCCTGATTGTGAATTTTAGGGACTCTTTGGATCATGCATGAACAATACTATACACACATGGGCGCTGCACCGGAAGGGGCCAGTCTTTGTAGCAATGTTCAAGCCCCTATCAATCGCTATTGCAGTTGCAATGGGTGTGATGTTTCTCAGAGATACGCTGTATCTTGGAAGGTATACTTACACTCAGAATTAATAAAGTGTTCACTGAAGATGAGTTTCAAGAAGGAAATCTGAAATGGTGTACCTAACTACTAATACTCTTGTTTTGTAGTCTTATCGGAGCATCCATAATCTCTATTGGGTTCTATACTGTAATGTGGGGAAAGGCAAAAGAAGAAATCGGCGAAGAATGTACTGGTTGTAGCCTCAAATCACAAGAAGCTGCACATAAAGTCCCTTTACTGCAAAACAATAAAAACGATCTTGTGTAGAGCAAATAAATGTTAATGAAAGAAAATATAATATGAATAGTGCTCAACATCTCCACTGCCAAATATGGATTCTTAGCACAGCAGGATGTAACATAATTTAGAAGGGTTAGTATGTCACATGAATCCATCTCCTGTGCTACCCATTTCTTACAAAGACATCAAAAAATGAAATATATGTTAGATCAAGGATTAATTACACTTCTTAATTAAGGGCTGGCGATATATAGAATTTATTTCTTAAGAAGAAAGAATGTTACACAACCACCAAATCGAAAAGCTAGCCGGAGATGTACTCCTCTTAGACTTAAAAGCATCTGACAGAAAACAGAGTTTGATACAAAAATGCCAACCCAAAAACAGGTTTTATATCAGTGGCTACAAGAATCATACAAAATTTAGCAACAGAAAAGAGCATTGCCATGTCTATAGGAAATTGGCCTATAACTAGAATTATTGTATATTATCTTGTAAATTTGCCAGTGAAGGTATTACAAGGAGATGATACCTCACACATGGTTTTTGCCTGAAGATTAAATTACCAAACTACCAGGCCAGGAAGCTTTTCAGTTATCACATGAAAGCAAATTGAGAGTAATTAGAACACTATACTGTGGAGAAAAACAAGGCAGGAGACAACAACATATCATACATAGATAAGACAATTTTGGTCAGGAAATCCTCATATTGACATAAATTCAGCTGAGGAAGTATAATAAAATTTTTTTTCCTGCAAAACAGCAATAACACGTGGTATTTAGTAAACCACATCAAAAATTTCAATTGGAAATAATGGTAAAAAGAGCAAAGTCAAACCATAATCAGCTTGACCTGCTGTTAATATTCTAATATTTTCTCTGTACAAGAAGACCAAATCTCTCACATAAATTCAGCTGAAGAAGAGAATGACAAAAATAAGTCATCAAAAGATGCTTCTACGTTCAGCAAAACCCACAGTCAAATCATCCCAGCTTTCTCCCAATGTATGTATTAATGCATGAGTACAAAAACATAAAAAAAAAAAAAAAAAAAATCTCATCCCCTATCAGGAAAACTAACAGCCACAGGGCCACTAGACTCCAGTCCAAAGTTTACAAAAATATCACATCAAAAGTATATGGTAACAAAGAAATTCTTAACTACCAGGCTTCCGTAATGGCTTGAAGGCCATTAAGTGCGTTTTATTTATGTCAGGTCTTGGAAAGAGATAAAGTAGTTGATAAAAAAACATACATGAAAGAAAAATAATTTTCTATACCTTAGTTTCAATATTCTCTCAAGTTTTGAGGTCATCTGACATAGCAGAAGGTATACAATGTGTTGAGAGGATGTCAGAGGTAGCTGCCTTGGCTGTCTTAGTCTGTAGGACCACAATCTGTTCAAAGAATTTGTATGAGTAAATCGAAGAATATTACAGGGCAGCAGAAAGACACACACATAGAGATAGAGAGAACCTGTTGGTACTCCAGATCAAATTTTAAATATTCATCTTCACAGCTCTCAACCATGTCAGCTAGGCTTTTAAGATTCCTCACAGGCTTACCATTGAAAGCAAGAACCTAGAAACACAGACAGAGAGAAACTTTAGCACATGGACCAATGTTATTTGTTTCAGTAACATCATGTCATCCAAGAGTTGTATCTCATAATCCCGACCTGAGTATTGACAATTTTTTCGTATCCAATATTGATTTCAGCCACAAGCACCTGGCACAGATTTAAGATGTATAGATGAAATTTTTATGCTCTCTTAGAAACTTCTGACAGTCACTTACAATGCACTCTTGTAAATTAAAATAATTAAATTTCACATGAAATAAAACATAGCATAATATTGTAAAAAAAAACAAAAAGGAAAGTAGGGGCAAGGCACCAGAGAGAGAGAGAGAGAGAACCTGAGATATGACAACAACCTGTTCATCCACAGATTGTGCCATTGCGTGTAGAAACTTATCCAACAGTTTGGCTGGAGCATCAAATTCATAATCCTTTCCATACTGGATAAAAAAGCAAACAAGGGGTAAATTGCACTAATATCAAAAAGCATTTAGATCCACCAACAAAAATTTCTATGGTCTAAGTTGAAACAAAAAGAAATAAGCTAGCAACAGTTGTGGAAGTAGCAGGTCCTACACATGCAAGCATGTGCACATACACACATAAAGAATTAGAAAGAAACACATGCATCTACAGCCAGCTTTTCACAAAAAAAAAAAAAAAAAAAAAAAGAAAGAAAAAAACACAGATAACTAGTGCCAAAACATACCTCAGAATGCAGATACGGAACAGTTACAGCTGTAAAGACAAATCCTGCCATTATGTAATAAGAAGGAGGTCGGCCATTGATGTGTGCTGGGATGAGCCGCTTATGAGTCGCAAGTTTTATGTTGAATTCTATAACCTCTAAATTGCGGAAAACTTTTACAATAGCAGTATCTCCAGTGTATTTTTGAGAAACAAGGTAACTAAAACTTATGCGCTCCCCATGCCTGAATGGGACTAATATTAAGTTCAAGAGAGTGTTAGGACACACATTTAGCTCCTAGAAAAGGGATGAATAATTAAACAACACAGAAAGTACCATAGGAGCAGTAAAACTATATTAAAAAAATGCACATAAACAGTAGACGAGTCGAGAACCCTTCAATTAAAATTATAACTCTGATTACAATATTTAAGTTTCTCAAACAAAAGGCCACTGAATTAATCAGCATAGATATGGGTGAATTTAAATTAGGCACAAACATCAAGCATTTAATAATTAAACAATTAACTCATCTAAATGAAAAATGCAATAACAAGAACAAAACTGCCTGAGACGCAGTGTTAAGGCACTACTTGTGAATCTTGCCTAAGCACCTCCCCGCCTGTGTAAACTATGACACTCAAGTTTCAGTTTTAGCTGCAGAGCTTTGTTTAGAGCAGTAAATATGTACATATATCAGGAACTTGTCAAAAAGATCTATTGTTTATTTCTTTGAACTATTGACTTGTGGACAACATTCAAGCAAAAACAATTGCACAATATGTGTTTCCATGAATATGTCATCATATGATCATCATCTCCATGACCTACCCTTACAATGCACAGAAGAACCTGGTCTTAAATTTCTCCTTTTAAGTATCATTCATATCGAGTCATTTCCTACCTTTTACATATCCTTCTCTAAATTGCTCACATGGACTTTTTTCCATCTGCACAACATGTTGTCTACTCCATCATGCCAAGTAATACTCTAACTAATATTAGAATATCCAATTTGTTATTTTCACCAGGGTTTTCCACTATGTAGAATTCTATAGCATCTTTGACTAAATTAATCTAAAAGAATCTTTAACAGCTTCATGCTGGTTACCTCTAAAGGCCAGATTTAAACAACCAATACTTGACCATACTCCACTCGAATGGCAAATTATCAATATTTCTTTGCAGCAAAATCTTCAGAAACCAGAAGAGCCATCTATATAAACACTTAAAACGAACAAGATCTGTCTTAAAAAATGCAGTTCCAGAGGCACATGGTACCCAAAATAAGCATTTCAGAAGAATTCCCTGAAGAACTGTTATGCCAAAAAGACAGTGAGGCAATCAGGTAACAACAATTAGCAATCACAGGCAACAAAAACGTAACCAACTTCAAAGGAAAAAAGTGTCACTAAATATAAAAGAAAGAGAATTTTCACCTGTTCCATCGTTAGCAATATCAATGCCATCAAAGCTAATGATAATATCAGATGGCTTCAGAACCTGAGATTCTGGAGCTGTTGGTTCAATTCTTCTAATTCGAACACCTTTTTGATCACATCTCATCCCCATTGACAGACGCAAATCAGGGTTTTCCATCTTCTGCCACTCAACTCCAAGAATGGGGAACCCTAACACATTGGACATCAGCTTTGAATTTAGGAATTGAAATGATAAAATATTTCAAAACAATTAAGTCCAAAAAATATATATATATAAAAACAAGAAAGATGTACAATAATTAAAAAAAAAAAAGAAGCAACAGCTAAAACTTAAGGAACTCTACAAGCAATTATATACCTGTATAATCACCATTTCTGACATAATCTTGAATAAAGTGCATAATAACAGGTGTGGGTATCACATAACCTATATTTTCCACATCCTCATGTTTTAGAGATTGAAATGCAATACCAACACATTTGCCCTTATCATTAAATGCAGGTCCACCAGAATTTCCAAAATTTATAGCGGCATCTATCTACAAAAGCAAATTGAGAAAAAGGATAACAGTACAATCAATACCGTAAATAGGAATGACTAAAGCAACCAAAGAATGCTTCTGATCATAGTAACCAACCAACCAATAGAATTAGAATAAATATGATTAAAGAGCAACATCCAAACTAACTTCTCCAGTTGCACCCAATTCCAAATGTAAATCCCTAAATCCATATTATAGACACAAATATGCATAAACCAAATTCTAAAGTATAACCTGCAGTCCCAGTAGCTCAGTTGACTGTTGGCAATAAGACAGTATCTCCATGCGCGAAACAACCCCACTTGTCACAGAGATAGTGTCACCCCCAATTGGATACCCCACAACAGTTACAGCGTCTTGGAGAGCTGGTAAGTCTCCAAACTCTACCGGTGAAACTCCTTCCCAAAACTCATCATCGTTAACAGTCAAAATTGCTGTGTACCACCAAAAAATAAAAAATAATACGATCATAAATTAAGCAATTCACAAACTCAAAACAACTTACTACATGTGTAAGAATCATTTTCCCCGTATATAATTTCATAATATTTCAACAATAACTCCACCACAACTATTGAAACACACAATGAATATGATCATAACAAGTTTCATTCAAGAAATAACTCATACATTGAAATATGAACTATTAGTTTGAACCCATCAGTTGCGTTTTTCATTATATTCATATACAAAACTTTAATTAAGATTCTTGACACATCATTCTGGAAACCAACAAATTAAGCCAATATGAAAATTCTGTAAAACCAAATAATAAAATTTTATATACCAATATCACACTCGATCCCAATAGACAAAACAGTGGCCAAGTATTTCCTATCGGAACCTCGCTTTTTCAATTTGACTTGTGTATGGTGCTCAACCGAATGTGCATTAGTCAAAACTCTTCTTCCCCCCACAATAAACCCGCTACTACTCGAACTAAACTGCCGTTTCCTCTGCCACGGCAACGAAAAATTCGGCTCCGTGTGAACACAGAACACTTTCACGACAGCGTCCATCGACGGCACCACTTTAACTGCCACGCTATCCGACCTCGGGGGCAATACCGTAATTTCGTTTGCATCTCCATGTCTGCTTCGTTCTGCGGAAGCCAAATGGCCGAAGTTAGAGTTGGAACTGTCAACGTTAATGTTGTTGTTTTCGTCTTCGGTAAGGGTTCGTCTGGCACGGCCACGTGTGAGACGAGGGGAAGAAGGTTTGTGATGAGTCTCGGCGACGGCGGCGTCGTTTCTGGGAGTGGGGTTGGTGTATTGATAGTCCATGGTTAAGGTTTCGGTTTCGGCGGGTTTGGGTTTGTGTCGACGTTTTCTTGCTTCCGGCATTTTAGAGAGGTTAGGGAAGGGTTTTACCGGATTCAGGACCTAGGTTCTGCGTATGCTTTCTTCTTCTCAGAGGTGGTGATGAAACGGCAGAGAGAAAGGTTGGAATTGGGCCTGTTGGGCTTTCTACTTTATGAATGGGTCCATATTCTGTTTACCAGTCTTTCCGTGAAAGACAAAGTTTACCCCTTGTAGGTTTTTTAGCAACTGTAAAATCATCAAGGGTAAAACAGTCTTTATGTTACTTAGACAGGTTTTCTTTTTTTTTTTCCCCTCTCTTCTCCACTACCTTTTCCGCCACCACTTTCTCCTTTCTAATTTTCTCCCACAATTTCTTTGTCTCAAATCTACGACCACCACAGCTCCACGTGCACACCACAAATGACAAAAAACTATCATTATCTATTTTAAATATATAAATAAATATATATTTAATATATATTATTAAATAATTAAATTATTTTAAATTTAAAAAAATAATACTCAATTATATAATAACACATTATATATATTATCAACATATATAAATATAACATTGCTCTTTATATAAATTAAAGTTTCTAATAAATTCTCACTTATAATTTCAAATAAAATTTATACTCCTTTTAATTTTGTTCTATGGTCTAAATTGGTAGATGCAATAAATAATAAATGTGTTTCTTTCTAATTTTTTTTAAATTTCTCTTGCATGGATTAATGACCATTTTAAGGGTTTAACATATTCATTATAATATTTGCCATGTCCCAATCACACTTAGTTAAAAAATTTGCATTTTTAAGATATTTTTGTTTTGTATTAAAAAATTATGTTATAACTATTTCATATTCTTCGCATGACTTCAACAAAAGATATGTTAAGTTCCACCAAATTTTAATATTGGTTTTTGATTTTTATGTTTTAAGTACATTTACTTACACATTTGATGGTATGTTGTATACGTGTCGAAGATGAGGATATGTAAGTGATGATATGTCTGATTGTACTTATGCGGTATTTTGTCAATCTCATATCTTTTTATGCTATTAAATTCATAATATAAAATAATTTGCCATTAAACTAATAAATTTAAATAATTAATTATTAACTTAACTACTTTATCATTAATATTAGTACAAATTTTTAATGAATATAAAATAAATAACTTTATTTTTATAATTACATTTGATAATACCAAAATTAATGTTAGAGTAGCTGAGTTAATGATGAATTATTTAAAGGAAAATTAAATTAAATGACCATTTTATCATATTATTAAGCAAAAATATCTATTTTTCCTATTCCTAACAAAAATACCCTAATTTTTTTTTTAAAATATCAAAATTACTCTTCACCACATCTATATAAATCTTCTCACTCTCACTCTTATTACATACACTTTTCATATCACTTAAACAATCACTCTCACTCTCATTTTTACTTAATATCAATTACAACGGGTTCGTTCGGAAGGAAGAAGTTTGTATTTCTGAATTCTAATCGAAAAAAATCAATTCGTGAAAAAAATTATTTATATAAATCTTAACTCAGAACTTAATTTTATTTGTTAAATCTAGTTTGTATGTCATGTAAAGAGGGCATTTGGATATTTGATAATAATTTAGAGGTTAAATAAAATGTTAAAAAAATATAAGGGACATTTTGATATTACACAATATATAAAAAATTTAAATAACATGTTAAGAATAAATAGATATATTGAAATACTCTAACATGTCAACAATAAAAAAATCACTCGAAAATTTGAAAAAACAAATCAAAATTTTGAAAACTACATGTTCTTAGAAACAAGAAAACCAAAAAATTGATCTGAAATTTTGTAATTATATCATAAAACGTATCTAAAAAAGCATAAAACTAAAAAGACAAATGTCAAATTTGAAAACTACATATCAACAAAGTCCAGCCCGGTCACAAACAAGCTCAAAATCATAAAAATCGAAAATCCTAAATTTGGTAAAACAAAAAAACTACATAATACACACTGAAACAGTTTAATTTGGGCTTCCAAATTGGGCACAACTAGCAAAACTAGTTGTTGTTATAGAGCTCGAAATGAGCTTCGCGTTGATATATTACAAGCCCTGTAACTCCTCCCGGATCAAAAGTTATGACTATTCAAAGTCTGTCTCTTATAAACTCTATAGTTTAAAAAAAGTCAATTTCCACCCAACCCATAGTTTTCACGGACTGCCCCATGGTTAAGTGTAAAATTTTTCACGAACCCCATGGATCTCTTTCTCTTCCCCCTCCCCCTAAAATTTTGAAAATGCTAAATTCAAACCCCACCCCCCCCCCCCCCCCCCCCCACCCCCACCCCCACCCCATTGGGCGTCGCGGGAGACTCATGAGAGATCCGAATTTTTCTTTGAATTTGAACAGTAAATTAGTGGAAAATGTGGGGTTTATATATAAGGACAGTTTAGTTATTTCCCAAATTGAGGGTATTTTTGCTTAATTCTTAGAGTTTTGGATAATTTTGCTTAACACCTTTTAGTTTTAGGCATTTATTATAATTTCCCTTATTTAAATTAACTAGTTTGGTGCCAAATTATTTCATGTTAAGTGTGCTTGTTATATTATGAATTTAATATCACAAAATAATATGAGTTTGATAAAATGTTACATAAGTACAATCATATATACATGTCATCACTTGCATTTCCTTATCTCTGACACGCATATAAGCATACTATCAAATATATAAACAAATGGACTTAAAATATATATATATATATATATATATATATATATATATATATATATATATAAAATTAATGTGAAAATTACGTGAAATTCAACATATCTCTTATTGAAATCATGTGAAGTATATGAAACAATTATAACATAATTTTTTAATATACAATAAAAAAAATACTGAAAATCTAATTTATTTTATTGAATATGATTGATACATGATCAATGCTATAATGAACATGTTAAGACCTCTTAAAATAGTCAATGATCAATGCTCAAAGTTCTGTTTATCCCACAAACCTATTTAATTTTATATTTGATGGTAGATATTAGTTTTATTTTTTCATAACATATATTTCATAATGTTTTTAGAGACAACACAAGAGGAATTTTAAAAATGTTGAAAAAAAACACATTAATTATTATTTGATGCAACTACTATTTTAGACCTAGAGAAAAATTATCAAGAATACAAAATTTATTAGAAGTTATAATTGAAAATTTGTTAGAGCCCTTAAGTTATAAAATTGATGACATTCAAAAATTTTTATTTGAAACATATAATGTTTATGAAATTAAATATGGAAAAATGTTACAAACTTTCAAACCACAAGTTAATTCAGATAGTTTGTCTCAAGTGAGTTACCTATATGGTCTATCATTTGTATAAATAAACAACCGGTAGGTCAAATTTTCAATTATAGTTAGTTTTATTAATTTTGATAATTAACCTAAAATTATGAATCAAGAAGGTGATTATTTCAACGTTTTGGTATGGTTGGAAACGCATTAAAACACATATTCTCTATTTTCTATCATGATACGTGATCTATTAACATCTCTAATTTTTATTATAACATCAAGATCAATTTTCAGTATAAGTGAATGTGTGTTAAATAATAGATGATCGAACTTATACCTTAATATAATCGAGACAATAATATGTATAAAAAAATTAGGTATATGTAGAATTTAAGTTACAAAATCTAGTAACAAAGGATAATTCAAAAACTTGGACATTGAAAATGAATAAAAATTATATAGATAAGAATTAGAATTTATATATTTTATAATTACATTTAGTTTTATTATGTCTCAATTATTATTATTTTATTATGTAATCACGATATTTTTTTTTGCCATAAGTGCCAGATTTTAATAAAATCTTTGAGGTGCCCTACTTGGTTGAATTAACTTGAAAGTGAATTTAGGTTTAATTGTATATTAAAATAATAAAAATCAAAATTATGAAAATTAATGGGTGAATCGCCAAAAGCCCATGGGTTTGATACATCATTACCCAGGCCCGTTAATTGTGTTTTTTATTTTTGATGGTATCTAAATCATATATAAAAAATAATTATATATAATTTTATTCAATATTTATTACTCTTCAATCTCTGTCTCTGTCTCTATCTCTATATATATAAAGGAATTAAACTTTTAAATAGTTTAAGTTTTCACACGAGTACCCAACTCATTTTTGGAGTCTTGCATTGCATGAGTAACTAACTCCTCTTTGGAGCCTTGCGCTTGCATGGGCGCCTATATATACATACACACATGAACAATAATTTTCAAAGAGTACATAAAAATTAAATTTGTTTCAAGTAATGGCTTTCATCAAGTCTCTCCTGTTGATGTCTGCCCTCTTGATGCCTCTAGCTTTCATCTGCAAGTCTCTCTTCTTGACATGTCTGTATCATTTCATCCGGAAAGACTTCCATGAGATTGTCTCCCGAATGACTCTCCTGGATAAATTTCTCTTCCTTGTAATATATTACACCAATCTTATTATTTAAAATTTTAAGTTATTATTACTACTGTAATTTCCATCTCAAATATTAACATTTTTACTAATAAAAATTATTGTTGTACAGATTGTGCATTCCATTGATAAGCGGAGAATGTGGCATCGTTTACCGGTGTTCTTAGGCCTATTTTATCTCGAACTGCGTCGACACCTTAACCAACGGTATAACTTATTCCATGTCGGTAAAACTCCGACTGGTGGTACGTTCCGTCCTGAGGATTTTCCTTACAGGACGTCAGATGGAGAATTTAATGATCCTATGAATGCAATTACGGGCAGCCAGGGAACTTTCTTTGGCAGAAATATTCTTCCCGTTGATCAGGAAAATAAGGTGATACTTTTTATTCTCTCATAGTCATTATTTATATCTAATGGAAATTGAAATAATGGTATTGTGAGCAATTCAACATGATAGCAAAAATATATTAACTTGAGTTTAATGATCACAACATTATTCAGCTACTGAAACCAGATCCAATGGTGGTCGCCACAAAACTTCTCGCAAGAAGAAGTTTCGTAGACACAGGAAAGCAGTCCAACATGATAGCAACTTCTTGGATTCAGTTTATGATACATGATTGGATTGACCACATGGAGGGTACCAATCAGGTAATTAATTTGTATACTTTGCAATATATAATGCAAACTTCAATTTTGAAATTTATTGATGATTAATTACCTCATTGGATAAATTTGTTTGGTAACAATAACATTATATTGCAGATCGAGCTTGAAGCACCCATTGAAATTTCAAGCCAATGCCCTCTCAAAACTTTCAAGTTCTACAAGACGAAGGAAGAACTAACCGAATCTAATTCCGAAATCAAAAGCGGTCATATAAACATTCGAACACCTTGGTGGTAAGAACTTAATTCATAAATTAATGAACCATGCATCTCTAAAGCTTCTTAAGCGAATTATAATATTGAATTGGCATAAAATTAATATGATATAAAAATTATTCATTGTGAACTTGAAGGGATGGAAGTGCTATATACGGAAACAACGAGCATGGGTTGCAAAGAGTGAGGGCTGGTAAAGACGGGAAGCTTAAAATATCAGAAGATGGTCTTCTTCTTCATGACGAAAATGGAATTGCTGTGATAGGAGATGTTCGTAATAGCTGGGCAGGTGTCTCAACATTACAGGCTCTTTTCGTTAAAGAACACAATGCAGTTTGTGACGCCCTTAAGGTATTAATTTTACATGCATGCATGAATATACTTATTTATTAATTTAAGTCGTTAATTTATATTGTTCATGGATATTTTCAGAAAGAATATCCTCATTTGGGCGATGAAGAGCTATATCGCCATGCAAGGCTAGTAACTTCAGCTGTGATTGCAAAGATCCATACAATTGATTGGACAGTAGAGCTCCTCAAAACTAATACTCTACTCGCAGCGATGCGTGCAAACTGGTAGCTAAAGATATAATTAACATTTCTTTGCATGCATTTGTGATCAACATACATATGATTCAGTTTGATGGCTAATTAATTGTTTTGATGTATTGATTTCAGGTATGGATTATTAGGGAAGAAATTTAAGGACAAATTTGGACATGTTGGTGGAGCCTTATTAAGCGGATTGGTTGGCTTAAAGAAGCCTAAGTATCACGGTGTTCCATATTCATTGACTGAGGAGTTTGTCAGCGTCTATCGCCTCCACTCTCTTCTACCGGATGAATTTGAAGTCAAGGATCACGAGGCTACACCAGTAGCTAACAAGCGTCCACCATTGAGTGCCAAGTAACTTATTCTGCCACCTGGGTTTTCATTTATTTTTTTTATCTTTCATTGATATTATTATTTTTATTTTTACCAATACAATATTTTGTGGCTTGTCTAAAATGAAAGGATACCAATGGCAAATATGATTGGGCTTAACGGAGAAAAAAATTTATCAAAACATGGATTCAAAAACCAAATTGTTTCAATGGGTTACCAAGCTTCTGGTGCCTTAGAGCTTTGGAACTATCCTTTGTGGATGAGGGACCTTATAGTACAA
Source organism: Mangifera indica (assembly GCF_011075055.1). Taxonomy (NCBI): domain Eukaryota; kingdom Viridiplantae; phylum Streptophyta; class Magnoliopsida; order Sapindales; family Anacardiaceae; genus Mangifera; species Mangifera indica. Next base: position 10,419,733 of record NC_058144.1, read on the forward strand.
GATGTGGACGGAAAAAACAGGGTTGATCATGTGAACATGATAGCTCTTGAAGGTAAAATTATTATATCAACACATTTAGCCCATCGTTTGAATGTGTATGTGTAATTTGGAGTGGATCTAACAATCGAATTAGCTCGAATTGCAGTATATAGGGACAGGGAGAGAAAAGTTGCGAGGTATAATCAATTCCGCAGAGCTTTACTATTGCTACCCATCTCTAAATGGGAAGATCTAACAGATGATGAGGAAAAGATTCAAGTTCTCCGTGAAGTTTATGGCGATAATGTTGAAGAGCTTGATCTGCTAGTAGGCCTCATGGCAGAGAAAAAGATCAAGGGTTTCGCCATTAGTGAGACTGCATTCGTAATTTTCGTAGTGATGGCTTCCAGTTGAAAAAACTTTCCTCAAAGTTCTAATGGCACATTTTTGTGCAATAAATAAAGCTAATTGCTTATGAGTTTTAATTTGGATTATGGTTTTGTCTTACAGAAGGCTTGAAGCCGACAGATTTTTTACAAGTTATTTCAATGAAAAGACATACACTAAGAAAGGATTGCAATGGGTAAATAACACAGAAAGCCTTAGAGATGTACTACACCGCCATTATCCGGAAATTACAAAAAAATGGATGAACTCAACAAGCGCTTTTTCTGTTTGGGACTCACCGCCAAATGCTTGCAATCTTATCCCTCTCTATCTTCGTCTGCCATAGTGAAACTCGATGTTTATGTTCAATTCATAAATAATTGTTTTGGTCAACAAAACATGTGTTGGTTAAATGTGTTCACTTGTATTTGAAGTACATCTTCTGTCTGTTATCTGTCGTTGTTTTGAGTTCTTGTACGTGAATAAATTTGATTTTTAGTATGTTGTGTCGTTCGGAAACATTTAAAAATAAATTTAAAAAACATCAGATTATAAAATATAATTTATTTCGATAGTTTATACGTGTAACACCGTTAATTAATACATGACCTTAATTAATATATCAATTTAGCCTGAAAAATATGATAATCCAAGTGTATGATCCTACTTACAGTACGTAAACTAAATCCGAGGAGATTGAATTTGCTGGAAAATTTCCTCAGTGGACTGAGTTTTAATTTCAAATCTATATGTTCAAACAAATTGCTAATTGTGTAACATCCAGTGATATGAGGAGCATTTTAGGGAAATTCTTTGTGATGGAATAAAAAATGAAAGTCAGGCAATTGAAAACAATCTTACAAACTATGAAAATGAAAGAGGTAGCAGATGTCATGACTGCAAGTGGTCAAAAAATTGCAAAAGAAGAGTTTATTAGTTTTATGTTAGATGTTTTAGGGCCTGAATTTGATGCTCTTAAAGAAAGTATACAAGCAAAACTTGACTCTTTGTCCGAGTCAATAAGCATATCAGAAGTGAAGTATACTCTCCAAAATTTTGAACAAAGATTAAAATGGGGAATTTTGATTATGTTTTGGAGATGCAAGAGAGTGTTGGTAATGTAGCAAGTCAATTGAAGTAATTCATTAGTAATAATTTGTCAGACAAAATAGGCGTAAAATCTTGTAGTTTCTTAACAAGTGTTAAATGCACAAGGGTAAAATAGTCTTTGCAAGGATTTGTTGCCTTTGAAAGTAGATTAAATAACAAAATTTTTTCATGCATTACCACAAATCCTCACTTTGGATCACCCTCATGATTAATTAATTCATAAATATATTATTAAACACATATGGGATATTTAAAGGATATACTTGCATAGGTGACTTCTTCATTTTTCGTTGATGACATGAGGTAGTGAAGTCACTCTCAAACTAAGAGTAGGTCTACATCTCGATATCCACATAAAACACGAACAATAATAGAGGCCAAAAACCATGGTTGGAGTTTGCTAGGACTTTAGGACAGTTGTGGGTTTATGTGAAAAGTATGACTGGTCTTCTCTCAAGCGCCTAAGGTTAAATGTGTGTTAAAATATGTGAGAAATCATGTGTATTAATATGCATACATAAGGCTTGCCAACTCATTGCACTTGGACTAGGTGATCTTGGCCTTTTCCAATTGCCATGTCGAGTAATGTACAAATCATGCATTGGCCTGCATATGTATTGCTTGTATGTTTCACAATGTATGGGCAGTCCCTTTGATTCCCATATCTCGTGAATTTGATAATCAACCAAATTATTGGGCGTGGATAAGGATATGACAAAATTCTTATCCATCACGTAGTCAGTGGTTGGAAACAACGGGGTGGGCTTGAATTTATTCAATTAGAAAAATCTAGCTTCATGCATTCTTACATGCACCCTTAACTCTCAAGGATTATTACATTTTTGTCTTTAAGTACTATAAAACGTACTTTCAAGCCTAAATTCCTTTTCAAGGCTTAAAATCCTCTATCTAGAATTTGGACTAGATTTAACTAAGATAATCTTATACCTTAAAAGTTCAATTAACTCCTTTTTTGTGTGACTCATAGGCTCTTCATTAGGTCGGTAGTAACCAGATTCATGTTAGACACAAACAAAGATTGACCTTACTCTCGTCAATAACCGGATGTTATAACACCAACTTAATCCCATTGTGGCCACTTGTTTAATTTATCTTTATTGTCCATCAAAATATCAACTCCTATATTCAGGAGTGACAAATTCTCTATCGATCCACTATAGTCTTTGTACATATCTCAATATGGTTAATTACCACATTTCTAATAATTCTTTGATGAAATTACATTGAGCTTGTGTCAAAATATATTGATTTTTGTATATGACGATCTAATGACCTTAAGTCTAAGCTCACATGTATCTCTGTTTACTAAACGGTTATATTCTATAGACATTGAAGTAACCATACATATAGAATCCTCTTAACAGGTCTATTTGATGAACACGTCTACAACATGTACTTATGTATTATACCAAGCTGTCAACAAACAAATTTAACACGTGAAAATTATCAATATCTTTCGATGAGGTCATTTAACACTATGATAACTCTATCACTACTACCTATGTCTTTAGTTGTGGTAATATCAGAGTTACAGATGTTTTAAGAACAATCATCTAATATGCACAGCTACAAAAAATACTAGCTTTAGTAATAGAAACAATAACAAGAGGTCATATCCTGTCGTTATAAGTGTTTTTTTTAATCATTTTAGTGACTAATTATTTATACTCGTTAAAATTGAAGAAATTAATGACTTTAACGATGGAAAAATGGTCATTAGAAGTTTATTTTTTATCATTAAAAAGTTTTAACGAAGGAAAAAATCTTATCGTTGACCGTCATTATAGCTATTACCATTAAAAGTATTAACAACATGAATAAAAGAAATTTCCCCCTTGTTAAAGTCCTTTTTTTTGTAGTATAGGTTCTTACATTCAGATGTCATACATTGATCCCTTCGTCATGGTTCAACTATTCCTAGGACAATTATCTAATTTTGTGAAATAATAAAAGATAATGAAATTTATATTTACTAATTAAAATATAAAAGATTACATTACTTACAAAGGTGATGATTGGCTTTAGGGCATTATCATAATAATCTTTTATTTACACTATAGTCAATCATCATATGTCTAAGGTCATATGAGGCTACATGTCTATCATGCTCCTACTATGATAAGACTTTATTAATAAGTCAGCCAAATTGTCATCAATATCTACTCTTACTATCTGCATATCCCCACATTGAATAATCTCTTTGATTAGGTGGTATCGTTAACTATATGTTTGGATCATTAATAAGACCATGGCTTATTTACTTATGCTATTGCTTTGTTGTTGTTACAATAGAACTCTATAGGATCTGTTATAAATAAAACCACATAAAGTTTAATCATGAAAATTTCAATCCATATTGTTTTTTTCGCCACATATGACAAGACAATGTACTCAAACTTGGTTGTAAAATGAGTCATAACACTTTTCTTTGAGAGTTTCTAGTTGATTGCTCTATCATTTAAGTAAAACACAAATTCCAATTGAGATTTGTAGTCTTCTTGATCTATTTGGAAATGACTTCACTATATCCTTTCATAGTGAGTTAAGAATCTCCTCCATAAACTAAGAACATATTCTTACTCCTTTTCAAGGTCTTAAGTATGTTCTTGACAGTTGTTCAGTGGTGCTCACTTGGATCTGATTAATATATGCTATAAATGAGACTTTAATCTTCGTAGCAACAAAACATACACGATCGATCCTATTACTGATGTGTATAAGATTTAAGTTATCTTATCTCTCTCATCTTGCGTCTTAGGACACATCTAATTAGAGAGATGTATGCCATGGCTCATCAAAGGGAATCCTTTTTTAGATTCTTCTATATTGATTCTCTTTAGCACTTTGTCTATGTATGTGTTTTCACTTAATCCAAACAACTTATATGATCTATCTCGGTATATCTTTATTCCAAGGATATAAACTGTTTTTCTCAAGTCTTTTAAGGAGAAGCACTTTCATAACCAAGTTCTTACTTATTGCAAGTTTTGTATGTGACTTCTAATAATCAATATGTTGTTGACATATAATATTAGATACACTACTTTGCTTTTACTAACCTTTTTATATACACATGACTCTTTTTGGTTTATTATGAGTTTGAACTCTTTAATAACTTCATAAAAATGTATGTTCCAACCTTAAAAGCTTACTTGAGTCCATAACTTGATCTTTGTAACTTGGATACATTCCTTGCTTGTCCATCAAGAACAAAACAATTGGACTGTGCCATATAAACATCTTTTACTAGGTTTTTATTCAGAAAAATGGTTTTGACATTTATCTATCAAATTTTATAGTCATCCTCTACTAGGTATGTAATTGTCACAAGTGTAATTGAAATAGATTTTATCATTGCAATTAATGAAAAGGTTTTGTCATAGTTTATGTCATATTTCTAGTCCCATGCATTCTTACATACACCTCTTACTCTCCAGGATTATTACATTTTGTTTCCTAAGTATTATAAAATATACTTTCAAGCACATTTTCCTTTCTAAGGCTTAAAATCTTTTATCTAGAATTTGGACTAGATCTAACTTGGATAATCTCATGCCTTCATATTTTGATTAACTCATTTTTTATGTGACCTATAGACTCTTTACTAGGTTAATAGTAATCGAATTCATGTCAGTATCTCAACCTAACATTTGTTTAGAAATAGACAAAGGTTGACGTCTAGCAAAACATCGTATCTATCTAATTAGTAAAACATTAGTATTTGACTTCTTAACTTGTCAAGATACTGTTAGTCATACAATTGGATCTCTTCATCATATGATATTCTTTTAAGGATGAGGTCTAGATAAGGTGTCTCCTTTAGGGATCCTCAATTCACATGGACTTACTCCTATCAATATTTAGATGGATCGATTGAGCACCAATGCAATCGCACTATGGTCATATGTTTCATTGGTCTTTGTTATCTGTTAGAATATCAACTCCTATACATGGGAGTGACTAATTCTTTATCGATCCATAATAGTCTTGGTACATATCTTGATATGATCAATCATTACCTTACTAGTAATCCTTCAATGAAACTAAATTAGGTTGGTGTCAAACTATACCGATCCTTGTATATAACGATTTGATGACCTCAAGTCTAAGCTCACATGTACTTCTATTCACTAAGAGATTATATTCTATAGACATTTGAGCAACCATTTATATGAAATCCTCTTAATAGGTGTATCCAGTGAGCACGTTTATAAACTACAACCATGTATTATACTAAACTGTCAAAAAAAAAAAAAACTCGAACACATGAGAATTATCACCATTTTTTGATGAGGTAGTTCAACACTATCATAGCTTTATCACACTTGTACCATTGGCCATGGTAATATCAAGGATATAGACATTTTAAGAATAACTACTTAATATGCACATAGGTTTTCATAATCAGGTATCATACACTGATCCTTTTGCCATGATTCAACTATTTTTAGAACAATTATCTAATTTTATAAAATAATAAAAGATAATGAAATTCATGTTTATTAATTAAAATACAAAAGATTACATTACTTAAAAGGCAAAATAACTATTTCCCACCCAAGGTTTGATGTTTTCTCAAGTTTTCACCCTTTAATTATGGAAACACCAAACACCCACCTATGACCGGTTAAATTTAACAAAACTCTAATGGTGGTAAGGGTAAAATCATCATTTTCTCTATAATATTAAAAATAAACTAAAATAGAATCTAATTTTGCCCCCCTAAACTTTAAAAACTAAAATTTTCCCCCAGCCTAAGTTTTAAAAAATTGCAGTTTCACCCTAGGGTTTCGTTTTGAAATCTCCAGCGACATCTCCAGCTCCATTGCTGATGGCCTCTCCCTCCCGAAACATCCTCTCATTTCGACGATCTCTTTCCTCCTATTTGGACTTTCGATCAGAGTTGGAGAAGCTGTGGAAGACGAAGATGAGATGACTCGTCGTCCTCTGGGAAGACGATTTCTCTTCCCAGATGACTTCTCTCTATGTCAGATGGGTTGGGATGAAGTTGAAGGGGGCCGTCGGTGGAAGAGAAACCGTCAGGACAGGAAGACGACCAACGATGGCACCGGAGAAAGTGAAAGGGTTTGGAAATAAACCCTAGGGGGGAAATGCGATCTTTTCAAACTTAGCTTAGGGAAAAAATGTTAGTTTTTAAACTTTTAGGGGGGAAATGAGATTAAATTTTCAGGGGTTAGAGTTTCGTTAAATTTAACCAGTCATGGGTGGGTGTTTGATGTTTCTATAGTTAAAGGGTGAAAACTTGAGAAAACATCAAACCTTGGGTGGGAAATAGTCATTTGGCCTACTTAAAAAAGTGACTATTAGCTTTAGGGCACTATTCTAATAATCTACCAATTGCATTTTAGTTACTTGGTTATATGTCTAATGTCATATAAGGCTACATGCCTATTATGCTTCTATTGTGATAGAGAATTCATCAATGAGTCAGTCATATTGTCATCAATATTTACTCTTTATGCATGTGTATGATGTGCAAATGGTTTAAAGTGAATTGAAAGCCAAGGTATGAATTTTGGGGGACACACAGTCGTGTTTATAAAGGCTACGCTTGAAATGCCCAATATTTTTGGTAGAGTGTTTTAAATTAAAAATGATATAAAAAAAAGGTAATATTTTTAGAGTAGTAAAAACGTTTGGGGTAAAATAAGATTAAGCAAATGTTTAGGGGTTTAAGGAAAAATTGCCATTGCAACATTAAATAAAGCAAAAAGCCTTCAGACTTACTTTTTCGAAAGGAAAGAAAGAAAGAAAAACAGAAGCAAAGGTGAGAAAGAGAAGAAGGAAAAAGAAAAAAAAAAAAAGAAAAAGAAAAGATATGAAGAAGGAAATAGAAGAGGAATGGATAGGAAAGGAAAAAATGGTATGGAAGGAGGAGAGATTTGTAGAGAATTTCAACACCGGTTTTGGGTTTACTCAAATCTGTGAATGAGAAACAAACTTTGAATTGAAATTTTATTTTATGCAGATTTTATATTTTTATTTTAAATCTTTGACAAATGATATTATTAATTTCATGGAATCTCTTATAAGAAATAGAATGTTATGCATGTTGTTGATTTTGATTGTGGGTAACCATAGAGTGAAAGGCCACTTAATCCAATGTTGTGTATTAATATAAATTCTGAATGTTAATTTAATTAATGTTGTATATGTGGTTGGGGAGCCAAAGTTGTTTAATTTAGTTATGACTTAACTGAAATTTGGATATTTAATGTATTGATATGTTGTGTAACTATAAAGTTGGAAGATATTTAGTTCAGTCCGACGAGTGAAGGAAATCATTAAGAGTTGATTGATTTGGTGTTATGTGTAGTTGTAGAGCTAAAAGATGTTTAGTTCAGTTTTATGCGATTGAAATTGCTAAATGTTATTTGAATTTATATATTATGACATTTTATAGTTAAAGGTTTTATGATTCAGTTCCATGAAAGATTGAAATTGCTGAATAAGTTGTTTATTGATATTGCTTGTGGTCATAGGGTTGGATATTTAGTTTTGTTCTATGAGAGACTGAAATTTGCTAATATTATTTGGATTGATATTTTGTGAGGCTATACAACTAAAGGTTATATTACTCAATTTCATGGATGATTGAAATTGTTGAATAAATTATTATTAATATTATGCTTAGCTGTAAAGCTGAAGAATCTTAATTCAATAATGAATGTGACTAGGCGGTTGGCCTAATTCAGTGATAGAATGGTTATATTGTTGAATGTTATCAAATTGGTGTTGTAGCTAGATATAGAGTTAATGTAGTTAACTTAGTATAGTGAGAGCATGACTACTTGATAATGATTATTTTAAATCTATTAGTGAGTTATTGTATAATGAATATGGTATTAAAAGATGGTATCACTCAAATATTCTCGGTAAATGCATATCATGTGATAAGTTGCTTTGCCTGTGTAGTGTTTTATGTCAGATATGACAAATTTTAGTTGCTCTGTCTGTGCAGTACTTTTTGTTGGGTATGACAAATTTCAATCACTCTGCTTGTATGGTGTTTTATGCCAAGTATGACAAATTTTAGTTGCTCTGTCTGTGCAGTACTTTTTGTTGGGTATGACAAATTTCAATCACTCTGCCTGTATGGTGTTTTATGCCAAGTATGACAAATTTTAGTTGCTCTGTCTGTGTATTTATGTCAACCATGACAGATTTTAGTGCTCTGCCCTAGCAAGATTACAAGATGTTAGGTATGACAGTTTTCCTCGCTCTGCTTGTGTAGGGAATACTCACCAGGTATGACAGATTTCCCTTTAAGAATATAAGTGGTGGTGTATAACTCAAGTTATTGTTTTAGGGAGGGGTTCGTATTAAGAAAGAAATAAATATAAGTTGTTAATAATCAATTTTTCTATTTAAATATAACCTTCCCCAAGCATTTTTATCACTAGTGTGACGTTTCACGAAATTTTAATATACATAGAACCATTGACAAATTTTGTTGTCATCAGTATATTGCCAAAGGGAAAAGAAGAAAAGAAAAGTCTAGAAGTGGCTACAATTTGGTTTAGTTGTAATTGTAGCTTGAAAATTTTATTTGGAGAAATGTTATTGTAAACTTTTGGTAAAAACTCTAACAGTAATTCAAGTACGATGTTTCTTAATAAAACTAAATTATCAACAATAAATGATTTTTATTTTAGTGGTGATGGTTTGAACTTTTCTTAAATATTTAACATCTTGGTTGGTTAATGTATTATGAAACTGTTATCTATTCCTTATATATATACATTCAATTATTCTAGAATTGTTTTATAATTGTCCACTCACTGAGATTTTAGCTCACTCTTATAGAAATTTCCCCTTTAGGACATCTCCAGGGTCGTGACTCCACTCAAGGTTGTGCCACGATAGAACATCTTTCATTGGTGTCGTATCTGTTATGTATGTGGATCTTGTGAACTTATGCAAAAATTGAATAGCTAGAGGCCTAACAAAAAGTTATTCTCATGTTGAATGGAAATTAAGATGTATTTATATATGTGTGTATGTGTGTTTTATAGAATATTTGAGCAGCTTTACAAGATACGTCTCGGCCTCCTAAGCCTCATAAGAGTATTATGATATTACGAGTTTAGCGGGTCAAGATGGGCCATGTCAACGCTTGTGTGTCACTACCATGTCAACTAGAGAAAGTGATTCTGCATAAATTTTGAATTAAATGATACATGATCGTGTATGGTGAGTACACACCCACATATAATGTTATGTAGTTTCAATTTTTAAAAGACGTGATGACAACGTTTTAAATATTTCAATCCCTATCCAAAAGCTTGAATTTGTAAAAAATGAGAGAGAAAGTTTTGACCTTGATCACCTAAATTTATGGTGGCAGTTCTTATGATTGATTTTCGATGCTATGGTGAGAGAAAAGAAAAAGAGAAGAAGACTTGTTGAACATTTCCAGTTTTGTGTTTTTGGCCGAGGTAAGTAGGATTTCTCCACACTTCCTCTTTTATACTTATATTAATGGATTGAAGGTTAGCCCCATCACCAAGAATTATGTTTATACAACCATATGATTGATCTTTATGTTATGATGGGTTGATTGAATGAAATATTGAGAATTAAACAATTTTAAGCATAATTCAAAGAGTAATAGATCATGTAATGGCTCAAAGACTTAATATTGATGATTCTTATGCTTTATTTTATGTTGTATGATAACTAGAATAACTGAGTATTTGTTGCAACTATAGTCTTGGCGATTTGCATTGATAATGAATTTTATAAGTGTTGACATTGCATGTTATGATGGAAGTTATGAGTTTAAGTTACTGCTAATTGTTTTTTATATTAGAATATGTTTATACAAATTATAGATCATTTGACAAGATTATAAGTGTTTCTTTTATGTGTACAATTGCGTTAAGGTGGCAAAAAAGGCATAAAAGGTCGATAAAATGTAAAATTAGGTCGATGAAATGTAAAATTAAGTTAACTCATCTAATTTTTGGGTTCGACACATAATCGAGTGTTATGAGACACACGCTCGTGTGCGTGAACTCCATAATTAGGTTGAGTTTCTCTGGTGTTTTGACAATCATTAGACATCGTTGATAATTGAATGGTCAATTAGGGCAAAAAGGTTACTTGTGTATGATTTTAGCAAGACTATGTATGGGGTGAATTGACCTTACATACCTGTGTTAGCAAGATATACCCCAGTGTATATAATAAATGTTACGTGAGGAGAGGTCACAAGCAAGAAGGCTGTGTATGTCAGAAAAAGGATACATCCCCATGTAAGAAGGGTAGAAGAAAGAAAAGAGAAAAGGAACTAGGCTAAAGATTGAGGGGTTGTCCTAAGAGAAAGTATAAAGATTATTGGAATGTAATAGTACCTTATATGCCTAAGGGATGAAATTTTAGCAAGGCATGAAATATGCTTTAGGTGAAAACGAGAATGAGTCCGAGCTGACTTAAGGCTTGAGATGCAAGCATGCTAGACATCATTAGATCGTTATGAGGGGATATCATAAGTACACATTTCCTACACCACACGTAGTTGGACATGCCTATAATAGGACACCATACTCGCAGTAGGGTACGTACTTGCAATAGAGATCAATTGACATAAATAAAGAGATAACTCACACAATCAAGGTATCAAATCCTTGTGTTCAATCCAGTCTGATCAACTTAGTAAAAAACTACAAATATAGTTTTCAAATGATAATGCTTTTATTGAGAGATACTATAATCATGTTAGATAGGAACTCGGGGTGTGGTTCCTTAGTGACCTGATGGGACATAATTCGACCCAAGAGTTATGTGATGTAGCCTAGACATTCCCTAGAGTTTAGAATGAGTACAAGACAAGATATAGGACCCAACATAATGTTAATGAGAGTTCAAGGTTTGACTCTGGATGATAGAAATAACATGGGTCAAGATAATGACATTTTAGAGATTATGTAAAAGTTAACAATAGAATCTCTTACTTATTGAGTGTTTTATCACTCACTCTCATACTTTTATATATGTAGGTCCAGATGATTGTAACAACTGTGGGACGAGTGATGATCTGTTGGCATAGAGATGATAAGGGCATTTTCATAATTTTCTTGATGTTGTCAGTTTGTATTCCTTTCTTTTTATTTTTTGTATTTGGGTACACCTTTACATTACTTTAAAATTTTTTTTTTTATATTTAGACATCTTTTTGATGCTTTCGACTTATATGTTTTAAAGGGTATTTTTGTAATTTTGAATGATTAATAAGTGATGTTTTGTTTAAAGATTTTATGAGACTAATTATGCGATTTTTGAAATAAATGCATACTCAAATGGTCTAATTGGTGACATCTTTCTCTAGAGGATAATATTTCTGAAGGGGGTGTTACAATCGTTTAAGTATATGTTTGGATCATTGGTAAGACCATGACTCCTTTGCTTGTGTTATTGTTCTGTTGTTGTTGTAATAGAACTCTATAAGATTTGTTATAGATAGAACCATGTGAAGTTTAATCATGACAATTTTGATCCATATGACAAGACAATGTACTCAAACTCAATCGTAAAATAAGCCATAATACTTGGAGCCATTCCAATTGATTGTCTTACCATTTAAACAAAACATAAATCTCAATTGGAAATAGACATCACTTTATCCTTTTACAATGAGTTAAAAATCTCCTTTATAAACTAAGTACATATCTTTACTCCTTTTTAGGTATTCAAATATGTTCTTGACAGTTGTACATGGGTGTTCACTTGAATTAGACTGATATCACAAGTATAATCTAAGTAGACTTCATCATTGCAATTGACGAAAAAGTTTCGTTATAGTTTATGTCACATTTCTTAGTGAAACCTCTGACAACTAGTTGTGCCCTTAGTTATGGTAATATCAAAACTACAGACATTTTAAGAATAACCACTTAATGTGGACATAAGGTTATCACCATTATGTGTTATACATTGATCCCTTCACCTTGTTACAGTTTAACTATTCTTAAAATAATTATTTTAATTTGTAAAATAATAAAAGATAATGAAATATCATATTTATTAATTAAAATATCAAAGATTATATAAATTACAATGTACTACCTTAACCGTCCTTTTATTTTCTTCTTGGTTCCTTTATTTTTTTCGATTCTCCTTTTCTTTTTCGTCCACCATTTTCTACCTCCTAATTTCTTCCAACATTTTTTTTTTTATCGAATCTACCACAACCACAACTTTGCATGAACAACATAATGGAGGGAAAGAAAGGAAAGAAAAAAAGAAGAAAATGAGTAAGAAATGAAAAAAGTCAAAAGACCGCTTACTCTTACTCATTTCATAGATCTCAAATAATGTAAGGGTTTTAGAGGGTTATTCATTTTTCTTTTTCAAGTTTAGAGAGATAAGATAATTATAAAAGTGCATTATTACCCAAAACTTATGAAATTTTGAGACAAAAGACCAACAAACTATGTATAATTTTCTCTTATTTCTTAATTACATAAATGGTAATTGAGAAAAAGTAATTAGAAATGCTTTTTGTATCATATATATTTTGAAAGTAATTTATTACATACTCCAGTGAAAGCTAAAGCCATATTTCCCCTGCCCATTAACATATAATTAGTGATATTTCAATTTAAACTATGCAGAGACGGAATGAGGATTTACGTGTAAGCAAGATTAAGATGAATTCAAATCAAATTTTACTTAACTTGAATTTCGCTTAGGCGCAGCTTGGCATAATGGAAGTTTAAGTGTGAACTTGAATGGTAGCCCAAGTTTAATATGCCGAGTGATACGCTAACTTGGTTTGTATGGGCTTGGTGCTGTAGAAACAAGCTTAAGCCCATACAAACCAAATATATGTATTACTTATTAAAAAGTACCATATAAACAATGTTGGAAAAATATTAATATTTACCATATATCTTCCAATTATTTCTTATAGATTATTTAATTTTAATGACACTTTTAAAAGAGTTGTTTCTGCTATAATAATTCAATCTCACATTATTTATTTTAAGTAATTAATCCCAATTTAGAATATAAAGTTAATCGTAATATATCTTTGAGATGTACATCTAGCTAGTTGTAGTTCCAATCCCTTAATGACAAAGATGATCAAGTTGTGGGTTTTTAATTTCCTGTTTCAGATGTGAATTCTTCTAAATAATGAATCCTGATTTTATTGTTTTTACGAATTTGGGAGCAGTAATGGTCTTCAATTTTAACATTTTTATGCGATATACATGGAAATTCGGTTCATTATTTTTCCACTTCTTGTTCCAAGCGTGTATTCTTCTTATTAATGAAACCTAGAAACTTAATTAATACGTCTCTCCCTCCCGATCCCACCGGACCCACCCTTGTCTTCTTCTCAATTGTCTCTTTTCTGTCATAGTTTTAAGGGAAATTAAAATTTTTACACTTACTTGGGCTTACGTATATATTTATAGAAAATTAAAATTTTTATCATTGTTTGAGCCTACATATACATTTATATCACAATTTTTAAACACTAAATATTTTTACCACTTTATATGATAGGATGCCTAAATTATCTTTATCTTTAATCTTGAGAAACTAAAACAAAGTTTACAGTTAATGCACTATAGAGAGAGAATATGTATAAATATTTAATATCAGTATTTGAAATAAGATTTATATATGTGTTAGATAAAATCAACTGAATTTAAAATTGTTGAGTTTAAATTTTTTAGATTAAATATACAAAAATTATAAACTTAGTTGATCTTATCTGCCGAAATTTTGGTTGGCGTCAATCTCATATTAAAGTAGCACATGAAAAAATAATCCAAGAAACCACCCATGAAGAGCATGCACTGAAGTATTTGGTGTTGAATATGCAACGAATACATCAATATATATATATATCCCAAGAATCAAAACAAAAATGAATTGGATATTCACGTGAGCTTGGATGGAATAATTTTAAAATTTTCAGAAGCTCGTAGGGAATAACTTGACTTGCAGAGGAGAGATAATGTAATGATTTGTGCAACAGTATTCATGTGAAGTAAAATTTCATCTTTAGCATATATATATAACATAAATATATTCATCTTTAGCACATCTATTTTAAATATACCATAAAAGAGAGATCTATATTTAGCACAAATTTGCATGAAAAAAATTCAGTGAGCAATCGGCCGACCAAACTTGTTGGATTTGTAGAGGCGAAATAATGGTAGGACAACAGGTGATGTTTTCTTATAAAACAGAAGCATAAATGTATTGTATCATACCAAAATTAATTCAATTTGAATTTCACGTAAATCAATTCAATTTAATTATATTGGAATCCAATTAAGTAATTTAAAATATTGTTAAATACTGTAATTTTAATAATATTGTTAATTAGTCAATTGTTGCAATTTTAAAAATGAAAAAAATGTCAAGAAACTGATTTTGGTTAAGAAAGTTATTTTGGGAGGGGGGTTGGCTTTATTGTCTGAAATTTTGCTTAAAGGGGTGGCGTCGCCAACCCCTTTATGTAAATTTAAGCCAACCTTTTTATCTAAATTTAAGGGGTTGGCATTAAGGGGTTGGCCTTTATTTTTGGCTTAAAGTCATATACCTTTATTTTGATTTTATTTAATTTTTATTTAAATAAATAAATATATTTTCTTAGAAATATTTCTTGTTAAAATAAATATTATTTTGTTAAATAATAAATATTTCTAGGCAAAGTTTATATACTATAGACAGTAACCATCGATAAACAATAACTTTAAAAAACTTTCCAAACTTAAATTTGTGTATTCTATAACCATCAATACATACAATATTAAATAATTAAAATAATATGAAATAACAGTATTAAACAACATGAAATTGAGTGGAATGGAAGGAGAAAAAACAATGCTGGGTGTTGGCGTCGCCAACACCTGTCCGAAATGGGTTGGCGACCCAAACCTATTTTTGTCTGGAAATTTTTTAGAAATAAATTTTTGTATTTTATAACCATTAGTATAATATTAAACAACTTTAAACAATAAAAATTGCATGAATTAACAATATTAAACAATATGAAATTGAGTGGAGTGGAAGAAAGTGCGAAAAATATCAGTTGGGGTGTTGGTGAAGCCAAGCCCTAGGTTGGCGATGCCAACCCGTTCTTCATTTGGAAAATTTTCAGACCATAATTTTTGTATTTTTTTACCATCAATACAACATTAAATAACATTATAACAACTTTGAACAATAAAAACAACATGAAGTAACAACATTAAATAATCTAACAATATGAAATCACAACCAAATTAAATTTCACATGAAGTCATGAATATGAATCTACCATATATTATTTGGTTTTCAATTATTTATAAAGAAAACACATAAAATATGAACTTGAATCAAGACTGACCTGAATATGAATGATTTTGTTGTGAAATCTTTGCAATAAATATTAATTCTTTAAATAAATCTACCAATTTTCGTCTCTCCTCTCTTATGTCCAATTTTAATCCTTTATAAGGGCTTTCTCACTAGTTTTACTGTTTAATCACATGTGTTTTCTATTGAAGAAGTGTTTTTCCCATGCTGCAGAGATTCTTTCCTCATTGGAAGGCTGAAGAAAAAGATTCTCTTTTTCTGCATGCAGGAGTTACATCAACTAAGGTATTTTGGAAAAATGAAATACTGTTGTAGTATTTTTGTTTAGACTTTGAGATGAGTGCTATATATGTATACACGGTTAAAAAAAAAGGTAAAAATTTCAATTTCCCTACATTTATATCATACTTTTTACACTCTAAACATTTTTACCGTTTTATATGATAGAATGTCTAATTACCTTTATCTTCAATCTTGAGAAACCAGAACAAAGTTTGTAATATTACTTTCTTTTAATGCACTGTAGAGAGAGAATATGTATAGATAGTTAATATCAGTATTTAAAACAAATTTATATATATGTGTTAGATAAGATCAAGTGAATTTAAAATTGTTAAATTTAAATTTTTTAAATTAAATATACAAAAATTATAAACTCAGTTAAGTAATTCAATCTTAATTATACGTACATCAGTTTAATTTAATTCTATTTCAATTTAATTAAGTAAATCAAAATATTGTTGCATATTGTAATTTTGACAATATTATTAATTAGTTAATTATTACAATTTTAAAATTAAAAAAATGTTAAAAAACTGATTTTGGCTGGATTGTGGGGTTGGCGGCGCAAATCCCATGGAGTTGGCGGCGCCAGCATGCCAACCACTTTTAATTAAACTGAGGTTGAAGACATCGTGAGGGTGTAATTACTAATTTTTAAAGCTTTGGGTGTTGATAATTTTTTGTTGAATGACATCATTTTGGTAGAGATTGATGACATGACATTGGTGTGTTTGCTATGCATATTTTGGAAGATTGCCGATTTGGTTGTAACGATGATGATAATGTGAAAAGGTTGTAATTGCAATTTTTTAGAATTTGGGTTTGTTTATGATGTACAAACATTTGATACACAATCTTTTATACAAATGATACTTTTAAAATATATTCTGTAATTTTGAATTAAATATAAACTAAAACATATGATTAATACTATGTTTACCTGGTTTTTAATATTGAACTGGGTGTTTAAATAATGTATTATTATGTGGTTGAGTGTTATTTTATCATCGATGTAAAATCTTTTAATTATATGATGACATGTCATATAGATATCCAATTAAATACTTAATATTCAGAGCATATAGTTGAAACATATTATATGTCAACTATATAGTTGGTCACACCAATTAGTAGATAATATTTAAATAAAAAGGCCACATAGTTATTTCCCACCCAACATTTAATGAAATGACAAATTCTCACACTTCAAATTTAAAAAAACTAATTTTTAGCTCGTGTATTAAAGCCAACTATTAATTTTAATTAGTCAAATACATTTTGTGTTATTTCAGTCAAATATCATAATAATTCTATCGAATAAAATTGTGTGTAATATTTTAATGGTGTAGATGTTTTATTTTTAAATTTACTAGAGACAAATGAATATATTCCCCTATCTTATTTAATATATTATCATATTTACCCTCATATATTTAAAAAATATATTAAAATCTCAATAATTTATAATATAATATTTATATCCTTAATTTGTTCATTCTGTTCAGTTATTTGGAGTATAACTATCATTTTTGAAATTATTGATGGGTAAATTAAAAATTCAAATTAAAAAAAACCCAAACTTTTACAAAGTTCAAACCCTTTATAAAATTCATTAACACCTATATAATATAGTTTACCCCAACCATACTATTATACTCATCGACACTTCTATTTATATTTGTACTTGTAATGTTTTTATTATTTTTAATCAAAATAATTATAAACTATAAATTTTAGGGGTAAAGTGTTATTTAGCTTGAGGGTTTTCTAGTCTTTAAAACAATTTTATTAAAAAATTAACAAAATTTGCAAACAAATTTAACTAATGGGTGGGAAATAAAGGGACATACACTGTAACACCAACAAGTACGTATTGAGGGTATTTTAGTCTTTTTGCCTATATTCATATGTATGTGTATGGTTATGGTTGAGTTGAGATGTAAATAAGTGGAGTGTTACAATTTTAAGGGGATGTACGATAGTACATGGAGGATCTATGTTCATTCATTGTTTGCCATATCAACCAAATGGATAATGTACCATGTTGGATATTTTAAAAGTGGTGCATGACTATGTATATCAAGCATGCGCGCTTGTGCATGACATTTCACTAATAAAGTTTATATAAGACACATTATATGTGATTTTGGGTATATTATCTTAGAACGTTGTTGTGCATTCTTATCCTTCTAGAAAGAGAGTCTGTGTGTTTTGGCACGTTTGTTGTAATTTTTGGTGAGCTTCTCCCAATGAGCCTACAATAAAAAGAGAGAAAAGAAGGAGAAGGATATTTTCGGCATCAAATTGTTTGTTTGAAGAAGAAACCAGTAAGTAGAGCCATTCCCTTTGTTGATCGAGATTAGTGAATATATATTTAAAATATATGGTTTATTTTGTAAAAGTTATATGGTTGTATGCTTCAGGAAGGTTGATCATGTTGAATAATGGCAATGAAAATATAGTTTATGTTAGAAAGTGTGTTGTGTGGCCTTGATCTTCATGAATTATGTGATGGTTACATACATACATCCATACATATATATACATCCATACACACACACACACACACACACACACACACACACACACACACACACACATATATATATATATATATATATATATATATATATATATATATATATATATATATATATATATATATATATACACATATACATATATGAATTAGATTGTGTTGATAAAATAATGATAGACATTAAGTTATGTGTAAAGACATTGCATGTTAGGGTGGGAGATTTTATATCTTGATGATATGCTATAATGATCTTTGAGTTAGGAACATCTGTCCATTTATGGCCTTTAAGGAGTTATAGACACGCTGAGTTATGGAATGAATACTGGAATTCGAGTGGAAACCAATAAGGTGCAAAAATAAGTTTGGAATTTTGCATTCTAAACATCATGCACGATTGTACTAAAGATAGACACAACTGTTTTAATAAATATAAAATAATTAACTATATTTTTACAATTACAATTGATAGTGCCAAAATTAATGATAGAGTAGTTAAGGTAACGACAAATCATTTAAATTTATCGGTTTGCTGACAAATTATTTTATAATAGGTGTGCTATGAGTTTAATAACACAAGATGATATGAGTTTGGCAAAATGTCACGTAAGTGCATTTAGACATATCATCATTTACATTTCCTCATCTCCGACATGTATACAAAACATATCTTCAAATGTGTAGACAAATGGGCTTAAGACATAAAAAAATTAAAAATGAATGTTAAAACTAGGTAAAATTTAATGTATCTCTTGTTGAAATCATGTGAAAAATATAAAATAACTATAACATAATTTTTTAATACACAACCAAAAGATCCTAAAACAATTTTTTTTTTTAACTAAGTATGATTGGGACATTACCAATGTTATAATGAACATGTTAGAACCCATTTATAAGGTCACTGATCAATGGTCAAGTTTTATTTTTAATTAATATAATTCTCATAATGTTTTTGAGACATTGCAAGATAAATTGAAGAGAAGTTCATAAAACATTGCAAAGAAACACCTTTGCTATTTGTTGTAGCAACCATTTTAGACCATACGACAAAATTATCAGAAGTACAAAATTTATTAGAAATTATAAGTGAAAAGTTGTTAAAACCTTTAATTAACATAATAGATGATATTTAAGAATTTTTACTTGAAATATATATAATTTACGAAATTAAATATGGAAAGACGTCACAAACTTCTAAACCACATATATGTTCAAGTAGCTTCTCTAAAGATATATTCCATATATGACCTATTCTATGCTAAAGTAAGCAATAAATAAGCCAAGGTTTCAATTATAGTGGATTTTATAATTTTATTAATTTTGATTATTATCCTAAAATTATGAATCAAGAAGGTGACTCTTTTGATGTTCTAACATGGTGAAAAAAACATTAAAGCAAATATCTTGTGTTTTTTGTATAACATGTGACCTACTAACACCAACTGTAGCATCAAAATCAACTTTTATTGTGGGTGGATGTTTATTGGATGATAAATGATCAAACTTAAATTTTAATATGGTCGAGATAATAATGTTCATGAAAGATTAGGTGAATGCAAAATTCAAGTTGCAAAATCGGGTAACATAGGATATTTTTGAAGAATTCAAAAACTTGAATGAAGATAATAAAAATTAGCAAATAGTTGTAACTCTAATAATCTTTTGTAAGAAAGAATTTGAACTTGCATATTTTGTAATTGAATTTATTTTTATTATGCCTGATCTTGTTTTTTGTTCAATTGTGTAACCATAGTATGATTCTTACATGAGTGTGGGATTTTTAAAAATATTTTCAAGGTACTGACCTTGCAACCAATAATTTGAAAGTCAATGTAAATTATTTAAATTTAATTATATATTAAAATATTTAAAATGATCATTAAAAAAAAATTAATGGTTAACCTACCAAAAGAGTATGGACAAACCATTAAAGGCCCAACACAACACGCCCTAGGAGGCCTTAGGTCGGCCTACAAGCCTTCATTGGTAAGCAAGCTGACCTGACTGTTATAGTAGCTAGCCTAGGCAAAACCCAACCCGACCCGACACAATCTCTCAATGCCTCTAGATCTTTGACAACGGTAGGGTGTTAGAGAGTAATTGCTATTATTTCTTTCCCCAATGTAAGGGAGGCAAGGTAATTAGAAAAGTCTATCACTAACCAAAAGTTGTAAAATTTTGAAACAAAATATGGATAAACTATGTATAATTTTCTCTTATTTCCTAATTATAGAGAGGATAACTGAGATGAGTAATTAGAATTGCTTTTTGAATCAATCTATTTTGAAGATAACTTATTATCTACCCTACTGAAAGTTGAAGACATATTTTCGCTGACCATTAACATATAATCAGTGATACTTTTGTTTAAACTACATAAAGATGAAATTTGGACTTATATGTAAGCAAGATTAAGATGAATATGAAGTCATTCGTGCTGTTACATTATTTTAAGTAATTAATCCCAACTCAGAATATGAAGTCATTCGTAGTATATTTTCGAGGTGTACATCCAGCTGTAGCTCCAATCCCTGAAAACAAAGATTATCAATCCCGCATCAAATTGTAATTAACCATTAATTATCCGTTTTGCGTTTTTAATTTCTTGCTTCAGGTATGAATTCTTCTCAACAATGAAACCCGACTATAATGTGCCTATGAATGTGGGAGCAGTAAGGCTCTTCACTTTTAGCATTTTTATGTGATATACATGGAAATCAGATTCATTATTTTTCCGCATCCTGTTCCAAGAGTGTGTTCTTCTAATTAATCAAACTTAAAAACTTAATAAATGTGTCTCACCGGACCCGCCCTTGTCTTTTTCTCAATTGTCCCTTTTTTATCTTAGTTTTGAAGTTGACATATTATTTTAATTTATGCCATTCAATTTTTAATTAGAATTTTTAGTGAGATGTAAAGGTGGACAGTATGCACAACCATATTTTATCTTTTGTCAGACATGCATATTGTTTTGTTTAAGAAGAAAAAGGTGAGGTAAGATGGGATTGGTCTTATTATATATCCAATAATGTTAAGTATACATTAAATTATGTAAACCTAACAATTATAAATATTAAACGAATACATATAGAAGAATTCATTCACTTAAAAAATTAATTAATTATCATTTCATTATGCATCTTGACATCGGCCATCCACAGTCAATTCTGCAACAGTTGTGCATTGCATGAGCGCCTAACTCCTCTTTGGAGCCTTGCGCTTGTATGAGCGCCTATAATACTTACACACATGAACAATAATTTTCAAGCAGTACCTAAAAATTAACTTTGTTTCAAGTAATGGCTTTCATCAAGTTTCTCCTTTTGATGCCGCTCCTCTTTATGCTTCTAGCTTTCATCAGGTCTCTCTTCTTGTCGTCTCTGCATCATTTCATACGCAAAGACTTCCATGAGATTGTCTCCCGAATGACTCTCCTAGATAAATTTCTCTTCCTTGTAATATATCCCTCCAATTTCAATATTTAAAATTTTAAGTTATTATTACTGTAATTTCCATCTCAAATTGACATTCTTACTATTAAATATTATTGTCGTACAGATTGTGCATTCCATTGATAAGCGGGGAATGTGGCATCGTTTACCAGTGTTCTTAGGCCTATTTTATCTTGAACTACGTCGACACCTCAACCAGCGCTATAACTTGTTCCACGTCGGTAAAACTCCAATCGGTGATACGTTCCGTCCTGAGGATTTTCCTTACAGGACGGAAGATGGAGAATATAATGATCCCATGAATGCAATAACCGGCAGCCAAGGAACTTTCTTTGGCAGGAATATTCTCCCCGTTGATCAGGAAAAAGAGGTGATATTTCTTTATTCTCTCATAGTCGTTATTTATTTCTAGCGGAAATCAAAGTAGTGGTATTGTAAACAAGTCAACATGATAGCATAATTAGATTAACTTGATTTTAATGATCACAACATTGTTCAGCTACTTAAACCAGATCCAATGGTGGTCGCCACGAAACTTCTAGCAAGAAGAAGTTTCGTCGACCCAGGAAAGCAGTTCAACATGATAGCAACTTCTTGGATCCAGTTTATGATACATGATTGGATTGACCACATGGAGGATACCAATCAGGTAATTATTTTGTATGTTTTGCAGGATATAATGCAAGCTTCCATTTAGAAATATATTGACGATTAATTATTTCACTGGCAAAAATAACATTATATTGCAGATGGAGCTGAAAGCACCCGCTGAAATTGCGAGTCAATGCCCTCTTAAAACTTTCAAGTTCTACAAGACAAAGGAAGAACTAACCGAATCTGATTCTGAAATCAAAAGAGGTCATATAAATATTCGAACACCTTGGTGGTAAGAGATTAATTCATAAATTAATGAACCAAGCATCTCTAAAGCTTCTTAAGCTAATTACAATATTGAATTGGCCTAAAATAATTAAATACGATATAAAAATTATTCATGGTGAACTTGAAGGGATGGAAGTTCTATATACGGAAACAACGCAGAGGGATTGAAAAGAGTGAGGACTTACAAAGACGGGAAGCTTAAAATATCAGAAGATGGTCTTCTTCTTCACGACGATAATGGAATTTCTGTGACAGGAGATGTTCGCAATAGCTGGGCAGGTGTCTCAACATTGCAGGCTCTATTCGTTAAAGAACACAATGCAGTTTGTGACGCCCTCAAGGTATGAATTTTACATGCATGCAGAAATATACTTATTTATTAATTTAATTAATTAATTTATATTTTTCGTGGATATTTTCAGAAAGAATATCCTCATTTTGACGATAAAGAGCTTTATCGCCATGCTAGGCTAGTAACTTCGGCTGTAATTGCAAAGATCCATACAATTGATTGGACAGTGGAGCTCCTCAAAACTAATACTCTACTTGCCGGGATGCGAGCAAACTGGTAGCTAGCTAGATATATAATTAACAATTCTTTGCATTCATTTGTGATCAAGATGCATATATGATTCAGTTTGATGGCTATAATTAATTGTTTTGATGTATTAATTTCAGGTATGGATTATTGGGGAAGAAATTTAAGGACAAATTTGGACATGTTGGGGGATCCATATTAAGTGGATTGGTTGGCTTAAAGAAGCCTCAATATCACGGTGTTCCATATTCATTGACGGAGGAGTTTGTCAGCGTCTATCGCCTCCACTCTCTTCTACCAGATGAATTTGAAGTCAGGGATCTCAAGGCTGAACCAGTAGCAAACAAGTGTCTACCCGTGATTTTAAAGTAAATCATTCTGCCATCTAGGCTTCTATGTCTTTTTTTTTTTCAATTGTTCGTTAATATTATTATTTTTACTTTTACCAATACAATTTTTTGTGGCTTGACTAAAATAAAAGGATACCAATGGCAAATATGGTTGGGCTTAAGGGAGAAACATTTTTATCAGGAATTGGATTCGAAAAGCAAATTGTTTCAATGGGTCACCAAGCTTCTGGCGCCTTAGAGCTTTGGAACTATCCCGTGTGGATGAGGGACCTTATAGTACAAAATGTGGACGGCAAAGACAGGGTTGATCACGTGGACATGATAGCTCTTGAAGGTGAAATTATCATATCACCGCTTTTACCTCATCGTTTGACTGTGTATGTGCAATTTGGAGTGGAGCTGACTATTGAGTTGGTGTATAATTGCAGTTTACAGGGACAGGGAGAGAAAAGTTGCGAGGTACAATCAATTCCGCAGAGCCTTATTATTGCTTCCCATCTCCAAATGGGAAGATCTAACAGATGATCAGGAAAAGGTTCAAGTTCTCCGTGAAGTTTATGGCGATGATGTTGAAGAGCTTGATCTGCTAGTAGGCCTCATGGCCGAGAAAAAGATCAAGGGTTTCGCCATTAGTGAGACTGCATTCGTAATTTTCCTGGTGATGGCTTCCAGGTTAAAAAAAAGAAACTTGTGAATTTCCTCAAAGTTCTAATCACACGTCTTTGTGTAATATATAAAGTTAGTTCCTTATGAGATTTCATTTGGATTATGGTTTTGTCTTGTAGGAGACTTGAAGCTGACAGATTTTTTACAAGCTATTTCAATGAAAAAACATATACTGCGAAAGGATTGCAATGGGTGAATAACACAGAGAGCCTTAAAGATGTATTAGACCGCCATTATCCGGAAATTACAAAGAAATGGATGAACTCAACAAGCGCATTTTCTGTTTGGGACTCACCACCAAATGCCCACAATCCTATCCCTCTCTACCTTCGTATGCCATATTGAAACTTTATGTTTATGCTCAATTGATGAATAATTGTTTTGTTCAACAAAACGGGTGTTTGTTAGGTGTGTTTTTTGTCTTTGAAGTGCATCTCCTGAGAGATATTTGTCGTCGTTTTGAGTTATGCTACAGGAATAAATTTGATTTTTAGAATGTATGTTGTCTACGTTGAAACGTATTTAATAAAAAATAAGAAGAACATTACATTATGAAAAACAATTTATATCAATAGTTTATACATGTAACACATGGCCTTAATTAATATATCACGGTAGCCTGAAAATGATAATCCAAGTATTTGATCCTCCATACATTAAGGTAAATCTAAGGAGATTGAATTTGCTGAAAAGTTTCCTAATTGTACTAACATTAATTAAGTTTTAATTTTGTAAAACTAGGTTTTATACCGGGATATTGATTAAAATAAGCACCAATTTTTCCACCTGAACTTTTTAAAGTAAACTTACATTAATTTTACTTTTTTAAGCAAATTTAAATTTGTTTCCAATAATATCCTTATCGGCTAATTTCATCACCTTCTCGGTTATTTACATTAAAATATTTTTTTCTAATAACGTATGAGCATTCTTCATTTGTTAGGTTATGAGTTGAAGATTCAAAAACTTATTCAAAATGATCAAATTTTGTTATAATATAAATTGAAACGAAAAAATTAACATAAGTGCGAAGAAGGGTGCGTGAGGGTGTGCACAGGTGCGTAAAATGCGTAGAGTGCATAAATGATGCGTAAAAGATGCGTAGGGTGCGTATAATGCGTAAAAGGTGTGTAAAACTCATTATATATATATATATATATATGCACACCCTCTTCGCACCACTGTATTATATATATTTATATATAATAATATAATATAATATTTAAAAAATATAATAAATATATATAACAATATAATATATATTTAAAAATAATAATAATTATTATTTATATATATTATATTAAATATTATAATATAATATTATAATATTATATAATATAATATAATATTAAATATTATATTATATTGTATAACTCGCGCATCTTATGCACCTTTTAACTCATTTTACTCACCCTACGCACTTTTTATGCACTATTTATGCACCTTACGCACCCTTTATGCACCCTTTATGCACCTTACGCATCTTTTACGTACCTTACGCACCCTTTACGCACTGTATGCACCACTCGTTCACTCTCATCATTCTCTTCGCTTATGCTCATATTTTTGTTCCTATTTGTATTTGAATAAAAATTTGTCAGTTTTCAAATATGTTTTAAATCCTTGAAATATGACTTATTGAATCTTCAAATCAGAACTTATCAAATTTTTGAAAAAAACTATATCAGATTTAACGTAATTAACTGAGAGTGACGTAAATAGTTAAGAATAACGTAATTAGCCGAGAGGATATTCTTGAAATTAAAATTAAATTTGCTTATAAAAGTAAAACCACTGTACGTTTGACTAAAAAAGTTTAGATAGAAAAATTATTGTCGATTTTAATTAATATCCCTTTTATATCTTAGAATCTATGTAGCTAATTGTGTAACAACTAGTGATATGCAAAGCACTTGAGGGAAATTCCCTACATAAAAGGGGTAAAAAAAAAAAAAGAGAGAGAGAATAAATATCTAGTAAGTTAAAAATAATATTTTTCAATGATTTTAGTGATAAATTATTTATTCTCTCATTAAAGGTTTTAAAATATGTACTTTTTAACAATAACCTTCTTGACTTTCTCAGTACAAATTAATAAGTCAGTTAATATCTCATTAAAATAGATATGCAAAAGATAGTGTTGTTTATGTTAAATTATGTAAAATAAAACAATACTCTCTTAATCCCTAGCATTTTTTTTGGGGCTAAGAAATAAACCATAACTAGAATCATTGAGTACCCGACCTTCCTTTTTAGTTTTAGCTCTTACACTAGGTAAATTTTGGTTCCAATTTTTGTGGAATTGAGGTTGAAGATATCGCAAGGGTGTAATTCCTAATTTTTAAAGCTTTGGGCTGTTAATAAGATTTTTCAGAATTACACCATTTTGGTAGAGACTGATGACATTATATTGGTGTGTTTGTTATACATCAAAATTTGGGGTTGTTTATAATATTTTATGAAAGATTGTCAATTTGGTTAGAGTAATAGTTGATGGTGCTGACACACATATAGCTAATGATTAGAACTTGGGGTTGTTTATTGTTGTACAAACATTTGATACAAAATCTTTTGTACAAATTTACATTGTGTTAAGATATCGCGTAATTTGAAATTAAAGATAAACTAAAGTATATGAATAATGTTATATATCCCCAGTTTTGAGTATTAAATTGGATACCTAGATAATATATTACGGTGTGGTTAGATATTACTTTATCATCGATGCAAAATCACCTAATTACATTATAAGACATTATCTAGGTACCCAATTGAATATTCAGTATTGGATACATATAATTAAGACATTTTATATGTCAAATATATAAATCATCACACCAATTTGTAGCTAATAGATAAATACAAAGGCCAAATGACTAGTTCCCACCCAACATTTGATGAAATGACAAATCCCACACTTTAAGTTTGAAAAAACAAATTTCCAACACATGTCAAAGTCAATCGTTAGTTTTGACTAGTCAAATATATTTTGTGTCATTTTATTCAAATATCATAATAAGATATAATTAACCATCATATTGTCTCTGAATTTTAAAAATATTACAATAACAATCTTGCCAAATAGATCTATGAGCAATATTGTAAGGATTTTCTTTTTAAGCTTACTACAAAAAAGTGGATATTTCCCCCAAACTTATTTAAGAAGTTATCATATTTACCCCTGTATATTTTAAAAATATAATAGAGTCTCAATAATTTGTAAAATGATATTCATACTCTTAATTTGCTACATTCTGTTAAGTCATTTAAGGGTTAATTATCATTTTTGAAGCTATTGAAGGGTATATTAAAATTCAAATTTAAAAAACTTAAACGTTTTTACAAATTTCAAACCCCTTATAAAATTCATTAACACTCATATAAGAGTTTACCCCAACCATACTATTATATATCGTTGACACTCCTATTTATATTTGTACTTACAATGTTTTTATGATTTTTAATCAAAATTAATATAAACTATAAATTTTAGGGGCAACTTTTTGTTTAGCTTGAGGATCTTTTGGTCTTTAAAACAATTTTATAAAAAATTTATTAAATCTTGCAAACAAATTTAACTAATAGGTAGGAAATACAGGGATATACATTGTAATGCCAACAAGTATGTTTATAGGAGATTTTAGTCTTTTTGCATGTATTCATATGTATGTGTATGGCTATGGTCGAGTTGAGATGTAAATAAGTGGAGTGTTATGAATTTAAGAGGATGTACGATCATACATGGAGGGTCTATGCTCATTCATTGTTTGCCACATCAACCAAATGGATAATGTACCATGTTGGATATTTTAAAAGTGGTGCACAATTGTGCATACCAAGCATGTGCACCGGTACATAACGTTACACTAATAAAGTTTAAAAGGGTACACTATCTATGATTTCGAATATATTATCCCAAAATGTTATTGTGCACTCTTATCCTTCTAGAAAGAGAGTCTGAGTGTTTTGGCGCGTGTTTTGTAGTTTTCGATGAGCTTCTCCCAACGAGCTTAGAAGAAAAAGAGAGAAAAGGAGGAGAAGGTTCAACATCAAATTGTTTGTTTGAGGAAGAAACCGATAAGTAAGACTATTCCCTCTGTTGATTGAGATAAGTGAATTTAAAGTCAGAATACATGGTTTATTTCATAAAAGTTATATGGTTGTATGCTTCAGGAAGGTTGATCATGTTGAATAATGGCATGAAAAATATAGTGTATGTTAGAAAGTGTGTTGTGTGGCCTCTGATCTTCATGAATTTTGTGATGGTTTTATATATATATGAATTAGATTGTGCTGATAATATAATGAGACGTTAAGTTATGTGTAAAGACATTGCATGTTAGGGTCGGAGATTCTATATCTTGATGATATGCTATAACGATCTCTGAGTGAGGAACTATTTATGGCCTTTAGGGTGTTATAAACACATTGAGTTATGGAATGAATACGGGAATCAGAGTGGAAACAAACAGGGTGCAAAAGTAAGTCTAGAATTTTGAATTCTAGATATCATGCACAATTGTACTATGGATAAACACAACCGTTTTAATAAATATGAAATAAATGACTATTTTTATAATTACAATTGATAGTGCCAAAATTAATGATAGAATAGTTAAGTGAATAGCAAATCATTTAAATTTATTGGTTTGATGGAAATTATTTCATATTAGGTATGTTATAAATTTAATAGCACAAAATGATATGGGTTTGACAAAATGTCACACAAGTACAATCAAACATGTCATCATTTACATTTCCTCATCTCTGACTTGTATACAATCGTATCTTCAAGTGTGTAGATAAATGGGCTTAAGAGATAAAAAATTAAAAATTGATGTCAAAACTAGGTAAAATTTAACATATCTCTTTTTTAAATCATGTGAAAAATACGAAACAATTATAACATACTTTTTTAATACAAAACCAAAAGATCTTAAAAACCAAGCTTTCTTTTTTTTCTAAGTATAATTGAGACATCAGCAAAGCCATAATGAACATTTTAGAACTCATTTGTACAGTCATTGATCAATAGTCAAGTGTTTAAAGACCCGTCACCTATTTAATTTTATATTCTATAGTAAAAATTAGCTTTATTTTTAATTAATATACATTTCGTAATGTTTTTTAAGACAAGCAAGAGAAATTGAGAAGTTAAAAAAATATTGGAAAGAAACATCCTTACTATTTGTTATACCTGCCGTTTTAGATCTTAGGGCAAAATTATTATGAGTATAAAATTTATTAGAAATTATAAGTGAGAATTTGTTACAACCTTTAATTAACATAATAGATGATATTCAAGAATTTTTACCTAAAATATAAATAATTTATGAAATTAAATATGGAAAGACATCACAAGCTTCAAAACCACATGTATATTCAAGCAACTCCTCTAAAGATATGTTGCGTATGTGGCTTATTCTGTGTAAAAGTAAGCAACAAATAAATCGAAGTTTCAATTATAGTGAGTTTTTTAATTTTATTAATTTTGATTATTATCCTAAAATTATGAATCAAGAAGGTGGCTTTGTTGATGTTTTGGAATGGTGGAAAATACATCAAAGCAAATATCCTATGCTTTTTGCCATAACATGTGACCTACTAACACTCAATATCAAAATTAACTTTTACTGCAAGTGGATGCTAGTTGGATGATAGACGATTAAACTTAAACCTTAATATAGTCGAGTCAATAATGTGCATGAAAGATTTGGTGAATACAAAATTTAAGTTGCAAAATCGGGTAACAAAGGATATTTTTGAAGAATTCAAAAACTTGAATGATGAAGATGAATAAAAATTAACAAATAGTTGTAACTCTCATAATCTTTTCTTAAGTAAGAATTTGAACTTGTATATTTTATAATTGAATTTATTTTCATTATGTCTAATCTTTTTTTATTGTTCTGTTGTGCAACCACAATATGATTATATCATGAGTGAAGGATTTTCAATAATATTTTCTAGTATTGTCCTCGCAACCAATAACTTGAAAGTAAAGATAAGGTATTTAAATTTAAATATATATTAAAAATAATCATTAAAAAAAATTAACTGGTCAACCTACCAAAAAAGTGCAAGTCGAACCATTAAAGGCCCATCACAACACAATCTAGGAAGCCTCAGGTCATGTAGTGAGCTTTCATTGGCAAGCGGGCTAACCCAACCCCTACAATAGCGGGCCTAGGCATAATTCAACCCTGCTTGATGTGATCTTTCGATACCTCTAGATCTTTGATAACGGTAGGGTTTTAGAGGGTAATTGCTGTTATTTCTTTCCCCAATATTGAGGAGACAAGGAAATTAGAAAAGTCTATCACTACCCAAATGTTACGAAATTTTGAAACAAAATATGGACAAACCATGTATAATTTTCTCCTATTTCTTAATTACAAAGAAGATAATTGAGATAAGTAATCAGAATCGCTTTTGCATCAATCTATTTTGAAGATAACTTATTATCTGCTCTACTGAAAGTTGAAGACATATTTTCCCTAACCATTAACATATAATCAGTGATATTTTTGTTTAAATTACATAGAGACGAAATGAGGATTTACATGTAAACAAGATTAGAATGAACTTGAATCTATTGGAACTTAACTAGAATTTTACTTAAGCTCAACTCAGTATAAAGAGAGTCAAGTCCGTGCTGGAGAGGTTTTAAAAGATATGAGCTTGAGCTCAAGCTTGATATGTTGAGCGACAATTGAGCTCAGCTTGCATGGGCTTGGAGCTATAGAAACAAGCTTGAGGTTATGCAAACCAAATATATATATATTAGTTTTGAAAAAAGCACAATACAGACAACTTGAACAAATAATAAAGTTTATATACTATAGATCTTCCTATTACTCCTTATAGATTATTTAATTTTAATCACACTTTTAAAGAAGTTGCACCTGCTATAATAATTCTACCTTAGCTAAACTGTCCATTTGTGCTGTCAATTATTCCAAGTAATTAATCTCAACTCAGAATATGAAGTCATTCGTAGTATATTTTCGAGGTGTACATCCAGCTGTAGCTCCAATCCCTGAAAACAAAGATTATCAATCCCGCACCAAATTGTGATTAACCATTAATTATCCGTTTTGCGTTTTTAATTTCTTGTTTCAGGTATGAATTCTTCTAAATAATGAAACCCGACTATAATGTGTTTATGAATGTGGGAGCAGTAATGCTGTTTACTTTTTGGGGCGTTTAATTTAAAAAATATTTTATTTTTAAAATTGAAAGATTAACTTAAAGATATATTATTTTGAGGATTACTGAATATGAGATAATAAAAAAATATTAGTATATTATTTTATAGGTATAAATAATTATATTGGTATAAATAATTATATCTAGTTAACTTAAAAATTAACTAGATATATTATTACTATATTTGATAAAATTTGATAAATTAGATAGATATAAATAATTATTGTGTTTGGTTATAGGATAATAAAGGAATATTAATATATTATTTTATTTAAATATTTTTGAGTATAATTATTCTAAAATATTTTTTATGTTATTTGTTATAAAAATTGAAAATGAGAGCAGTTTTATCCTAAAATATTAATAAATAAATATATAATTATAATAAAATAAAGATTACCTTGGTAATCTTTTAATATCCAAAGTAGAGGTGGTAATCAGAGTACTCCTTATATTACCTGTCATATAATCATTGATAATAAAATATTATCAAAATATTTTATTATTTATAAATCAAAAAAAATAATATAAATAATAAAAATAATTATAAAAATAATCTTTAATCCCCTCACCGAACACCCTATAGCATTTTTATGTGATATACATGGAAATCAGATTCATTATTTTTCCACATCCGGTTCCAAGCGTGTGTTCTTCTAATTAATCAAACTTAATAAATGTGTCTCACCGGACCCGCCCTTGTCTTTTTCTCAGTTGTCCCTTTTTTATCTTAGTTTTAAAGTTGACATATTTTTTTAATTTATGCCATTCAATTTTTAATTAGAATTTTTAGTGAGACGTAAAGGTGGACAGTATGCACAACCATATTTTATCTTTTGTCAGACATGCATATTGTTTTGTTTAAGAAGAAAAAGGTAAGGTAAGATGGGATTGGTCTTATTATATATCTAATAATGTTAAGTATACATTAAATTATGTAAACCTAACAATTATAAATATTAAACGAATACATATAGAAGAATTCATTCACTTAAAAAATTAATTAATTATCATTTCATTATGCATCTTGACATCGGCCATCCACAGTCAATTCTGCAACAGTTATGCATTGCATGAGCGCCTAACTCCTCTTTGGAGCCTTGCGCTTGTATGAGCGCCTATAATACTTACACACATGAACAATAATTTTCAAGCAGTACCCCTAAAAATTAACTTTGTTTCAAGTAATGGCTTTCATCAAGTTTCTCCTCTTGATGCCGCTCCTCTTTATGCTTCTAGCTTTCATCAGGTCTCTCTTCTTGTCGTCTCTGCATCATTTCATACGCAAAGACTTCCATGAGATTGTCTCCCGAATGACTCTCCTCGATAAATTTCTCTTCCTTGTAATATATCCCTCCAATTTCAATATTTAAAATTTTAAGTTATTATTACTGTAATTTCCATCTCAAATTGACATTCTTACTATTAAATATTATTGTCGTACAGATTGTGCATTCCATTGATAAGCGGGGAATGTGGCATCGTTTACCAGTGTTCTTAGGCCTATTTTATCTTGAACTACGTCGACACCTCAACCAGCGCTATAACTTGTTCCACGTCGGTAAAACTCCAATCGGTGATACGTTCCGTCCTGAGGATTTTCCTTACAGGACGGAAGATGGAGAATTTAATGATCCCATGAATGCAATAACCGGCAGCCAAGGAACTTTCTTTGGCAGGAATATTCTCCCCGTTGATCAGGAAAAAGAGGTGATATTTCTTTATTCTCTCATAGTCATTATTTATTTCTAGCGGAAATCAAAGTAGTGGTATTGTAAACAAGTCAACATGATAGCATAATTAGATTAACTTGATTTTAATGATCACAACATTGTTCAGCTACTTAAACCAGATCCAATGGTGGTCGCCACGAAACTTCTAGCAAGAAGAAGTTTCGTAGACACAGGAAAGCAGTTCAACATGATAGCAACTTCTTGGATCCAGTTTATGATACATGATTGGATTGACCACATGGAGGATACCAATCAGGTAATTAATTTGTATGTTTTGCAGGATATAATGCAAGCTTCCATTTAGAAATATATTGACGATTAATTATTTCACTGGCAAAAATAACATTATATTGCAGATGGAGCTGAAAGCACCCGCTGAAATTGCGAGTCAATGCCCTCTTAAAACTTTCAAGTTCTACAAGACAAAGGAAGAACTAACCGAATCTGATTCTGAAATCAAAAGAGGTCATATAAATATTCGAACACCTTGGTGGTAAGAGATTAATTCATAAATTAATGAACCAAGCATCTCTAAAGCTTCTTAAGCTAATTACAATATTGAATTGGCCTAAAATAATTAAATATGATATAAAAATTATTCATGGTGAACTTGAAGGGATGGAAGTTCTATATACGGAAACAACGCAGAGGGATTGAAAAGAGTGAGGACTTACAAAGACGGGAAGCTTAAATTATCAGAAGATGGTCTTCTTCTTCACGACGATAATGGAATTTCTGTGACAGGAGATGTTCGCAATAGCTGGGCAGGTGTCTCAACATTGCAGGCTCTATTCGTTAAAGAACACAATGCAGTTTGTGACGCCCTCAAGGTATGAATTTTACATGCATGCAGAAATATACTTATTTATTAATTTAATTAATTAATTTATATTTTTCGTGGATATTTTCAGAAAGAATATCCTCATTTTGACGATAAAGAGCTTTATCGTCATGCTAGGCTAATAACTTCGGCTGTAATTGCAAAGATCCATACAATTGATTGGACAGTGGAGCTCCTCAAAAGTAATACTCTACTTGCCGGGATGCGAGCAAACTGGTAGCTAGCTAGATATATAATTAACAATTCTTTGCATGCATTTGTGATCAAGATGCATATATGATTCAGTTTGATGGCTAATTAATTGTTTTGATGTATTAATTTCAGGTATGGATTATTGGGGAAGAAATTTAAGGACAAATTTGGACATGTTGGGGGATCCATATTAAGTGGATTGGTTGGCTTAAAGAAGCCTCAATATCACGGTGTTCCATATTCATTGACGGAGGAGTTTGTCAGCGTCTATCGCCTCCACTCTCTTCTACCAGATGAATTTGAAGTCAGGGATCTCAAGGCTGAACCAGTAGCAAACAAGTGTCTACCCGTGATTTTAAAGTAAATCATTCTGCCATCTAGGCTTCTATGTCTTTTTTTTTTTCAATTGTTCGTTAATATTATTATTTTTACTTTTACCAATACAATTTTTTGTGGCTTGACTAAAATAAAAGGATACCAATGGCAAATATGGTTGGGCTTAAGGGAGAAAATTTTTTATCAGGAATTGGATTCGAAAAGCAAATTGTTTCAATGGGTCACCAAGCTTCTGGCGCCTTAGAGCTTTGGAACTATCCTGTGTGGATGAGGGACCTTATAGTACAAAATGTGGACGGCAAAGACAGGGTTGATCACGTGGACATGATAGCTCTTGAAGGTGAAATTATCATATCACCGCTTTTACCTCATCGTTTGACTGTGTATGTGCAATTTGGAGTGGAGCTGACTATTGAGTTGGTGTATAATTGCAGTTTACAGGGACAGGGAGAGAAAAGTTGCGAGGTACAATCAATTCCGCAGAGCCTTATTATTGCTTCCCATCTCCAAATGGGAAGATCTAACAGATGATCAGGAAAAGGTTCAAGTTCTCCGTGAAGTTTATGGCGATGATGTTGAAGAGCTTGATCTGCTAGTAGGCCTCATGGCCGAGAAAAAGATCAAGGGTTTCGCCATTAGTGAGACTGCATTCGTAATTTTCCTGGTGATGGCTTCCAGGTGAAAAAAAAGAAACTTGTGAATTTCCTCAAAGTTCTAATCACACGTCTTTGTGTAATATATAAAGTTAGTTCCTTATGAGATTTCATTTGGATTATGGTTTTGTCTTGTAGGAGACTTGAAGCTGACAGATTTTTTACAAGCTATTTCAATGAAAAAACATATACTGCGAAAGGATTGCAATGGGTGAATAACACAGAGAGCCTTAAAGATGTATTAGACCGCCATTATCCGGAAATTACAAAGAAATGGATGAACTCAACAAGCGCATTTTCTGTTTGGGACTCACCACCAAATGCCCACAATCCTATCCCTCTCTACCTTCGTATGCCATATTGAAACTTTATGTTTATGCTCAATTGATGAATAATTGTTTTGTTCAACAAAACGGGTGTTTGTTAGGTGTGTTTTTTGTCTTTGAAGTGCATCTCCTGAGAGATATTTGTCGTCGTTTTGAGTTATGCTACAGGAATAAATTTGATTTTTAGAATGTATGTTGTCTACGTTGAAACGTATTTAATAAAAAATAAGAAGAACATTACATTATGAAAAACAATTTATATCAATAGTTTATACATGTAACACATGGCCTTAATTAATATATCACGGTAGCCTGAAAATGATAATCCAAGTATTTGATCCTCCATACATTAAGGTAAATCCAAGGAGATTGAATTTGCTGGAAAGTTTCCTAATTGTACTAACATTAATTAAGTTTTAATTTTGTAAAACCAGGTTTTATATCGGGATATTGATTAAAATAAGCACCAATTTTTTCACTTAAACTTTTTTAAGTAAACTTACGTTAATTTTACTTAAAAAAGTTTAGGTTAATTACATTTCCTTATCGGCTAATTTCATCACCTTCTCGGTTAATTACATTAAAATATTTTTTTCTACTAACCTATGGGCATTCTTTATTTGTTAGGTTATAATTTGAAAATTCAAAAACTTATTTAAAATGATCAAATTTTTATTATAATATAGATTGAAATGAAAAGATTAACATAAGTGCGAAGAAGGGTGTGTGAGGGTGTGCACAAGTGCGTAAGGGTGTGTAAAATGCGTAGAGTGCATAAATGGTGCGTAAAAGGTGTGTAGGGTGCGTAAAGGGTGTGTAAAACTCATTTTATCCATATATATATATATATATACACACACTCTCTTCGCACCTCTATATTATATATATTTATATATAATAATATAATATAATATTTAAAAAATATATAACAATATAATATATATTTAAAAATAATAATTATTATTATTTTTATATATTATATTAAATATTATATTATATTATATTATATAACTCACGCATCTTATATACCTTTAACTCATTTTACTCACCCTATACACTATTTATGCATCCTTTATACATCTTACACATCCTTTACGTACCTTACGCACCCTTTACGCACTCTATGCACCAGTAGTTCACACTTATTATTTTCCTTGCTTATGCTCATATTTTTGTTCCTATCTGTATTTGAATAAAAATTTGTCAATTTTCAAATATGTTTTAAATCCTTGAAATATGACTTACTGAATCTTCAAATCAGAACTTATCAAATTTTTGAAAAAAACTATACCAAATTTAACGTAATTAACCGAAAGTGACGTAAATAGGCGCGCATAGGCACAATTCAACCTTGCCTGTTGTGATCTTTCGACGATCTTTGACAAAAGTAGGGTTTTAGAGGGTCATTGTTGTTATTTCTTTCCCCAATAGTAAGGAGGCAAGGAAATTAGAAAAGTCTATCACTACCCAAAAGTTACGAAATTTTGAAACAAAATATGGACAAATTATGTATAATTTTCCCCTATTTCTTAATTACAGAGAGGATAAGTAATCAGAATTGCTTTTTGCATTAATCTATTTTGAAGATAACTTATTATCTACTCTACTGAAAGTTGAAGACATATTCTCCCTAACCATTAACACATAATCACTGATATTTTTGTTTAAATTACATAGAGACGAAATGAGGATTTACATGTAAACAAGATTAGAATGAACTTGAACCGATTCGAATTTAACTAGAATTTTACTTGAGCTCAACTCAGTATAAAGGGAGTCAAGTCCGTGCTGGAGAGGTTTTAAAAGATATGAGCCTTGATATATTGAGCGATAATTGAGCTCGGCTTGCATGGGCTTGGAGCTACAGAAACAAGCTTGAGGCTATGCAAACCAAATATATATATATTAGTTTTGAAAAAAGCTCAATACAGACAACTTGAACAAATAATAAAATTTATATACTATAGATCTTCCAATTACTCCTTATAGATTATTTAATTTCAATCACACTTTTAAAGAAGTTGCATCGGCTATAATAATTCTACCTTGGCTAAACTGTCCATTTGTGCTGTTACATTATTTTAAGTAATTAATCCCAACTCAGAATATGAAGTCATTGGTAGTATATTTTCAAGGGGTACATCCAGTTGTAGTTCCAATCCCTGAAAACAAAGATTATCAATCCCGCATCAAATTGTAATTGACCATTAATTATCGGTTTTGCGTTTTTAATTTCTTGCTTCAGGTATGAATTCTTCTAAATAATGAAACCCGACTATAATGTGTTTATGAATGTGGGAGAGCATTTTTATGTGATATACATGGAAATCAGATTCATTATTTTTCCACATCCTGTTCCAAGCGTGTGTTCTTCTAATTAATCAAACTTAAAATCTTAATAAATGTGTCTCACCGGACCCGCCCTTGTCGTTTTCTCAATTGTCCCTTTTTTATCTTAGTTTTGAAGTTGGCATATTATTTTAATTTCTGCCATTCAATTTTTAATTAGAATTTTTAGTGAGATGTAAAGGTGGTTAGTATGCACAACCATTTCGCAATACCATATTTTATCTTTTGTCAGACATGCATATTGTTTTGTTTAAGAAGAAAAAGGTAAGGTAGGATGGGATCGGTCTTATTATATATCTAATAATGTTAAGTACACATTAAATTATGTAAACCTAACAATTATAAATATTAAACGAATACATATAGAAGAATTCATTCACTTAAAAAATTAATTAATTATCATTTCATTATGCATCTTGACATCGGCCATCCACAGTCAATTCTGCAACAGGTTTGCATTGCATGAGCGCCTAACTCCTCTTTGGAGCCTTGCGCTTGTATGAGCGCCTATATATACATACACACATGAACAATAATTTTCAAGGAGTACCTAAAAATTAAATTTGTTTCAAGTAATGGCTTTCATCAAGTTTCTCCTCTTGATGCCTCTCCTCTTTATGCTTCTAGCTTTCATCAGGTCTCTCTTCTTGTCGTCTCTGCATCATTTCATAAGCAAAGACTTCCATGAGATTGTCTCCCGAATGACTCTCCTAGATAAATTTCTCTTCCTTGTAATATATCCCTCCAATTTCAATATTTAAAATTTTAAGTTATTATTACTGTAATTTCCATCTCAAATTGACATTTTTACTATTAAATATTGTTGTCGTACAGATTGTGCATTCCATTGATAAGCGGGGAATGTGGCATCATTTACCAGTGTTCTTAGGCCTATTTTATCTTGAACTACGTCGACACCTCAACCAGCGTTATAACTTGTTCCACGTCGGTAAAACTCCAATCGGTGATACGTTCCGTCCTGAGGATTTTCCTTACAGGACGGAAGATGGAGAATTTAATGATCCCATGAATGCAATAACCGGCAGCCAAGGAACTTTCTTTGGCAGGAATATTCTCCCCGTTGATCAGGAAAAAGAGGTGATATTTCTTTATTCTCTCATAGTCATTATTTATTTCTAGCGGAAATCAAAGTAGTGGTATTGTAAACAAGTCAACATGATAGCATAATTAGATTAACTTGATTTTAATGATCACAACATTGTTCAGCTACTTAAACCAGATCCAATGGTGGTCGCCACGAAACTTCTAG
Source organism: Mangifera indica (assembly GCF_011075055.1). Lineage (NCBI taxonomy): Eukaryota > Viridiplantae > Streptophyta > Magnoliopsida > Sapindales > Anacardiaceae > Mangifera > Mangifera indica. The sequence goes on from NC_058144.1 coordinate 10,459,191, forward strand.
CAAGAAGAAGTTTCGTAGACACAGGAAAGCAGTTCAACATGATAGCAACTTCTTGGATCCAGTTTATGATACATGATTGGATTGACCACATGGAGGATACCAATCAGGTAATTAATTTGTATGTTTTGCAGTATATAATGGAAGCTTCCATTTAGAAATATATTGATGATTAATTATTTCACTGGCAAAAATAACATTATATTGCAGATGGAGCTGAAAGCACCCGCTGAAATTGCAAGACAATGCCCTCTTAAAACTTTCAAGTTCTACAAGACAAAGGAAGAACTAACCGAATCTAATTCTGAAATCAAAAGAGGTCATATAAATATTCGAACACCTTGGTGGTAAGAACTTGATTCATAAATTAATGAACCAAGCATCTCTAAAGCTTCTTAAGCTAATTACAATATTGAATTGGCCTAAAATAATTAAATACGATATAAAAATTATTCATGGTGAACTTGAAGGGATGGAAGTTCTATATATGGAAACAACGCAGAGGGATTGGAAAGAGTGAGGACTTACAAAGACGGGAAGCTTAAAATATCAGAAGATGGTCTTCTTCTTCACGACGATAATGAAATTGCTGTGACAGGAGATGTTCGCAATAGCTGGGCAGGTGTCTCAACATTGCAGGCGCTTTTCGTTAAAGAACACAATGCAGTTTGTGACGCCCTCAAGGTATTAATTTTACATGCATGCAGAAATTTACTTATTTATTAATTTAATTAATTAATTTATATTTTTCATGGATATTTTCAGAAAGAATATCCTCATTTTGACGATAAAGAGCTTTATCGCCATGCTAGGCTAGTAACTTCGGCTGTAATTGCGAAGATCCATACAATTGATTGGACAGTGGAGCTCCTCAAAACTAATACTCTACTTGCCGGGATGCGAGCAAACTGGTGGCTAGCTAGATATATAATTAACAATTCTTTGCATGTATTTGTGATCAAGATGCATATATGATTCAGTTTGATGGCTAATTAATTGTTTTGATGTATTAATTTCAGGTATGGATTATTGGGGAAGAAATTTAAGGACAAATTTGGACATGTTGGGGGAGCCATATTAAGTGGATTGGTTGGCTTAAAGAAGCCTCAATATCACGGTGTTCCATATTCATTGACTGAAGAGTTTGTCAGCGTCTATCGCCTCCACTCTCTTCTACCAGATGACTTTGAAGTCAGGGATCTCAAGGCTGAACCAGTAGCAAACAAGTGTCTACCCGTGATTGTAAAGTAAATCATTCTGCCATCTAGGCTTCTATGTCTTTTTTTTTTTCAATTGTTCGTTGATATTATTATTTTTACTTTTACCAATACAATTTTTTATGGCTTGTCTAAAATAAAAGGATACCAATGGCAAACATGGTTGGGCTTAAGGGAGAAAAAACTTTATCAAAAATTGGATTCGAAAAGCAAATTGTTTCAATGGGTCACCAAGCTTCTGGCGCCTTAGAGCTTTGGAACTATCCTGTGTGGATGAGGGACCTTATAGTACAAAATGTGAACGGCAAAGACAGGGTTGATCACGTGGACATGATTGCTCTTGAAGGTGAAATTATCATATCACCGCTTTTACCTCATCATTTGACTGTGTATGTGCAATTTGGAGTGGAGCTGACTATTGAGTTGGTGTATAATTGCAGTTTACAGGGACAGGGAGAGAAAAGTTGCGAGGTACAATCAATTCCGCAGAGCCTTATTATTGCTTCCCATCTCCAAATGGGAAGATCTAACAGATGATCAGGAAAAGGTTCAAGTTCTCCGTGAAGTTTATGGCGATGATGTTGAAGAGCTTGATCTGCTAGTAGGCCTCATGGCCGAGAAAAAGATCAAGGGTTTCGCCATTAGTGAGACTGCATTCGTAATTTTCCTGGTGATGGCTTCCAGGTGAAAAAAAAGAAACTTGTGAATTTCCTCAAAGTTCTAATCACACGTCTTTGTGTAATATATAAAGTTAGTTCCTTATGAGATTTCATTTGGATTATGGTTTTGTCTTGTAGGAGACTTGAAGCTGACAGATTTTTTACAAGCTATTTCAATGAAAAAACATATACTGCGAAAGGATTGCAATGGGTGAATAACACAGAGAGCCTTAAAGATGTATTGGACCGCCATTATCCGGAAATTACAAAGAAATGGATGAACTCAACAAGCGCATTTTCTGTTTGGGACTCACCACCAAATGCCCACAATCCTATCCCTCTCTACCTTCGTATGCCATATTGAAACTTGATGTTTATGTTCAGTTGATGAATAACTGTTTTGTTCGACAAAACAGGTGTTTGTTAGGTGTGTTTTTTGTCTTTGAAGTACATCTCCTGAGAGATATTTGTCGTCGTTTTGAGTTATGCTACAGGAATAAATTTGATTTTTAGAATGTATGTTGTCTACGTTGAAACATATTTAATAAAAAATAAAAAGAACATTACATTATGAAAAATAATTTATATCAATAGTTCATACATGTAACACATGGCCTTAATTAATATATCACTGTAGCCTGAAAATGATAATCCAAGTATTTGACCCCCCTTACATTAAGGTAAATCCAAGGAGATTGAATTTGCTGGAAAGTTTCCTAATTGTACTAGCATTAATTAAGTTTTAATTTTGTAAAACCAGGTTTTATATTTTAGAATCTATGTAGCTAATTGTGTAACAACTAGTGATATGCAAAGCACTTGATGAAAATTCACTGCATAAAAGGGTTTTTAGTGAATGAAGAAAAAAGAGAATAAATATCTGACATGTTAAAAGTAAGATTTTTCAATGATTTTAGTGAAAAATTATTTATTCTCCTATAAAAAGTTTTAAAATATGTATTTCTTAACAATAACCTTCTTAAGTTTCTCAGTACAAATTAATAAGCCAGTTAATATCTCATTAGAGCAGCTAGCACAAAATTACTTAAGCTAAAATATGTAATAGATACTGCTATTTACGTTAAATTATGTAAAATAAAACAATACTCTTTTAACCCCTAGTTTTTTTTCTTTTTTGTTGGGGGGGGGGGGGGGGGGGGGGGGGGGGGGGGGGGGGGGGGGGGGGTGGGGTTGGGGGCAGTTGGTGTGGGTGGTGGTGGGGTGGACGGGAGAGGAGGGGGGCGTGCTAAAAAGCCATAACTAGAATCGTTGAGTGCCAGACTTTCCTTTTTAGTTTCGGCTCTTAACCAAGGCAAATTCTGGTTCTAGTTTTTGTGGAATTGAGGTTGAAGATATCGCAAGGGTGTAATTACTAATTTTTAAAGCTTTAGGGTGTTTATAAAATTTTTTAGAATTACACCATTGGTAGAGATTGATGACGTGATAGTGGTGTGTCTGCTACGCATTAGAATTTGGCATTGTTTGTGATATATTATAAAGGGAAAAGGATTATTTCTCACCCAAGTTTTAGTCTTATCTCAAAAGTATACCCATTCCTGATAAAAAATCTAAATATCCATCCAAAGTTTAATCTGTTTGGACCCACTCACATATTTTTTGTTAGAGTCAAGGGGCAAATTTGTCATTTTATCAATAATATTAAATAATTAAAATTTTATCTCATTTTCCCCCCTTTAATTTGAAAAACTAACATTTGTCATCTAAATTAAGTTTTAAAAAATTCACTTTTTTTTCCTAAAATGTAGCCACTTTCTCCGACAATGACGGAGAAGTTTTCGTTCAGAGGTCGACCACCTTTGGATGACGATCGTCATCCAAGAAGGACGACCGTTGTCCAGATTTGGATGACGAAAAGCGTCGTCCAGTCTGGATGACGAGGGTCATCCAGAATGGACGACGCTCCGTCGTCCAGTGAAGGCCAACGAGCGTCATCCAGATCTAGACGATGCTTGTCACTCTCCCTCCAGCCACGTTGTCGCCAGTGGCAGGAGGGAAAGTGAAAAAAAAAAAATTAGGGATTTGAGGGGGTGAAAGTCACTTTTCAAAGTTCAGGGATAGGGGTAAAAGTCAATTTTTAAAATCGGAGGAGAAAATGCGATAAAATTATATAACTTGAATGTAAACAGCAAAATGATAATTTTACCCCTATATTTAACGAAAAATTTAACGGTAGTTTAGAGATGAGTGAGTGTTTGAGTTTTTCATCAGGTGTGGGTATACTTTTGAGATAAGGCTAAAACTTGGGTGGGAAATAGTCCTTTTCCCTATTATAAAATATTGTCAATTTGATTAGAGTAATAATTGGTGGTGCGGCACACATAGGGATGATGATAATCTGGTAAGGTTGTAATTGCAATTTTTAGAACTTGGCGTTGTTTATTTACGTGCAAACATTTGGTACAAATTGACATTGTTTTAAGATATTGTGTAATTTGGCAACTAAGTATTTAGGTGCCAAATAATTCTATCCTTTATTAAAATTAATTTTATGCAATTGAAAAGACTTTGTTTTCACAATTAAGTGTTTAGTTACAAAATAATTCTATTTGTTTGGCTCTTCACATTCTCGCTGGAGGGAAATTGGTGGCAAGTAAATTATTATTTTGACCACTATAGTTTTAATTGTTAATAAATTTACAATAAAACTATGTGTATCAATTTTAAGTATACAAATATATATATAATTAGATGATTTTGTATTAAAGATAAAACAATACATAATCATTAGATGACATGTATGAGTATGTACATATTTATATACTCAAAATAGATACACATAGTATTGCTCATGAATTTAAATTGAAAGGGTTTGCTCATTTTTTAAACTGAGTTAAACTTAAGTTTAATTTGGTCTGGCTCATGAGTTGGGGGATGGTTTGATTCAATTTAGACTCGGTTCGCAACTTGATTCAGGGTATGTCAAACAATTGTCCAAACAATTTTGCCCATGTCAATGAGATATGAACTCGTGTCACAGATTTGAGTTATAAATTTGAGTCATGAATTTGAGCCAAAATTCAAACCGATTCATTTTGATTTTAGCCAAATTCAAACTACTTTAATTTTGGTTCCACAAACTCGAGCTAAACTCAAACAGAACCATATTTTATTGAAGTTAAATTTGAGTTATGGAGTGTTCAGGTTCAATTCAATTCATATCCACCATTGGTTATTGGTTTTAGGGGTGTGTAAAAAATGCTCCAAACCAATATATGAAACCAAATTATTCAAAAACTACAATTTGATTCTAGTTTAATTAAGGAACAATTCGATTCGATTCAATTTGGAAAGTTAAAACAATAATTTATGAATTGCAAGAGTAAAAAAAAAAAAAATTCATAACTTTTAGTTTAAATAGAATAAAAAATATAAATTTCAAAGGCACTTGACCTTAGGGTTGGATTCGAACCGAGCTCAAGCTTGATTTGATAACGAAAAATGAGCCGAGCTGAATTCGAGCCGACCTTAGCCGAGCTCAGTCGAGCTCGAGCCAACTATATATGATCCGAGCCGAGCTCAAGCTCGGCTCGACTCGAATCTAGCCCTACTTGACCTTATTATATTTTTTTGCCAGAATATATTGGCCTATAATTGTGAAAATTAAAACCTATATTACACAAAACTAATTGGCTTGTGTTAAGATCTAATCTACACACTTTTATTCCACTCACTTATATTTTATTTATTAGACATGAGACTTTAGTCTTCAACACCCTCTTTCAAGTGCAACCACTATAGGTTGTTAGACGATTATTTGGCTCAATCAATTTTTAGTTAGGTGTGTTGTCACTTGTATCCAAAAATATTTTAAGCTATTAAGCTCGTCGTTTGGCTTATGCTTGGATACCATGAAAAAATTCAAGATTTACTGTAGCAGTTTAAAGAACAATGGAAAACTTCACAAAAATAAGCAAGAAATGAAAACCCTAACACGAGTTACTGAATATTCCTCAACTTTCCTTGTTACGCTCCAAAACAAAATGAATAGTTTTTATATAAGAGAATTGAACACAAGGCTATCAATAACTAACAAATTACATCACAATCATTGATTTGTAACTACCTAACCTAGATCTGCCATCTAATCAACCAACCTACTTCTGATTATCATGATTTATTTAATCAAAACCACATCAATATGAACACTGAACTAAAGAAGAAAAAAAGAAAAAAGAAAGCAGTAGAAGAGTTGTTTTGACTTCAAGCTTGTACTTCTCAGCTTTTCCAGTATGCCTCATAAGTCCATCCGTTGCGTTTTGTTTTAAACCAATTTTAATCCAAAAAGCACCATCTTGGATTAGGCTAAGAATTCTTAGGCTTCATCATTATTTAACCCTTTAACTATTACTCAACTAGGCCTCTTCTTTACATCCTCCCTCAAGTTAATGTTGCTAAAAGTAACAGTAAACTTGTTTGTCTAAGGATTAATAACCTTTTGGAGACTCATGACAAAAAACAAAAGTAGAAACATTGCTTCTTTAATGTCAAACTCCTCCCTAGAATTGAATACTCTATGCCTCAAAATAAATCAACCTTTACACTACTTCAGACCTTCTCCCTACAATGTAACTTTTGCATTACTGTACTATTGACAAGCCAAATTTTTTGACCTCTTCACAACAACACTTAGCAACATCCTATTATCACTGCTACTGAATTTATATTGAACAACACACATTAAGGTTTAAGAGTTCTTGGACTGCTCTTTTTCACAATCTTTTTCAAATTGCACCCACTCAATCATATTTAGCTTAAACTAAGCACCTTAAACTTGCTGATGGTTAAAGGTTTTCTTAAGATATCAGCCACCTGATGCTCAGTCGGCACATATTACACTTTTAGATTCTTAGTAGCCACTTGCTTTCTCACAAAGTGCACATCTATCTCTATGTGCTAGGTTCCATTATGAAAGACAACATTTGAAGCTGGAGTTTTTACACTCATGTTGTCACACTAGATAATTGGAACAGAGAAGCAACTGAACCTGATTTCAGATATAAGGTTCTTGATCCAGGCAATCTCTATAGAGGCTTGACTTACAACCCTATACTTAGCCTCAGTAGAAGATAATGCAACAACCTTCTACTTTCTTGAAGCCCATTGCACCAAGTTAGAGCAAAAAAAATACACCAAATCCACTGGTTGATCTTTTATCATTAGGTCCTCCTACCCAATCTCCATCAACAAAAGACTCTATAGTAAATACAGAAGCTGATCTAATTAACAACCCAAAATACTTAGTCTCTTAAATATATTTTAGAACCCTTTTACATGTTTCCTAGTGTAGAATAGATGACTCCTTTAAAAATTGACTAAGTCTATTAACCACATATGTTAGGTCTAGTCTTGTCAAGGTGAGGTACTATAAGGCCTTATTTGTGCTTCTATATAATGTTGGGTCTCCAAATAGCCCACTATCACTTATGAACAGTTTTGTTCCAGCTGTCATAGGACTCTAACATGGTCTAGAATCCTACATCTTGGTTTTTATTAACAAATCATCAACATACTTGGCCTGGCACAAGTGTAATCCTTTACTGTTCTCATGCATTTCTATACCCAAGAAGAGATTAAGCTTACCCAAATCCTTTAAAGAAAATTGGTTGTTCAAATAGTAATTAAATTCTATATATAATTAGTATCTAGTCCAGTAAGAAAAATGTCATCAACATAAATCAACATAAATCAACATATACACTATAACTTTTTCCTCTATCAACACAAATAGACCAAAATCTGTTGTGGTATTTACAAATCCTCTGTTTAAAAGAGCACTCTTCAATTTATCATATCAGGCTCTTGGAGCTTGCTTCAGACCATAGAGTATCTTTTCAATTTGCATACAAATTAGGGTTTGTTAGAATTTATAAAACCCTATGGTTGACTCACGTACACCTCTTTTTGTAAGTCTCTATTCAAAAAGGCATTATTTATGTTTATTTGATGTACCGACCATCCAAAAGAGACAACCAAAGTTAAAATGATCCTAATAGTGATAATTTTAACCATAGGACTAAAGGTATCAAAATAATCGATCACTAGTGTTTATTGAAAACTTTTTGCCACCAACCTAGCTTTCAACTTCTGAACTATCCCATCTGCATTTAATTTTACCTTAAACAACCACTTATGTCCCACTAAGTGTTGATTAGGTTTGGGAGGCACTAATTCCCAGGTTTGATTTCTTAACAAAGCTTTATACTCAACCTGCATAGCCCTATACTAATTCAGATGACTCAAAGCTTATGTTACGTTAACAAGTTCTTTAACCATTGATTCAAACACCAAAGAGAGTTTTCTTGGTGGCAGAAGATGACCAGTCTTAGCTCTAGTCAACATAAGGTGCCCTGATTTATTGCATAAAGTGTCAACAGCCATAATTGGATCACATGATGGCTCAACAACTTCCTTTGCAAATTTGTGAATATCTAAAGAGGAAATTATACAAGGTGAAATCTCTTTATGCAAATAGATGTTTATCTTTGGGCTAATATTGATGTGAGAATCAAGTAGGTTAGTAGGTGTAATGGTATTGGTTCGATTATCATTACTAATGTAGGGATCTCTATAAGGTTCAAAAGTTAAGTGTGGTTGTTTTGCAGCTGTGGAGATTTATTAAGTGACTATTACAGATTCAGGACTCAACACATCAGGTGTGTTACTTGTAGGAAAACTCAATTTAAGAGTCTGAATAATAGATGGTTTTGTAGGACTTTGTTATGGTTGATTGACTCCAAGGGGTAACATAGAGATTTTTAAGGTTTGAAGTGATTTTGTTTGATTATTGAAAAGAGGATCAAATTGAAAAAGATAATCATTTTCATTGAATTTTACTGAAACAGAAATATATATTTTTCCTAAGCTATTAAAGCATTTGTACTCTTTGTGCTTAAGATTTTAACCCCAGAATACACATTTTTGTGTATGAAAATCAAACTTATAGTGGTTAAAAGGTCTTAAAAACGGATAACCTGCACATCCAAAAGATTTTAGACATATATAATTTGGTTTCTTATGAAGTAGAAGGTAATAACGACTATCATTGGACAAAACTGTATAAGGCATTCTATTATTCAGATAAGTTGAGGTCTGAAAAGCTTCCCACCAGAAATTTAAAGGCATGCTAGCTTGTGATAGTAGAATTAGGCCTAACTCCATTATATGCCTATGTTTTCTCTCAACTCTGCTATGTTGCAGGTGTGTGTAAGGACAAGACACTTTATATTCTATGCCAAACTCATGAAAATAAGTCAAAAGAACTCTATACTCTCCTCCCCAATCAATTTGTAAAGTTTTCAACTTACATTTAATCTGCCTTTCCACATTTTTGTGAAAAAAATTTAAAACATTTGCCAGTTCAGCTTTTGATTTTAGAGGGCAAACCTATATGTGTCTAATGTGATCATTAATAAAATAAACATAATAGTTGAATCCTTCGCTAGACAACAATGGTGCAAGACCCCATAGGTCATTGTTAAAGGTTTGTTAGCTCTAGATTGTGAGATAGGAAAGTGGTCGTAATAATTATTGTTAAAGTGACAATTTTTACAAAAGGAGAAATATTGAGATTTTCCATTCAAATTCAAAGTTTTAAAAACAAGTCTCATTGTTTTTTCACAGGGGTGCCTAAGTCTTTTGTGCCACACATCCATATCACATTTATTCAATATTAAACTACTGTTATTACAAGTAATATCTTGTACATTTTTGGTCGTCTTGCTGACTAAATTCTAAAAAGATAGAATAGGCTTTGTAGAATAGTGACTTGAAGGATTGACAAAAGGAACTTGGAGCTAATATAACCCATCCTTAAGTGCTCCTTAAAGTAGTACAATCCTAGTAGCTTTGTCTTTCACAAAGCAACAGTCACTTACAAACATCACAACCACATCATTGTCTTTAGTAAATTTTGAAATGCTCAAAAGGTTTTTGGTTATTTCAAGAACACACAAAATATTTTTTAGGTGAAGATATTTATCATAAAATGATATTGGCAGAGAAACAGTATCAATGTGAGAAATTTTTAGACATTCACCATTTCCAACCTGAAGTTGTTGAGCATCCATATATTCCTCTTTAATAGCCAACTAATCCACTTTAGAAGTGACATGATCACATGTTTCAAAGTCCATGTATTCAACATCTATTTAAAATATTATTTAACCAATTAAATTCTCGCATTTCTAACCAATGTAGTATACACAAAAAGAGTACAAACATACCTAATATCTCTCTCGTGTTTTGTTGATATAAGATTTACTTAAGGGTATCACATATAACCCCCCTTACAAGACTCAACGTCCTTATTAAGGTTTGTTCCATCATTATTTACGAGAACACGTACAGCTGCTCTAATACCATTGTAGCATTACTAGTCTAATAGTCCAACTTACTATCAAGATATTGTTCACTTTGAACACATAGTCTATTATGGTTTTGCTTCTGGGTTTTACAACAAAAAATACATCTTGATAATTTAAAGAGCTCACAGGTTATTTAACTAGTCAAATCCTCTCATCTCTAACCAATATGAGATACACAAACAGAGTACAGATACTCTTAGGTAAATCCCACATTAATAAAGCATAGGAGAAATGTTAGTATATTTGTACTCTGTCTATGTATCCTAAATTGATTAGAGATGAGAAGATTTGACTGGTTAAATAACTTATGAGCTCCTTAAAGTGTTAAGATTCATTTTGGGTTATAAAGCCTAGAAGTAAAACCATAATGGACTCTATGTCCAAAGTAGAGAATATCTTAATAGTCGATCAAACTATTAGACCAAGGATGTTATAAATGATATTAGAGTAGCTCCGTGTGTCATCTTAAGCGATGGTAGGGTACATCTCAATAAGGACATTAAGTCATATAAGGGAGGTGTATGTGATACTCTTAGGCAAATCCTACATTAGTAAAACATGAGAGAGATGTTGGGTCTATTTGTACTCTATTTGTGCATTCCACATTGGTTAAGGATAAAAAGATTTGACTAGTTAAATAACTTGTAAGCTCCTGAAACTATTAAAACGTATTTTAGATTGTAAGGCTCAAAAGTAAAACCATGATAAACTATTTGTTCAAAGTAGATAATATCTTAACAGCGGATCGGGCTATTGGACCACAAATATTATAAGTATTAGCAATATCCTTAGACAAATCCCAGATCGACAAAGCATAAAAGAGATGTTGGGTTTATTTGTACTTTATCTGTATATCCCATATCGATTAGGAATAGAATGATTTGATTGGTTAAATAATCTGTGAGCTCTTTAAACTTTCAAAACCTATTTTGAGTTGTAAAGCCTAAAAGCAAAACTATGATAGATTATATGTCTAAAGTGGATAATATTTGACAGTAGGTTGGGATATTAGACCAAGGATGTTATAATGTTATCAAAGTGACTCTACTTATCTTTTTGAATGATGGTGGAGCAAATCTTAACAAGAACACTAACTCCTATAAGAGGGATTCATGTGATACCCTTAGACAAATTCTATATCAAAAAAACATGAGAGAGATGTTGGGTCTATATGTATTTTGTCTGTGTATCCCACATTAGTTAAGGGTAAGAGGATTTGACTAGTTAAATAGTCTATGAGCTTCTTAAACTATCAAGACATGTTTTGGGTTATAAAACCTAGAAGCAAAACCATTATGGACTATGTGTCTAGAGTGGACAATATTTGATAGTAGGTCGACTATTGAACCAAGGATTTTACATATGATCATCCAAAACACGTAAGATTGGTTTCATTGAATAACTATACAGAAAAGTTGTACAATCATTCACAAGAAAGAAAAAATGATTATACCCTTAGAGTTCAAATACAGTTGTGAAGGAGAAGAAGCAAGTTGTTCATGATACATTCATGTACGCCCGTGTATAGGATATGCACATCTATACATAGAGTTATGGTTTGAGATATTCACGCATGAGGGAGTTGTGCACAAGTCAAGTATGTACAAACATGCATAGGACATGCATAACTATAAATTATAGCATGGTTAAGGATACCCATGAGCAAGGAACTTATGTACAGAGGAAAGGTTACACAATTGTAAGCCTACAATGTATGATCGTATATCCAATTAGAAAATGAATAAGGTTCAAGATTTACGTCCAAGTGTTTGTAACAATTTCCCAAAGGATTTTAGGGATATACATGATATACAAAAAGTACCAAACCATGCCAAAAGAGTGCACCAGCATATTAGGGCATGAGAGAAACCTAAGTTAAAGGTGAAAGCTAAATCCAAGACAAAGTTAAGATAGTGACATGAGTGCTTAAACGTTTTAACATGAAAACAAACCTATTTAGCCAATTATATTGACATGAGACTAGTTTTCTTATGCATGTTTTCACATAGTTAATGTGTAAATATATCCAAAACTGATCCCATAAGACATATGGTTAACTAGCAATTTATAGAGTATAAGTAGGACTTGATCCTATAAGACACAAAATGGCCTAGTATATCTATATACATGTGTAAGGCATATTACCCAGTTTTAGTTTTTAACACAAAATACCTATGAAAATATGATTTTCTGATGAGTTTTTTATATGTTTTAATGAGGGTCACTATGAAGAGGTACTTGTAAGATTCTCTCGATAAATGCCTGCAATTCTACATAGTCATGACACAATGGTCTAATGTATAGCAAAAAGGGACTACACAATATGCAACTTACATGGTCAATGTGTCAAATCTCTGCTTCGACCCAAACCAAATACCATAATAGAAAACGTTTTCAAAAAATGTTTTTAGAAAAAGTAAACATTTTTAAAAAATGCATTTCACCTTATTTTCACATGTATTGTATTTAGAGAGTTACGTAATATAGGATCCCGAATATATCTTAGATGATTTAGATGAAGTCATCAAAATTATGAGACCAAAAGTGCACCCCCAATTTGACTGAATAAGACTAAAAATGTCCTCGAGAAAAGTAAATTAAGAAATGTTAGTTCCATGTCATCAAAGTTCAAAGTCCGAAAGTGTATATCCCAATGACAAAGTTAAGGTGGAATGAGTTTAAGTTAAAATGGGGATTAAGTTTTCAATTGCAAGACTAATGTCTCCTCTTACTGGGTGATTGATTATTCACTCCCCTATCTGTATGTTTTGCAAATAACAAGTAATGATGGCAACTACAATGTAGGGTCAGTAAACATGGAGTCAACATGAGGACAATATAGTCTTTTCATGTTTTATTTATGGATTGTATGATGAAACTTTCAGCTTATGTTTATGTTGAGTTTATTACACACATTCCTTGTTGATTGTTGATGTTTTTATTTGGACACCTTTGTACATTTTCACACTGTTATTTAAACAAAGGATTTTTTTTTTTTTGTAATTGTCTCAAGTTAAAGTTAGTTATGTTGCAAGTTTAAGTTATTTCCATACTCTTTAAGTCAAGCTTCTAAAGGGTAATACCTCTAGAGGAGATGTTAAATTTCTCCTAAATCATAATTGGATGGATTACCTACTTGTCAAACTTGCATATGTTGAACATGAATCATAATGTTTGTATACTACCTATCAAATCAATTTATCACATCTAATTTCTTCCATTTGATCAAAATGCTCTTACATCGTCAATGGTGCTATAGTTAATTGCTCTTCTAACTAAGGTTCTTCTTCAAAATGCTGATTTTCTTCATTCTCAAAATAATTAATCGGATTAAACTTTTTTGATCTCGAGTCCATTTTGATATAAATGAAATAAATATACTAATTGACAAAATATTTCAAAGAATTGAAAACAAATTAGTTTAGAAAAATTTAAAATTGATTGAGAGAGTTGATTAGATTTGATATGAAAAGATTGAGATTAAGATTAAAAGAGTTGAGGAGTTATGAATGAATTGTTGTGTGAATTTTTTAATTTGGAGGGGCTATTAATAGTAAATTCAAAAAAAAAACAGTAAAAGAAAAATAATTTTATGGGTCATGTCTTCGTGGGCATGACATAACTCGATCCGTTTGACATTTTTATTCAAACTTAATCAATTTATCTGTTCCCTCTACCTCACCCTTGTCATTTTTCTCAATTGTCTCTTTTTTATCTATAGTTTTGAGTTGATATATTATTTTAATAATGCTATTCAATTTTTAATGGGGAAAAGGACTATTTCCCACCCAATTTCAAAGTCACACTCATGGAAGATGAAAAACCCAAACTCTTACCTATGACCAAATTGTCGTCCAAATTTTCAGTTAAAGATAAGGGTAAAATCATCATTAAACCTGTAAACTTTAAAACTTCAAAATTTTATCATTTCCCCCTTCCAGTTCTTAAAAACTAATACTTCAATCCATCCTAAAAGTTTAAAAAGTTTAGATTTCACCCCTAGGATTTGCTTCCTTCTCCGACCACCATCAACGGCCACGCTTTCCATCGATCTCCCTTCTCTAACTACAAAGGATGATGAAAGACGAACCTTTGTCATCTAGATCTGGACGACGAAGCGTCTCCCAGATTTGGATGATGAAGCATTGTCCAAATCTGGAAGAATAGATCAAGGATGACGCGATGAGCCATGAAGGATGACGCCTTCATCATCTGGGTTGTGCGACAAAGAGATAAAGATCTCTTCGTCACACCACCGCCAATGCACCAGGAGAAGAAGGAGGTCGAAGACGACGCCGAAAGATGAAGTTGAAGAGTGAGGGTGAAACTGCTGTTTTTGAAAGTTATGGAGGGCTGTCGAGTTTTAAAAAATATGGAAACCCTAGGTTTGGGCATGAAAATGTTACTTTGCAAAGTTTAAAAACTTTAGGTAAAGGTGAAATATTAATTTCTAAAACCTTCGCGGAGGAAAAAGTAATAAACTTTATAACTTTTAATATAAACAGTAAAATGACTATTTTATCCCTCCCTTTATCAGAAAAAATTAACAGAAGTTTGGTCATAAATAGGAGTTTAGGTTTGTCATCTCCCGTAGGTGTGGGTTTGAAATTGGCCTAAAATTTGGGTGGAAAATAATCCCTTTTGAATGATTATGCATAACCATTCTGCGATACCATATTTTATCTTTTCTCGAATAAAATGTTTGATTGTTAAACATTTTGTTTTGTTTAAGAAGAAAAATGTTAGGTACGGCGGGACTGGTCTAATGATATATCTTACACTATTAACATTAAATTATTTAATCCTAACTATTATAACTATCAAACGATGATATATATGTGTATAGAAGAATATATTCGCTAAACAAATTAATTAATCATCGTTTCATCATGCATCTTGATTTCGGCCGTCTACTTTCAGTAAAAAATACAGCAGGTCATCGCAAGGTTTCAATATAATTTCATTTTTCAAGTCATCCTTTACATAGTTCAACTTTTCATATGGGCGCCTAACTCATATTTGGAGTCTTGCATTGCATCAGCGCCTAACTCCTCTTTGAAGCCTTTTGCTTGTATGAGCGCGTATATATACACAAACACAAGAACGACAGGTTTTCATAGAGTACCGAAACACTAACTTTGTTTCAAGTAATGGCTTTCATCAAATCTCTCTTCTTGATGCCTTTAGCTTTCGTCCGTTTGCCTTTGTATTATTTCATCCGCAAAGACTTCCATGAGATTGTCTCCAAAATGACTGTCTTAGATAAATTTCTCTTCCTTGTAATATTTTACTCTAATCTCCTTGTTTAAAATTTTAAGTTCTTATTACAGTTGCCATATCAAATTAACATTTTTACTGTTATATATTGTCGTTGTGCAGATTGTGCATTCCATTGATAAGTTGGGAATATGGCATCGTTTACCAGTGTTTTTAGGCCTATTTTATCTTGAATTGCGTCGACACCTTAACCAACGGTATAACTTATTTCACGTCGGTAAAACTCCGATTGATGGTATGTTCTGTCCGGAGGACTTTCCTTACAGAACGGCCGATGGAGAATTTAATGATCCCATGAATGCAATTACCGGCAGCCAAGTAACTTTCTTTGGTAGGAATATTCTTCCTGTTGATCAGGAAAACAAGGTGATATTTCTTTATTATCTCATAGTCATAATTTCTTTCTAATTGAAATCAAAATAATAGTATTTTAAGCACTTCAACATGATAGCAGAACTATGTTAACTTGGGTTAATTTAATTATCACAACATTGTTCAGCTACTGAAACCAAAGCCAATGGTGGTAGCCGCAAAACTTCTAGCAAGAAGAAGTTTCGTGGACACAGGAAAGCAGTTCAACATGATAGCAACTTCTTGGATTCAGTTTATGATACATGATTGGATTGACCACATGGAGGATACAAATCAGGTAATTAATTTGTATGTTTTGCAATATATAATGCAAGCTTCAGTTGGAAAGTTATTAACTATTAATTATTTCACTTGATAAATTTGTTTGGTAACAATATCATTATATTGCAGATCGAGCTGACAGCACCCACAACTGAAATTGCAAGCCAATGCCCCCTCAGTACTTTCAAGTTCTACAAGACAAAGGAAGAACTAACCGAATCTAATTCTGAAATCAAAAGAGGTCATATAAATATTCGAACACCTTGGTGGTAAGAACTTAATTCATAAATTAATGCACCATGCATCTCTAAATCTTCTTAGGCTAATTATAATATTGAATCTAAAATAATTAATATGATATAAAAATTATTCATGGTGAACTTGAAGGGATGGAAGTTCTATATACGGAAACAACGCCAAGGGATTGCAAAGAGTAAGGACTTATATAGACGGGAAGCTTAAAATATCAGAAGATGGTCTTCTTCTTCACGACGAAAATGGAATTGCTGTGACAGGAGATGTTCGCAATAGCTGGGCAGGTGTCTCAACATTGCAGGCTCTTTTCGTTAAAGAACACAATGCAGTTTGTGACGCCCTCAAGGTATCAATTTTATATGCATGCATGAATATACTTAATTAGTAATTAATTAATTAACTAATATTGTTCTTGGATATTTCAGAAAGAACATCCTGAATTTGATGATGAAGAGCTGCATCGCCATGCAAGGCTAGTAACTTCAGCTGTGATTGCAAAGATTCATACAATTGATTGGACAGTGGAGCTCCTCAAAACAAATACTCTACTTGCAGGGATGCGTGCAAACTGGTAGCTAGATATATATGCATTGGTGATAAACACGCATATATCATTCAGTTAGTTGGCTAATTTATTGTTTTAATGTATTAATTGCAGGTATGGATTACTGGGGAAGAAATTTAAGGACAAATTTGGAAATGTTGGGGGAGCCTTGTTAAGCGGATTGGTTGGCTTAAAGAAGCCTGAGTATCACGGTGTTCCATATTCATTGACTGAGGAGTTTGTCAGCGTCTATCGCCTCCACTCTCTTCTACCGGATCACCTTGAACTGAGGGATGTCACGGCTGCACCTGTAGCTAACAAGTCTCCACCCTTGATTGAAAAGTAACTAATTTCGCCATCTAGTGTTCTATTCATTTTTATTTTATTGATTGTTCAGTGATATTATTATTTCTATTTTTGCCGATACAATTTTCGATGGCTTGTCTAAAATAAAAGGATACCTATGGCAAGTATGATTTGACTTAAAGGGAGAAATGGCTTTATCATAAATTGGATTCGAAAAGCAAATTGTTTCAATGGGTCACTGTTAGGAACCTGGAGATTTCGCGGTCGGCACTAGCAGACTTCTGCCTCAGTGACGTGTGCGGTTGGGGTTCCCAGAGAAACGAGACTCACTTGTGGGCTGTTGTTCGTTTACTTTCGATGTAACAGTGAATAAACGCGGAAAACAGAATGCAAATTGATATTCCAAATGTAATAATTCTTGTTAAGAAACAGAGACAATCAGTTTTGTATTTCCCTGCCACTTGGATTACAAAATCGAGCAGCACACTCTAAAGACTCAGGCTAATAGTCTCCTTACAAAGCAATATAACTGAAGCCCCCAAACGGCTACAAACAATCAAAAGAAATGCAACAACAACATAGCTAAAACCCTCGCTGATTACAATGACTCAAAGAAACTCAAGAAAGTTCAGTGCCATCTAGCTTTCGAGAGGCTGGAACTCTCCCCCACTTCCCTTCTACTTCTTCTCAAAACTCTGCCCCTCCTCCTTCTCCAGGTCCCTATTTCTTAATTCCTCACAACTACTCTCCCAATCCCTGCATGCCAGCTCAACTTTCAATATCTTCATAATTTCTTTCTTTTCCAGCATGTCCCAAAACTTTTGCTGCATGTCTGCTACCTTTGCTGCTTCTGGAGTGCTGCCATCTGGAGCTCCCATAAACTGCTTACTAAAGTCACCACCACTGCTGCCATCTGCATTAAAATTACAGCCCTCTGCCACCATGATTTGCTTTCCAGTGTCTTCCTCTGCTCGTGCCTTTACTCTTGCCCTCCCTCCTCCTTTCTTCTTCACAGCCAGCCACGTGGGCACCGGGGCTGCGGAGCGTGGTGGTATGTTAGGATCCCAAGTGCAAGGTATGAGACTTGGATCCCACATTGGAAAATATGGGCAACTAGTGTGGGGTTTATATGACTTTGGGCTCTCCTATCTCAATAGCTAGCTTTTGAGGTGTGGTTCTCCTAAGGTTCGTATCATTTGGTATCAGAGTCATCACCATGTCTCCCAGTTGCAATCATACGATGCGGGTGGTGACGCCGATTGCAGTGTTTGCTCGGGTCTAACAGGGAGCTAGCGCCCAGCCAGCCAGCGTGGGCGCCGGGGCTGCGAAGCGTGGTGGTATGTTACGATCCCAAGTACAAGGTATGGGACTTGAATCCCACATTGGAAAGTATGGACAACTAGTGTGGGGTTTATAGGGTCTTGGGCTCTCCCATCTCAATAGCTAGCTTTTGAAGTGTGGTTCTCCTGAGGTTCGTATCAGTCACCAAGCTTCTAGCGCCTTAGAGCTTTGGAACTATCCTTTGTGGATGAGGGACCTTATAGTACAAGATGTGGACGGCAAAGACAGGGTTGATCATGTGGACATGATAGCTCTTGAAGGTAAAATTATTATATCACCGCTTTTACCCCATCGTTTGAATGTGTATGTGTAATTTGGAGTGGATCTAACAATCGAATTGGTTTGTAATTGCAGTTTATAGGGACAGAGAGAGAAAAGTTGCGAGGTACAATCAATTCCGCAGAGCTTTACTATTGCTTCCCATCTCTAAATGGGAAGATCTAACGGATGATAAGGAAAAGATTCAAATTCTCCGTGAAGTTTATGACGATGATGTTGAAGAGATTGGTCTACTAGTTGGCCTCATGGCAGAGAAAAAGATCAAAGGTTTCGCCATTAGTGAGACAGCATTCGTAATTTTCGTAGTGATGGCTTCCAGGTGAAAACACAAAACTTGTGAATTTCCACAAACTTCTAGTAACACATCTTTGTGTAATATATGAAGTTAATTCCTTATGAGATTTAATTTGGATTATGGTTTTGTCTTATAGGAGATTGAAGCTGACAGATTTTTTACAAGCTATTTCAATAAGAAACATACACTGAGAAAGGATTGCAATGGGTGAATAACACAGAGAGCCTTAAAGATGTATTGGACCGCCATTATCCGGAAATTACAAAGAAATGGATGAACTCAACAAGCGCATTTTCCGTTTGGGACTCACAACCAAATGCTCACAATCCCATCCCTCTCTATCTTCGTCTGCCATAGTGGAACTTGGTGTTTATGTTTAATTAATAAATAAATGTTTTGTCCAACAAAACATGTGTTTGTTAGATGTGTTTTTTGCATTTGAATTACATTTTCTGAGAGCTATTTGTCGTTGTTTTGAGTTCTCCTGCGTGAATAAATTTGACTTTCATAATGTATGTTGTCTTCGTTCAAACACACTTATAAACAAATTAAAAATATATTATAAAAAATAATCTTTATCAATAGTTTATACATGTAACACTGTTAATTAATATATGACTTTATTTAATATATCACCTTAGCCTAAAAAATATGATAACACAAGTATTTGATCCTACTTACATTAAATTAAGTCCAAGGAGATTGAATTTTCTAAAGAAATTCCTAGGTGGACTTACATTAATTAACTTTTAATTAATTTTGTAAAACTGAGTTTTAATTTCGGAATCTATGTTCACACACATACCTAATTGTGTAACTTACAGTGAGATGAGCACTTTAGGTATATTCTTTTATGACTGAATCAAAATTGAAAGTTGTGCAATTAAAAACAATCATGTAAAATGGACATTATTGAGTACACAAGGAAAATGAAAGAGGTAGCAAAAGCCTTGACTGCAAGTGGTCAAAAAAATTACCAAAGAAGAGTTTATTGGTTTATTTTATATCGGATTGTTTAGGGCATGAATTTGACCCCATTTAAAAAAATATACAGGCCAAATGACTATTCCCACTAAGGTTTGATGCAAACCAATTTTTCACCCGTTAACTATTAAAAATTTAAATATTTATCATCTGTTAAATTTCACTATTACTGTAAAAGATAAAATTGTTATTTACTAAAATATTTAAAAGCTAAAAATTTATCACATTTTCTCTTTCTAAGTTTAAAAATCTAACAAATTTTCTTATGCTCAAGGTTTGAAAAATCAATATTTTTTCCTAAATTTCACTATTAAAAACTCAAATATTTATTATCTGTTAAATTTCACTATTACTGTAAAAGGTAAAATTATTATTTATTAAAATATTTAAAAGCTAAAAATTTATCACATTTTCCCTCTCTAAGTTTAAAAATCTAATAAATTTTCTGATACTCAAGGTTTGAAAAATCAATAATTTTTTCCTAAGGTTTTTTCAATCACCACTATCGGCAACTGGAGACAATGACAGTCACGTTCTCCCTCCTTCCCAGCTTTTCTATCAATCGCACTTCATTTTGGCCAACATTGGCCGAAGAAACTAGTCAACGAAGACAAATCGTTCGTCTCTAGATAAATCACATTTTCATTTGGAAACAAAGAACAGTCTTCCTCGGTTGATTTTATTAGTTAATGATAGTTGAAAATGGAACAAGACTGAGGAAGAAGTTGGAAGGGAGAGAGAACGCCATCGTCTCCAACCACCGACAACGTATTAGAAAAATCTTATGGGGGAAAAGTAAGTTTTTCAAATTTTGGATGAGAGAATTGTTAGTTTTAAATATGGGGGACGAAATGTGATAAATTTTTAATTTTTTTAAATATTTTTATTAAATAATAATTTTACTTTTGACAAAAACGATAAAATTAGATAAAAAAGGAGTCATTTGGCCAAATATACAAACAAAACTTGACTTTTTTGTCAGAGTCAACAAACGTATCAGAAGTGAAGTACAGTACACCCTCCAAAATTTAGAGTAGAGGTTAAAACAGGAATTTTGGTTATGTTTTTAAGATGCAAAATAGTATAGCTGATGTAACAACTCAATTTAAGCAGTTCAATAGTAATAATTCGGATGACAAAATTGGGCACAATTATCTGGAAATGGTAACTTGTCTTATGGTAAGAATGCTCATAATACATCAACGTCTAATCGCCACTTTCAATCCAATGGTCAATTTGTTCAAGGGCACAATGGATTATCATTTATTTGTCAGGTGTATACTAGAATTGTAATAATGTATGGTATCTTCATTTAAAAGCATTTATAAAGAAATTGGAAAAAATTAGATTATAAAAAGTAATTTATATCAATAGTTTGTACAAGTAACATCTTATTGTTAATTAATATATGATAATCCAAGTATTTGGTCATACTTGACATTAAACTAAACCAATGAGAATGAATTTGCTAGAAAATTTCCTAAGTTACATAAATTAAGATTTAATTTGGTAAAACCAAGTAAATGAATAGTACACTTAGATTTAAAGATGGTCTTAATGTGATTGATCAAGATTGCCAAATATACTTAATTGGTTTTTCTTTTCTATGATGACAGATTGTCATGGGCTTTTAAAGTTTATTGAACTTTTG
The DNA here is from genome assembly GCF_011075055.1 of Mangifera indica. NCBI lineage: Eukaryota > Viridiplantae > Streptophyta > Magnoliopsida > Sapindales > Anacardiaceae > Mangifera > Mangifera indica. The sequence goes on from NC_058144.1 coordinate 10,481,013, forward strand.
GTTCAGGAATCCCATTTAAAGCTGTCATTTAAGAGGTTTTAAAGAGAAAAAGACTGTTAGTGAATTTCTGAAACTTTGTAAAGTCAAAAGAAATGGCTCGGTCTGTTTACGATGGATCGAGGCTCTTCGTTCAAATCTATTGTGCGACAGATTGTCGCACTTCTTTCAACAAAAATGTCTCTCAAGCATCTTAGTTATGTTCCTAACTGAATCAAAATGTTTCTTGAGCATCTTTATAGCGTTCTTGGCCAAATCAAATCGCATTCATGTTCATCGTCTCGACGGATATAGATAGAAGCACAACGATCCGTAGCGTTCACGGTAGCTTTGTTGTTGTGTCATCATTCAGGATGTGAGAGGGTACGCCAACAGATGGAAGATTGGCCAAAGAACGGTCGTTAGAGAATAGAGGGGAAGAAATGAAACCCTAAAGGAAAAAGATAACTTTTCAAATTTTTGGATGGAGAAAAGTTATTAGTTTTTCAAACTAAGTGAGAAAAATGATATAAATTTTTAGGATTTTAGGGTTTAATAATAAAATAACGATTTTACCTTTGTCTTAAAAATTTTAATAGAAGTTAGTTCATAGATAGGTATTTAAATTTTTGATCTTTTGTGAGTATGTATTTATTTTTGCATTAAACCTTGGATAGGAAATAGTCGTTTGGACATTAAATTTGAGATAATTAAGTGGAATGTGAAGAAAAATGTATCATGTCCCAACGAAAAAATGCATGGAAAATAGGCTTAAGATTAATCAAGCTCATGATATTAATTAAAGCCAGATGACTTACTCCCACACAAGGTTTAGTCCGTTATCATCCATTAACCTTGGAAATTTCAAATATGCTATGTTAATGTCTTTTTTTAATTTAATTGTAAATTACTAATATAATATTTTTTATTATAATGATCCCATCATAATTTTTTATCCATAACAAATTTACACTTAAAACTTTTTTATCCAGTCATACTTCTTCGTCATCAAATGGTTCTCATTAAATTGACTCATAAAATATTTTGTACCTTACGGTAAATTACAAAGGACCTAGAAAATCTTAAGTCATAAGATACTTGAAACTTTTTTTTATGCATGTTTTATTTTATTTTTAATTAGATTATATCATACAAAGGCCAAGTATCACAAATTGTATTGTGGTCTGCATTTGGCCACGCCATAGAAGAAGAACTGATGATTTTGGTTTCACGATTCTCGACTCTTGAGTTTCACTCAATGAAAGGATGGAAAATGACAGGAAGAAATTATGTAAAAGAAATATGAATTAGATGAACCAAGAAGAAATGCAAACTAAAGGAGAAAGTGAAATGCAATAAATTAGAAATTTATTATATATGATGTTAACATGATATATAGACTATTTATATATGATTTGATTCATCGATCCAACCAATTCTAACACTCCACAATTAATTCTCCTATCGTTTTTGTGCAAATTAAAGACAACTTTTTTTTTTTTCAGAAATAATTCCAAATCTTTGCTTGTATTGAATTTACTTAAAATTTACATATAATAATGTATTTATTTGTGTGTGATTCAGTGAATGGTCATTAGCATCTCAAGCAACATCTTCTGCCAATCTCATTTACATGGAAAAAAATCATTCAATGCAATTTCCTCACAAAGAATCCAGCACCAATTATATTGTTTGCAACAGTCAATGTTCCCTTTTAAAACAATTTTTTAACAGTTCATATATATGTTCCACGGATGTAGATTTAAAAAAAAGGAAAAATCTACTAGTTAAGGACCATGGGGTAGATTTCGTTTAGTCTAAATGATTTATACAAAATATAATCGAAATTAAAAAAAAAAAAACATTATAACATTACTTAGTAGACCTTTAAATGGCCTCAACAATTTGTAAACACATATGGCTGAACTTAGACTTGATAGTTTATATTATAGGATCGTGTTCGTATTATATCAATTCAAAATTTGGATTGAAGACTTTAAACCCTAACTTAAGTTGAAATAAAATTATATTAAAATTTTTTAACCCTAAACAGAATATAAATATTTTTTAATTGATCTAACTTGATTCAAATTAACTCAAATTATGTAACAGATAAAGTTGTATCAAAACATAACATGTAACATATAATTTGTTACAAAACAGTATACTTTGTAATATGTCATTCAATAACATGATTTTTACAAAAAAATAAAAAAACACACACAAAAAAACATTTTGACATAAAATTATACTTTGTCAAAATAAAATTGTTCTATTTTGGGTTAATATTAATAGTTTGTTTATTATCTTTTATCAATTAGAGGGATAAAAAAAGACTAATATCATAATCAAGAACTCAAATAAGTATACAACTTCAACTTCAGAATAATGTTATCAATAATCAACTTGTTAAATATTTAAAAATTTTAATTTTCAATTCATATAATAAATGTTATTGTTATAAAAACTAACTATTAACAAGTATATGAATACGACATACTAAATTCAAATTAATAGTACTTATACACACTAATGGAAAAAAAAAAGAACTACAAGTAGTTTTTTACAAGTTTATCAAAAAAAGTTATTATATTAAAACAAATATTTTTAATAGAAATTAATAAATTTATGCCAAAAGCCCTAAGATTAGCTCTTCCAAGTTGACGTCTAGTTAATATGTACAATGTTTGAAAGAATAAAACTATTTAAAGGTTAATTTAAAGTGACTATCATAGTTGAGCTAATAAAATAACTAAAATTAAGTTATAATTAGAAAAATTGTTCTTCATTCGCTACCTCGTCAAAGTATTTGGTAAAAAAATTGTAATTTTCTCCTCTTATCTCTTCCCCCATTGGATTGCACCCTATCTTTTCAATTCTTCAAATCTTTCTCATATAATAATGGCGACAACGAAACAAACAAGGTTGAAAAAAAAAAAAAAAGAAGAAAGAATTATTGTAGGGTTATGGAGGATGGGGTGGAGAAAGGGAAGAAGAAAAAAGATGGTGACAAATAAGAATAAGACAGACAAACAAGAAAGAAATAAAAGAAGTTAACTGGTATTTTTGTCTTTTCACTAACTTTACAATCAAAGTTGACAAATTTTTGTAGCAGAACTAGACAATGGATGAGAAAATTGAATTTGCAAAATTAAAAGGAGGAAGACATGTAGAGTTTGTTTCAATAAACCTCAAGTGAGAAATTGTAGTTTTGCCTTAATTTAATTTCAAACAAATGCTACTATTTACTAGCCTAGTTAGTATATGTATGAAGGGAAAAGAAATAGGTAAACAAATTATGTAAGTATGATATAACAAATGATGAAAGTATGTTTGTAAAAATATAGTTATAAAATTTGGATATAAAACATATATATATGGCATAATACAATATATTATCAATATTACGATTTAAAAATATAATAATATCAATCGTAATTATGACACTTTTTATGGAACATCTAGTTAAAAAAAAAAATCATTGTAGCATTTTAATCAAACCATTTAACTGGCCATTAAATCTAATATATTACAATATATACATAATTGATTTTTAAATTATAGTGTCAATACTTTTAAACACAATCAAGATTCAATTATAGTCCCTCTCAAATACATAACATAATTAATTAATAAATTACAATAGTTAATTTTTCTATCTTATATAAAAAAATTTAACAATTAAATATTATTTATATCCCACTTTTATGTTTTATAGCTGAGTCAAATTTAAGTGATATAATTATCATCTTCAAGAATTGAAAAACACTTTATGAATAAATATTAATAATAAAAAGAACCTTAAACCCTAAATTAAAAGAATAGAGATATTATATCATTTTTCTAAAATTTTATTTCATCCTACATCTTTTGTCCAAACTGAAAAGAATTTTAAATCCCAATAATTGTGTTACCAAATAGGATTAATCATACCTATATTTTTTTTATATGTGGATAAAGATTAAACTCTAATGTCAAATAATAAAGATGAAAAAGGATTTATTAGAATATTATCAATTAAATTCAAATTTTCTATACAACTAAAACAATAAAAGTCAAAATCTATTATTGCAAGATTGTTTTGATATAAATCTGACAAAGTAATAAGTTTCTTATTATGATACTATAATCAAATCATCGATGTAAACTATCGTTTCTAAGCACCAACACAATGAAAGATAAAATGATGAGTTGATAGTAAGAATTAGAAATAAATTTAAAATTAAAAAAAAAATAGAGAGTATGAGGGATTTTCGATTTTGAAAGAAAAGAAATACAACGTGCCACTGTTTGAGTTGAGTTTTATATATTTTATATAAAAGTAAAACAATATCATTTTGTGTTTTATAAAACATGTCATTTTATCTTTTGTTAAAGAAAAAAATTAAAAAATATAGTAACATAAAATACTAATGTTTAATACAAGGTTAATATGACGAGCAAATAAAATATGTATCTTACACATTTTAGTTATAAAAATATGATCAAATATATTTAAAATCATAAAATATGATAAACACGTATAATACGTTAATAAAATGTGAATATACTGGCCGAACATATTTAAAATGATAAAATACAATAAATAAGTATAATACACTAACAAAACACGAATTTACTAACTCACCTTACTAGTACCTAGTCTTAAAAAGCAAATAACTTTGGATTACTGTGGTCATTTCTCAAAAACTGCAAACAGAGTAGTCTCTTTCATTTGATTTTCATTTTCCAAGCAACCAAACAAACTCATTAATTTCTTTTACTTGACCAAGTGCACTGATAATTTATTGAACGGTCATTAGCATCTCAAGCAACATCTTCTGTCAATCTCATTGACTAGGAAAAATCATTCAATGCAAGTTCCTCACAGAAAATTCAGCAGTAAATTATATTACTTGCTGCAGTCATTGTTCCTTTAAAATCAATCGTTTAACAGTTCAAATATATGTTCCTCGGATGTAAATAAAAAATAGAAAAATCTAAATGATTTATACAAAATGTGATCAAAAAGCGAGCTTATGGCTGCATTTACCTATGTTTTTAGGCTTATTTTATCTGGAAATTTGAAGATGCTATAAGAAAACACATTAATAGTAACTTTTTTTTTTTTTTTGCTACTAATTAAAAATAGTTGTAAAAACTGATATATAAAAATTAAAACAAATTTAGTGCAAAAATTAATTTATGTTTTCAACTCAAAATTCATTTTTTGTAACTAATTCTTAGTTAACTAAATTTTTAACTGCAAAATAGAGGTAAGCTTATTCCATAAGGAAATTTGTCAAGAACTAAATTATAATTTTTGCAATTGAAATTTGAGTTGTAATAAATATGTTTGGCAACTATAACTTTATTCGTGAAATATTTAATTAAAATTAATTTTTTACAACTAATTTTTTAGTTGTAAGTAATTTTGTTTTGCCAATTCAGTATTTAATTAAAAAATAATTTCATCATTTTGGTGCCTCCTTGTTTCCACTAGAAGGAAATTGATGATAACTAAATTGTTATTTTGATAACTACAATTTTAATTATACATAAATTTATTTGGCAATTATAATTTGAGTTGTGAAATATGGTTTACAAAATATATAACATTAAATTAATTTTATGAGAGTCTAGCTAGAGAAGAAAATTAACAGATGATTTATGATTGATATTAAACCATATAGATGTATCTAATTAATAAATTTTAATATAAATTATGTCAATATATTTTTATTGAAATTATTAAAACACTATTCTTTTTATTATTATATTCTTTCGTAATAATTTATATACTCTTGAGGCCTCAAACTAAGCGAATTAAACTTGAATTGGTATTTGGTTTGATTTGAACCAAATTCAAGCTGTAATTTTAGTTCGACAACTAGATCAGAGTTTGGCTTGAATTTTCATTCAGTGATAGTGTTTATCCCGCTGGCAACACTATATCTAGACCTGGCCACGGGCCGGTTTGGCCCGTGAACCGGACCGAAACCAGCCCGCCTAAAATCGGAACCGGAACCGGACTGAACCGGAACCGAAACCGTGGTTCTACGGTTCAGTTTCGGTTTACACAAATTGGAATCGTGAAACCGCCGGTTCACACCTGATTTATGAACCGGCGGTTTACTGTGCTGAACTGAAAAAATTTGAATTTTTTTTTTAATTTGTTTTGATTTTTTTTGAATTTTTTTAAAAAAGCCAACGGTTCCCTGCGCAGGGAACCGTTGGCTTGAAGGGAAAATTGCAGGGGACCAATCCCCTGCAATTTTCAGAGAAAATGCAGGGGACCAAGGTGCCCTGCAATTTCTCTGAATCTCAATTCACCCCCTTATTTTTAATTTTTTTCAAAAAAGTTTTTTCCTATATATACTCCTCCAAATTTCATTCTCTCAAATTTTAATCTTTCTACTCTCTCACTCAATCCTTCAAACTCTCATTCTCATTCTTTAAATTCTTAATATTCTCTCAATCTTTCAATTCAATCAAATTTTCTTAAATTTAATTAAATTCTTTCTTAATTTTTTATTAATTTCAATTTCAATTTTTTTTATATAATTCATAATTAATTATAGAATTTATTTATATAATTAATTTTATTTATTATTTATTTATTATATTTTATAATTAATCATATAATTTATTTATATAATTAATTTTATTTATTGTAATTAAGTCCAAGCCTTTCTTTTAATTTTCAATTATTGTAATTAATAATTTAAAAATTAATCAAGATCATGTATTAGAATTAACTGTTCAATATCGGTTTCGAACTGAAACCGTCGGTTCCGAACCGGGGCCATGAACCAGAACCGGTGGTTCCGAACCGTGAACGAACCGTCCTGTTACGGTTTCGATTCAGGGTCCTTATATTTTCGAACCGTGAACCGGCGGTTCCGAACCGAAACCGACGGTTCATGAACCGTGGCCAGGTCTAACTATATCTCTTTGATGATACTATTCATCTCTTTAGTGATATTATTTATCCTATTAATGATACTATCTACCTTTTTAGTAACATTATTTCCTCCTACCAATAACATTATTGATCTACCAACAACCTTTCGATAACATCTCTCAATAGTTTGAATTTGGTTCGAATTTAATTTAATATTTAATATATTATTATTAATAAAAATTAATAAATAGAATAAAATAAAATAATATTGCTAATAACTATTATATTTATAATTTAATATTATATTATTGCAATATTTTTATTTTAAAAGTAAATATAATATTCAAATTTTGTTAAAGTAGTTACTTTGCCGTGGGTGTGAAATTTCCTCTTCCTGTGTCATTTAGCCTTGAGCCTCAACGTCTCCTCCTCAGATAAGTTGATTAATTCCGTTCTCTTTTAATATTTTCTTCTCTCTTTTTCAATTGTCCTCTTATTTGATCATAATCATCTCATTGTTATAAATTTTAAATAACTGAAAAGAGAATTGAAAAAAAATGAAGGTGAAAGGCTACAGGCAGAGTAATAATCAATATATGCATATATGTTACAAATAAAGAGATGAGGGGATATTTATACTAGCTTTTGCCGCATCCAATTAGGATTGGATTCAAAGTGAGTTTATTCAGGCTCGAAACAAGCTTTACTCGAACAAGCCAGAGTCAAGCTTCCCTTAAACGAACCTAAATACAAATACGAGCTTAGATTTTAAGCAAAAAACGAACACAAACTCAAACCCGAACATAGGTTGAGCGAGCCGAGCTTGGCTCACAAACCTCTCACTCAAATGAAAAAAAATTTTAACTTAGAATAAATGACACCATTTATTCTCTAAAATAGGAGTCTGAAACCGAGCTTCCGAGCTTGAAATTTGAGCCCAAGCCAAAACACACGAGCTTAAACACTAAAATTATGAAATAAGTCAAACATGAATATGTGTTTAACGAGTTCGACGAGCCGAAACCCGAGCCCGAGTTTGGACTTACCAAAAATGAGTCGGGTCCTGTTCGAGCTTGATTCGACTCATATCCAACCCTACCTCCAACCAACGAGATTCAACAAATTTTGAAAGGCCATTTAATGCATGCCAACCAAAGTCAATATCGTATGCCCAAATACATTATCTTTCATGGCCCATTTCCTTGCTGGTTGGGAAAATTATCTTCACGTCAATTAGTAGACCCTTAATTGACGTCAACCATTTAAATAAAATTCTCCTAAATGCGCCTATATCTATGACAGAAAGAAGCTGGTCTTTTTTAAGGAGCATCTAAATAACTCAACGGTTTCTCAAGCAATGGAATTTTTGAAGGCTCTCTTCAGTAAACCTCTGCATCATTTCATCCACAAAGACTTCCATGAGATCGTTGCCCGGATGACTCTTATTGATAGATTTCTCTTCCTGGTAAGGCACTAGCTGTGACTCCAGTCTGATATTCCACAATAAACAAGCTTTTGCTTTCTTAACAGTTATTAAATTTATTCTAAGTCTTTTTGCATAATTAAGTAATGGTCTTATGCAGATTGTACACTCCATTGATAAGTTAGGGATATGGCCGCATTTACCAGTGTTCTTAGGCTTATTTTATCTGGAAATACGGCGACATCTTCACCAGGAGTACAATTTATTCAACGTTGGAAAAACTCCCATTGGCCTTCGGTTTAATCCTGCCGATTTTCCTTATAGAACTGCAGATGGGAAATATAACGATCCTTTCAATGAAGCTGCAGGCAGCGAAGCTACTTTCTTTGGCAGAAATATTCTCCCTGTTGATCAAGAAAACAAGGTCTCTCCACACAGTGATCCCTAAACAATTTATAAAATGCAAACAAATGGCAATTGCTAAAGATGAAATATTTAATACCATTTCTAAAGCTAAAATATTGAATCTCTATAAATTTATTTTAACTTCAGTTTTGTGATGATATTGTATAGTTACTAAAACCAGATCCGATGGTGGTAGCCACAAAACTTTTAGCGAGAAAAAAATTTGTGGACACAGGAAAGCAGTTTAACATGATAGCAGCCTCTTGGATTCAGTTTATGATACATGACTGGGTTGATCACATGGAAGCTACCAATCAGGTGATTTTTTTTTTCGAATTTTATAGCTTCAATAAGAGAGAATGATATCTTAGTTTATTTTCCATCTTGCTTATTTTCCATCCTGCGTCTTTGAATTTAGAAATAAAGAAAAAGACAGCAAACAGTTTACTCGGTATATTACTAAATACATTATAATATATTTTGATTTAAATTTCACATAAAACCATTAAAATTTTGAAAATAAGGAAAATTTTCAAATCAAATTAAAAAAGTACGGTTTGGTCCGGTTTAGATTACAGTTTGAACCCATTAAAATTATTTATTTATAAATATGTATTATGTTATAAAATTAATTGAATTATAATTTTTTAAAACATAATATTAACATGTAAAGAAAATGATAAAATAAATATGAAAAAATAAATTGTGTACCTAATTTCTTATTAAAATTTTATCAAATATAATTGTATATATATGTATTTAAAAAAATATATATTTTACAGTTTGATTCAATTTAAAAATTGTCTATACCATAACACAAACTGAAAACTATTTTTAAAAAATTTATCAATCCAAACTAAACTGTAATTTTTAAATGGTTTAGTTCAGTTTTATAATTTGAATCGAATTATGTACACCTCTAGTAGAGATAAAACAATATAATATCATTTTTAAAAATTCAGATAAATCTATAACTTCAATTTTAAAATAATATAATTGATAACCAACAAGATTAACAATCATTTATTGAATATTTAAATTTAATTTTTAATTCATATAATAAATGTAACTATTATAAATATTAAAATTATTAACAAATATATGGTACATCAAATATAACAAGTTTAAATCAATAGTATTTATAGCACACTAACAAAAAAAAAAACTATAAATAGTTTTTAGCCATTTTTCCCAAAAGAGTTATTAAATTAAAATGAATATCTTCGGGTAATACGAATTTAGTGTTTAGTGATACAATCTTAATTTCTTTGTAAATTCAAATTAGGGATAAAAATTTTATAGATTGAAACTTCTTCTATCAAATGAAAAAGATAAAGGATAAAGATATTTTACAGTTATGATGTTATGTAATATTTTGTTTAAAATGTTCGGATTAGTTCAGGTAAATTCAAGTTGGTTTCATATCAATTCTAACTCAATTCAATTTTTAATGGTCAATCCATACCCGACTCAAACAACTTTTTTTGTAAAAAAATCATTATCTTAATCCAATTTTTTTGTGTTGTGTCATATCAAATTAATCAATCATGTCAAATTTTGTTTAATCTAATATAGAGAAACCTACCGAAATTCTTTCAATTTTAATAAAGAATTTATTTTTTTATGTAAATTGTTTCAATAAAGTTTACATTAAATTTTAATTTCCTTGCGATAATTTTAAGTAGTTGATAGAAATTAAAGATGAAGGTAGAAAGAATTTCCGAACCTTCTATTCCCTAACTGCAGAGACTATTGAGCTCAACCCCAATTCCCAACCGCCACCTCGCCTCCCACATCCCCTCCCCTGTCGCACCGGTACTGAGTGTTTGATGTCGAAGGTGGATCGAGCGGGTGGCGGATCAGGGATTGGAAGTCCGTAAGTGCCGCGGTGGGGGTTCAGATTTGGTTCTCGTATCAATTATGGTCCCTTAAAGCGGAGGAATTTGAACCTATCCGCACAATATCAATCCACCACTTCTGAAACTAAAACCAAAATGACCCCATTTTGGTCAGTTTAGGTAAGAACTGGAATCGAAACATTATAAACTGGACAATTCCAGTTCCATCCGGTTCTTTTGTACACCCTTAGTAAAAAGTGATTTTTAAATAAATTAAATCAATTTTAAAAAATGTTTTGACCTCAAGAGTCAGTCCACCGTTAAACAAACTTAGAATTGTAAGTCAAGTCTAATTCCCTAGTCCCAAGGTGAAAACTTATTTAATCAGAGAATTGATGTTTGCGCTATTGTCACCTCTCAAACTCTGACGTCTCACATAGACATTGGTGCAGACAGATTTTCCTATCGCTCATATTATCTTTGTTTAATATCACCATGCAATACAATGTGACACCCCGAAAATGACTTGATTATATATGCATGAGCAGATTGAGCTAACTGCACCGATCGAAGTGGCAAGCCAATGCCCCCTTGCTGCTTTCAAGTTCTACCAGACAAAGGAAGTCCCAACTGGCTTTTATGAGATCAAAAGTGGCTATATAAACATTCGTACTCCATGGTGGTAAGAAATGCTTGAATTTATTTCCTAAATACTAATTGCTTGTATTAGTTCAAGGACTATAAAATTGTTATATAATTATTTAACCCAGCTTGATCCAGTAGGCAGAAAAGTTGTAAATATTTGTTAACTAAAAAAGGCATCTAGTTCTTGCATTCTTCACTTTGAATTAATGGCTATAATATTATTCATGAAGGGATGGAAGTGCTATCTATGGAAGCACCGCCGAGAAATTGCAGAAAGTGAGGACGTTTAAAGACGGGAAGCTCAAAATATCAAAAGATGGCCTTCTTCTTCATGAAGCAAATGGAAATGCTTTGACAGGAGATGCTCGTAACTCTTGGGCAGGTGTCTCAACATTACAGGCTCTTTTCGTTCAAGAACATAATGCAGTTTGTGACGCCCTCAAGGTATTAATTCATTTTAGGGAAATTTAACTACTTTGATTTAATTAATTAATATTAATCATACTTAATTTTTGATGTTGCTAGAAAGAATATCCGGATTTAGATGACGAACAACTGTATCGTCATGCAAGACTAGTGACTTCAGCAGTGATTGCAAAGATCCATACCATTGATTGGACAGTCGAGCTTCTAAAAACTGATACTCTACTTGCAGGGATGCGTGCCAACTGGTAAACTTTTCAACCAAAATTTAACCTCTTCAAATTACCATAATATTACATATAATTTTCCATGTATTTCAGGTACGGATTGTTAGGTAAGAAATTCAAGGACACATTTGGGCATGTTGGAGGAGTCATATTAAGTGGCTTGGTTGGTTCAAAGAAGCCAGAAAATCACGGCGTCCCGTACTCCTTAACGGAGGAGTTCGTTGCTGTTTACCGGATGCACTCACTGATACCCGATGACCTTCGTCTCAGAGATATCACAGCGGCACCGGGACCCAATAAGTCTCCACCTTTGAAACGAAAGTAAGGCAAATTCACTCTTATTTTTATAATTTTTTTGTCATCCCATGCTAAGTTATTCCATCGGTTAATTGTCCAAAGGGTGCCTATTCAAAATTTAATCGGCCACAAGGGAGAAAAGCTCTTATCAGAAATTGGATTTGAACAGCAAATGGTTTCAATGGGTCACCAAGCTTGTGGTGCTTTACAGCTTTGGAACTATCCTATATGGATGAGGGACCTTGTAGCACAAAATGTGGATGGAACAGACAGGCCAAATCATGTGGACATGCCGGCTCTTGAAGGTATGTACATTCATTAAAATACCCAAAGATGATTAGTTTCATTTTGCTAACATCCGATCATCAATATGGTTGATGATACAGTTTACAGAGACAGGGAGAGAAAAATCGCGAGGTACAATCAATTCCGCAGGGCGCTCCTTCTGATTCCAATATCCAAATGGGAAGATCTAACAGACGATAAAGAAGAGATTAAATTGCTCAAAGAAGTTTATGGTGATAATGTTGAACAACTGGATCTTTTGGTTGGCCTCATGGCAGAGAAAAAAATCAAAGGTTTTGCCATTAGTGAGACAGCTTTTGTAATTTTCCTTTTGATGGCTACCAGGTAAAATAACATCAAAGATCGATTCTATATTTGCATACTTGTTTTTAAGAGAGATTATTTTAAAATGCGGGTTGATATCGGTCATATATGCAGGAGACTCGAAGCTGATAGGTTTTTTACCAGCAATTTCAATGAGGAGACATACACAAAGAAAGGACTTCAATGGGTAAATACTACAGAGAGCCTTAAAGATGTATTAGACCGTCATTATCCGAAAATTACAGAGAAATGGATGAACTCAACAAGTGCGTTTTCGGTTTGGGACTCTCCTCCAAATGCCTATAATCCCATCCCTCTCTATCTTCGAGTTGCCAAGTGAAACGCTTACGTACCAAATAAGGTTTTTGGGCCAATGAGTCCAAGTGAAATTATCTTTCGACTCTTCCAAACCAAGTTTTATTATATTATTGGGCTCGGCCTAAGAATGCAAATTGTAATATTTTAAATTTTCAATTACCTATAATATTTTGATAATTAATTAATATAATTTTGTTATAATATGAAATCAAAAGAGTAGGGTTTTATATAATCCAATTTGATGCAATTTAATGATTTTTTCAAACTGAATTGAAAAAACAGTTTAGAAAAATTTCAAATCAAATAAACTAAAAAACACAATTTGGTTTAGATTGTATTACAGTTTGAACCTATTAAAAATCAATTACTTATAAATATTTCATTATAGATATGTATGGATATAAAACATGTTTGACTCATATCAAAAATATTATGTTCACAACTATCAAATTTTAAATTTAAAAGCACTCTCAAATTTTTTTTTAATTTCCAAAAGCCACATGAAAAAATCATTAACACCCCTAAATTTTTGAAACATTAACACCCCTATTTATATTTGTGCTTATAATTTTTTTATATTTTTAATTGAAACTAATATAAATGAGGTAAAAAAATTATTTAATAAAATTTTAGGGACGAAGTATTATGTAGCTTGAGGGGTTTTTTTTTTTCAACAAATTTATAAAAATTTAACAAAATTTTTAATAAATGTAATATATGGATGAAAAAATCAATTCTTTTCAAATGTAAAAAAGGAGAATATGTGATTTCATTATACCTTTAGTGGAAAATAGTCATTTAACCTATATATTTTAAAAAAAAAAAAGGTTTACAATTTGGTTTGGTTTGAAAATGGTTTAAATTGTAAATATTTTTTTCTAAATTGTATCAATTCAACCAAACTATTTTATAAATTAAACTAAATCAAATAATAATTTTTGGACTTTTCAATCTAATTTTATAGTTTTAACCAAATTATGTACACTATTACAGAATAACATGAAATTATAAAAAAATATAGATTCACTTAACAATATTAAATATTAAAACATGATCTCGTTAAAATTGTGCACCAATGGAAATGTATTTCACTCCAAACAAATTCTAGTCTTATAATAACATAGAGGTTTAGTTTCAGTTTTTTAAATAGGCTACTCAATGTTTGATAAAACAATCGTTTTGTATCTTTTAAATTTGAAAAAAAAAAATATTTTCTTATATATTTGTCAAAGTTAGCTATTAGTTTTCACAGTCAAAGATACTTATATTATTTTGTCCAAATATTATAATATGCATATAAGTAATTCTTTTTTAATTTTAAAATATTTTAATAACACTCCTATTGAATTGAATTGTAAAAAATATTGTGAAGATATAAATATATATTTTTTTTAACTTACTAGGAGTAAATAGATATTTTACCCTCTTTTGTTTCGAAAACTAATAATCAATCATTTGAAAATATAATTGTAGCATAAATAGTTTGTAATATAATATTAACACTCGTAATTTGTTGCATTTGATTCAATTTGTTTGGAGTATAACTATCATATTTGAAAATTACGAAGGATATATTGAAATTCTAAACACTTTAAAACACCCCTGAAATTTTTTGAAATTCTAAAATCCCTTAAAATTTATAAACCCAACCTAAAATTTTTAAAATTATCATCTGTCCTCAAATATATGATTATATCATTTTAAAAAATACTTGTATTAATATTTTTTTAAGTTTTAATTGAAATAATATAAATTAGGGAAACAAAAAATTATTTAATAAAAATTTGGAGGTAAAGTGTTGTTTAGGTTGAGGGATTTTTTTGTCTTTTCAATAAATTTATAAAAATTTTAACTAATTTTTAAATAAATTTAATAGATGGGCAAAAAATGGTTTTTTTGAACTTAAATCATGGGAATGATAGTGTATGAAATGTTGTAGGCAGTAGCGATTTGGCCTTTTAAAATATTATTATTGTTTATGAACTTATATTATCGCTTTTTTTTTTTATTTCTAGTTAAATAAGACATATTAAGGGGCTGGATTGGCCCGAACCTCTTTTTTTCGGCATGGCCCATGGGACCTAACATATATTGCAGTAGCTCGTGGGCTGACTCAAGCCAACATGACACTTTGCATAATTTTTTAATAAATTTATTGTCAGATAGAAAAATTCAAATAATTTACATAGAAAATCTAAAAATATTCATTAATATTATCAAAAATCGAAAGTAATAATAAATTTATTATTAATTTTATGAAAAAAAAAATCAAAAAATAATGTGGAGAATCAAAATTTATTAATTATTTGCTATTATTATTAATATTGATTATCCAAAAGATATAATAAAAAACAATAAAAAAATATAATTAATGGGTAGCCTACCAAAATTAAGGGTTTAACATAACACGACTTTATAGCATAAATTGTGCCGTGGGCCTATATGTTTTTACTGATCAATCTATCATAAAAATACGTTATTGTGTGAGCTTTAAGCAAAATATAATTCATAGGTGTAATGGGTTGCACCAAAACCAATTCAATATGGTCCATTATCATGTGTACGTTAACTATTTACCATAAGAAATATTTGTTTATTTCTAGTATATATAAGTACCCAAGAATACTAAATAAGTTAAACCCCAACAAACGACTCTTTCTAATTTCTAAAATTAAACGTCATTATATCTTAATTATCAAATGTGTTAGTTATGCATTTTCAATTTATTTATTTATAATTTTATACTAAAATATAGTTATTTAAAATAAAATAAAATATTTAATTGCTGGCTCTGAATTCTCTCCGCTGTAATCGCCGAAACAAAAAGCTCTCCACTCTGCGGCCTCCAACTCAAAACCGCTTTTGTTTTTTCGATATTTGCCTCTTTATGCTCTCTTGTCTCTTTGTTGATTACAACTATAAACCTCTCACTCTTTCACATGCTCTTCTTTCTTTTCATCTAATCTTGCTTCTTCTTGTCTCTTTGTCTTTCACTTCCACTTATCACATTCCTTCTTCTCTTTTTCCTTTGTTTTTTATTTGTTATTGACACCCATCTTTATTATTTCAGTTTTTTCTTTTTAATTTTCATTTGGGTAATCTCAGATCTCGATTTCAGCTCCTGGGTTCTCTTCTTTTTCCTCAAATTCGTGTTGGTTTCTTTAATTCAGCTCAAGAGTTCTGGTTCTTTGCTAATAGCGTATTCCAGATCTTGGTTTTGTCTATTTTCTCCTCCAAATTAATTTCTCCCAATGTCACAAGGTTATTCAATTGAACTTTATTTTGATCCCGCTTTGGAAAATCAAGTGTTGAAAGCATGGAACGTGTTGGCTCGCCGCCAAATCAGTACTCAACTCATTGAAATCGAGTCACGTCCTCATATAACTCTGTTTTCGAGCACCAGTGTAGAGCCTACAAGACTTGAGTCCATTATAAAAATCTTTGCATCAAAGCAAGAACCCTTGCATTTGTCTCTATCAACAATTGGGAGTTTTTGCAATGACAAAAATGTCTTGTTTCTTTCACCAACGCCTTCAGTTTCGCTACTTCAGTTGCAATCTCAGTTATGTGAAGCTATCAGGAAAGAAGGGATTGATTTAGGAGATGAGTATCGAGCTGAGAATTGGATTCCTTATTGTTCTGTTGCTCAAGAAGTTCCAAAGACAAGAATGGCGGAGGCCTTTTGTGTTTTGAGAGAGTTGAAGTTACCGGTTTCTGGATATGCAATGGATATTGGGTTGGTGGAGTATTTCCCTGTTCGTGAATTGTTCTCTTTTGGACTTGGTAACACTGTAGAAGCATAATTTTTTTTTTTTAATTGGGCTTATGTAATGTTTAATTTGATGTTTTTAGTTTTATAAGTGTACTTTCATCTTTGGTTTTAGTTTATATGAATGATGAAAACTAGAGCCATGGTAGGAGAGTTTCATTTTATGGTTTCTGAAAGCAGTTGCACATTGACTTGTTTATCTTATGTTGTACTTTTTTTTTTTTTAACCTTGTTTAGAAATGATACCATTATGTCCTTATTTCATTCAAATTTTTTTTTTCCGAGGTGGTTGTTTTGATTGGACTCTTGAATGGACTTGGATGTTCAGTGAACAACATTTATGCTCTTTTTTTTTTTTTTTTCTTATTTGGATGGTGGGTTTCATAGAGCATGATGCCAAGTTTTCCTTTATGCAATAAATTTTTATTTGTTTTTTTGCAAAGAGAAACCCTATGGTGCTCATTTATATAATGTATTAATTTTGCAATTATTTTCTCTAGGATGGAATGAAGGTTATGGGTTTGCTTCACTCATGTGTATGAATCAATCATAGAAGTGGTTTAAGCTACTTTACATGAAATTCATTCTTAGAAATTCTAATCTAACTTCTGAAGTAGTACTAATCTAAATTCCTATAAATCCTGAATATTGCATCCTGCTAAATGATAATTTGAGTCTTGGTTTGACAATCATTAATGAAAGATTATCCGCTGGTTTTCTAATTTGTCTGAGCAAAGGTTGGTGTTTTGTGATTGTAGAACATTTTATCTAAGCATTGCTTGCCCGGGTTCTTAATTGCCTTGACAACCTTTAATTTGGCTTCATTAATGATTAAGAGTTGAGTTGAAATTGACATCTAGAATAGGTAGCCTTGCAGGGAATATCTTTACTTGGTAGCTTACTAGCAGTATACAGTGTTCAAATCATTATTGAAATATTTTGGACTGTTTCCTTTTATGCTCAGATCATTCAATTGCTCTGTGCACCGCTTATACATTTGGGCTGCTCTGGAATCATCAATTTATAGTTTGTAATGTAGCATGAGGGCTAGCTGTGCTCATCTTAAGCTTAGTCTGGTAATCGGATTTCAAATGCTTTTCTTTCCTGTTGGAAATGAGGTGTAAAGCAGGAAGCTCATTTAATGACTCTCATTGCTCAGTTCTGTACAGTGTTGGCATTGCCTAAATTGTTGTTTCGCATCCAAGTATGGGCCTGGTATTGAGACATATTAGCTACTAGATGTTTATTACCTTCCCATTTGAGAACAATTTCTTTCTGGAGAGTGAAGCTCTCCATGGTCCTAGTTCTGTGTTTCTGGTCCCATGCTTTTGCTTTTGTTTCTTGCGGCAACTTAACACTTTGTGAGACCCATGACAAAAAATCAGTAAACATTAACCAGAAATGAACTTCTCCAAGCTGCTGGCTGTTGTTTCTTTTTCTTCTTTCTTTATTATTATCAGCTTTTTGCTTGGCAATTTTCGTACGTTAAGAGATATTATTCATCATATCAGTTGTCATGAGGATGAGCCTTCATCTTGAGTATTCACAGTCGATTCCATGAAGCTAAACTGCGTTATTGACATATAGATGCTCCTTTTCTTTTTGAAACAGATTAATTAGATGATTGATCTACTAATTTTTACATCTTCCAGGTGGGCAATAAAAAAACATTATTTACATAGAAAACTGACACTGTATAAATATGTGCGACTCAGACAGTTTTTTCCATTTGGCCGCCTCCTTAAGAAGAAATTAACGCAGCTTCTTTTTCCAGAATCGCCATCAAAAATTCATTCCAGACATCAATTGGACCCGGTAAGCACCAATGGACGCAGTCATTATAACCCTTCATCTATTTATTACCCCAGAATTCACCTGGATGCCCGTCAGGTCTCATCATCATTGCTTTCGTGACATCCATAGTGACAAAGCTCTTGCCTTTCCTGTTTCCTTCCTTTCTAGCTGTTTGAATTTCTTCCACCTGAATTCTTCTCAGTTCCCATTCTTCACCTCCCAAACCAATTTCTCCTTCACCAATAGGACTTGTCCTGTTGCAGCTTCCTCCAGTGTTCCATCCTCCATATTCAAAATGAGATGGTGAATATGTCCTCACAACTGTCACTATGCCCCGACACTCATTGCAGTCATTGATGTAATTAAATGCTGCTCGAAAGGTCATTTGGATGGCTCCTTTGACGCCAACATTGGTAATACTTGAGTCCTGGCAATAAACACATCCTACTATTTTTTCCCCTTCATATAAGTAAATCGGCCTGAAGAACCAATGCTCAACTGCAATGATTGCATAGTCAAGTGTAGGGAGGTTTGTCATCCAACTTTCATCAATCTTGTCAAGATGCAGATTTTCGAATTCCAACGAACCATTGATCACTTTATGGTCTCCAACTACTAGAAATCTAGACCAGAGGGTCATAAGGGTGAAGTCATACTCAGGAAATTGCCATATCCGGAGCCTGTCTTCAGGATCCTTGTAAACGTCTTTCGGAACTTCCTCCTGCAAAAAAATAATATTGTCAGATCCATAAAACTATAAAAAACTTAGCTCTTTTTCGAATATTGTTGGCACTGACCAGAGCCAACAGACAGAGAAGCGATTCCATTTGGTTTCTAGCAACAGAGTCACCAATGAATGCCATTTTGTCTCCGCGAATCATGTCCAAGAAAACCTTGGCATCAAACCTTGGAAGATCACATTCGTTAGGTTTCCATCTCCATTTGAGAAAATCATTGTCCTTCCTCCCTTGCTTGAAACAATTATTTGATTCCGGAATTGTTGCACAGCTTGAGTTTGTATAACGTGATCCTCTATCATCCGGTACCCAATGACCCTTAAACAAGTCACAATTCGCAATCCCATATTCTGAAAAACAAAACATCCATTATCATTGTCAGTAGTTCTAATCTTCATCTTAAACAAGACCAAAGGTAAAAAAAGGAAAGACATTAAAAGAAAAAAAAAAAGGTTATAATTTATGGGAAAAAAAGAGATGAGGTATCTTGAAATACGAACCTTGGTGTCCTACAACTGGTGCATACTGTTGTTTAAAGTCACATCTGGGCAATGGACTCAATAGATATGGGAAATAGAGGAAGAAGCTGAGAATGATGGTCGCAAGAATTGAATACAAGCAGAAACGAGCCAGTTTCCCAGTGTTGCCACATCTCTCCTTTCTGTGATATTGACCAAGTCTTTCTAGGAATAGAGAATAAAACTTCATTTTTCAAGCAAAAGCAGAAAATGGGAAATCTTTTCCTCTGAAAAGTAAAACAATAATGAGGTTTGATCTCCGGAGAATGGGTAATTTCTTCCATTACAAGTTAGTGAGGTACATTATAGAGCTGGTTTTTATGTTCTCTCAGAAGAAAGAAAGTAATGTCTACTTGTTACCATGATTAATCGGCGGAATATCATCGATTTAAGGGAAACAGTCGCTTGTAGATCTTAAACTTCACCTGTTTCACTTGACCAGGACAAACAAGCCTACCGCCATGGACTTTCAAATAATACAGTAATGAATGTAATTATTTATCAATAAATAAATAATTCCAGCCTGATATAGTCTCAACCTTTTCGTCATGGAAAACAATTCTGATATGCATAAATTATTATTATATTAAGAGGTATGGTGTTTTATAAATTTTATCTCTGGACAAAAAGAATGGTATATATATTGCCGTACAGAAATTTTGAGATATAAAATATACTATGTTGCCTCTAAGATAAAAAATTTAAGCCACCCTACTTGGATATAGTGGCCATTAAGAAATCACTCCACACATCAATTGGACCAGGCAAGCACCAATGAACACAGTCATTGTAACCCTTCATCCATTTGTTTCCCCAGAATGCTCCAGGATGGCCATCAGGTCTCATAAGCATAGCCCTTGTCACATCCAGAATCTCAAACTTTTTGTCATTTTTTTCACCTTCTTTTCTTGCTCTTACAACTTCTTTCACCTGAATGTTTCTCAATTTCCAGTCGTTATTGCCTTCCGAATACTCTATCTCTTTTTCGCCGTAGGGGCTCGTCCTGTTGCAGTTTCCTCCAGTGTTCCAAGTTCCATTCTCGAAATGGGCTGGGGCAAATGTCCTCAACAATGTGACTAAATTCCTGCGGCATCCTCTGCAGTTGTTGATGTATTTGAAAGTGGCTTTGAAGGCCATTCCAAGAGCGTCCGCTACATCATATTTAGTGAGGTTTTGTTCATTGCAATAGACGCATCCGATTGCATTGGCGCCTTGGTACAAGTAAATTGGCCGAAAGAACCAGTGAGCCGTTGATATTATAGCATACTCCAAAATGGGTAGCTCTCGACTCCATGTCTCATCAACATGGTCAAGATGCAAATCAAACACTCCAGAAGATGAGCCATTCACCACTCTCTCTTCGCCAACTACCAGAAATCTTGACCACAACATTTTCAGAGTGAAGTCATGCTCAGGAAAATGCCATATCCGATTCCTGTCCTCACGATCTTTGTAAGCATCTATCGGAGTTTCCTCCTGCAATAATATTTGTCAACAAATTAAAGTCAACTTCCATGTGCTTCTTTTGTAAAAATTCCAACTCCGACCCAATTTGGTTTGACCTTATTTTTTTCAAATATTTCGATCATTACTAATTGATTCAATGTTTACAGCTAGCTGACTGATTACCCGGATGTTACAGTTCATGGATTTGACTTTAACTTTTGATTTTCAGTTCCTCTAATTAATAAAATTATTATGATGATAATGTTGTTTCAAACGTTTATTATTTAAGATTTAATATTGAATCATAATTGTGATGTTTAACCACACGCGTTTTTTCGTAGTTTTGGGTTTTAGCTAACACCGATTTCGGAGACTAAAAGAGATTTGATGGATTAAATCTATACTATTTAAAATTTGGGCACAATTAAATCATCTAAAAATTAATATAAAGGCTAAAATTCAGAAGAAAAAATGGCACAAAATGGCTAAAATTTGAACTTAAGTTACTTACATTAATCGGTTTTGATATGAAATTAATACTTAAGGACACAAAATGGCACCCACTTTTTAGCTTATAGTGAAAAATATGAATGCTAAAGTTTTATGAACTGACCTGTGATAAGAGACAGAGAAGGGACTCCATGTGGTTCCTGGCAACTGAGTCTCCAATGAATGCGAGTTTTTTCCCTCGAAGAATTCCAAGAAATGTCTTGGCATTAAACTTTGGAAGATCACATTTCTCAGGTTTCCATCTCCAATTCAGAAAATCTGTATCTCTTCTTCCGTGCCTGAAACAGTTCTTCGATATGGGAATCGTTGCACAGCTTGAATTCGTATACTGTGACCCCCCTTCAAGATCCGGAATCCATCGGCCTTTGAACAAGTCACACTTCTCCTTCTCTACAAGGCCAAACAAAAACAACACAAGGTTTTTTCAGGGTCCATACAAAACCAACTCCATAAGGAAAAAAAACAAGGAATTGAGTTAAAAGTAACCATTTTTCGATTTGCTGAAGATCGGGCTCTGGTCGGTGTCTTGTTTGGGCGTAATTTTTAATGGGTTTGGAGAGTAGAGGAAGAAGATGCTCAAAATGGTAGTAAAAGCGAGAGAAGAAAACAAGAAAGAAGCCACTCGTCCTTTGATGTTGCACCGTTCGTTTTTGCCGTAGCGATGGAGTTTATCTTGGTAAAGAGAAGAAGATGATTTCATTTTTCATCGAATCACAGAGAAACAAAAAATTCAGGAAAAATACAAAGACAAGAACACAAATCTTCAAAAATTGGAATACTAATGAACTTGTTAGGAAAAAACAAATATTCCGTTAAACTGTTATTTATATCACGGCAGTTACAAACTTAAAAACCAATTAACAATTAATATAAAATATGAAAAAAAGAAAGTTTTTTGGGTACATAAAAGCATTTATAGGAATAATTAAAAATTCAGATTTTTTTGTTTATGGGAAAAAATGAGATTTTATTATGGTGCATGCCTTGTGAAAGGAAGGCGAAAAAGGACAAAAAAACTCTGATCTTTCCGCGAGATATCGCAGGCCGTCTGATTTGGAAACTTGCCAGAGTAACACTATGTGATTATACCTGATTTCACGGCGGAAATTTGTCAGTGAGTCAATGCAAGGAAATTTGCGCTTTCAATCTTTATAGTGATCCATTATCGACAGTTGATTTGATTGGCAACTGAGATACGCGTTTTTTGGTCAATTTCAATTCCATTTTTCTCAAGTTGAATGCAAATAGAGGTTGCCTCTTTTGGGGTTTAGCCTGAACAATGACTTAACAGAGTAAGGAGCAAAATCGGCCCATCGCAAAAGAAGTCTAGTACAAAAATTAAACCACGTAAGTCTCAAAATTTTCCAAAATTTCCCACCCAAGGTATAGTTAAATCCCCATGAGGCCCCCCAATTTTTGAAAAATCAAATATTATTCATTTATTAGTTTTGGCCATTACAGTTATGATAAAATAATCATTTAGAGATTTTTATTTAAGTAAAGAAATATTGATTTTTTTTACTCTTTTAGTTTTAAAAATTAATCATTTTCCCTTCAGTTTATTTAAACAAACAAAAATTAATTTTTTTTTCGCTTAGTTTTAAAAATTAACAATTTTTTCCTAGTTTAATTTCAAAAAATTAATCTTTCATCTCCATTATATATGGTTTTTAAGGTTTTATATTTTAGAATGTATTGCCCCCCTCAAACTTTGAAACATTGCACTTACACTCCAAAAACTCAATTTCATCTTTTTAATGACCATTCTTCGTTCCTCTCTAGCGGCATCTTTCCTCCCTCCCTTGTGGTTTCTCGATGCAAAAACCACCAAAAATCAAATAGAAATTGTCAGATTTTTACGCACGGATCTACGCATCGATAAACACACAGATTACTCAGATTGCATTGCATAGTTGTGGGCATCATCTGTGCGACACCGGTGCATAGATAGTTGCATATATCTGTGTGATTTTTGCACAAATATGTGCATAAAAATCTGACCATTTCAACCTAATTTTTTATGGTTTCTGTGTCGAAGAACTATCAAGTAGGAAGAAGAGATACCACCAGAGAAGAAAACGGAAAAAACGATCACAAAAAAGTTGGAATGAAGTTTTTAGGGTGTAACTATAATATTTTAAAGTTTGAAGGAGGCGACTATTTATTTTAAAATATAAAACCCTAAAAACCATACATTGTAAAAGTGAAATATTAATATTTTAAAATTAAAATAGAGAAAAATAATTAGTTTTTAAATTAAAAAAATTAATTTTTATTTATTTAAATAAAAATTTTAATTTTAATTATAACTATTAAAACTAATAAATAAATAATTATTTAGTTTTTTAAAAGTTGAGGAGGCTCACCTTTTCACTATATTTTGGATGGGTATATGGGTCTTGGCCTATTTGAAAGTGAAAATGGTAAGAGGCAAAATGGGCCCATCGCATAAGAAGACTAGAACAAAAATTGAACCACGCGTGTCAAAATTTCGAATCGTTGTGACGTTGTTGCCGACATTCTTTCACTGCGGCAAAAGCCAGTCTGCCCTTTGAAGCATGAGATGTTGAATAATATTTTACTTTTTACTTTTATTTTTGTGATTAAACGTGCGGTGCTGGTTGTTTGATCATCACCTTTCTTTTCAATATTCCTCTCTAGTTTTCCGAATAACTTCCTTACTTCATAGCAGCCAACAATTTAATTATATTCTTGATTTATGAGAGAATTTTGGGGAGTTATTTCTATCTAAATTTAATACAAAAATAAATATATATTTATAAAATTTTAAATATTTATTTATAATCTAATTTTTATTAAAAATCTTAGTTATAGTTAAAAGTAAAACCGTTATTTATTAAAAAAATTAAATTTTTATCACCTGATTTAAAAATCTTATAATTTCTCTTATTCAAAGTTTTTAGGTTTTGAAAATTAACTATTTTACCCTCAAATTCGTAAGTTTTTTTCTCCCTTGTTTTACTACAACAACTATCTAAAGACAAGAGGGAGAGTAGATAACCATCTCTGGTAGTCGAAGAGACATCGTCTCTTTGTTGACAAGACAAAGAGGCGTCATCTCTTAGTCTCCATCGACAAAGAGAAGATGTCTCTTCGTTGACGTCTAAAAAGAAATAAAGAGTTGGTGACCATCTTTAACAACCAAAGAGATGTCTTTGTCTCGTTTTTAAATAATCGTCATCACTAGAGAGAGGAAAAAGAAAATCTAGAGATTTAAAGGTGAAATAATCACTTTTCAAATTTTAAAAATCTTAGATAGAAAAAATTATGAGATTTTTAAACTTAGAGAAGAAAATATACTAAAATTTTAATTTTTTAATAAATAATAATTTTATCTCTAATCCTAATTAAGATTTTTAATAAAAATTAAATCATTGATAAGTGTTTGGATTTTTTAAATTTTATAAATGTATAACCGTAGATGAAAAATTGTCCATTGGCTGAGAATTTTAATTGAGAAATTGAGTGTTATTCTTAGGTGACAAAGTTTTTTCTATATGACATGGCTTATTATTTAGAGAATTGTTTGGTTTTGTTAATCGGACATGACAAGTGAGAGAGTGAAGGCGGGAAAAGTGAATGCTTTAGTGAGATTGCGATAAGATTTTACTGTAAGTGCGAGGATCTTTGTCTAGAATAATAAAGTATAATTTACAAAATAAAAAAATTTATAATTAGAAATATTTTTTTAAATAAAATTTGATTATTTTTAGTATCTAAAATTACTCATTTGTCCTTTGACCGCATTTAAAGTTGGGAGTGTGACAAGGACCATTTATTTATTTTAATGTTATGAATCATGTGATATTATTATTACTTTGTGTTAAAATAAAGGAGTAGGTGTCAATTTAATTTGCACTCGTTTGAAACTTCATAATCTTTAGGGAACAATAAGTAATACTTTTGAAGGTGGGTTTGGACTTGAATGAGTGAAGATTTAGAAGAAGTATGTCATTTGCCACCAACATTGATCAAGAGCAATCCCTTGTTTGATTTTTTTTTTTTCAAATATATTTATTCTTAATTAAGATCTAATTAGAATTGAAAGGGTTTAGTTATAATTTGCCTGTGAGCTTGATTTAGATAATATTTTATTATAAAAATTAAAAATTTTCTATAATATTATTATTTTTAATTTGATATAATAAAAAAAAAATATTAATTTATTAATTTATTTTAATATACTTATATATAATTATTATAAAATATTTTTTATGTTAATTATTATATTAATTAAAAACAAAATTATTTTTGTTTGAAAAATTAATAAAAATAAAATGATAACGAAATTAAAGTTACCTTAGAATTATTAATAATAGAAGATTATCAAAATATTTTATTAATGATAAATCAAATAAAATAATATTAATAATAAAAGATAAATTATTAGAATAATTTTTAAATACCGTGAACCAATCGCCCATACAATCCGAACTTGAGATATTTTTGTTTAAAAAAATAAAAATTTGGAAAACTAGAGGGCGGGTTTTTAGTAGATGAGGAATTTAAAGATAGACTGAAGACAAAGCCCAAACATTGGGCTTAACATGCCATTTTATTCATGCACCTGGAAGGACCCACCCTGGACCTGAATTGCCTCAAACAAACTGAGTGTGTTTCTTTTAAAGTACCATTGAAGTTGAAGATGATGTCAAATTATGTCTGTCTTTCATTTACTTTATAAAGTTTCTCATTGGGTTGTAGAGATTAATTCTAGTTTAATGTTCTATTATGTGGATATGAATGAAGATTAAGCAAAGATTGTTAACTTTAATTTCTCGCCATAATTTTTGGTAAGTAACAAGCCAAGATCTTTCTAGACATCCCAGATATATTGTCGTAGCTTGACAATTACTTTCAAATAGAGCATAGCTTACTCTGAAAGAGATGTAGCATCTTTTGCCAACTTATCCACCAGTACTTCAATAACTCTTACTCATTCATTAAAAGTCAATATAACGTGACTCTGATACCAACTTGTCACAATGCTTTTTGTCGATATGAATTTCATAGCCTTATGAAGACATTAAGTTGCCCACAAAGTTAGCCCACACAAACTGCACACAAACACACAAAGGAGAGACATAATTGATAATTTGTTGCTACTATTCTTTGTATACACAACCCATGTTATTAATCACTATGCCAAATGGCCTACAATTCCGATTATTAAGATATGTAAGTCGTTTTATGTGGTATATCAGTCTATTTCAAAAATGAATCATGCAACACAATCTTCATATCAAGTTACAGTCACATCAAATTTGAAGTCATTCTCCTATTTTTGCTTTGATATTTATCCATAAAGATTACAGAAGTTGAGCAATAATTGTAAGGATGACAATGGGCACTAGTGAAAAATGACATCCGACCAAACTATGTTAAAAAATAGACAAACATTGCAGACGCTCTCACATTCTCCTTCTGCTGCTGATGATAAGTATTCCTATGTATGGCTGCTAGTGAAGGTGGTAGTGTCTTTGGTGAGGAAGCACTGGAATTAATGTTAACTGTTTGTGTAATATAGTTGATTGCAATCATGCTTTAGTTAGTGTCAGCATTGCATAAAACATATTCGGCCATTTTGTTTTCAAATTTCAGCAGCCACTTCCTCTGGTCCACTCAGCAGTCTGAACTCAACCAGTTCTCGCAAGTGAGAAAAGGCACAAATGTTTCTTTCTGGTTTGTTCCTATTATTAAATGACTGTCAATTGTTGAATCAAACTTTTATTATTAAGCATTGACGGTTGGACTGGATAGCTACTTGCATATAGGGATGACAACAGGAAATGGTGGGGAGGAGGTCTCAATCCCCGTAGGGGATATCAATCTTCGTCCCCGTTACGGGGATAAAATGATTTTTCGTGCTTTTTCTGTAAAGAAAATTCTTCTCCCTATCCCCTCTCCATTCCCGTGGGAAAAAATCTCTTTCTTGTACCTGTAAAAAAAAAATATATTTTTTACTTTCTAAATATAATATAAATATATTAAATAATATAATTAAGTAAAATTAAAATTAACTCACTATTTCAAATATCACAAATATATATTAACTACTTTAATATATACAACAAAAACTTAAATAAATTTGAAAAATATAAATAATTTAAAACTATAAAAAATATATTAGTATTTTAAATAAATATATTAATATAAAAGGACAAGGATAGGGGCGGGGAAAGAACACATGTATCCTCATCCTCAGCTCGTCCCCGATTACGCAGACTTTTTTCATCTCCATCTCCGTTTCTATCGAGAAATCTCCTCCCCATTAGAGTTGGGGAGGGTCGGGATCTCTAAAATCGGGCCCAAATTTCCGTCCCTACTCGCATACATGAACAAAATTTTTTGTAAGCCAATGCCACTTGGATTCATTTACTTGTCTTGGGCAAAAACTAAGTAGCCTCTATAGGTAATTTGAGTGATAATAAAAAATGGAGGTAGTAATATTTTAATGTCTAAAATAGAGATAGTAATATGTCATATTACCATTGATAATAAAGATTATCGAAATATAACTAAACAAAATAATATTAGTAATAAAAGATAGATATTGAAACAAATGCCCCTTAGAAAGATTTTTGCCATCCCTATATACAGATTGAAACCCATCAACTGTCTTCTTTGTATATTTCCTAAGATACTGATTAAATTAACCAAACTTAAAGCATTAAACAAAATAAACAACATTTACAAACCCTAAACCACATAATCAGATTATAAAATTACCCTCATTCGAAAAACTAACCATTTGCTCAATTTCTCTCTTTATTTAACTTCCTCTCCTCTTATGATTTCAAATCAGTTTTTTCGAACCATTTCAAATTCTTGACAAAATAGAAGTATTAATCAATTATTTTCTTAATATCAAAGCTAAATTAAAAAAATAAATAAATAAATAAACTGATTGAAAGAGTTGAAATTTGCATTTGAAAATATATTGAGTTATTTTTTGTTATTGTTGTGACATTCAGATCATATTATATAAGGCCAAAGGACTATGTCGCACCTAAAGTATCCTTTCATTTCAAGTTATCACCTCTTAACATTAAAAATTTTATTTCCCTACCTATAAATGATTAAAGTTAACGTTACCCTAATTTCATAAAATTTTATTTTTTCCCCCCTTAAACTTTAAAAACTAACAATTTCTCTCACAGTCCAAGTTTTAAAAAATAACATTTTCCACCCTAAGATTTGGTTTTCAAAATCTAACGCCATCTCTGACATTTCTCTAGTGGCATCTCCTTTGTATTCCTCTAGCGGTCACTTTCTCACCATCTTCCTCTCCGACTGACGGTCTTAAACCTAATAGGAGATAATGTTTTGTCAAGAAAAACGAAACATCATCTCCCCAACGAAGACGAGATCTCTCATCTTCGTTGGGGAAGACAAAGTTAGCTTTGTCTTCCCAAAGAAGCTCAGTTATTTTCGACATTAATCGATGTCATCTAAGCTTTTAAATGAGAGAAGTTTGGCCATCAGAGAGAGAAGAGGCTTTGGGAGATATTTGTTATCAATGATAGCGTCGGATTTGACGTCAGAAATCTAGAAACTAAACTCTAGGAGGGAATTATCAATTTCTAAAACTTGGATTTAGTAGAAAACTTTTAATTTTTAAAGTGTAGGAGAGAAAAAAGATATTAAATTTTAGTTTATTTTTAATATTATAAATAAAATAATGATTTTGTTTTTAAAATCGTTAATTTTAACTATTCATAGGTGAGTATTTGAGATTCTCAAAATTAAAAGATAAAAATTGAGATGATAAGATACTTTAGGTGGGAATAAGTCCTTTGGCCATTATATAATAACAAAATTTATGGGTTCGTAAATGCAAACTTAGGTTAACCCACAAAGTGCTGAAATTTTTTAGAAGTTATAAGTGAGAAAACAGCTACAGACAAATTATGTAGATGTGGGGAAAAACACATCTATTTGCTATTTTGATTTAGGGATGGGAGGGATAATTTACC
This sequence comes from Mangifera indica, assembly GCF_011075055.1. Taxonomy (NCBI): domain Eukaryota; kingdom Viridiplantae; phylum Streptophyta; class Magnoliopsida; order Sapindales; family Anacardiaceae; genus Mangifera; species Mangifera indica. The sequence goes on from NC_058144.1 coordinate 10,510,828, forward strand.
GTTTTCACCCAAACATATGGTTAATAGCTAAATAATCCAAAAGAAAACATTTGATAAAAATAGTTTTACTGTTAATTTAGGACAAACATTATTGGGTAGAATGGTGACGCACAATCAATTTTATTCATATAATTGATTACACAGCTCAGAATAAATATTATATGTTAGGTAAAATGTCGGCCTCGTATATTTTTATTTTATTATTTTCATTCAAACTAGATATTTGACACACTCACGTTATCGCACTGTACTATAATTGTGAAAGGAATGAAAACTGGCCAATCCATCTTCAACCAGTTTATGTGCATGGAAGCCCAATATTTGATAATATTCAATTTCGAAACAGGATATTCCAAGTATCAAACTCTTTGATTAAAAATAAACAAAATAATATTAAGAGAATAATTATTACATTTTTATATACAGGCCAAGGAGCTTATCCCCACTCAAGATTTGTTGAATTCCCAAAATTAATATAAGTTAATTATTTAAAACTCAAATACCCATTTATGAACGGTTAAAATTATTAAAACTAGTTAACATTATCTATTTCTCTCTTTAAGTTTATAAGACTAACAATTTTTTTTAAGATTAAACTTTAAAATATTATATTTTTTTCTCTACGGCTTCTTTCTTTTCTTCCTCCTTTTTTCAATGTTGTCATCGATTGACTTCTTTCTCCTCCCTCTTTTCTAATACTACCTCAAACGAAAAATGTCTTCGTCACTGGACAAAGACAACGTCAGAAAAAGGAGGGAGGGCAAAAATGTGACAATTTAAAGTTTAATTTTGGGGGTAAATTTTTGGTTTATTAAACTTAGAGGAGAAATGGATAATGTTTTATTATTTTTAATATATTACTAGTTAATAATGATTTTATCCCTATAATTTAATTAGTTCTGTTAATTTTAACCATCCATAAATAAGTGTTTTGATTTTTAATAGTTAACAGATATTAATTTGAGAATACAACAAACCTTAGTTGAGAATAAATCCCTCGGCCTTATATATATTCGGAAGATCCATAATTTGTAATATATAGTAACCACAATCAATGGGTCAAATTGCGTAAGCCTGATATAGTTTGTATTGTATATTAAAACTCAGGGGACATCCATGTCACATGGGAGTTGAAGCAGATGCAGGGTCCTCACATGTGAGCCTGCCAAAAACCCAAACAAAATCGATTTAAGATACAAATTTCTCAGCTGCCATGTTGCCCTATTAACCCTTAACTTCCCATCTTATGTCGCCAGCTTACATCTCTACCCATCTAATCAGAAACCCACAAAATTCCAGATATCTCAAAACGACAAAATTTATACATTCCCTTTTGCTTTATCTTCTTCTTTTGACGGCTTTGTATTATTTTCTAACTTGTAAATGTCATCCAAATCCCCATTTTTTTCCTTTAGGTTAAGACGTAATTATTAGTGAGAATTAATATTCTGATGATTATTATACAGTTATTTTTCTGCAGAGTAATAAAATCTGAGTTATTTATTGCTCTTAGATATATAAAACATAGGAGAAGATAGGGAATATAGTCCCTGTCTTCAAATATTAGTAGTTTAGTACTTCAGGGTCTGTATGATTAATGAACTTGTCCCAGCTTGCTCGGCCTCCTCACATGGGCTTCCTAAATTTTTATTTTTCAGTCCCCACTTCACTACATACTGCCTTGTAGTTTTATTTTATTTTATCTCCTCATTTTGTTTATATCAAAACAAATAAAAGCTGGTGATTTGTTTTCATGTGCATAGAAAAATAAGAATGATGAGCCTTTGGGGAATTGGGCATTTCATTACTTAATTAAGGGCAAGTAATAAAAACAGTTTATCACATACAAATGATCAGAAAAGTTCAGGTCTTAATTTGCACACTCTAATGAAATACTTAATTAGAAAGAGCAATATGTTTCTCTAAATTGGTGTGACAAAAGACTGTACCAACTGGGCTAATGTCCAGCCAATCTTCAATTGATTATAATTATTTTTTGTGGACTTCTTGGTCTTAATTCCACCATGTAGCATCATTAAGATTTAACAAAGTCAATTAATTCATCTAATCATAATCCCCCATGGAGAAGAAACTTCTTTGAAGCTTGTTAATTCCATCATTTTCTGCAAGTAATTCAAAGTTCAAACTGCCCAGGTCAGATGTAGCTGTCACTTTTATTTTCCACATAATTTATCTCTTACGTAACCTCTAATTTTTATTATTTTGAATATTATTTTTTTAATGAATTTATTAATATTTTAGCTGGAGTTACCTTTTTTGTGATGAATTTATTAATATTAGTTGTAATTTCCTTTATGAAGAAACAGAAATTAGACACTTCGTTTCCTTTATTAAGACCACAGAAATCGATTGTATGAAATCAAATTCATGTTTTTCCTCTTACACAATCTCATTTGTCAACCTCCACGATTAACTGTTTCCATTCTGATTTCGAAGATCCGGATATCAGTGGATTACAGATGAAACTTTAACTGTCATTCATTTTGATTTTAGTGGTGTACAAATCTCATCACTGAGTTTCAAGTTTTCAAGTTCAATTCATTGCTTCTCTTCTGAAACTCGATCTGGGCATCAATGGCTCCAAACTCAGTTGTGGTGTCCATGGAGAAGTGTAGTGATGTCCCTTTAGTAGAGCTCAATGGCTCAGATTCATCGTTGTTTCCCGAGAAACAAAAGGGTGTAAGTCCTAAGCAATTCACATGGTTTCTTTTCCTTAAAGCTCACAGAGTCTTCAGCTCTCTTTCATGGCTTGCCAGGGCTGTTCAAACCATGTGTGTTTCAGCTAAGAAACGCATTGCATTGTCTGAGGTCAGTGATGATGAGCCTAAAAACAGAGGAAGATTGTATAGGTTTATCAAAGGGTTCTTGGTTTTATCAATTGTAGCTTTGGTTTTTGAAGTTGTTGCACATTTCAAGAAATGGAACTTGAATCTGATGCAGCCATGGGAGGTTCGGGATCTCGTGCAGTGGCCTTATATGGCCTGGTTGTCATTTAGAGTCGATTACATCGCTCCATTAGTCATAACACTATCAACATTCTGCACTGTACTCTTCTTGATTCAATCTCTTGATCGTTTAGTCCTCTGTCTCGGTTGTTTCTGGATTAAGTACAAAAAATTGAAGCCAAAGATTGAAGCCGAACCCCATGACATTGAAGATTCTTCATTTTTTCCAATGGTTCTTGTCCAGATTCCGATGTGCAATGAGAGAGAGGTAATACAACTAAACTAAACTTGTTATAATTGTTTTGTATGTCTTTCTGTGGCTGACTATAAAAGTCCTGTGTTATTTAGGTGTATGCACAATCCATTTCTGCAGCCTGTCAGCTTGATTGGCCGAAGCACCGGATTCTAATTCAAGTTCTAGATGATTCAGATGATAAGCATTTGCAGCTATTGATTCAAGATGAGGTCTCTTCTTGGCGAGAGAAAGGAGTTAACATAGTCTATCGACATCGATTAATCAGAACCGGTTACAAAGCTGGCAATCTTAAATCAGCCATGGGCTGTGACTATGTTAAGGACTCTGAATTTGTTGCCATATTTGATGCAGACTTCCAGCCCAATTCTGATTTCCTCAAACAAACAATTCCTCACTTCAAGGTATCATGTAAAGAGTAACTGGAATAATGTCAAATTTCCAAATAAAATGTTTTGTTGATGATTACTGAAGCTATTTGCGATATTTTGCAGGACAATCCTGAGCTAGGTCTTGTTCAAGCTCGATGGTCTTTTGTGAACAAGGATGAGAACTTGCTCACCAGGCTGCAAAACATCAATTTGTGCTTCCATTTTGAGGTGGAACAGCAAGTCAATGGGCTTTTTCTCAATTTCTTCGGATTTAACGGAACTGCAGGAGTATGGAGAATTAAAGCCCTGGAAGAATCAGGAGGCTGGCTTGAAAGAACAACAGTTGAAGACATGGATATTGCAGTAAGAGCACACTTGAATGGTTGGAAATTCATCTTCCTTAACGATGTCAAAGTCCTCTGTGAGTTGCCTGAATCCTACGAAGCTTACAAGAAACAACAACACCGCTGGCATTCGGGTCCGATGCAGCTCTTCCGTTTATGTCTTCCTGCAATTATAACTTCCAAGGTAAACTTAAAACTCCATTTTTAAACACTTAATAGTTTCCTAAACAATATAAGTGTCTTTCTCTGACCGATTGATTTTATGTTAAATGCAGATATCAATCTGGAAGAAGGCAAACTTGATATTTCTTTTCTTTCTTTTGAGGAAACTCATTCTTCCCTTTTACTCGTTCACTCTGTTTTGTATTATATTGCCATTAACCATGTTCATACCAGAGGCAGAGCTCCCCATTTGGGTGATTTGTTACGTCCCGATTTTCATGTCTCTTCTGAACATTCTCCCGGCTCCAAAATCCTTCCCTTTCTTGGTTCCTTATCTCCTCTTCGAGAACACAATGTCCGTCACAAAATTCAACGCCATGGTCTCCGGGCTATTCCAGCTCGGAAGCGCATACGAATGGGTGGTGACAAAGAAGACAGGAAGATCATCAGAATCCGACTTAATCGCTTTCGCCGAAAGGGAATCAAAATCTTCAACGGACGAGAAAATCCTGAGAAGACACTCCGAGTCCGGCCTGGAACTGTTAAGTAAACTCAAGGAAGAAGAAAAAATCCCCCCATTAAAGAAGAAAAACAGACTCTACAGGAAGGAACTGGCGCTTGCATTTCTTCTACTCACAGCAGCAGGAAGAAGTTTATTATCCGCACATGGAGTCCATTTTTACTTCTTGCTGTTCCAGGGTCTGTCGTTTCTTGTGGTGGGATTGGATTTGATCGGTGAGCAAGTAAGCTGAAAGTGAAAAAACATGTAGAATTTGAAGTTTATACAGGTGAAGAACAAAGTTCCAGGGCAGTTGAAAATTGAACTGGGACTGGAATTGAAGTTGAATATAGGAAGAAATTCAAAATAAATTAAAATTTGGCATCTGAAATTAGTAAGGCATGTTACTTTCCTTAAAATGAAAGAATTACTAAGGCTTGTTTAAGAGATGAGTTTGTTGTACACTCATATATGTATTAAAATTCTTTTTTTTTTAATTTTATTTTTTTCCTTTTACTAATCGAAATTAGTTGCTAAATTTAATGTTAGATATTCATGTACTGTTAGATTAAGATTTTTTGTGCGCTTGATGGTGTAATTTTTGAGATTATTGTTGATTTAACTGTAATTTAATAATTTAGTACTATAAGGTAATAGATTGACGACCATCTCCATTCCAACCGACAGTTGACGTTCTCACCAACTTCTTCTGTCGTTAGACGTAGACGTCCATTGGCCATTTTTGTCGGAATCATCTTCGTCCAACAAAAAGATGAAGATGATTCGTTGTCTTTATCTTTTTAAATCGGACAAAAATGATTTATTTTCATCTCTTCAGAGCACACGAAAACGATTTGTCTTCATCTAGCTAAAGATTGGCGTCATTTTTGTCTAGTCTGATCGATTTTTGGAGAGGAGTGAAAGTAATTGTATTGGTGTCGGTGTCGCTTGCTTGTGACTCTCTCACGGATTCTAGAGAAAAGGAAAGAAGACAACTACGATATCACTGGAGGATAGCTCGAGCATTAGAGAGAAGACAAAGTCGACATTAGTTTGGTCTCAAACAAAGGAGGAGGCCAAAGACAGAGAAAAAGATGCAAGAGGGTGATCTGTAAATTAAAGAGAAGATGAAACTAAATTTTTCAAAAGTCTAGGGGGCAACTGTAAATGCAAATATATGGAATCTTTAAAATTATTAAATAATATTCTTACCCACAACTCTAATTAAAAATTTCAATAGAATAATAAATTTTTTAATTTTTAAAACTTTACAAATAAAAGTTTAATAATATACCAAATCTTACCTCGAAATTAGTCTTTTGGTCTAGTTTGGCAAAATTGAAGTAATGCAGGCAAGCTCGATGTTCGGCGGGAACAATGGCATTCTCATGTTACTCTTTTTAATTTTTCTTTTTAAATAATTTCTCGGATTCTTTTGTTTAAATTTAAATAATATTTCTAAAGTTTCTTCTTTAGCTCTACATGGCCGTTTTTGCCACTGCTTATATTGATATCACAAAAGATGAAGACCAACAAATTGTTATAAACTCTATTTGGAATAATATAAAAGTTTATTGATAGTGGAATTGAATATAATAAATAATTATGTAAATGATTTATTAATTAATTGATTTTTGAAATATAGTATATTCTCTGTTATATATAGGGTCTGTCTTTTAACATTTAAATGATCTCATAGAGGTTAAAAAATATTTAAATAAAATTTATTTAAATATTTAGTTAAATAATTTACCGGTTTGACCCACTCTAGGTCGGTGCAATCCTCATTAATTGGTACAGCCTTTCATATTGTCAAGTATTATTTATTGGGAGCTAGATCTTGACTTAAATATGAACATTTTGTAAATTTGAAACTTGTTAAGTAAGATACAACACGTTAAATCAAACTGTACAAAAGTCATATGTATGTAATAAGATAAGCATAAAATTGTCTTAATGCTACGTCAGACACTGATGTTTTGGAAAGGCCAAAAGACTTGTCCCTGCAGAAGGATAAGTGTAATCTCAATCTTGTTCCGTTCTGTTATCAAAAATTTAAATTCCCATTAGTGAGTAAAATTTTATTTAAAAAATTCAGTTAATATTAAAGATAAAAGTTATTATTTAATAAAAATATTTTAAAAATTAAAGTTTTATTATATTTTCTCTTTTTAGTTTAAAAATTTAATAATTTTTTCTTATTTAAAGTTTAAAAAATAAGAATTTTTTTCAAAGGTTTTGAAACCATCATCAGAATTCACCGTCTCCAATATTGTTGGCTCTCTCTCCTAACTTATCTTTTTTTGTTGACTTGTTTTCAATCACTAATGATAGTGATTTTTTTTAACAAAGATGAAATCGTCTTTATATAAGTGTCTTCGTTTCGAATGAAGACGAAATTATCTTTATTTAAGAAGGAGACACTTCAACAAATACAATTTTGTCTTCATTAGAGGTAATTGCTTTAATTGGAGATATGAGTATGATTCAATAGGGAGAGATACCATTCATATTTCATTGACAGGGTTCTAAATAATTTAATTTTCCAATTAATTTCATGAAATTATTAAATACAAATTGAAATTATTACCTACAAAAATAAATGAGTATTCAAATTGTTTTAATGAAATTATTATCCAAAAAATAACTGAATTTCTATATTGTAGTCCTGACCACGATTCATAAACCGGTGGTTCATGGTTTAAAAAAATAAGAACCCTAAATCAGAACCGTTACAGGACGATTTTGTAACTAGTTCAAAACTGACAATTCTGGTTTATGATCCTGGTTCGAAACCGAGATTGAACCATCAATTCTAATACACGACTCTGATTTATTTTTTAAATTATTAATTATAATAATTAAAAATTTAAAAAAAAGCTTAGACTTAATTTTTCAATTAAGTTTCTTACGTATCTTCTTAGGGTTTAGAAGAATCAAAGTCTACGTAGTCTTCTTATCTTTACGTATCCGATAGCTGGCGGTACCCCCTTATCTTATCATTCACCTCCGCTATTTCGACTATTGCTCCACCTCTACATATTGACTTTCACTTTCTTGTGTTGAAAAATCTTCTACAAATTAATTTTTATTCACATTTGATATATATGAGTATTGACCGAATCTCTTATTACTTGAAGAATTTCTACTATTTACCATTTTTTAATAATAAATAAAATTAATTATAAAAGATAATAAAAAAATAATAAATAATAAATAAAATTAATTATAGAGATAAATTCTATAATTAATTATGAATTGTATAATAGAAATTAAAATTGTAATTAATGAAAAATAAAAAAAGAATTTAATTGAATTTGAGAAAAGAGTTTGAAAGATTAAGAGAGTATTGAAAATTGAGAGAATGAAAAATGAGAATAAATAAGAGAGTTTGAAAGATTGAGAAATTATTTATAGGAGAAATTTTGAAAAAATAAAAAAAAGGTGGGGAAATGAAATTGTACAATTATGCAGGGATGTCCCTACAAAAACTAAAAATGCAGGGGTTGTCCCAGTATTTTCCAGGGAACCAATGCAGGGACCATTTGATTCTTTTTTAATTTTTAAAAATAAAAAAAATTAAATAATTTAATACCGTCGGTTCACAAGGCTTTGAACCGGCGATTTAATCGCCAGTTTATGAACCGGTGGTTTGACGGTTTAAAAATAGAAAAATCAGAACTAAACTTTCAAATTTCAGTTTTGGTTCCAGTTCATGCCGATTATGGTTCTATCTGTTTCGGTTTAAGATGGGTCGGTTTCGGTCCGATTCACGAGCCAAACCGACCCGTGGCTTGTCTACTATATTAATTTCATGAAATTATTACATAAAAAATAATTCAATCCAAAATAATAGATATTATAAGATTATTACCTTAAAAAATAATTGAATTTTCAAATATAAAGTATATTTTATTAAAAATAGAAAACGTCCATTAAGCCCCCTCTAGTGCTCAGCAAAATAACATTATAAAACCATCTTATCATTTTTACAAAAAAATGTTTTAAACCCCTCAACGTAAACACTTAGGAAAATATCATAAAATATCAATTATACTTTACAATCCAAACTATAGGAGATAAAATTTTATTTATTTTAATATTATTGATAAAATAATATTTTTATCTTTACAGTTAATAACTAAATGTAATAGAAATTAGATGATAGATGAGTGTTTGAGTTTTTAAAAAGTAAAGAATAAAAGTTTGAAAGTACATCAAACCTTAATTAGGAATAAGTCCTTTGCCTATTAGAAATGTAGAATATACAAAAAAAAAAAAAAATTCCCCATCATTTATATAACTATTATTCTTACAAAAATTGTTTTTTTGGCGTGTGTAAACTATATTTTTAATTTTATTTATAATTTTCATTTGCAATAAAATGTTTATAAGACAACATTGGGTATTACAGGGTTTTTATTTAAAAAATCTTACTTGCTAGAACTAAGCTGGTTTTTTTTTTTTTTTTGGGTAACTAGCTAAGCTGTTTATACAATGTTTATGTCCTATGGCACCGGAAGTAAATCCAGTTTATGGATGAAATGGCAACAACCCCTTCGAAATATATATAGTGGGATTTGACCATGACTAAGGACTTGGAAGTTGGAAGCATGCACCAGGAAGCATTTTCCGGTCAAAAGACTTGGAATTTACGTATTAATAAAATTATATATACATAAATAGGTATATCTTTTATATATATATAAAAATAATTTTGAATTAATAATAGGTCAAAGATTATTTCCATCCAAAGTATATTGTTTCTAACCTTTTGAAATTTAATCTTATTTTCCCCTCTAAACCTTAAAAATTAAAAATTTTCTTTTATATCAAGTTTTAAAAAATGACATTTCTCCCCCTAAGATTTTGTTTTCAATCTCTGGTGCTATTACTAGTAACGAAGAGTCTCCAATGCATCACCATGTTGTGATAGTCTCTCTTTCTTCCCCTGAAACTCCGACCAACAAAGATCTCGTTTGGGAAAACAAAGAGTTTCATCTTCCCATACGAGATCTTCATTGGCCATAGTTTCAGAGGAGGGAAAAGAGATCGCTAGAGCATTGTGATGTGTCGAGGACTCTTCGTTATCGACGATGACACCGAAGATTGAAAACTAAACCCTAGGGGCAGAAATTTATTTTTTAAAACTCAACCTAAGGGAAAAACTTTGATTTTAATTTATTTTAATATTACAGATAAAAATAACGATTTTACCTTTTAAACTAACCGACTTAAACCTCCATGAGTGGGTGTTTATAATTTTCAAAATTAAAAAGTGAAAATTTAGGAAAATAACATACTTTGAATGAGAATAAATTATTTGACTTTAATAATAAAATAATATATAATCATATGATGATATATATAAATATATACTTGTTTATATATTAAAAAATAGGTATACAATTATAAATGTACCCTTAATTTATTCTTATTTTGTTGCTAAAAAGGTCTCCTGTATAAACTAATGAAAAATTTTCTTCCTGTTTGTTATTTTTTTAAGTGATATTATATGTATTAATGAAATTTTTTCATATAATTATTATACATTATTTTATTCTTATTTTAAAAATATTTATTTTACGATTACAATTGATGTGTTAATAATTTTATCAGTATTTTTATATCAAATCCATTTTATAAAATTGAAAATTTATAGAAGAATGCCCACCGGCACTCGTGCCTTTGTCTCTGGAAGATTCAAATATTATTGCCTTGAATACAGAGATTACGTATTATACAATTTAGAAACGACCGAACAACTTATTCCCACCTAAACTTTGGTGAAGTTTTAAATTTATATCTATTAATTTAAAAAAAATTAAATTATTTTTTAATGTTAAAATTTATTATTAGAGTTAAAAATAAAAATATTTAAAAACTAAAATTTTATCATATTTTATCCCTAGATTTAAAATTCTAACACTTTATTTTCATTTAAAGTTTAAAAAATAACTATTTTTCTCTTAAGTTTTGAAATTTTCATTGAAGACAACAAAATTTATTGTCTCCATCCGCATTCTTTCCCCCTCCCAAAAGTAACCATACTTGTTGTGTGTTAAACAAAATTATTTTCGTCTCCAAAAAAGATGATGAATTGTATTTGTTTGAGACGGAGACTTTAACGATCTTCAACTAGACTTTAGGGTTTTAGACTAAAAGAGAGAGAGAATGCGACTAAAAGAGGTGAAGTTCGCATATCTGATAACAATTTCAAAACTCTAAAAAAGAAATAATTATTTTTTAAACTTTAAATAGAAAAAAATTATTAAAATTTAAATCTAGAGAAGAAATATGATAAATTTTTAATTTTTTAATTAAATAATATTTTTACTCTTAACCTTTAAAAAGATAAATATTTAAATTATTAAAAGTAAATAAATATGAACTTAAGATTTAACCAAACCTTGCGTGGAAATAAGTTTTTGCCTTTAAAAAATAAAGCTGCATACATCGTGTAAATGGTGAAATATTAAAATGGGGTTTTTATCCTTAACCTTTCCTGAGGTCTGCGTTTTATTTTTTTAGCACCCAACAAGTATAAAAGCACAGTTACCTCCTGTCATGTTTCAAAATTGTCACCAACGTCCACTCAAAGCCGTTTGTTAACTGTAGGTGTTAATAAAACTTTAAAATTCTCAATATTGCCTTACAATAAATATAACTGACTTATTATCCAATTTGCCATCCAACAGTGTCATCATCACCTCTAATCATCCACACCGTCGATCAAAAATCTGATGCACTGCATGTCGAAATCCTTTTCTGCATCAATTTTGACTGCAAATTACACAAGTACCATCAAAGAGTAAATCCTTCTTACTCAAAAAGTTACCCGTGACTGTCAAGTCCAACCACTCAAGTTGAAGCCATCAAGCCGGAGACATGATGCAATTCCTATCAAATCATCCCACCAACCACCACCTTAAATTTTTCGTAATACCTCCATTGAAATGATGCAATTCCCATCAAATCACACCATTCTGATATGATTCCTTCCCAATACCCCCTACAACTGTTCCTTCTTCTTCTTTTCAATCTTTATCTTGCCATCGAAAATTCCACTAGGAAGAAAGTGAGTAAAATTGAAATTGTTGGAGTGCAACATTTGTGAATGTTTTTTGAATAATTGCATCAATTAAAAAAGGAGAGAGAAGAAAACCATTACATTGATAAATGATGCCGATGGTAAAAAAACCTTACTCTCTTCTTCAAATCTCCTCAATTATCAATATGTTATGTTAGTTTGTGTTGTTTTCTCTTTTTATAATTGGGTCCAATGTTGGTGGTAGTGGCAGTGGCTATGGTGGGTAGTGGTGTTAATAATAGTGTGTGGGGGTTGTTGGTGAAGAATAAGAGGATTGGATTGAAGACAAAAAACACGATGGAATTATTAATGAGTTGTGAAAACAACAAAGAAAATTGTTGTCTTTTTCTTTAATATATGTTATAAATATAATAGTATAATGAAAGATGATAAAGCTTTTTGAGAGAGATTTATAATGGAGCAAGGGAGAAATAAAAGCAATGAAATTGAGAGAGTATTTGTCGGATACAGAGAGAATTATAAAAGTGAGAGATGAGAAGTAAGAAAGAGAGTTGCAATTCGGATGAAAGGAAGTATGTATAAATTGAGAGATGATGGGAGGTATTTATACACAAATTTTTACCAACTCCCTTTGACAATTTAGCTTACTCATATAAAAGACATTTAATGTCTTCCTTCAATTTTCCAATTTCATCATCATATAGCCACTATTCCATAAATGTTTTCCCATGGATTTGCTTTGACTTGCTCAGGTGGAAAGCCACCTAGATATGTAACACTCCCCCTTGAATTTTCACCATTTACAGATAATTATATTAACTTTGCTAAGAAAAAACCCAGTGGGATAAAAATCAAAGCAAAGAAACATAATTATTTAATGTCCTGTAAGTTGGTGTTGGACGTGCTTAAACTGTCTCATTAAAAACCTTACTAGGAAAACCCAGTGGGACAAAACCTAGTCAAGGAAAAAAAAGTACAGTGCACATTTTGTCTACAATATTATATACTTCAAAAATTGCTCTGATAAATGCTCTCTCTGATGAATACTCCCCCTCTTTGTAGTGGGGTTAATTTGGTTGCTTATTGAGCCGTCGCATCCCAATGTTATACACTAACTTCTCAAATGTTGATGTCGGTAGTGTCTTTGTGAACAAATCTGTCAGATTCTCACTAGATCTGATTTGCTTGACATCAATCTTCCTACTCTGCTGGAGCTCATGAGTGTAGAAGAACTTTGATAAAATATGTTTGGTTCTGTCTCCTTTGATGTATCCTCCTCTAATTTGGGCAATACGTGCTGCATTATCTTCATATAATATGAAATTAGTATCTATTGTAGAGGGAAGACTGCATACATTCGGGATATGATGGATGACAGATCGTAACCATATGCATTCTCGGCTAGCTTCATGAAGAGCTAGAATTTCTAAATGATTTTAAGAAGTTGCAACCAAAGTCTGTTTGGTGGAGCGTCATGATATTGTTATGTCATTATAAGTGAAAACATATCCCGTATGTGAACGGGCCTTATGGGGGTCAGAAAGATAACCAACATCTGCATATCCAACCAAACTAGGATTTTTAGGGGATTTGACAGAATAAAATAATCTCAAATCTCTAGTTCCACATAGGTAATGGAATATATGTTTGATTCCGTTCCAATGGCGACGGGTTGGTGTAGAGCTAAATCGGGCCAACAAATTAACTACAAAGGATATGTCCGGTCTAGTGCATTGGGCCAAATATAATAAGGCTCCAATGACATTCAGATACGGTACTTTAGGATCGAGTATTTTTTCATCTTCTTTTTTAGGACGAAATGGATCCTTTTACGGATCAAGAGACCGGACAACCATTGGGATGCTCAAAGGATAAGCTTTATCCATATTAAAACGTTTTAATAATTTGTTGATATAGGCTGATTGATGGATAAGTATTCCATTTGAATTGTACTCGATCTGCAGGTTGAGACAATATTTGGTTTTCCCTAAATCCTTCATTTCAAATTCTTTTTTAAGATATTCAGCACTTTTTGAGAGCTCTTCAAGAGTTCCAATTAAGTTCATGTCATCAACATAAACTACTATAGTGGAAAATCTCGATTCTGACCTTTTGATAAAGACACATGGGCATATAGAGTCATTCACATAGCCCTCTTTTTTCAAATATTCACTGAGGCGATTATACCACATACGTTCGGATGGTTTTAATCCATATAATGATCTTTGTAATTTGATGGAGTACATGCCTCTTGGATTGTCCCCTTTCACTTCAGGCAATTTATATCCTTCAGAGAGTTTCATATAAATTTCATTGTCTAAATTTCCATATAAATAAATAGTAACTACGTCCGTTAAATGCATATTCAATCCTTCAGAGACTGTTAAACTGTTTAAATATCTGAATGTGATTATATCCATCATAGGTGCATATGTTTCATCAAAGTCTATATCGAGCATTTGGGAAAAACATTGGGCTACAAGTCTGGCTTTATATCTAGCAATTTCATATCTTTCATTTATTTTTCTCACAAATACCCATTTATATCCAACGGGTTGTATGTCTTGAGGTGTTGGAACTATAGACCCAAACACTTGACGTTTTGCTAAAGAAGTTAATTATGCTTGAATTGCTTCTTCCCATTTAGGCCAATCATGTCTTTGTTTACACTCAGCCACAGTACGTGGTTCAAAATCATCATCATTCAGAATTTCAGTAGCTACTGCAAATGAGAATATATCATCAATTATAATTGTTTCACGATTCCACATCTCTCGTGTATGAACATAATTTAAAGATATTTCAATATTTTCATTTTCCTGTTCTTTAGAGGTTTGTGCCACTTTAGGGGTTTGTACCACTTTAGGGACTTGAGTCTCTTTAGTGACCATAACCTCTTCTGGAGGAATATTAGAGAGTGGATTTTTCAATTATCTTAGGATCATTATGATTGATATTTGTTTGATTATTTGCCTTTCTTTTTCGAGGAACAGTGTCATTTGATCCAACAGGTCTACCACACTTCTGACGTATAGTAGATTGATCAATTACGGCTTGAATGGACTGTTCAGCAGTCACATTAATTCTTGTTGGTGCATTAGCAGCTGGAACATGTGATTTTGTCACTTTTGTCGTATCTACAAATGCATCAGACATTTGGTTTGTAATAATTTGTAAATGCACTATCTTTTGTACTTCAATTTCACTTTGGGATGTGCGAGGATCTAAATGAGACATGGTAGATACATACCAAATAAGTTCATGCCTAACTTTAGGAGACATTTTCTTTTCTCCTAAAGATGGGAAAGTTGTCTCATCAAAGTGAAAATCTATAAATCGTGCAGTAAAAAGATCACCTATTAATGGTTCCAAGTACTTGATAATGGATGGTGAATTATATCTAACGTATATTCCCAAACGACATTGGGGTCGCATTTTTGTGCGTTGAGGAGATGCAATGAGGACATATACAGCATAACCAAATATTTTCAAATGAGATACATCAAGTTGGTAACCAATGACCAACTGTAGGGGAGAATATTGATGATAAGAAGAAGGTCGCAAGCGAATTAACGTTGCAGCATGTAATATAGCATGTCCCCACATAGAAATAGGTAATTGACCTTTTAATAATAAAGTGCGTGCAATTACTTGGAGTCGTTTGATAAGAGACTTAGCTAATCCATTCTGTGTGTGGACATACGGGATTGGATGTTTAACCTCAATCCTTATAGACGTGCAATAATCATCAAATATTTTGGATGTAAATTCACCAGCATTATCGAGCCGTATTGACTTGATCAAATAATCTGTGAAATGTGCCTTTAATTTGATAATTTGTGCTAATAGTTTAGCAAATGCAATATTTCGAGTAGACAATAAACAAACATGAGACCATCAAACAGATGCATCAATTAAGACCATAAAATAACGAAATAACCACTTAGTGGATGAATGAGTCCACATATATCCCCTTGAATCTTTTGCAGGAATGATGGGGATTCAACTCCAATTTTGGAGGGAGATGGTCTTATTACTAATTTACCTTGAGAACATGCAGTGCAAAATTTTTCACTGGACAATAAGATTTTATGATTCTTTAATGCATGCACATGTGAATTTTCAATAATCCTACGCATCATTGTAGATCCTGGGTGGCCTAAGCGATCATGTCAAAGCATAAATGTTTTTGGATCATAGAACTTCTGATTCGATATCGCGTAGGTTTCAATTGCTTTTATAGTACAATCCAGATGATAAAGCGGGTAATTTTTCTATTACATGCCTTCTTTCGGAGGCATTATTAGTGATACATAGATATTATGCACCATTTTCATTCATGGTTTCAATATGATAACCATTGTTTCTTATATATTTAAAACTCAGTAGATTTCTTCTGGATCTACTTGAATATAATGCATCATTGATGTTTAATTTGATCTCATTTTTTAATACAATTGTAGCTTTTCTGGAGCTTTCAATCAAATTTATTGATCCTGATATAATATTTACTTTAGCCTCTATTGGTGATAAAGTTAAGAAGAATTTCTTTTCTTTTAATATTGTATGGGTGGTTGCACTATCGACCAAACATATGTTTCCATCACCAGCTTTTGAAGTTAACGCTTTAATTTTGGAGTCCATTTCCTTTCATTTTAAAATTTACATTAGTTATTACAAAATTTGAAAGGAAGAAACATATAATACTAATTACACACTATAATATACATAATTTCTTAGTCTTGAAGAAATTCTAAAAGATCAAAATTTGCCAGATTGATAGGGTCTGGATTATCAACACAATTTGATTCAATCTTTTTTGTCTTCATTTTTAATAGATGCTTGGTATAAATCTACCAGATGTCTTGGCGTACGATAGGTACGCGACCAATGACCTTTAGAACCACATCTATAACATTTACTTTCATGGTTCTGTGGTTTATTCTGCATCATTTTCCCTTTATCTTGTTTTGCTTCATCTCTAGTCCTTTGAATGTGGAAAGATTTTCTATTATGACTACCTTTGGATCGAAACTTATTTCGTCTAAAACCTCGTATGCGCCCATGATGACTACTACTAGTAGTTGCGTTCACTTCAGGGAACGAGACAGTACCAGTGGGGCGTGTCTGATGGTTCCTTAATAACAATTCATTATTTTGCTCAGCCACCAATAAACATGATATTAGTTCAGAATATTTTTTAAAATTTCTTTTCCTATATTGCTGCTGCAGGAGCATATTTGAGGGATGAAATGTGAAAAAAGTTTTTTCTAACATATTTTCTTCAGTTATTTTTTGTCCACATAATCTCATTTGAGAGACAATTCTGAACATGACAGAGTTATATTCACTTACAGATTTAAAATCTTGTAAACGTAAATGAGTCCATTCATATTGGGTCATTGGTAATGTAATTGATTTATGATGATCAAATCTTTCTTTTAGATTTCTCCATAATTTTAGTAGATCCATAATATCCATGTATTTTGCTCGTAGCCCTTTATGGATATGATGACGAAGGAAAATAGTAGTTTTAGATTTATCCTGCTGAAATGCGTTATTTCCTTCTTTTATTGTTTCTCCAAGGTTCATTGATTGTAGATGGAGAACTGTGTCCAAGGCCCATTCAGAATAATTTTCTCCATCCAATCGAAGGGCAACATATTGAAGTTTTACAAGATTTTCAATTTTCACCAACTGCAGGTTGATGAAAAAAATAATAATTAGTGATATAATGAGGAAAAATTATATGCGAACTTCAGGTTCGTATCTGTCATATATTCATAAAACTTCTGGTTTTATGATTAATATTCATAATATTATAGTATGTAAAACTTACATAATATTTTAAACTTTTGTTTCATTATTTTCATCACTTATGCAATCTTTAGGTTACAAGTGAGATGTAGTTATACTAAATATTTTAGTGAAATATAGGACTTCAGACCTATATATATTTTCTCATAATTTTATAATTTTCAGGTTACAAATCATATCTCTTAATCATATTTAGGACTTCAGGTCCATATTCATAATTGTGTAACTTCAGGTTACAAATAATGTTCAGGACTTCGGGTCCAAATTTATGATATTTTGCAAACTTCGGGTTACAAATAGGGTATAATTATAACTAAAAAATTAAATGACAGCATAACAAAAAATAAGATATATATAAAACTTGAGAGATGCTAATAATATACCTAAGCAGATGGTGCTGATAACGTGTTATAAATATAATAATATAATGAAAGATGATGAAGTTTTGAGAGAGAGATTTATAATGGAGCATGAAAGAAATAAAAGCAATGAAATTGAGAGAGTATTTGCCAGATACAGAGAGAATTATAAAAGTGAGAGGTGAGAAGTAAGAAAGAGAGTTGCAATTCGGATGAAAGGAAGTATGTATAAATTGAGAGATGGGAGAAGGTATTTATACACAAATTTTACCAACTCCCCTTGACAATTTAGCTTACTCATATAAAAGGCATTTAATGTCTTCCTCCAATTTTCCAATTTCATCATCATATAGCCACCATTCCATAAATGCTTTCCCATGGATTTGTTTTGACTTGCTTAGGTGGAAAGCCACCTAGATATGTAACAATATAGACATTTTTTGTCTTTTTATTTTCCCTTAAAATAAAATTTATTAATTGATGATGGAAAATTGTCATTTTCCAACTTTAAAAATGAAAACATATTGTTTTGAAATAATTTGAATAGAAAATATTGTTTCACAACAGTATTTTATAATCCAATACAATGTCATAACGCCACAGGAGCCCAATAATCTGTCCCCGTCCAACTGGACCAATGATTATAATGCAAAAAACAAAGGTTAAAAGATTATTGTTCACCCAAACTTTGATTAAATTAACATCTTACACCCTTTAAGTTTGACAAGTTCAATATCAGTCTGTCATCTATTTGTACTAATGAATTTCCTTTGGTTTATTTTAAATTGATATTTTGTCATTTGTTATGTAATATCGAAAATACCCTTACAATTTAGTTGTTAGCTTGTCCTTTGATAATATGTGAATTACCAATTTGTCCTCCAATAATTATAAATATATTATTTTTATTTAAAAAAAATATTTTTCTTACTCTTTATATTTCTATTTGATTTATATTTTGATTTGATCAATTAGATTTGATTTAAAAAGTAAGTTGAATCTTCTAGTTCGAATTTAATTTGAATTTGAATTATATAAATTTAAATTCAATTAAACTAAGTCAAGTTGATTTTTGAGACCGAATCAATTTGATTCAAATCTAATATTAATGATAAAAAGGTGATTTAGGCGAAGAAGAAGATGGTGAGGGTAAAGGATTTAAAATGAATGAAGTATAGGGAGATTTGGCATTTGAAGGTTTTTTTTGTTAGTTTTTGTTAATTTGGGGTGATATAATAAAAAATAAAATTTTAGTGATAACATTATAATTGAACTTTAGACATTTGCCAAGTTGCTTTTCTAATAATAGAGTTTAATTTTGAATGAAGAACTAAGATTTATGCCATTCAGGGGTGGAAAGGGCTTATTGCCAAACCTGTGGTGCTAAAATGTGATTCACTCTTAAATCCATTCGGAGCAGGTTGTCAGATGCTCACGAAGCAACTGAATTGCCGCGGTTAACAAATTTTCAATGCATCAAAATTATATATATATATATATAATTTGAATATATAAATAATATTATTATATTGATTAATTTTAAATTAAAAATAATACATTATTTAATTATATAATTATATATTATTTATAATCTAAATTATGTATTAAAAATATATACACATAATAATACTTTTTTAGTAAAATGAAAATAAAAAAAAAAGCTAAAATACTTAACTGAAACCCCCAACTAGAGATGGAATTCCAGAACCTAAACAACTCAGTTGAGAGCTTTGTGACCAGTTCAAGGGAAGGTCCACCAATAATTGATAGGATCCCAATTCCCACCCAACATTTGTTGAAAACCCAAACTTCCACAAGTGAAATGTTAAAATTAATAAAATCAGTTAGTTTTAAAGGAAAAATCATCATTTAAGCATAATATATTAAAAAATAATAATATTTTATTTTATTTATTTCCTATAATTAAACTTTGAAAAGTTATATTTTTCTTATAGGGTTTCAATCTTTTCCTTCCTTCTTTGGTGATCAGACTCCAACCGAGACTACCTTCATCCCATTCTTCTCCCTTTGTTGCCGACAACGAAGATTGCTGATGGACGAAGAAACATCGACACACGATGAATCGAAGACGACTCGTTTGAAGCCAAATTGTCGAATCAAAGTTTGTCTTTGTCTTCATCAAATCGGCTTGGATGACCCTCCCTTTTGGTGTTCAATGATGCATTGACAAAGGAGGAAGGAGATGGTCAGTTCGTTAACGCTTATTTTTGACCAACGACGCTAATGTTCACATAAGGAATGTCATGGTTCTTGGGTTTTCTCTTTTCGATTTGCACACAACACTATCAGTTTTCTTTGTCAATCACAGGTGAAAAGAGTAGTCGTTGGAGTTTCTTGGATTTCTTCGTCATCGGCTATAGATGAGGGGAGAATACAAGTGTAATATTTCTAAACTTTGGGGGGTAGGTGTAGATAAAATTTTGAATAATATAAAACCCTAGAATACAAGTAAAATAGTAATTTCTAATTAAATTAATGGATTTTACTAACAGATTTAGATAATAAATGGGTATTTGAATTTTTTAAAAATTAATGAATTTGGAGATACAACAAATCTTGGGTGGAAATATACAAGAGATGGTTCCAACTTCCCAGACACTGACGTTCAAACCTCCGAACTTTGACAATCACATTCATTCATATTCATAACTAAAAACGCGTTATTTCCTTTCATATAATTTACTTAACGCGTTTCTGTTTTTCTTCTCCCCTTCTTGGCCATTTCTACTGCCTTTCAAATTCTTCTTTCCTTGCATAAAAATTAATTTCTTTCTTCTCTTTCTAATTCAATTAATATCTTCTTCCATATTTGTAAGTAACCACCCTGCCATTTGTTTTCAATGAGACCAACGTTTGTAGCAATCTTCTTAGTCTCCTTTGTCTTTCCTTTTGTTATTTTTGCTGCTAGATCCTTTCCAGAGAAATCTGATTGTAATGGTGTTAAAAGTAGGATTGAATTTGATGCGTCTATGCAGTTTTTGGAGGCACCCGCCTATCAGAACGGTCTTCAGTGTCCCATTTTGGCTTCAAATTCTTTGTTATTGGTGTGTGATCCTTTGGTTGTTCACATCGCAGTGACACTTGATACTGAATACTTGAGAGGAACTGTTGCAGCAATTCATTCAGTTCTCAGACACGCTTCTTGCCCGGAAAATATTTTCTTTCACTTCATTGCTTCGGATTCGAGCCCGGTTCATTATAATGAACTAACTCATATCGTTCGGTTGGCTTTTCCTTCTTTGAAGTTCAAGGTTTATGAGTTTAAAGAATCTCTTGTTGCTAATCTTATCTCTTCCTCAATCCGTCAAGTTCTTGAGAATCCATTAAATTATGCGAGGAGTTACTTGGCTGACATGCTTGAAAATTGTGTTGATCGTGTGATTTATCTTGATTCTGATACAATAGTTGTTGATGATGTTGAAGAACTTTGGAGGGTTTCTCTATCTGGGTCAAGAGCAATTGGAGCTCCAGAGTATTGTCATGCAAATTTCACCAAGTATTTCACTAGTGAGTTCTGGTTTAACAGTGATTTCTCCAGGGCTTTTGAAGGGAAAAATCCTTGTTACTTCAACACAGGAGTGATGTTAATGGATTTAAATAGATGGAGAGAGAATGATTACACAGGAAAGATTGAGAAGTGGATGAGAATTCAAAAGGAGAAGAGGATTTATGAGTTGGGTTCTCTTCCACCATTTTTATTAGTATTTGGTGGAAAGGTGGAAGCCATTGATCATAGATGGAATCAACATGGACTTGGAGGAGATAATGTGGTGAATAGTTGCAGAAGTTTGCATCCGGGGCCGGTGAGTTTGCTCCATTGGAGTGGGAAAGGGAAGCCATGGGCAAGGCTTGATGCCAAGAAGTCATGTCCAGTTGATGTTTTGTGGGCACCTTATGATCTCTATAAGTTTGCTAAACATTCTGGGAACTAAGAACAGTAACAGCAAAAATATTGATTTATCCAATTTTCATTCTTTTGATTATTGATGTTTAAATGACAGAGATACAGAGTTCATTTAGAAGTACAATTTGTCCTCATTACTCTTTTCCTTTGTATAGTCATCTGATTGTAAGTGGATTTAGTGGAAAGAAATAGAAGGGTATTGTTTTGTTTTGTTGTTTTTTACTTTTTCTACCTGCGTGTGTTGTGGCGCTGATTGATTTATTTCAATTTTGTGATACGATGAACATCATATTTTATCTAGCTGAATGGCAAGGTCTTAATTCTTGAAAAACAGAGAAAACCAACTGACCACGTGACTCTTAATTCCTCAGCGGCCAAACCCACCCAAGGTTTGATGCAAACCCATCTTTCCACCGCTAACTATAAAAAATTCAAATATTTATTCATCCGTTAAATTTTACTATTACTGTTAAGAGTATAATTCTCATTTATCAAAATATTAGAAAAAACTAAAAAAATTATCATATTTCTTTTCTCTCAAAATTTAAAAATCTAACAAATTTCTCTCTACACAAAGTTTGAAAACTCAATATTTTCCCTTAAGGTTTTTCCAACCACCACTGTCCACTGTCAGAGACAACAGTGTTCTTCCTCCCTCCTGACTTCTCTCTTAGTCTCACTCTATTTCCAGTTATCACCAACCAATGAAAACATTTCTTCGTCTCAGATAAAGATGATGCAAGACAAAAGACGATACATTGTCTTCATTTTAAATAAAGACGAATTGCTTCTTCATTGACTGGTTTCGTTAGTCGATGATGGCTGAAAATAAAACAAAATTGAGAGAGAAGTCAAGAGTGACAAAGAACACCACCATTGTCGTTTCCTACCACTGAAGAATAGTGGCTAAAAATTTGTTAAATTTTTAAACTTAAAAAAGAAAATGTGATAAATTTTTAGTTTTTTTTAAATATTTTGATAAAAAATAGATATTTAAATTTTCAATAATTAACAGATAAAAAACGAGGTTTGCATCAAACCTTGGGTGGGAGATAGTCATTTGGACTTCCTCAGCTATTGACAATAACAATTAGTGGCCGTGGACCACTTTCATGTCTCCATACAAAGTCTGAGCAGAAGCATCAAAAGTCCGAGAAGCAAACAGTGGAAAGTTACACAATGGAATTTTGAATACCACTGGAGGCCACAGAGAGACTTTGGAAGGTTTACGGGGTCAAAGTCAACCACCAACACCAACCAACATTCCAATTTACTTGAAGCTTTGGCTGAGGCTGAGTGATGCGGTGGCCAACTATGACTCGTCCAAGCCTTACACATGTAATGTAATGGGCCAAAAAATATATATCAACTACGAAAATCTTGAATCGGACCAAGTCTTGAGAAACTTACTTGCATTAGACTATTTATATAAAGCAACATGAAGGTAACATGACAAAGCCATTGCGATATCCCACCTATTTTAAATTGTATTCTTCCACTTCCGAATAAAGGAAATCAGGAAAACAAATGCATGTCCACTAAAAGGCAAAAAATGAAATCTCACCGTCTATTACACTGCAGCAAACGAACATTTACAAAAGAGCTGAACAATTAACTAAAACACCTCGATGGACTTCTTATTTGGCATTTTGTTTTAACTCTAGACTGATTGTTCCTGGGGAAAATGCTCAAAGCACCAATATATGTGGTAACTATGAACTATTTTGCTTTATTTATCTTGGAAAATGTAAGTTATAAATATATAAACTAATGGGAGAAAAAAAAAAGAAGCCAAAAAGAATATACATGACCCTCTTCACTTTACAACAATCCAACAACACAAGTCAGATGTAGCCTACTCTCCAAACCTCTCAAATGGTGACCTAATAACATACACCTGCCAACAACAAATAGATTTTAATATGCCGTCCTTATCATCAAAGCAAATCGTGTGCACATGCTCAGTACAAGAGAAAAACTAAAAGCAAAACGCGTCAAAGCATAATAATGAACAATGAATTAATTAAAGTGATAAATTTTAGTAAAAGCTGGCTGATGAAAATTAAAGAAAGGCGACATTACCAGAAAAGCAACTTTGCAAGGTAGTCTCGAGATGTGCCTACTGTGTGACAATTTTCATCAACCCCATCTTGTTTATTTTCTGTGCTTGCAACTACCGACTCTACCATGAAATTAGATGTTGTATCATCTTTGGTAAATCTTTGCAATATGTTTTGAACAAGTTGGTGAATGATTTCTTCTACCTCTACTGATGATGGTTGGGATAATTCATTCACCTGTTGGAAAGAATTAGTACAATAAGGCATTTCAAACAATTTAGATGTTTGCACTACAGAACTTAAGCATATTTTTCCAAGTTACTAAAATTTGGAAATCTAATTTCAATGAAAAGTAACCATATCAAACAAGATATGTTAGAACCTTACCACATCAGGATCCAAAGATCGCAAATACTCTAATAAATTGTTCCTGTTTCCCTTGTTATATTCCATCTTATTATTTTTATGCTTCATGGTGTCCAATTGCTGAAACAAAAGAAAATGATTAGTTCCAAAGGGAAAAACCGAGCAACATGTCATTTAAATATGAAGGGAAGCAAACGAAGCATTCAAATTATTAGTATTGGGGAATTCAAAATTTTTTTTTTTTTTGTAGAGGGTGTTCGCTCATTTTGACGACTTTATCACTTTATCCTTATTTTATCATAGTTGGATATACATATACATATATCCCTAAACTAGAAATAAAATGAGTACTCCAAGAAGATTTTGTCCAAGTAGGCCATTCATACATTTTTAAAATGTGCTGATAAGAGATTGTTTGGATGATTATCTATATCTCTATATAATACATACATTTCAAGAATCACACAGGCATTAAAAAAAGAAGATCTGTTTGTTTTTGTGGTAAGTACTGGCATTTGAACAGTAACTTTAAGTATTCCAATAAATTGTATTAGAACTCTGCTATTGTCTCTGGTTTGTGATAAAAAAACTTGTATGACACACATCGAAGCTACTATGTAGTATTTCATGCCATTATGTATGATATGCAAATATATTACAAGCTTTAGACATCCAAATCTGTAAGTTTTCAAGAGTAGATGAGAAATTTGTTTTGATTTTTGTGCAACGGAGGAGTTGTATAAAAATATTTCAAAAAAGTTGGTTCTCATTAAAAGCAAATAATTCAATGAATTAGCATGCAAGAGGGATATAAACTATGATACAATAGCAAGGAGCTGGTGGTTTAACATTTGACTGACACACAATTGGTTTAGGTCACAATTTGGACTCTTGGGAGCACTTGAAGCAAAATTTGACATATAAAGAGAGTGTTTAAGACTTTGACACTCATGTCATTCATTGAAACTAAGCACATACGGACTGGTAAATCAAATAGTTACAATTGTGCTACTCTTGCTCATGTGAGACACATATGGTTTTAAACACAAGGTCAAAGGTGCTCCAAGGAAGGATTTAATGGAGCAACGAGGGATGGTCAAGAGAAAGATAAAATCAATATGAGTTGCTATAACTGAAAACAATAGTTAGGGTAAGTGCATTGAGCCAAAAGTACTCTAATTTTACTTCTCGCATTGATACACTTTAGTAGCTCATTCTCTTCATTTATAAGTTACACACTATATAGCAACTGAGAATGTAATAAGAAGCAAAAGTTGGATTCATCAACTATATCGAGTTCCAAGAATAAGCAGAAAAGTACGTTTGGCAATGACAAATCCAATTTACAGATTATCATGTCATTCATTGCTCTAGAGCCAGAAACCTACAAATGAAGAGAATATGCATCTAAAGGTTCATAGATACAAGAAAGTCAGTGCAAAAAATAGAATCATTAACTAACTTCTTTGGTTCAATACACACATGAGCAAAGTGTCCTAATCTGTAACAATTATACCAAATCAATATGTCAGTTCTTAACACCTTTTGGTCTCTCTTGCACTCAAAACAAATTCCCTTGGGCTAAGGTGATCATCAAATTCCTCGGAAGAACGTTCACCTTAAGTTCACAATAATCTTGAACTATATTCCCCACTTCAAGTGCATCCGTGTAGTTATCAAGTGTGTCCAAGACTTTTTGTCATTTAGGAAAAGATGGATCTTTAGCACAAAAATATCATA
Source organism: Mangifera indica (assembly GCF_011075055.1). Classification (NCBI taxonomy): domain Eukaryota; kingdom Viridiplantae; phylum Streptophyta; class Magnoliopsida; order Sapindales; family Anacardiaceae; genus Mangifera; species Mangifera indica. Next base: position 10,536,741 of record NC_058144.1, read on the forward strand.
ATTGTAACCTTCCAATCTTTAGCACTTGTTTAGATCATAACAATTTTCAATTCCACAAAGAATGGTAACAAAAATTTCTATCTTTCCCTTTAGTTCTCTTCCAGTTATCACAACAAAAAAGTTAATAGGGAGCAATAATTATACCTCATGAGCTACATCCGTTGAACTATAATGCATGGGACAGGGTCTTAAAGACCATCTCACTAAGAAGGCCAAGGACATTATATCTGATAAAACTATAAGAACTAGGACTGATGCATTATTATATAGCATGCTATGAAATACTATCAATTCTCAACTTCATTATATTTTTAAAGCTTATAGGACATATGAAATCAAGTCAAACTCATATACACCAATGATATTCAACAATTATACTTTATTGTATCGACCTAGTTATTTTAAAACAACAAGGAATGAACATGTTTGACTTTCTTGGCCGGATGACATCTCTGAAAATTGAATTCAATTTATTATTACCTGCTGGTAAAACTGCAGCAGACGGCTTAACCCAACAAGACAAATTTTTTATGGTTTTCACATTGACCGCCATCAGTCCTAACCTTACTCATGTTCAAGATCAAATTCTTGTTGGTGCGATCGTCTCAACCCTTAATGAAGTCTTTGCTCGGCTCCTCCATGTGTCTTCCCCAAGTGTTATGACTGGATCTTCCGGTACCACCAATTTTGTCTCATCTTGCCTTGTCTCCAAGAATCAACAACCAAGTGCTGGGGGAATCGGCCAAAATACAGTTATTGTAATAGGTGGGGTCACAACAAAGACTAATGTTATAAGTTCCATGGTCGTTCATCTCGAACAACCAATATTGTTCAGACCAGTATATCTGATTCTCCTCTTGCAACCTCTAGAGTACAACCTCAACCGTCCTTAACACTCACAAGTGTTGATCTTAAAGACTATCTCTGGTAACAAACAACAAAACAGTTTTCATCTTCTATTACTTTGGTTGCCTATTCAGGTGATTCAGCTATATGCCTTACTCTTCCCTTTCTGGGCAATGGGTCCTCGATTCCGATGTCTTTGATCACGTCTCCAATAATTCAGCTGTGTGTCTTACACCTGAGGAAGACATACGGAGGAGCCGAGCAAAGACTTCATCAAGGATTGGGATGACCGCACTAGCAAGAATTTGATCTCGAACATGAGTAAGGTCAGGACTAATGGCGGTCAATGTGAGAACCATAAAAAATTTGCCTTACTAGGCTAAGTCGTTTATTACAGTTTTACCAGCAGATAATAATAAAGTGAATTCAGTTTTCAGGGATGTTGTCCGACCAAGAAAGTCAAACATGCTCATTCCTTGTTGTTTTAAAGTACCCAAGGTCAATACAATAGAGTATAATTGTTCAATATCATTAGTGTATAAAAGTTTGGTTTGATTTCATATGTCATTACATGTCCTATAAGCTTTAAAAATAGAATGAAGTTGAGGATCGATAGTATTCCATAGCATGTTACATAACAATGCATTAGCCTAGTCCATATAGTTTTAATAGATATAATGTCTTCAACCTTCTTAGTAAAATGGTCTTCAAGACCCTGTCTCATGCACTATAGTTCAACGGATACAACCCATGAAGTAAAATTATTACTCCCTTATAATTTTTTCTGTTGTGATCACTGGAAGAGAATTGAAGGGAAAGATAGAACCTGGTTTGGAGCTCTCAATGGACATGTTGAAGCACAAATTAGAGAACGAAAGAAGCTTTTGGAGAAAATTAAAGACTCGGAGCAACTAAAGGCTAAACAAATCTGATCAGACATTTGTTGGACAATGAGAAAGGGCTTCTAGACATGCCTGGCGACGAGAACAGTGGAAGTGGTTTCCAAAGACGTCACCGGCTACGCATCCAACGGTCGATGGAGGTGGGCCTTCAACAGAAATGATCATCGGCTTCTTCTGAGTCGATTGATGACGGCGGTAAGACACCACAATCACCGAAGAGAGAGATCGACGATGGTGGAGGACGGAAGAACAGGTGGCGCAGGCGACGCGTGGGAAGGATTTCGGTGACGAATCTTCAAGGTTTTGCTGGCGAGACACAGCTGATCCAAATGAAGAAGGCATGGCCACCGGACAAGGAAGAGAGCATGGTGCTTGGAAAAACAATGGTTGGTTCACCCGAAAAAAAATTTAGAGGCTTGAAGGAGGCTCTAATATTATGTGAAATCAGAGAAAAGGAGAAATCAGAGAGAAGGAGTTCAAAATACTTTTCTTGTATTGATAGAGAACAAAACATTGCAATACATACAGTTACAATGGAGTTATAAAAGGAAACAAATTAAGTCAAATTCCTAAAATACAGATTCTATTCTAATATGGATTGATAGTCTTCCTAATATAATAAAATACAACTCAATAGATAAATACATATAAAACAGTTTCTCAGAACAAATCTAGAAAAAACATAGTAATCTTTCAATGATCATTCACCAAAACCCACAACTAAGTTCCAATACAAATGATTCATGTCCTCTAATCCACGGTAACAAGGTCAATTTTCACACTTAGAGAAAAACAAGGAGATATCATAATTTATGTGTACTCGAAAAGTAAGTGAGATTCTATAAAGGTTCTATCAAAATAGTCATCTTATGTCTAAAGACTAGGACCATGGAATAACAAAAGAGCAATACTATGTATACCCATTTTTGGTACACAATTCATGTACACAATGATGTGTCATTATGTAATTAGATGATTTTAAAACATGTGTCATCATATGATAAAGAAATCAATCATATGATAACACTTCATTTGTGTATACAAATTATGTACCAAAAATGGATACACATAGTTTTATTGATAACAAAAACCTTATATTAACAATTTGATTTTGACATACATATTAGACTTAGTCCAAAACCCAAATGGGCAAACCAATAAGTTCTTACTTGGGTCCAAGCACAAAAAAACTAACACATCAGGTTTTCATCGATACTGAACATTTAATTCTTTGAATGCAGAAATTTTAGTTAATATAAGAGGCCTAAAACCTCACTCCCAATTCTTAGAAGAAAAAGATATACAGGACAAAATATACTGAACATTGTCTCATAAAATACTAAAAATTTTTATATTTAAGTTTATATCAAAAGTCAGCCTATAAAACCAAGCTGCCAATTTCGACAAGTAACTAGATCAATTAGAGCTTTATAAATGCTAGTCTTGCCTGAAAGATTGAAATAGAAAAATTGATTTTCACAATCTAGATAATGAATACTGTTACAGTTCCAACAACGAACTTATCCCTAAATATTATCATAATCTTACCTACATCATTCGTCTGATGGCTTGATATCTTCCATTAATGTCCAAATACTTATCAAATATCTAATTTTATTTTTCCCCGCACAATCAAGTAACAATATAAAAGTTCAACCCACCCTTTACCGAATTGAAAACCAAAAAGCATAAAATACTCACAACTCACCTCCTTTACATCAGATAACTCGGATTGCAACCGCTGAATATAATTCAAAGCCTCCTGAGACAAACCCCCAAAAATTTGGGGGCTTACTTCCTCCAAAATTTCAACACCAATCTGACCACTCTCATTCACTCTCTTTTCACATTTCTTGTCCAAAACCTCAATTTGCCTTGAAACACTCAACCTCTTTAAACCATCCACTGATATATCAAAATTTCTCATCAGCGAAATCCTGTACTCTGCATTCCATAGCGTGTACCTACCAAAAGAACATATATCAATTCAGAATTTAACTCATTCTCAACGTTCACAAAATCAAAAAATTAAATTAATAATAATAACAATAAATTCAATCTCCCAACAAAATCATGCCATGCCTACCGGTAAAAAAAAACCAATCATTTCACTAAGTAATTATAAAATCAACTAAATTCAATACTCAAAGAACTCAAAAACTGAAATTACAATAGAAGTAAAAACTTAAAAACCTAGAGAACTTGGAAATAAAAGTACGCAGTTAAGGATATGGATAAGATTAGATAAGAATTGAGCCCAAAACCATAAAATCAAAGAAAAAATAACTAATCATTAATAATATAAAGTTTATGAAATAGTTACCCTGTGATGATGGAAGACACAAGAAGCGAATCGAGAGGTTGCTTAGAAAACCTAACGTTGATTGAGAACTGATTAGAAGGCAGGAGGCCAAGCATAGTAGAGATTGTCTGCTTCATGGAATCCTTGGCAGCATCAGAAACTCCCTTGGAGATAACGGAATTATCAAGAGGCTCAATTCTCTTGAGCATATTCGCAATCACGAGAAAACCGCGGTCAAAATTCGACTTCCGAGTAGAAACGAAGTCGTCGTTGAGGCAGCTGACCGTGGTAGAAAAAGAGGCGGCCAAACAGCGGCTGGCGGGGTGGCAGCTGAGGAGGAGGTGGTGGCGGCGCGAAAATGAGTAGCGAGAGTGGAGAGGGTCAGGTGACAGGACAGTGAGGCGAGAAATAGTGAAAGCTCGAGCTGCGGTTGCCATGTAAGAGGGTGAGAAGAGGTGAGCCTCGATGAGCACTTCTCCGCCTCGTGTTGATTAAGAAGAATCTTTTCGCTTTAACCCTCTCCTTATATTTTTGTGTCCGTTTATTTGCCCACCTACAACGTATTTTGTTCTTCGGGTTTTTAATCCGAGAATGCCACTGGGATTTTCGTTTATTACGTTTTTGGCACAAGCCTTTTTTAATGAGTAATACTATGCGTACCTATTTTTTTTTGTACATAATTCATATACATAATGATATGTCATTATGTAATTAGGTAATTTTAAAACATATGTCATCATATGATAAATAAATATTCAATCATATGATAACACCTCATCTGTGTATATAAATTATATACCAAAAAATGGATACATATAATTTTATTGTTTTTTAATTTGGGTCTTGCAAAAAGATTGACGGAAAGATTCACAAAAGCCCGCTGTTGCTAGCGGCAGACTAGCACTGAGCTAGTTCAAGTTTGGTAGTTAGTTTAGATTAATTTAATTAAGATTAAATTCAAATTGAGTTTAAGTTAAGAGATTCAATTTATTTTAAAATAGAGTTGAACTTGAGTTAAAGAAAATTCAACTTAATTTGACTTACGCTCAAAATTGATAGCTCAATTTTATTTGAATTTAATTTATATTTTAATTCGACTTATGTTAAATAATTGTTAAATTATATTATTTTATCAATAAATCATAAATTTAAACTATAAATTTGAGTCATATATTTGAGTTATAAATTTGAATTATAAATTTAAATCAAACTCGAATAAAATTATTTTTATTAAACTAAATTTGAATTATCTTTAAAGTTGGTTTGACTCTGTTTAAACTGAATTAAAATTAAATTATTTTTTATTCGATCTAATTTGAGTTTTGAGTTAAGAGATATTTGGATTTGATTTAGTTCTTATCCACTCTAGTTGATGCGGGAAAGTCAGTTATGGTTTCTGTCTGCTTCCAAACTAAGCTTCGTGCAATTATTTTTGCTTCTCAAAAACAGTTCAGAACAAAAACAATTATAGTTGGCTAGAGAATTTTCTTGTTTGGTCTTATTATTTTGTTAAATTTGTTCAAAACAGAAACTATTATAAAAGAGCATTTGCTTCAAAGTAATAAAAAGATTGTTTTACTAATCTATAATTGACATTATTTTATTTATTTATTAAATAATAAAAATTACAATAATTTTTTTATTATTACATATTTAAAATAAATATATATAATTTTACTATTATTTTTTTTATATATATTTGTTGCTGTTCAAATACACTTCAAGAAAAGTCTGGATCGCATGATCAGATTGTAAATGTTCACACTGCCTAAATTTATTTTTATGAGATTCTAGACCAATATTGTTCTTACAGAGACAGTACAGTATTGCTCCTCATGTCTTCTATAGAGTTTCATTAAGCATCATCAAGACTCAGCCAAACGAACAGAATCATTAAATCAGAAACTTCTTCATTCTCACAGAAAAATTTAGTACACAAATAAATTTGCTTTCTGGACTTCAAGTTAAAACGCCGACCAGGAGCCTTCATTGTATCTCTTTTTGTTACAAAATTATCTCCTCCTGTACACTAACGTTAAGAGTCTTGTTCGGAAGAACAATGCTGTTGATCACCACAACTTCGTCTTCTACCATACCAGCTTCTCCTGCACGATAAAAAAACCAACACTCAACCATTTGATCAAGTGCAATGAAGTTCTACCTTTGAGCATAACATAAATGATACAGGATCATTGAATGGAATAACAAAAAACGGGCATGATTGTTACCGAGGATGGTGATTCCAAGCTTCTCATTGTAGTCCCCACTTCCCTGAATCAGTTAATTGTCATATCAATCACTCACAGTAACCAGAGACAACATGAGTTTAATTTAAATTTAAGGTAAAGATAATTGCAAAGAAAGTCTGCTGAATACCAAGTTGTCTAAAATTTGATGTTACATGTTTCAGTTGTGTTTCTGAAACTATTTTTACAAACAAGCAACTAATACTAGAATTGATGCATTACAATCACTAAGTTGTTAATGTATCAAAAATCACAGTCATGAGTTTGGATGCATAACATATATTGATCATATGAATTTCAAGCAATCACTTTTAACCAGCCCAATAAGCATATCGTATATTAAACTTTAGACCCCATCAAAAATAGAAATTTATCTGTTACTGGTTCTTACGCCATTATCTTCATCCTATAATCTGTAAGTTTTCATTCTAACAAAATAAGCTAGATCAAGGAAATACTTAAAGAACCAAAAAAGTTGATAGGAAAATGCTGATCTGCAATAGTGCACTTGCCTGAACACGTGACCATTTGCCAAGTGAAGATTTCCATCCAATGATGGAATTTATTACAACTGCATTTTCCTGTCAGGAGAAAAATTACTTGAGATCTTTACCATTTTCTGGGAATATATATAATTCCGGTGGATGCATTACATACCTTAATTTCTACATCATCCAGGATGATGCAACTTATAAGCCTCACACCTGCTCCTACACGAACATTCGCTGAAATAGAGACATTTGGCCCAATCTGTTCAGAAAGAAACTTACAAAATTACAAAAGGTTTAAAAATAAAAACTGCAGCAAAATATAAGCAGATGAATCCCAATAGAGGGGAATGGCAAATGAGGGAAGAAGATTACTCAACATTACATTTTAACATTGTACCATCTGCCTCTCAAGGGTAGATTTTACAGTTCTAAGGGGGAAATAATTCATAGGAGAGCTATATAGTTACTAAAAATATGTGAGGGCAGGTCTGGCATTTAAGATAGAGTACAATTGTACAGGGAAGAATAATTTTGTTATGCTGGTGAAATGTCCCAATTGAAACAAGAGAAAGGCAACAATGACTACCGTTTAGCTACTATTTTAAATTGTACAAATATGAAGCAAAGATACAAAACAGGCACTACAAAGCATGCATATGTTGGCAGAAGATGAGATGGAATTACCTTTGCAGTTGGATGTACTTTAGCAGATGGATGAATGAACACATCGCCAATAATTGAAGCATTCTTTATTCCATCTCCACTGGCCAAAAGATGGGGTGAGGTCATTTTAAATTGCGCTAGATACAGAGCTGAACATTTCAGAGACATCCTGTAATGTTAAACACAGATTTAGTTAAGGCAGATTACTGTCTAGGACAAAAGAAATATGTTGAAGCAGAATAACTCTACCCCGGAGTCTTGATCTGTTCCCAGAAATCCGTGGTCTCATATGTATAAAGTTGCTTCTTTCCAGCAAGAGGGGATAATATATCTTGATCCAACCTTACAAAATCTACAGGAAAGGCCCTGTTAAAGAAAACGATATATAATTTAAGTTTGAGAACGGACTTAGCTTATGGATTACTTTTTGATCATATATATGAACAAAATCAATATCACCGTACAAAATAAATCATGGTTTTCTCAGCTTGATTGAATGCAACAATTTAACAATTTTTTCTCATATATTTTCTAAGAATTCAGAAGCAAAACTGATAGGAAATACAAATATTTCAGGAGTGTGGAACTGATTATGTGATGCACCTTGTAGCAGACTGGAGGGCTTCAAAACTGGACATCTGGCGTATATTAGCTGCAATTGACAATTCACATGATAGGTAGAAAAGAGATTAGAAAACATTTCTCCAGATATAGAAGATCAAATGAAACAACCAGCACTTTGTTAGATGCGGTACGATAACCAATACAGAGTTAGAGATAAGCATTACATAGCTTATTCAGTAAACAACTGTTCGATTTTATCATAGATAATGTTTTCGAGCATAAAAACTTCATCACGTGGAAGCATAGAACTATAATCATTGTTGAGGATGATGTTGTTATAAGAAGCCCTAAAACACTCAATAAGTGAAAACTTATATATATTATATTGAAGATGATTCTTTCAACATGTTTTGGTAGGCCAAAAGAGGGAGGCAGATTTGCACGTTCACATATAAATTATTTTTTCCTCTGCAAAAATAAACGTATATAAGTTACGATTTGCACTGGAATAGGCATTTTGTCCCCTGGCTGCTGCAAACCTTTATTTTCACCAAGAAAACAAATATATATCAATAAAACTATGCATACCCACTTTTAAGTACACAAATGGGTAGATAGAAATGGACACAATTGCCAATTTTCATTATCTGATTTGAAGTGAGCAAGAAAATGTGTTCCAGTATCAAATCCAAGAGAAACCTACATATCAAATTTTAGCCCTCTCCTTTATGACTTCTCAATCATGAACAATCACACAGCCAAAACAAAACAGTACAATCCAAAATTAATAGGGACTCTCAACCCATAGATTCAACTGTGAGTATTTCTTAAGTGTGTATTACATCCTCTTCGCCTAATAAGATCTGATATTTGGCTTCTTAATGCCAAGCTTCATGTTTGATTGAAACTTTGGGCATAATCTTTCTTTACAAATTATCAAAAAAATAATAATTTTCAGTCACATGATGTCAGTTACTCTTCTCATGTGTGACACTTACACAAACTAATGGAAAAACACCTTAGTAGATCAAACAATACATATAAAGAGAGGTGGCAAACTAATAACTATGCAAGACACCAAGAGACAATGAAGTACATCCTAAAAAGATGAAAAAAGGATAGTAATGGAAGCAATGGAAACTTTGACTGATTTGAGAAATAGCATCTTTTACTAAAAATCTATACATTTTTCCAAATGCATATACAAACAAGAAAACTAGACATGTTTGTTGCAAGGTGATCCATGTTCAAATGTATGAAATAATAAAAATATCTTCTAGCAATTAGCTAAACAAGAACAACAATCCTCAACTAATCAGCAATGAATAAGGGCCAACCTCTATCCTCCCGATGAGTAAAGACATCGTGAATGGCAGTAAAAATATCTGGGGTAAAGATGTAAACACCACAGTTTATTAAATCGCTTACCTGCATTTGATGAATAATGCAAAAGCTTAAGGAACCCGGAAAATTTCAGGTAAATCATCAGGAATATTAAGCATTGAACTACTTTGCAGTTTGGTGATTGAAAAACTGAATCACATGCTTACAAAAGTCTCAGGTTTCTCCGTGTAATGCAACAACTCTTTGGTGATTGGATCAGCAACCAACTCACCAAACTCATGGGCAGACTCAGCAGAAACCTGCAGATGGAGGGAAAAATTATATTATGATGACAATCAGAGCGCTTGCAATAAAGAATGATGGTGCAATGTAAACCTGAAAATTTTAAATAAATATTTAAAAAAAAATTAAATCTTCCAACCTTGATTACTAGCATTGTTCCCATCCCACCACTTCTTTTATGGGCCTCTGTCCAAAAGATAAAAACACCAAAAGCAATCATATTTTCTAATTACTCATTTATGATTTAACAATACAAGCAAGTACAGATAAGCCATTTAACCAATACAAGCATTAAACTTACCAAGCATGTCTGTGAGCGGAAAATTGCAGCAAACATCACAATTCAGCAGAAATATATGCGACTGCTCAATAAACGTAAATGCAATGTATGTGTGAGGAGATATATACAAATGCATACAAACAGAATATATATGACAGTATAAATGATTTTCTTAAATAAAAGAAATAGTGGCCATTTATCAGGGAAATAGAAATTTAGTGAAAATAAGAAACAATTAAAACAAAAAGAATCTTTTTTCTAACTTTTGATACCAAAGAAACAAAGCAAATGAAGAGAGAATTATGATTGAAAAAGTTCAAAGTTCGAACCGGGCTGTCTTCCATGATCATGTCTCTGAAGTAATAAAGGCCACCAGCTGAACCGTGTGGTTTATCCTCTTTTAAGTATCTAAAGCAACAGAGTGAACACAAACAACATTAAATTCCGCCATGCTACTCAAAATCTTATGATTATGATAATATATTACAAATCATTTGAGTAATCACCTCACTGGCACTTTCAACTCATTAGAGATGGAAGAAACATATAATGCAAATTCCCTGTCCTCATAGAACCCAATTAGAAATATCTGAGCCAAGTTTGGAATCTACAACAACAAAGATCAACACCACTAAAAATTATTTGTATTCGACTTATAAAAAGGAAAAAAAAAAAAAACACTAACCCTTTTGCAAGCTGAAATCGGATGGTGAACCATTGGCTGACCTGCTAATGGAAATAACGGTTTTGGTGTATTGAAAGATAATGGTCGAAATCGAGTCCCTTAAAAAACATAAACAAAAATTATCAGCTTCTAATACTAAAAACACGAATTCCACAAAGTACACAAGTAAAATAAAAAACCTTTAGTTGGTCCGCCAACCATGATCACAGCAACCACTTTTTCCATACTCAGAAACCCTAGATCTCTACTTCAAAAACTGAAACTTTCCCAGGCCCCTGTTCCAATTTGATGAAGCAGAGAAAGCAGTTTCAGTGAAAGGTTTTGGAACAAGCTTGAGCAGCACACGTTCTCCGTGACTGTTGGGACTTGGGAGTCAGTTGGTTTTGAGAGCTTGAAAAGAACCTGCTTGTTGTCTGGTCGAATATTCGTCTGCTTAACTGAGTTGTACCCTCGGCGGAAGCGTTACTGATCACATGTGATCGAGTCTACCGTAATTACTGCGGACGAATGATTAAACTTTGATCATTTGGCCTTAGCTTAACCACTATAGTTTTTGAAACTGCCAAGCGCGTGACAATTACACGTGTTTTAAGAAACTAAGAAATTCCTCCCCATTATGTTTAGTACCGAATTTTCCCGAAATAATTTCAGTTCTATTACGCTCTCCTTACTTACATTATTTAATCATGCAAATTTGTGTCAACTAAACAGATTAATGAATTATAGGAAAATACTTCACTGATTAAAGAGAAGATGGGAAAATACAATGGTATATAATTTATGTTTTAATCTGGCCATATCATCCATTCTGTATGTACTTTGATTGAAAAAAAAAAAGGCCGGGGGATTTATTTTTATCCAAAATTTACTCTTTTTTTTTAGTTTTTATTTATCATCTTTAAAAAATTAAAACAACTATCTATTTGATAATTTTTGTTGTTATTATCATGAGTAAAATTGTTATTTTAAAATTTTATTTAAAGAAAAAATAATTTATGTCTATTTCTCATCTTAGTTTTGAAAACTAACTATTTTATTTCTAATTTAATTTTAAAAAATTACTTTTTACTCCCACCATCTAGGATTCTTAGGGTGTGTTTGGTTTGAGTTTTTTAAAATTACCTTGATAATCTATCTTTTATTCCCTTGTTTAATTTGTCAGTAATAAAATATTACTATAATCTTCTATTATCAATGCTAACGTGACATGTAATATAAGTGGTAATCTGATTACCACTTTCATCTTAGGTATTTAAAGATTACTAAGATAATCTTGATTTTATTATAATTACATTATTATTTATTAATTTTTTGAGATAAAAATAAATTTATTTTTAATTAATATGACAAATAATATAAAAAATATTTAAAAATAATTATATTCAAGGGCATTTAAGTAAAATAATTTACTAGTAATCTTTTATTACCTTTAACCAAACACAATAATTATTTATACCTATCAAATTTTATCAAACATAGTAATCATTTATACTCAGTAATCTTCTAAGTAATCTATCTTCAAGGTAATCTTTCTATTTTAGTAATAAAACATTACTCAAACCAAACGTCCCCTTAAAGTTTCTATTTTTTAATGTTATCAACCACCCCCCCTCAAAACTCAAAATATTGTACTTATTTTCCCTAAATTTCCTTCCCTCTTTTTAACGACCGTTCTTTTTTATGATTCTCTTCGATACATTGACAACCTCATCACTGGTAAGCTCTTTCCCTTTCTAATGGTTTTTCAATACAAAAACCAACGAAAATCTAATCAAAAGTGGTTGAATTGTGCTACCAATCTATACGTTAGCTGACTCTCTAGCTAAATTACCGGAAATTACGGTAGCAACTATGAGGGATCGGCCTAAACCACCGCCTACAACATCCTATTTAGGACCAGTACTAATCCTCACACAGCCTCAACATCAGTGCCTCAACCAACCAAAACTAAAAGCCAAACACCAAATCACACTGGACTCCTCCCTACACCAAGTATGCCAAAACCACAAACCATTCAACACCATTAAAAATAACAAGGCCTTAACCAATAAGGAACTGGATAAACGGAGGGCTGAAGGCTGTGTTTTTGGCATAATGAGAAATATGCTTTTCGGGCGTAAGTGTAAGAAGAAGCAATTGTACACTTTACAATTGCTAGTGGGTACAAAGGATAATTGTGATCTGTTGATGGACAATCGAGAATCATACATATAACTCAAATTTACAATAACAATTAAGAATTTATGAGATAAATAGAATAAGGACGGAAAAAAATTAGAGTAAATGTGATCGTCCCTACCATTGATTTTGTAATTTTCAAACAAATTTTAAGAATAATTGAATAAAGTAATAAACTAAACATGAAATTATACTTCTAACTTAAAATCACTAGGGGCTTGGCTTTTTAATGGCCGGCTCGAGTTCGGCTCGAGCTCGACTAGAGCCGAATTCGGTTCGACTCGAGTTCGGCTCGTTTTCAGCTCGGCTCGGCTCGTTTTTTATATCAAAACGACACCGTTTTGTATATATATATGGATCAAAACGACGTCGTTTTGTATAAAAAAATTTTTAAAAAAATATACTGAGTCAACCCGAGCCAGCTCGGGCTCGGCTCGAGCTCGATCGAGCCGAGCTGAGCCCGGCTCGTTTCGGGCTCGAACCGAGCAGAGCCGAGCTCGAGCTCGAGCTGGCTCGGCTCGAATCTAGGCCTAAAAATCACATATATGATGAAGAATTGATGGAAAAACGAGAATAAAATTAGAGTTATTTCAAATTAAGAGTAAATCAGGTCTACCCTAAATATATTCAAATTTTATATTCAATTCCTGAAAAATATAAGAAACAACGTGATTAAATACTTAATAACTTGGATCTAGAGGAATTTGTTGTTGGATTTTGTTGATTTTTAAATGAATTTTCAATTAAACTATAGATGAAGAAGAGAAGGTATGACTAAAGTTTAGTAGGGGTGTGCACGTTCCAATTTGATGTGATTTGATAGATTTTTCAAATTTAACTGAAAAACAGTTTAAAAGATTTTCAAACAAACTGAACCATTTTAGGTTTCAAACAAAATCAAACCAAACTGAAAAAATATGGTTTTGTTTGGTTCAGATTACTGTTTAAATTATAGTTATCAATATCCTAAAATATATAATACGTATTGTATCGTATCATATAGATAGAAAACGATATGTATTATAAGGTGTATATAATTAATACAATACAGTAAACATATCATACGATACAATACATATCTTACGATACAATATATATTATTGATACAAATTAATACACTTTTTAGAAAAAATGATAGTGCATAGGGGTGTATATAAAAAATTTTAAAATATTAATGGTGTTTGTGATATTTTTTAAAATAATAATGTATAAATTATAATATTTCATTAATATTTTATTTTTTTAATTTTTAAAAGACATATTATACAATATGATACAAGATATAGTAAATGAGGCTTTTAATATACTATATGACACAGGATTCAACTACCCTATTTTGAATATTTTAAAATCATTTATTTTTAAATATATATGTATATCATTTAATAAAATCAACAACATCGTAGATTTCTAAAACATAATATACATACAAAAAATAAATATAAAAATATATATAATATACATGTCAAGAAAATGATAAAACAAATATGAAAAAACAAATTATACACCTATTTGCTTATTAAATTTTTTTGTCAAATATAGATATATATATATATTTTAAAAAAATACGATTTATAGTTCAGTTTGATTTGAAAATTGTTTAAACCGTAACTCAAATTGAAAAAAAAAATTTTTAAAATTTTAACCCAAACCAAACTATTTTAAAAACTAAACTATAATTTTTAAACAGTTTGAATCAAATTATATATTATCCTATTAAAGTTTACTTAAAGTTAGATATAAAGGTAAAATATATATTATTTTGTTTTTAAAATTTTGTCTGCGAAACCCATAGAGTGTTAACTGATTGACATTAAATCTCATATGACACTATATTAATTAATCTCCCCGGTTTTTTTAAACTTTTTAATAATGTTCCGGCCTAGGAAAATAAAGCTATTATTGATTTAGATACGAGCTTTTTTAAGCCCAACCCGTCCAACTTATATCAACTTCATTAAATTCTATAAGGCCTAGGAAGTATTTATCATCTAAGTTTTAATCCAAATTTAAAAACACATCTATAATAGAAAAAAAGTTTAAACATCTATTATGGATTCACTACTGTTAGTATTTTCAGTTAGAGATAAGAGTCATTTTATTTATAAACTTTAAAACTTTAAAAATTTATATAATTTTCTCTTTTTAGTTTATAAAACTAACAAATTTTTTTCATGATTAAACTTTGAAAAATTTACTTCCTCTCTCCCGCCCCCCCCCCCCCCCCCCCAACAATTTATAAGTTTCATCTTTGGTAGCTTAGGAAATCCAACCGCCAATCTTATAGTTGGGGAATCAGGTCTCGAATTTGATAGACGATCCTTTTTGATGAAACGTTGTCTAGATTGGGAAGAAGCAACGAAGGACGACGCTTTGTCATTTAGACTAGGCTACGAAGTATTTTTCTTCCTTCATGGCCTGATCTGGAAGATGGATAAAAAAAGCTAGTCGTTAACTAGAATGGTGGTGCCTGAAGAAGGAAAACAAACTTTAAGAATGAAATTTAAATTTTTCAAGCTTTAAGAATAAGAATGAAATGTTAGTTTTTGAAACCTAGAATGAAATGATATCAACTTTTAAGGTTTTAAAGTTTAGTGATAAAAAAGTAATTTTACCCTTACCTTTAACTGAAAATTTTAATAATAGTTAACCTAATGATAGATATTTAGATTTTTCATTAGATATAGATATATTTTTTAAATTAAACTAAAACTTAAATAGAAAATAATCTTTTGGCCATTTTATAAAAGGTTACATAACCAAAAACTATGCATTTTAAAATATATGTTAAAATTTATATTTCAAGTGATATATTAATAAACATGTAAATACAAAAATTTGTTCCACGTTCACATCATTCCATCATCAAATATTGTGAAATCTCATCACGGTCCCATTTGTGTGATTTATGTTGAGTGGATTCGCAAGTTGCAAAGAGTAATCATATTCCAGCATGCCAGAATTCTACAAAGACAAAAGCCATTAAGGCGCCAAAACCAACGGGTACAGTGGAGTTCTTTTTTTTTTAAATAAAAAAACAATTTTTTTTTGTAAAGATAATTATTTTTGAAAGGCCAAATGACAATTTTTAATTAAGTTTTAGTCTAATTTCGAAAATATATTTGTGGTAATTCAAAAAACACTCACTCATGAATTTTTAAGATTTTCAGTTATAAATAAGGGTAAAATTGTTATTTTATTTTTTATATTAAAAAATATATAATTTTATTTCATTTTTTTCTTAAGTTTTGAAAAATGACATTTGACATCATTCTTAATTTTAAAAAACTGATATTTCATTCTCACAAACCTTTAGGATTTTCTTCTTTCTGGCAACAATGACGACATCCACCACCATTCTCTTCCCTTCTTTTTTTGTCATAGTTGACGATATTCCACAATAGAGAAAGAAGCACCAATGCAATGAATTGATGGAAAATGAAGTCGATACTGGAGAAAAACATGGCGATAACTTCTTCCTCTGTCATGGGACGTCGTCAATGGTGGCAAAAAAAGAAGGGAGAAGAATGGTGGTTGTTGTCATTACCATCACCATTGCTGTTGCAAGAGAGAAGAAAACCCTAAGGGTTTGTGGGGGTGAAATGTCACTTTTTCAAAGTTAAGGTTAAGATAAAATATCACTTTTTAAAACTTGAAGAAAGAATGAGATAAAATTATATATTTTTTAATATAAAAGATAAAATAATGATTTTACTTTTATTTATACTTAAAAATTTTACTAGAAATTAGTTTATAAATAAATGTTTAAACTATTTAGGATATATTTGTATGATTAGACTAAAACTTAGGTTGGAAATAATCCTTCGGCCTCTTTGAAAATGATACGGTAAGTTTGAAACTTTCCGAGGGCACTCAACAAAACTCGCTTATTCTGTTATTCTAACTTCAGACACCGTCTCTATTAATCTCTTATAATTCAAATTGCAGATGCTAACAAAATAGATGTATATATTTTTTCTAATACTGCTCTTAAACAAATCTAGGTAGTCGCATCTTGAAGCCGAAATCTCCTGGTGTTAATTTCGAGGACTATTTCGAAGGAGCTCATATGAGGTACTGTACATGCAATTTTTCATTCGTCATTTCTTCACGTAATTCAACTGCATTATGATTTATCTTTTGAATTTTCAGTCGTACAACCAAAAACAACAGACCTAATTAATAGGGATGTTGAGTGAGGAAATCGATCAAACACGAAGGAATAAGGTGACGTCCAATTACTTGATTGCTAAAATTAGTAAATAAGAATCAATAACATAGAGTAATTTGTCAGGTTTATCCATTTCTGTTCGAATCGATTTGCGCTTGTTGTCTTTGAAGATAGGATTGGGTGGGAGTTACATCTTGAAAGGATATTCAACTGAAAAGAAGAATTTTAGGTTCTGACGGAAATATTAATTTGAACCGCACTGCCGTAGAATTAACCTATGCTTTCATGATGAGGGTGATTTTTACTGAACAGAATTTGGAATCAATCCAGAAGTGAATTGAAGAATTTTAAGGTACTCAGGCTGCAAGCTTTTTGCCCCAGAAGTAGGAACGTATGCTTCTAAGATTGGCTGATAGAATATTGGAGGATGCTGTAGTTTCACATTATATTACTTGGGCATTAATTTAATGCTTTACCAATAATTAATCATGATTACACACTTTTATAAAGAGGCTTCCACGTATGATTTCACTTAAGGAAATTTATCAAATTGCTACACAGCAGAAGTTCATGTAGGAATTATATTGAAAATTAAACCACCTTTCATTCGGGAAATCTTATAGACTTCTAACCGTAGAATGTATTTAAATAAAGAGTAATATTATTTGTATTTATTTTGAGTATATAATTATATACATATTTATATGTGCCAATATATGATTAGATGTTATTTTATTTTTAATTCATATATACATATTTATGAATCTACGGTGATTAATTCCTTGTATTAGGATATTTTGAGTGATTAATTCCTTTGGCAAAAGATATAAAAACACATATCAATATCAACATCAAGCACTAACGTATATATTTTAATGTATGGTTTTATGCAATGTTATTGGTTCTGCTGTTTGATATAACTATACGAAGCATAAGCACAAGGAATAAATGCCATTGTGGCGCAAAAATCAAAGGAAGTGGGGTTTCCATTCCTTTGGGTAAGGCAACCATATACTTTTGGCAATAATAAAACTAAGCAAAGTGATATCCATATCACTAACCACTAAACCAGTAAGTGATAAGGGTTAGTCGTCTCGACTCTATGGAAACTGCATTGCAGAAAAATAGCAAATACAAGTAACCATCTTCTTCATGTAGGACAATCCTTGTCAGCTACCACTTCCATATTTAAGATTAATTGTGATCTTCTTTACATGTGTATGGCTGTGCGTGGCCTCTGTGACTGTGTGTATATTGTGTGCTTGCTTGTGCCTTGTAACAGTTCACCACGTGCCATCCTTGCCTTGCCATAACGTAACGTTTTCTGATATTTATGTTCTGTAGGCTGTAGTAAAAGTAGTCATCAAACGTTACGCAATATAAAGTAAAGAAACGCTCAAGCTTTATGCTTAGGGCGCAGTACCATAATTTGCTGGTTTCATATAATTATCATTTCATTTTTACAATAAAGCCGGTAATGAATTAGCCTAAAAGGTTTTTCTGCACTACCTTTATTTAAATAAGCACGTTGATTTGCATGAAAAAAAATTGCAGACTTGAAGTATTAATACAGTTTGTCCCAATGATAGATTCTCTACTTGAATGATTAGAGTATAAATATTATATAACATGTAATTTTATATCCAGAAAGCAGAGACATAACATTTCACTCTTTCACTTTCTTACCTGGGGAGTATTTCAGGGGGTTTACGTGGCATAGAGGTGGTCCTCCAGCGTGTATGTCAACTATATAAGTGGCACGAATGAGATATATATCTGAAACTGACATTAAAACTCCATGCATGTGGACACTCTGTGCTCTGCAATATCCCCGTGACAACATTTCCAACTGAAGAGAGTGCGGGGCATTTAACATTTTCTTCTTAAATAATACAAAAGTTATATTGGTGAAAAAGTTACTTTCGAAATTGTCTAGTGCTCCATTAGGACACGAAATCCAAATCTTTTAGGAGACAAAGAACGCAATAATCATAGTTGAGAGTAAACTAAGTTTTGTTGGTGGAGGTGGCTGAAGCTTTGTAGTGAATAGTTATATCAGATTGTGATAGCTGAGAGCCTGAGACAACTTAATAAGTTCATATCATTTCTGGTTATTCTTCTCTCTCTCTCTATAGTCTCAAACTTACCTCTTTCTAATGGCTGGAGGACACAGAAACAAGGGGCTTTGCAAATCATGCATCATGCTTATAGGTAAGAATTATTCTACCATCTGTCTTCACTAATACATTATACATGCCTTGCTTGGTTGAAGAGTTCTGAATAGAAACTTATAAATGTTTCTGTGTTGATGTATTTATAGTGATAGCTGGCACAGAAAGGTTAGCGTTCAAAGGAGTGGCATCAAATCTCGTAACTTATCTCACAGACGTTGTAAAAATGAGTAATTCTCTCGCAGCCAAGACTGTAAACAGTTGGTGTGGCTTCACCTCCATGCTGCCGTTGCTAGTAGCGCCACTTGCTGATTCTTACTGGGATCGATATTCTACCATACTTGCCTTCTCTTTCATCTATGCTGTGGTAAGTATATACTTCTTATTCGTCATTCTCTTGGGGATTGCTGCATAATTTTTAAGTTAATATGCATCTTTTAAAATATTTCTTACTAATAGTAAGCCATTTTTCATGTTTGTGTTATATATACGTATATATATATTAGTTACATGCATGGTGCTGGTGTCCCTTTGCCTTAATTAATAGGAATCTTCTTATAGTTAGAGTCGAGCCATTGATCAATAACGTCCTCTCCAGAAATGACAGTTTAAGTGCCCGGCAAAAATTTGTGGTCAAGGGTCAAATCTTGGAGATGAATTAAAAAAAAAAATTGTTGCTTTAAATTAACAATGCTGACTAAGGTGTTCCTACTGTTAATGTCACTATGTACAACTACACTATCTTGTCATATCATCTAATTATAAATTATCATATTCAATTATATAAATAAATCAGTATAATTTATTCATACATTATGCCAGTATCTTTATTATATTATTTGATGGAATCCGCTGTGAGGTGACTCTTTAAAATGATATTATAAACTTTATTACAACAATTTTAATGGAGTATAAAATTACTTGTTATACAAAAAATTATATATTTTTTACATCTGTTAAGCATTAACCTTCTTTACAATAACCTCCTCTTTATAGCAATAATACAAGATGGAGATAAGGTTATCCCCTATCTTTATACATACATATTTTTAATTTCCCATGGACAAATATAATATTGCTAAGGCCAAATGACTTATTCCCACCTAAGGTATAGTGTAATCTAGAACCTATGGAGCACGGAAACAAAAAGGGGAAAACCTGGAAACGCGAAAACGAAAACGTGAAAACGTATTTTTAAAAAAATATAGGAAACAAAAACTTGAGGAAACTTATAAATATGAAAAATATAAGGGGTTTTTTTATAAATACCAAATTTTTTATAACAAAAATATATAAACTTGTATAGTATAAAAATAAATAATAAAAAAAGAATGAAGAGAAATGATACTATAAAATGGAATCATAAAATCTATTGTAAATTATTCTTAAGCAAACACATATAGATATTTAAGAAAAAATAATAATACACATCAATCTATATAACATGTTGGAGAGGAGATAAGTAACATCAAATAGTGGAGAGAAAATGAATTCAATATAAGATTTAAAGATATTTTAAGTTTGAAAATACAAAAGATGTATATTTAATCGATTTCATGATTTTTCTTTTAAAAGAAACGCGTTTCAAAACTTTTCAAAAATTTCAAAATAACCCGAAATGTTTCGTACAAGTTTTGGGGAGTTTAAAAAACGGAAACATTTTCGAAACGTGGAAATGCACCCCCTTATAAGTTTCATGCTTCTTTGTCTAGAATTGATACCTGCTAACTTTCAAAAAGCCAAAGTACCACTCATGAGCCAATTTTTATTAAAATATTCAATTAGAGTTAGGGATAAAATCGTCATTTTGACAATAATATTAAAAAAAATATAATTCATTTTTTTCATCCTTAAGTTTTAAAAACTAATAATTGCACTCTTGGATAAAGTTTTCTAATTTTGAAAAGTGATAGTTCCCCCCCCCCCTCCCAAACCTTTCCTCTCTTCTCCAGCGACATCTCTAGCCACCAACGACCTCCATGAAACTCTCTAACCCATCTCCGGCCACCACTTTAGTCTAGATTCATTTGAATTATATGAATCCAGATGATCTAGACAATGAAGGTGTCGTCTGAAAGACTCTTCATCATCTAGACCATATGGATTCATCTAATCCAGACGAATTTAGATAAAGTTGGTGGTTGGAAATGGGTGAGGGAGTTTCGTGGAAGTCAGAGATATTGTTGGAGAGGAGTGGAAAGAAAGGTTTTTTTTTTTTTTTTTGTGGGGGGTGGGGGAGGGAATGTAACTTTTTAAAACTAAAAAACTTTAACCAGAGGTGAAATTGTTAGTTTTTAAGACTTAGGGGTGAAAATCTAATGAATTATATATTTTTTAATATTATTATCAAAAGAATGATTTTACCCTTAACCATAACTAAAAATTTTAATAGAAATTGGCTCATGTGTGGGACTTGAAGTTTTTTAAAGTTAGCGGATATCAATTCCGGATTACACTATACCTTGGGTGGGAAATAGTCACTTGGCCTATTGCTAATTACACAAAAGAAATTTTATCACATAGCTAGTGACATATATACCTATTTTGGAAAAACTTGAGTGGGATGAATCATTGTGTACTCTGTGAGCTTTTTTTTGGTTATGTCACACACATGAAATAGTCATTTCATTTGCTTTCTCCTTTAATTAACTTGAGTGGGATAACTCATTGAATTCTCCAAAGAAAGAGTTGTCATGAGTTCAAGATATTGTGTTTAAAAATCTCCTTCCAGTATGAGTTGGAATCACTTAATGAATTATCACTTTCCACAAAAAAAAAAAAAAAATCTCTCTCATTTATCGTCTTAATTATATAGAGGTCTTTTGAGGGAAAATAACGCCATTAAATTTGAGAAGAAAAATACTAACATGGCAGCTTAATGTCCCGTATAAGTTGTTTTTAGTTTACACATAAATTCTTTTTTTCCTTTTCTTTCTAGGGGCTTGTGGCATTGACATCTACAGCATTTACTTGGGCATGGTCCCCTCCAAATAGCACAAGCTCTTCTTCCTTCCTCTTCTGGTCCCTCTTTTTAATATCCCTAGGCCAAGGTGGATACAATCCGTCGTTGCAAGCATTTGGAGCAGATCAACTGGACACTGGTGATGAAGAATTGCCCACCAGCAAAGACCAGAAGTCAAGCATCAAGAGTTTGTTTTTCAAATGGTGGTATTTCGGAGTCTGCAGCGGCAGCCTTCTGGGTGTCACTGTCATGTCCTACATCCAAGATACCTTTGGCTGGGTACTCGGATTCGCCATCCCCACAGTTGCCATGGTTACATCATTGGTATTTTTATCGTTTGGAGTCAGGTTGTATATGAAAAAATCAGAGAAACATATTCAAGGTAAGCCGTTTCTCAACATCGTTCAAGCTATTAAAGCTGCTGCATCAAAACTGATGGATTGCAAAACCGCCTTGCCGATTGAGAAACCTGATCTGGTGGAGCAAGAGTAAGTAAATATATATTTTTTTAGGCCAAAAGACTTATTCCCACACAAGGTTTTAGTCCATTATCAAAGTAATATCTATTAACTTTTAAAAATTTAAATATCAATTCGTCAATTATTACTGTTAAAAAAATCTATTAGTTTTAAGAGTAAAAACGCTATTTAACCAATATTATTAAAAATACAAAATTTTATCCCTTTTCTTTACCTTAGTTTTAAAAATAATAATTTTCTCCTTTAACTTAGTTTTGAAAACTTATCTTTTACCTCCTCTTTCTAGGGTTTTATTATTTTACTTATAACAACCATCTTTCTCAAATTTCAAAATATTACAGTTACGTTCTCATAAAACACATTCTCTCTATATAGCTATCGTTCTTCTTTATAATTTACTTCTATGTATCGTCATCTATTTTGTTGGCACTCTCTCCCTCCCTTATGGTATTTTTGATGCAAAAACAATGATTTTGTTGGTCGAAAAAGAGTGAGAGATTCGACCCCTCTCACTTGTTTTCACAGCGTTGTCGAACTTCTTCTTCAGTGGTCGATGACACCACAACCCTTTCCTTCCTCTTTTGTCACAACATCATCGACCATTGAAAGAAAAATGTCAATGGCGCCACAAAAATGTGCAATAGGGCTGAATCTCTCACTCATTTCGGTCGGAAAAATAATAGTTTTTGTACTGAAAATACCACTGATGAGGGAGAGGATGACGACAAAATGGTTGACAACATGTCAGAGTAAATCATCTAAAAGAATAGTTACTAAAAGAGATAATGCATTTTGTAATGGTATAACTGCACTATTTTGAAATTTTTCGAGGGCGAGTGTAATGAGTAAAACAATAAAACCCTAGAAAGGGAAAAAAAGTTATGAAAAAAAATTATCAATCTTTAAAACTAAAGTAGAAAAAAGGATAAAATTTAATTTTTTTAATATTATAGGTAAAATAATATTTTAACCTTTAAAATCATCAATTGATAGTGTGTATTATAATTTTTGAAAATTAGAAGATATCATTTTGATAATGGACTAATCTTTTGATGGGAAAAAGTCTTTTAGCCTATTTTCTATAAATAATTTCAGACCCGCTGGATGGATCACTATAAATTTGCTTAACTGCGTGACAGGCTTCAGGAAAAACCTCTTTGTCCTCAAAATTTAGGCAGCAGCAAGGACTCGGTTGAGCTTGAGAATCCCACAAACGGCGCCCATCTTCTCCAAAATGCAAGAGTAGTTATCCGAATTCTGCCCATATGGTTAATGCTGCTCATGTTCGCTGTACTTTTCCAACAACCCGCTACATTTTTCACCAAACAAGGCATGACAATGGAGAGAAACATCGGGAGCAATTTCAAGATCCCACCAGCGACGCTTCAAAGCGCAATCACAGTCTCTATAATCCTCCTTATGCCATTATACGACACAGTTTTGATCCCAATGATACAGATGATCACCCGAAACGAAAAGGGTATCAATGTCATGCAGAGAATGGGAATTGGGATGTTTCTGTCTATCATAGCGATGACCATAGCTGCAACTGTGGAAACAAAGAGGCTAGAATTGAGCAAGCAGACGGGGAAAATCTCTGAATCCGAAACAGTGCCACTAAGCATCTTCTATTTGTTGCCTCAGTACATTTTGCTTGGAATCTCAGACATTTTCACAGTGGTTGGCATGCAAGAGTTCTTCTATAATGAAGTACCAGTTAGAATGAGAACGATGGCGTTTGCTTTATATACAAGTGTTTTTGGAGTGGGAAGTTTTCTGAGTGCGTTATTGATCTCTATCATTGAAGTTTTGTCAAGGTCGAGAGGTGGACAAAGCTGGTTTTCTGATGATATGAGGGAAGCTCGACTTGATAAATTCTACTGGTTTCTAGCTTTGGCAAGTGCTCTAAGTTTGGTGTTATATGTAATCTTTTGTAAATTTTATAGGACTGGGTGTGATTCGGATTCTGTCAACCGTAATTAAACCTTCCTTCTCGGGGAAACTTGAAAAGTAAAAGTGTAATATTGCGTTAATATATTTTTTCCGTAGGCAAACATATTATATATATATATATATATATATAATTATATGATTAAATATTATTTTATTATTAACTTAAAATTATTGTATTAGATAATATGATACCCACATGTATACATATTTATATATAAAAAATATGTATACATAATTTTATTGATTAATTAAATAGACATTTATGTTGATATTTATTTATTTTTTAAAAAAATATTATTATGTGTAAATATTTTTTAATATATAAATTAATATATATATCATATATCATTATCTAATTAAGAGTTTTTTTATTATTAATTTAAAAATATATAATTATATAATAAAATATCATATATTTATTTATTTATGTATTAAAAAATGGGTAGTTTTATTGCCAGGAAAAATCTGTCCAAATTTAGGGAGTGGTTGAATAAGACTTGAGGTGGTGGAAAGCTTGAAATCATTCTTGTGATTATTGCCGGTTTTTTTTTTTTTTAATATCATCTATAAGAAATCTGGGAAACAAATATTTTAAAGCTGTAACTTGGCATTTAGATTTTGCACAATTTGAAATATAGGAGGCGCAGGCCTGTGGAGGCCATATACGTAAATTTATACCCAAATAATAATATATTATTATATAATTAAATAATTTTAAATTAAAGATAAAATAATATTCAATCATATAATGACATATCTTGTTTGTACACAAATTTATATATTGTGCATGTAGTGCTACTCTTTCTTAAAAATTACTGAATCACCTCATGACTCCTACTATCGATGAATGCTTTACCATTTTTATTACTATGTAGCTTTAACTTTGAAGATGGCCAAATAATTTATTCTCACCCAAGGTTTAGTGCATTCTCAAACTCACACCTATAGGATTTCACAAACCCAAACACCCATCTACCATATAAGTTCTATTAAAAATTTTTGTTATATGTCATTTATCAAAAAATTAGAAGAACCAAAATGCTATCCTCTTTTCTCATTTTAGTTTTAAAATCTAACAATTTCTTTTCAAGTCTCAAATTTTCTAATTTTGAAAAATCGGCTCTTATCCCCTCCCTTACTAGGGATTCATACTTTTCAAGTTATCATAATCAGACACCCTCCTAAACTTTTTAAAACGTTCTATTCCCTCCCCCATATAGTTTTCGTCACTGCCCTTCTTTCGGCCGCCCCTCCCCTTGTCGCCTACCGCCTCTCTCGTCCCAGACGCTGTGGTAACTTCTCCAGTTTGCAGAAACTCCAACAAAAAGTCAGCAACCCAGCACCGAGAGAGATTCGAGGAAGAGAGTCTGCAGAAATGCGAAACCAAGTCAACAGCCCAGCAAACTTCTTCGACGTGTATCACGAATGGAAGTTGTGTCGCTGGACCATGGAATCATGAACAAAAACCTGTGCAAACTTTTGTTCATGATGCATGCCCATTTTTACTCTCTCTCTCTCTCATATCTCTGGACCATGAAGTCTCGTCTCTCTCTTGGTGCTGGGCTGTCGACTTTCGTTCATGTTTATGCACGCTGGTGAAGTTAGCACGACGTCCTGGACAGAGAGAGGTGGCAATCAACAAAGGGGGGAGGTGGCCAGAAGAAGGGCGGTGACAAAAACTATAGGGAAATTAAAATTTTTACCATTATTTTATTCCGTGTATACAAAAATACCACATATCATAAAGCTTAAACAAATATACCACAACAGTAATCAATTTTTTCAAAATACCCCTCTTTAATCTTTCATACATATATTCGCTCTCTTCTTCTCTACAACTTTTTTCTCTCTTCTTCATCTTCTTTCAAAGTGATAAAGAAATCACTCTTCCAAAAATAAATTATTAATGGAAGAAGGCACATGATTGAACAATGAAACTTGTGAGAAAACCATTATAAAATATTCAACTTAGACACAAAAGAGGGAGAGACGAAAATTTAATTTTATTGTGATTTCATGTTGTTAGATTGTTTAATGTTATTATTTTATGTTGTTTATATTGTTTAAAATTGTTATAATATTCTTTAATATTATAATGATGGTTATAAAATACCGAAATACAAGTTAGAAAAAATTCCAGACAAAGAATATGTTGGCGTTAATGCTAAGGGTTGGCGACGCCAACCCCCCGGGCCCAATGAATTTATTTTTTTTCTGTTTTCTTCTATTGCACTCAATTCTTTTATTTTTTATGTTTTCGTATTCCAATCCGGTGCTCGTATGTGTATTGTTTTTCTTGTTATGGTAGAGAGTTACATAAAAAATTATAAAATTATCACTATCATTTTCTTCTGTTTTTTATTACATTAATTTAAATTTGGATCAAATTTCAAATTAATCCAATCAAATCAAATTAATTTAAATTTGGATTAAATTAAAATTTAATTTAAAAAAATTAAAGAGGGTGGGCGTTCATATTTTTTAAACGAAAAAAATAATTAAAAAAAATTTAAAAGGGTTGACATTGAGATGCCAACCCTTTTTATTTTTTTTAAATTAAATTTTTTTTTTGTTTAAAAAATATGAACGCCCACCCTTTTTAAATTTTTTAAAATTAAATTTTAATTTAATCCGAATTTAAATTAATTTGATTTTAAATTAATTTAATTTGATTGGGTTAATTTGAAATTTGATCCAAATTTAAATTAATGTAATAAAAAATAGAAGAAAATGATAGTGATAATTTTATAATTTTTTATGTAACTCTCTACCACGACAAAGAAAACAATACACACATGAGCATCGGATTAGAATACGAAAGCATAAAAAATAAAAGAATTGAGTGCAATTGAAAAAAACAGAAAAAAAGATAAATAAATTCACTAGGCCCGAGGGGTTGGCGAAAACGCTAAGCAACCCTTGGCGGAAACGCCAATGGTTGGCATTAATGCTAAGGTTGGCGTACGCCAACCCTTAGCGGTAATGCCGACCTGTTCTTCATCTGAAATTTTTTCTAATTTGTATTTTGGTATTTTATAACCATTATTATAACATTAAACAATATTATAACAACTTTAAACAATAGAAACAACATAAAATAATAGCATTAAACAATCTAACAACATGAAATCATAATAAAATTAAATTTTCGTCTCTCTCTCCCTTGTGTCTAAGTTGAATCTTTTATAATAGTTTTATCACAAGTTTTATTGTTCAATCATGTGTCTTCTTCCATTAATAATTTATTTTTGAAAGAGTGATTTCTTTATCACTTTGAAAGAAGAGTAAGAAGAGAGAAAAAAGTTGTAGAGAAGAAGAAAGAGAATATCTGCTTGAAAGATTAAAGAGGGGTATTTTGGAAAAATTGATTACTGTTGTGGTATATTTGTTTAAGCTTTAGGATAGGTGACATTTTTGTATACACAAAATAAAATAGTGGTAAAAATTTCAATTTCCCAAAACTCTATGGCGGGAAGGAAATAAAGGTTTTAAAAAGTTTAGGGGGATAGCCGAATTATGATAACTTGAAAAGTATGAAAACTAGTACAGGAGAGGGAAGGGAGGAAGGAAGGAAAAGTAATTTTTTAAAATTGAAAATTTTGAGAACAGAGAGGAAATAATCAGTTTCCAAAATAAAGGTGGAAAAAGAGGATACAATTTTAGTTTTTATTAATTTTATTGATAAATGATTTGCTCTTATGTATAATAGAAATTTTTAACGGAGTTTGGATAATGGATGGGTGTTTGAAATTTTGAAATTCTAGAGATGTGAGTTTGAGAATGCACTAAACCTTGGGTGGGAATAATCTTTTGGCCTTTAAAGATAGTGGATCGTGAATTAATTGATGTTGTGTTTTAGAAGATATTTTTGTTTCATTGCAATTTTACATGTAATTATATGAAAGTTAAATTGTATCTAGAACATGATGATCTTGTAAAAATCCAATTATGTGATGACATATATAAGTGTGTAAATATTTTTGTACTCAAAATGGATACACATAGTTTTATTGTATAATTATTTTATTTATATCAATAAAACTATATGCACAACTTTTATACACGACAACAATGTGTTATCATATAATTGGGTATTGTTTTATCTTTAATTTTTAATTACCTAATCACACGATGATCATTATTGTTTGTGCATAAAGTTCTGTCTAGAAGTTGTACATATAATATTACTCTTATTTATATATAGGCAAAAAAACTTATTCCCACCCAAGGTTTGGTGAAATCCCAAACTCTTACTCGTAACTTTCAAAAATCCAAATACTCATATTTCTTTTAAAATTTATTGTTAGAGTTAAAGGTAAAAACGTTATTTAGTTAAAATATTAAAAAAATTAAAATTTTATTACATTTTCTCTCCTTAGCATAAGAATTTAATCATTTTACTCTACCCAACACTCAAAAAATGACCATTTATCTCTTAGGGTTTTGAAACCATCATTGGAGATGACAAAATTTATACTCTCTAGTTGTGTTTTCTCTTCTTCATGATCTAAAACCCTAAACTATAGTTGTCCTTGACGAAGACAACAAATTGTTTTTATCTGAGAGATAAAGACAATTGGTCTTTGTTATCTTTGTTTGAGACGAATATAATTTTATCTTTATCTCAGATGAAGACAATTTTATCTGTCTCAGATAAAGGTGATTGTCTTCATCAGAGACGGTCGTCTAAGGTTTAAGGTTTTAGATTGAGAGGGAGAGAGAAGCCAAGTGAGGAAGAGAATGCAACCGAAGATGGTGAAGTTTGTTATCTTCGATAATGGTTTCAAAATCTTAGAGAAAAATAATCACTTTTCAAACTTTGGGTAGAAAAAAATTATTAAATTAATAGGAGAATGTGATAAATTTTTAGTTTTTAAAAATATTTTAACTAAATAATATTTTTATTTTTAACCCTAACAATGAATTTTTATAAAACGATGAACATTTGAGTTTTTAAAAATTAACGGATAAAAGTTTAAGATTTCACCGAACTTTAGGTTGAGTATAAGTCTTTTTTTGGGTCTTATATATATATATATATATATATATATAGAGAGAGAGAGAGAGAGAGAGAGAGAGAGAGAGAGAGAGAGAGAGAGAGAGAGAGAGGAACTCTATAGTCTTCTAGGTGTATTTAATTGATTTTGGAAAGAAAAAAAAAACTTCATTTTGAAGAAACATTTTGGCCCACGCTATCATCAAATTGTCTAATAAAAACAATTAATTCACATAAATTTTGAAGGTAAAAGCTCGACCTTACGATACTGTTTATCTCCTTGAATTTATCTTTATTTTAATTCAAATTATTATTACCAGCGTCCAGAATTTAGTACTACTGCAAATAAAGGTTTATTAAAATTACATATGCTTTAACAGATTAAATAACTACAAGGAGGATCCCAATTTTTCATTGGTAAATCATATAAAGGATTAGCAATTGACCAAAAACACTAATTCTCACCCAAGTTTAGTTTATTAACAAATTTTTTTTCATAAATTTTAAAAATGCTCATTCATCAATTACGAAGACATTTTATACCGTCAAAGTATTTTTATTATATATTGAATAGCCAAAAAAGTCTCTGTAGGCCAAAAGATAAAGAAAGAATCTAAATTAAACTTATTTTAATGATGACTTGCAATTAATATGATTGTTAGAATATATTATATATATTTGATTTATTATGTTAGAAATTATAATATATTTAAATATTTAGTTTTTCGTTATATATTATTGTCTATTAATTGTATATTGATTAAGATTGATTTTGTTTCCTTGCATAAGGTTTAAGACATGTATATATTCATGTACAATTCCTTATTATAATATGTACAAAAATTATTCTTTTCAACTCTTTACATGGTATCAAAGCTTCAAATGACTCTTAACACCCTATTTATCCCTAAAAGTAGGGTTTTTGATATTTTTCTAATTGCAACCACCACCCCCAACTTTTGAGAACTTGCAAATTCACCCCACACAAAAGGAGAATTTTGTTTTTGGTCAATTAGTCTTTTCCAACGACACTTTCTTTTTTGGTGACGCTCTTTCCTTTCTCCAATCATCGTTGTGTGGGCTTTCTTTTTTGATGGTGGGTTTTCTTTTTCTGCGTTATTTTCTCTTCTTCGATTACTAGTTGTTTCTTTATCTTGGCCATTGTTGGTTCTTCATCAACTAATGCTTATTTTTTTGGCAACAACATAGCCGAGTTCTTGCTATCACTCATGTTAGTTTCTCTCAAATATACAGAAATATATCTCTATGATCACTTGTTTTCTTAGCTCTCAGATCTTCGATAATCAACTTTTTCTACAGGCATTTCGGCTCTCACAAAACCTTTTGGAGTGCTTTTGGACTTAGATCGATATTTATTGGTAGTTATTATTGGAGTTTTACTCTCATAGAAAAGATAGATATTTTAATCTTTATCAGTACCATCTTTAATGGTATAAATTATGTTATTTGAGCTCAAGAAATGTCCGACTTTTTTAAAGTTTGAAAACTATGGTAGTAAGTTACTGGTGATATACCCTAACCAACTAAAAGAGAAGACATAGAAACATCAAATTATATTGCATTGCTTAAAGAATGAGATAACAAAAACTACCAAATTAGTACTTGGTTTCGTAATACATGTGTTCCAACAATCAAACTTCAATTTGATTGTCTTGAGACTGATAAAGAAATATGGGATTCACTTTCTAAACGCTACTATACTACCAATGTCATTCATTAGTTTCAACTTCATGTAACCTAAGTCATATGCATAAAAAATTGAGTCTCCATTAATGAATTTCTCTCAGAAATGATAGCTTTATAGGATCAATTATCTTTGTCTGAACCAAAATGGCATAATCCTTGTGATGTCGTACTCTATGCAAAAGAAAGAGATGAATTATGAGTCTATCAATTTACTATGGCATTGAATAATGAGTTTGAATCGGTTTTCTTCTGGGAACATAAAATGTTCTCTTCTATGCCTAAGTTTCATTTATCTAAACACAACTCACTTTTCTTCACAAAACCATATGTTAAGTTATTTCCTGAGGCATCATCCTTTACTGATCATAATGACACTACTCCACAATCTCTTGATATTTTTAATGCATGTCATATAAATGAAAGCACAACAACCGGTCCTGAAGCATCCAGCTTATGCACAGATCCTGAATCTCCACAAAGTGCTCCCTCGCCTCAAAATAATAAACCTAATAGAATATGTCAACCACCTACTTATTTACGTGATTATCATTGTTACTCTACTATTGCCTCCTTGCATGAACCTTCATCTTACACGGAAGCTAGTGCTAATCTTCTTTGGCAACAAGCAATGCAAAAAGAATTGTAGGCCTTAACAAAAACTCATATTTGGGACTTGGTTGACTTACTGCCTAGTGAATCTACTATAGGATGTAAATGAGTTTACAAAATTAAAACTCGTATTGATGGCTCAGTGGAACGTTATGAAGCTTAGTTACTGGCACAGTTATTTACTTAAGATTATGGGAATGATTATGAGGAAACATTTGCTCCAGTGGTGCAAATCACTTTTGTTCGTAGTTTTATAGCTATTATAATTGTCCGAAAATGGCAACTTTTTCATATGGATGCAAAAAATGTCTTTTTAAATGGAAATCTTACTAAAGAAGTTTATATGAAACATCTATCTGGATATCCTTATCCATTTATAAAGGTTTATCATCTTCACAAAACCTTATATGGACTTAAGCAAGCTTTGAGAGTATGGTTTGCCAAACTCAGCTTTACCATTAGTTAGTTTAGGTTCTCTTTTAGCTCTTATGATAACGTTATGTTCATTCGCAAAACTGAGAGGGAATGTACTATGTTGTTATTGTATGTCAATGATATGATTATTACTGGAGACAATGTCCAAGGTATAATAAAGTTAAAGTAGTCTCTTAACACACTACTTGAAATGAAGGATCTTGGTCATCTGAGTTATTTCCTTGGGTTAGAAGTTTTTTTTAATTGATACTGGTTATTACTTGTCACAAGCCAAATATGATATTGATCTTTTATCTCTTGTCGGTTTGTCAAATAATAAAACTATCTCCACTCCATTTGAAGTCAATGTCAAGTTTTCTCCTACAAAAGGAACAGTGTTGAATAATCCCACTCTCTATAGACAATTGATTGGAAGTCTTATCTACCAAACTGTCACTCGACTAGACATAACCTATATCGTTCATATTGTTAGTTAATTCATTACTGCTCCTCATACTACTCATTTTGCGACAATACTTTGTATCATTCATTATATCAAAATACCAAGTTTTATGGTCTTTATTTTTTTTGCTCAGTCCTCACTTATATTACATGCATATTCTGATGCTAACTGGGTGGGTCATCCTACATATAAGTGTTCCACCACTAGTTATTATTTCTTTCTAGGAGATTCTCTTGTCTCATGATGCAATAAGAAGAAAATTGTTGTTTCTCATTCAAGTACAGAAGTAGAGTATAGAGCACTTGCAGACACTACTTCTGAACTTCTCTAGTTACGTAGTTGTTGCAAGATATAAGAGTCTCTTAAACAAATGCTATAAACATCTATTGCGATAATCGTAGTGTCATTCAGATTGCTCATTATGATCTTTTTCACGAGCGCACGAAATACATTGAGATTGATTGTCATCATCTTATCAAAGAGACCCTTTATCTCACTTTTATACCTTCTATTGATCAGATAACTGACGTTTTCATTAAAACCCATCCTTCGGGATGTTTTCATAATTTACATCACAAATCAAGATAGCAAAATTTTTGACTACTTGAGTTTGAGGGGGAATATTAGAATATATTTCATATATTTGGTTTTTTATATTAGAAAATATTTTTAATATTTAGTTTCCTGTTATATATATATTATTGTGTATTGATTGTATATTGATCAAGATTGATTTTGTTTCCTTGTATAAGATTTAAGACATGCATATATTCATGTACAATTCCTCATTGTAATAATATATACAAAATTTATTCTTTTCAACTCTTTACAATGATGAAGAAAGAATCTAGACAATATTATATTATATAATGATGTTACCTTATGAGCTTTTAAGATTATAAACACCATGTACGAACTCCATTTTGTTGTTCCCTTCACGATGCCATCCTCAACAATATTCAGAAAATACGGTCTCCAAATCTGGGAAGAGGAGACTTCAAGCTAGAGGTTCCAGTGATTATATTCGACTTCGGATCGACCATGGAGATCGATGATTGGACATCTGAGAGTTGGGTTTGTGAACAACAAAGAAAACGTAGCACTTGATAAGTGATTCGAAAAGACAATGGTTGGAACGAGATACGACCATGGAAGAGTCTGTTGCCAACAAAGAAAACCAAAGAATGGTGTCTCAATTTTGGCTTGAGACTAGCCTGAGATGGAGGAACAAGTTATGACAATAGTAAGGGAAGAGTCATCGTGATTGTGTTGAAAGGAAGAGAAGCCACAATAGAGAAAAACTAAACCAACATTGGCTCAATCTTGGGTAGGTTTGTTAACCAAAGAGAAAGGAAGAAGTTCATTGGACTTAGTTCTGCAAATCATTGAAGACAAGTGTGAAAGTGTAATGTTTCAAAACTTTGGGGGGTGATGGCAAGAGTAAAAATATGAATAGTATGAAAGCCTAGGATAAGGGGAAGAAGTTAGTTTTCTAAATAATGCACTTCTTCATCAAATTTTGATTTTCCCCGTGTGAATGTGTATGTGTATATAAATTTATATTAAAAAAAAAGGTAAATTACTAATTTATAATTAAGCTAACAGGTGATACAAACAAAATTGGATGAATTTTCTAAAGTTAATGAGTGTGAATTGTCAGTAAATTAAACTTTAGGTGGGAACAAATTTTTTGGCCTTAGCAATTCTAAATGTTTTTTAAAAAGTTATGCTAGCATCATCAAGTTCAATTCCACCGCATTTAAAAGCAGTCTAATGGTAACGCTTTTGAAACTTTATTTGACCAAACTGATTGCTTAACCCAGAATAAACTGATTAGTCTCTAGCTCAATATGATATCTCGTCACTAATTAATAGCACATAATTTTCTTTAATTTTATTTTAAAAAAAAAAGAGAGAAATTACATTCAAACTCAAATATAATTAAGATTTCAAA
Organism: Mangifera indica; assembly: GCF_011075055.1. Classification (NCBI taxonomy): domain Eukaryota; kingdom Viridiplantae; phylum Streptophyta; class Magnoliopsida; order Sapindales; family Anacardiaceae; genus Mangifera; species Mangifera indica. The sequence goes on from NC_058144.1 coordinate 10,571,403, forward strand.
TTCTAGTAAAATTACAATTTATAGTTATTGTTTATAGTGAAATTATTTTCCTGTTTATAGTAATTGACAGGAGACATGAGAGAATCCATGTAAGATTTTGGATAATTTTCTGTCTTGATACAAATCTGTTGATAACTTAAATTTATTTAAAATAATAAAATTATAAATATTTATTTTAAATATTTAATTAAACAATCAAACAATATGATATTTAGTCAACGAATAATAGTGATTCTTTTTTATTTAGCCAGCTAAATCAACATAGACGTGATACCTTTGAAGATCTTATTGTCCATTCTGAACTGTAGTCTCAAGAATGGCAGACCATATTCTTTAATTTCTTATTAATTTTCGTCGTCAAAATTGATGACAATATTTTAGGGCCACCAGTTTGCAATAAATTATATGAACATGTGAATCTCATAGGAAATGATTGTTGGTCATCATCAACAAGATCCGAATCTAGATACTTATTTTAATTTATAGATAGATTATTGTGCACTACCCTTGACTAATCATTAATTAATTAAAATAATACAAGCGTACAATGTTAACTTACTTGGAAAAGGAACAATCATGAGACATGGGGATGTCAGCTTCCAACATTCAATAAAGAGTCGGCCAGGTGACATTCCCTATACAAGATTTATTCTAATTTTAAAAATATATTCAAGAGGATTTACAAATTCAAATATTTATTCATAAATTAATTTTTGTTAAAATTTTTAATTAAAAATAAAAATAAAAATATCATTTTATCATTAAATCTTAAAACCTTAAAAATTTATATTATTTCTCTCTATTAGTTTAAAAAATTAATATTTTTTTTTTATAATTAAATTTTAAAAAATTTACTTCTCCCATTTTTAAGTTTTATCTCTAATGGTTTAGGAAATCCAACGTCAATTTTCTCCAATGAAAGATGACTCTTCATCATCTAGATTGAAAAGGGGTAATGGAGGACAATGTGATGAAGCGTTATTCTTCATTGTTTGGATAAAAAACATTGTTTTTTATTGTCTACACAAAACATCGTTCTTCATCACATTTTTCGGATCGATTGATCTATGGTGAGTGATCTACTTAACTTATTATGAAATGAGACAATCATGGGACATTGGGATCTTGGCTTCCAACCATCAACAAAGAATATACAATATCATTTTTACCATAAAGTTAATTTATTTATGAGAAATTAAAATTTTTACCCTTATTGTAATCCGTGTATATATAAATGCTACTCATTCTAAAACTTAAACAAATATACTACAACAGTAATCTATTTTTCCAAAATATCTCTCATTTTACTTTTATGTAGAGATTCTCTATTTTTCTCTGTAACTTTTTCTTTCTTCTTCCTCATCTTTCAAATGATAAAAGAATCATGTAAAAAATAGAATAAGTGCTTCAAAAATAAAAAAAGAAAGAAAAAAACTGAAAAAAGAAATAGATTTCAGATTAAGAATTCTTAACTGAAAAAAAAAATTAAAAAGGATTGCCGAATAAAAAGGGTTGGCGTTGACGCCAACCCTTTTTATTATATTATATTATATTTTATATAATTATATTATATTAAATTATAATATAATATATTATATTATATTATAATTATATATATAATATAATATAATTATATATATAATATATAATATTATATTATATTATATAATTAATAAAAAGAAGACGCCAACCCCTACAAATAAATAAAGGGTTGGCCAGATGCCAACCCTTTTAAAATAACAACGCCAACCCTTTTTAATTTTCCCTTAAATTTAAAAGCCAACCCTTATTTTTACCACCAACCCCTTATTTTTACGCCAACCCCCCTTTCTAAATCTTTCCAACCAAAATCAGTTTTTTGACAATTTTTTCATTTTTAAAATTATTGCACTAATAATTCCCTTCAAGTCAATTTATTCCCTATAAGATTCTTCTGCAATAAAAATTATTCTCTCATGCTTCTGTAAATTTTTTCCTGCAAGATTTTGTAATTCATTTTTGTTTTGACTCTTCAGATATATATATATTGATGTATTCTTTACATATTCAACACCAAGTACACATAAATATAAATTTTGTTTCAAATATTGATATTAAATATTTATACATTTTCTCTCTCTACAATGCATTAAAAGTAAGTAATACTGAAAACTTAGTTTTGGTTTCTCAAGGTTGAAGAAAAGGGTAATTTAGGCATCCTATCCTATAAAGTGGTAAAAATATTTAGAGTATAAAAAGTGTGGTATAAATGTATACGTGGGTCTAAATGAGGGTAAAAATTTCAATTTCCCTTTATTTATTTACTATTCATGTCATTAATTGCTATTAACAAAATTATGTGTTGAATATGTATTGATTCGAGGACAATATTAGTTATAACATTCCATATTGAAATGGTTTATTCAATCTTATTAATATGAATTTTTAGTGTATTGTTAGTTATAAGAATATTTTTTAAAAGCTTAAGTTAATTAATTAGGGGATAATTCAAATTACTAGTGTATTGTAGATTAAGCTTAAAGAAATGTCTAAAGATGCTATATGTAAACTAATAAAATCTATGAGAAAACCAAGGATACACTTCGAATTTACCTCAATCAAAAGACTCTTAATTATTTATAAAACAAAATATGTTTTACACCATTAGAAATCCAATAGCATGCATGCATGCTACAACCTTCATGTATATTGAAGGAAGTGGCGGCAGTAGGCACTAACGACACATCATTATTCAATTATATATTGAAAAATCCATACATATAATTTTATTATTTTAAAAATAATATTGTAGCAAGGCCCAACAGGCTGCAGTGGCGGCATGGTTGCTTAATTTCAAAAAGCAGGTGGCATGCCATGACCGACACCAGGGCTACGACCAGGATTTGTGGGTCGGAAACCGTCAGTCTCTATCTTCTTGTAACGATTTATCGTATAAGAAATGGACGCCGGAGGTTTAAGCTTGCTGGCTAGAGGGAGAGAAGTTGGATGAAAATCGCCCTTAGGAACAAGTGGCCGTGTCGCTTCTATCAAGTATAACTGACTGTTGAGAAGCAGAAGAAGAACAACAAAAGAACTTAACGTGAAAGAATTGTGCGCCGCCATGAATGATTTTTAAGAAAGCTGTAAAGGCGCTTAATCTTACAAAACCATGAAAATATACTTCAATTTAACTCTAAATTGTTGTTAGAACAGACGGGGAGATAGAGTAGTGGTATTTAAGATGAAAGAAAGGTCCCACGTGCAGATTTTGTTCTCAACAAGGGTTTATGGTGCACATTGTAGGGTTTATAAGATATTATTGTTATAGGCAGGCATGACAGAATAATTTCTAAAAACCGCAAGCCTAATAATTCTTGACTCGTTCCAATGAAGAAAACTTTTGCAGTAGCCATTTGTTGGAATGCAAATATAACATTTAAGGAAAGAGCATTCATTTCGATTAGACAACACCAAGAACAACACTCAACTCACTTTAACATATACTCTTTGAGAGAGAAAAAGGGAAAACTCAACTCTCTGCATCAACAAAATATCGTCTAGGTAAGATTTTCTAAAGAAAATGCTTCTTCCACTAAACCAATTGGGATTTGTTAAGATTATCAAAATTTTCTCATTGATAAGGATTTAGAATCTAGTTATTTTAGTTAATTTATTTGTGATTCTTAATTTTTGTTGTTTTTCGTAAATTATGGTGGATTCTTATTATTAGAGTTTTATTATTATTAAAATTTTTTTATACTCAAATAGTGATGTTGTATACAAATATTTCATCAATTGAAAAAAATATTAGTATTTCCCGAGAGAAAGTTTTCTTTTGTTTTCTCCCTCTCTTTTTTTTTTTTTTTTCTCCCTATTTTGGATTCCTAGGAATTGGAGTGTAGTTATTTCCTTACAGTGGCCTACTTAGTTGGTAATTCAGTTGTTTAAAAAACATTGTTCGTTCATAGTGGGGGGTTTTTAAATCTTACCGTGATCATTGAGCAACCCAACCATGTCTGATAGAGTTGATTCCAAAATCTGAAGTGTATAAAAGTCTAGACAGTGGAGATTCTATCCTGATGCAATCGCCAATTAGTTGTTCAAGACGTCACTATGGAATGCGGTGTGAGATTGAATGACTTCAACAACATCTTTAACTATATAAGCAACGTGAGGATCATAACCACGAATCATACGAAGAGTGAAATTGATGGAGTTGGAGAAGAAGAAGAGTTTAATCCATTCCATCATATTGAAAGTGGTTCATCTGACCAAGAAGTTTAATTGTAACTTCACACTCAAGCCAAAGACAAAGATGCTGACTTTAAAAGAAGAATTCAATCAAATGAATTTATTCAATTGATGCATACTGTAGAACAAATATTCAACGCTAATAGTTGTCAAACTCAGGATGAATGCTTCAATATGGTGGGGAACTTAAAACTCCAATGAGAACGTGAAGGATGTAGTACGATCACAACATGGGAGAAGATTCTTAAAGAATTAAAGTGAAAATATCTGTTTAATCATAATCACCAAGATGTTTTTATCAAATTTTATAACATTTGATAGCAAGATTTGACTATGCCACTAAATTTGAATTAATGATAAAGTGTGATATCACAAACCCTAAATCAATTGCAAGATTTCTTGGAGAACTGAGATATGAGATTTTTAATGTTGCTCAACTTTAACAGTACTGGATTTTCATAGATGTTATTAAGTTGTAATTGATGGTGGATTAACACCCCACTCCGAAAATCCTATCCTCTAGAGTAAGATGCTACTTAATCTTAACTTTTAAACATGTATTAAAGTAAATGAAACATCCAACCAATGCAACATTAACTGAAATGCCCTCAAAAAAACTAATTATTGAAAAACAATTCCAACTGTCAAATCCATATCATTCATAATAGAAAATAATAAAGTGTACATAAAATACTAAACATTAATACACTATGTCTAAACATAGATCAAAACATCAAATCAACATAAATCCAAAGGAGTCCACCCTCATGTCATTCTATCACTAACTGGCCACCTCATCGTTGCTGCAACATCATCTCTCACCTACAAAACCAAAGAGAAAAAGGTGAGTGATAAAACACTCATTAACTAGGAGCATTTAGGGTTTGTCTCTATCTTGTTTACGAATTACCATGAATGCTATCATGTACACATCACTTGTCACAGTTATCAATCTTCTATGTCATCATTCTATATTGTTCAGATTAGGCTGATTTCAATATCCTAGCCATATGACTCTCTTTAAGGCTATTTATGTCTTGGTCGTCCTATTAAAATTGTTAATTGATAGACTCACAATCTTGACATATCATACTATGGACATTAAGTGACAGGTTCTCTATGTTTTGGCATGTCCAATGCCAATCAGAAAATCTTCAATCCTAACATACACATCAATTAACACTAATCGACAAATTATCTAATCACCCAATCTACATGTATAAGCCTATGTCATAAATGACCCCTCATAACAGTCTTGTCAATAACATATCATAAATTAGATATTTCCATCGATGGTATCTCATCTCATATTCTACAAGAATTCTTTTTTCCTCACATGCACTTTTTGAGTATATGAGCCCCACATATGTTCTATAGGATCTCATATCCCTTTCTATCACCCAATTACTCGAATATCATAATTCTATTCAACACATACTCTTTCTCATCTCAAGAATATGTTTCATAAGTTCATTCTCTCAAGCCCATGAATCATCTCATCTCGAGGCTTTATCTAGCTTTCATCTAATGTACATGTCTCTTCTTCATGCATAATCTTATTCTTTCTATAGGGTAGGGTTAGATTCGAATCGAGCCAGCTCGAGCTCGAACTGGCTTAATTGAGCCCGAAACGAGCCGGCCTTAGTCGAGCTCGGTCAAGCTCAAGCTCGAGCTTGAGCTGCTCGTCGGATTTTATAATTAAAATTTTTGATACAAAACGACGTCGTTTTGACCAATATATATTAAAACGACGTCGTTTTGATAACGAAAAATGAGCCGAACCGAATTCGAGCTTGGCTTTCACGAGCTCAAGCTCGAACTCGAGCCAAGTATATGTGAACCGAGCCGAGCTCGAGCTCGACTCGGCTCGAATCCAACCCTGCTCTAGGGCATATCTTAGTACTTTAATATACCATAAAAGTCCCTTAAATCATTTGGGAAAGATCTACACATGATTACCCAATTGATCTTATGATGATATCATATAATGATATATCATCTTAATATCCAATTAGATACTAAAATTGGGTGTATATAGTTTTATTAAAAATATAAGTAGCTAACAGATTCTCTTCATATATGTAATCTCTTTTGAGGATATTCATCTAGAGAAAGGTGTTACATTAATGTTAACCTTATTTGTATATTGGAAACTTTTCATATATTTAGTATCATTATTAACATTGATCTTCTCCTCTAACACAAGTTCCTTAATAGGAATCATCAATTTTGTCTCCACGGTCAAAGACACCCCAAGTTGAAACCTTTTCTTTATTTTCACATACCTAATCTTCTATAGTTGATAATATATCCACATCATACACATTCACCAAATTAACATCATGATGGGTATTTAACTCTCATGCTTAAACCATTGCAAGCCATTATCATCTAATATATCATTATGTGGCTAACATCAATGCTAGTCGTTTAAGGAGATGCATTTCTCATTCAAAGGTACATATCACAAAAACATGAATGCATTCTCTTAATTGTTGAGAACGACCAATAAGACAATCAATGTCTATATTATTCATGATCTTGATAGATTTTCTACTATTGACATTTTTTTTTTTCATGTTTATCTATATATGATTTCGTTTACGGTCAATATGGAGACGTTTGCTTTGTAATCAAGCTAATCTCTCAAACGTTGTGTGTGCAAAGATTTTTACCATTTTCTCTTCACTTCTAATGTATTTCATTTTATTACCATTCGTCTTTATCAATTCCCCATCATATCAAAATAAAATAATAATAAAATTCAACATATTAATCATCTTACAATCGTAATATACAATTTCAAAAAATATTTTTGTTAATTTTAGCATTTCTAGTATTCATTATGGCTATTGAAAATATCAATTTACCACTGCTCATGGTAAAATATCCCACATCTGTAAAATATCATCTAACTCCCTTGACCTTTTTCTACCAAAAATATATCATCTAAGCCTTTTCTTTTTATTTCTTTATTTTGAGATGCACTTCAAACTTATCAAATCAATTCAATGCACCCAAAAACAATACATAATCATCAAATAAATTAAATTTTGAGAACTTTACTTGTAAAGACCTGGATGTAATGAAATTTCGTAATTTCAAAATCATAATGTTGTTATTTGAGTGAAAGTGTGAAAATAAGAAATTTCAAAGTTTGTAAGATTTGGTTGTGATGTTGGTTTGTATAAAGCATCAAGTTTTATTAAAAAAGAGTGGGGAATTCTGGTATAAATAATTTGGGCTTTGGTTATATTTCTATTCCGCTAAAAGATTGGTCAAGTTAATATACACCTCCTAATTTTGTCCATTAAAGTTGATATAGAAGTATGAAAAAGTAAAAATATAATTGGTCAAAGACTTTTTCCCACCCAAGGTTTCATCAATCAAAATTTCCCACCTGATATATTTAAAAAATCTAATTACTCACCTATCATACAAGTCAGTTAGAATATTCTATTAGTTTAATTATAAATTATTAATTTATCGTTTTTAATTTTTTAAGTAGAATGAAAAAAATACTTTTATAAATTAATATAATTTAAATTAATAAATGAGACTTTTTGTGTAATTGTTTTAGGACGATGACCACTAAAAATAATGTATCAATTTACATTAATTGTTTATATTAAATCATTAAAATCTGTTTATGCATCCAGGTTAAAAAAATATTTCATATTAAAGAGAAAGAGAGTAGCATTAACACACAATCGAAGGGGGCTTGTTTACAATTACACTAAAATAATTCAATCAATTGGATTTCGCCTTGCCAAATTGATAGTTACCCCTCCATAACCAAATATGTATATTGCAGCCTGATTTTATAATTCATACACACCACAACTCAAGTTACACTCTCGGGCATCTTAAAACACAAAAGGCAAGGGAAAGATCACAGATCAAACAGACATCAACAGATAGCTTCAACTATTAGATCAAAATGGCCACAGTTTTCTTTCTCTTTCTGGATTTTTTCATGGTATCTTTGTTAGAAAATTTACTAATGTGGGTTAACATTAATTATGATTTTAGTTAATAAAATTGGGTAATTGAATAGTCCAAAGACAACAATTTATAGATGTGCTTAAGTAATATCTAATATACTCTATTGTTTATAGATTTAGATAGACGGTTTAGTATGATTTTGAGTTATTGGACCTTCGATATGGTTCAAATAATTTCTCTTATAAATAGACTAAATCCTTGCTCCGAAACCTGAACACTTCAACTTTTTCCATTAAAAGCTGTTATAAGGGAGGTTTCTGAAGCGGGAGTTCAATCATAACAATTTTTCAATTTTTAGGTGATTTTCAAAGTTTTACAAATTTAAATTATATGACATTTTAGGTATTCTTATAACTCTAATAAATTTAATTCAATATTTTATAACCGTGCATAGATCATGTGGATTTAAGATTAAATGATTTTATTTAGTTTATACAGAATGCCAATGACCAGAAATTTAGGAGAAAAGATGGTAATGCAGTAATTTAGCTTATATGAAGGCCATGGCAGTTTCAAACTCCACGCACTGATTCTGGTAACACTTTCGAAGATCATTGTCAATAAAAACTGTGATACCAGCAGACGCGCATGCTGCAGCAAATGTAAGAGTAGATGTTATCTGCAAAAAATTGTTCAGACAACCAAAAGTATAAGGAAAAAAATTCCCAGGATTTAACCAAACCAAAAAGACATCAAATCAAGGGTGTCGTTGATATTTGTTGCAACGACTTAGTTATGCTACTGTTAAGTGCATTATCTTACTCCATCACCAACAGCAAACAAACTAACAATTTGATTATTCTGCAAGGATCGCATCACCAGAATGGCATGAATGTCTACAATGGCCAGCAAAAGGCTCAACAAACTCTGCAAGCCAGCAGCTGCATGAAAGCACCCTCATGAACTTGCATGAAAGTATACTTAAGTTCAAAAATAGATAGGTGCACATGTTTAAATACTCATAAGTTCTTTCTCCACTCAGACAAGAAAAAACAAAAAAGGAATTCTGGTTTGGTCATACTCATTGTTACAACTTCAGTTCCAGCTTAAGCTCTGGTTTTCTATCAACTAATTTGAGGGAGTTTAAGATGTAAACACCACTCCAGAGAAATAACTTCTGTTAACAACAACGAAATAAAAGTAGTTGTTTTTCAATGGCTGTTGTTATTATACTTAATTTTAGTTATATGCTTCACAATTGTTTTTATTTCTTCTTCAAATCTGACTTTACAGGGGTTATCTTATTGTTATCCTAAATGCAGAGCAAGTACACAAAAGTGGAAATATGGGCTGGCAATGTCTCATTACAGCCATTCACTAAGGAGCAATCGAGATTACACCAAGACAAAAGCATTGACAAGGTAATAACTTAGCATCTATACAGCATCAACGGGAGAGTTTGTCTCAATCAGGGAAGATAAAATCATACCAGAGCCTGGTAAAGACAAACAGTCTGATGTACTAACAATTCGAGGATGAGTTATGGAGAGTTCGCTGAGATTTCAAGTGCTGGAGAGGAGAAGAGTTGAGATGCCGAAGAGAAGGCGAGTTTCCATGCCGAAGAGGCAATGACTTTTGCCGCCAGAGTGCAGAGTAGCTGATATCTACATTGGGGTTTTTGATTGGGAATGTCGGTTAAAATGATGAAAGGAAGTGAAGCAGAACAGCATTTCAATATTAAATATGGCTAAAATGAATTTAATATTTATGATTGCAATGATAATTATAAACTTATTATTAAAATATTTCATTATCGGTAGCAATTTCGGATGAATATTTAAATTTTCTAAAGTTCGTGATCAATTTGCTACACCTTGTACGAGAATAAGTCTTTTGGCCAAATATTATTTTGGGTAATTAACACTTTCTTTTATGAAAAATACAAAGTAATAAATTTTCCTCTAAGCCATTTCATGAAATAAAAATGTTAGCCGATAATATGTAATATAATGACTTGCCTAAAGTATTATATCCCGACGAAAATGAGATGAAAATGTTAGATTGTACTTGAATCTCTAATGCAAAGCAATTGTCAATCCCAATAGATTCATGAAATAGTAGGAGGGAGTGTGTATATTTGACGAAAGTAAAAGGCAAAGATTTTGCAATTAGCAATGCAAGTTTGGTATCATAAAGTGACCGAGAATTCCTTAGCAGAAAGCTTATACGCCATAGAAAACAACAACTATAAAACACCATACAAATGCTTTGATATGAGGGAAGGAAGATACCAAAACCTTCTCCACCGATTACACCCGAGTACCCACCCTAAAATTATTTTCCTTCTCAATCTCTAACCCCATCAATGAAACTTAGACCATTTCCAAAACCTCTCTCTCATCTTCTTCATGTTGATATATTTTCAGCCACACCCCCACTTACAGCCCCAATGCAACCAAGCTACTTAACCTCTCACACTCGGCGCCACACCACTCATCCCTTGGGTTGGTGTGCAGCCATCATATGCACCATCATCGCCATTGCTGTCATCGTCGTAGGCATTGTGATCTTCACCGGCTACCAAGTTATCCACCCTCGAGTCCCCGTTATCAGCGTCATCAATGCCCATCTCGACCTCTTTCAGTATGACCTGGCTGGCCTGCTCGAAACGCAGATGACCATTATCTTAAACTTGAAGAATAGTAACCAAAAGGCTCACGCTACTTTCTCGGATACCCACTTCAGTGTCTCATTCGACGGACACGAGATTGCCAAGCTCCTCGCTGACCCTTTTGATGTAGGAAAAAATAATTCTGTTGATTTCCATTACGTCGTTCAGTCTGATTCAATACCATTAGATCCAAAACTGCAAGAGCAGGTGGACGTTGCTATGAAGAAGGATGATGTTAAATTTGGTTTGAAGGGAAGTTCAAGAGCTAGATGCAGAGTTGGACCTCTCGGCTCTGTCAAATTTTGGTGTCATTTGGATTGCCAGCTTAGGTTTAGTATTTTGAATGGCTCTTATGTGCCTTCTTCAAAATGCAGCTCCAAGGCTAAATAATTTTTATTAATCTTTCTTTGTTTGAATATTATGTACACAAAACTGATAATAATTTGTTATGTGTACGTAATTTCTAGAGGATCAGTTTCTTCCCAATACTTCTATCTTTAAAGTTTTGCTTTTTTATCTCTCTCTCTCTCTTTTTTGTTCTCTTACAATCAAAGTATATAATAAAACGTATATTAGGTATTGCTTTCCTGAATAAGCTGTTAACTTCGATGGATTTTTATTTAATCATTTTTTTCCCTTTATGATTAATATCAAGTTGTCATTGATGTTTGTATCTTAAATATCAGTATCTTATGATACAAAATATATATCTTATGATACGATATATTACAATATAGATAAAAAATAATATGTATTATAAAATATATCGTAATTAACATAATATAATAGAAGTATTATATGATATAATAAGTATTTTTTGATATGATACATATTACTGATATAAATTAATATATTTTTTAGAAAAAAAATGATGATGTAATAAAAGTGTACATAAAAAATTTTAAATTTTTAAAGATGTTTATGATATTTTTTAAAATGATAACGTATTGATTATAATTTTTTAATTATTTTATTAATATTTTATTTTTTATTTTTTAAATTATATCATATAATACGTAATATATTATGTGTAAAATTAGATTTTTAATATATAATATAATATATGATTCGGTTTCAGCTTTTTCTTGCTTACTTGGGCCATATTCCTAACTCTTTTCCCTTGGCTTCTGCGATATCTTTTCATTTTACCTTGTGGAGATTTCAAACAAATTATTGATTTACTAAAAATACAATACAGGAACCTTTGAGAAAATTAAACTGGGATGGTCCCAGGCAATTATATAAAGGAGAAGTTAATTTTTGTACCAATCTTTCTCTGACCCCACCATTGGCATCGGATTGTCTAAGTGCGCATGTTCTATTGAAATCCATCCATTGTGGGGTACAAGCCCAAAGGCTTTTTTTTTTTAAACCCTTCTTTAGTTTTGGTGTGAAGTATGAGTTGATGAGCTGTTATACCCTTATTATTATTATTAATAAAATTATATATATTTATTTTTAAATATATAAATAAATATATATAATATATTATTATATAATTAAATAATTTTAAATTAATAATAAAATATTAATCTTTCATTGGATAATATATTATATATGTATTTATTTGTATATTCAAAAATAAGTGTTGGTAATTTTCAATACGATTCGCTAACTCAATATAATATGATGTGAAAAATATCATATTAGAATTCATTCTTTTGACACAAAATCTTATTCTAATTAATCTGATATGATTTAAAACTAAATTGGGCATGTTTAAATTAATATGAGACCAACCCAAACTAACTTAATTCGAATCAGATGTTTAAAGAAATGTTATTATAGTATATTTGTCAGGAAATCATTGGAGAAAGATTAAACGACAAGTGTTAACAACAACTAAAATTATTATATATTACATATAGTTGTATCTCTTTATAATTATGCGTACTACGGGTATTTTTTATGTTAATATAAAAACTTTATTTTATTTTTGGATAGTAAGAATGATATTTGATTACTTATATTATTGATTTATTTTAAAAAGTATTGGTATATAATTTTTTGGATCATTTGTAAATAAGATAAACTATTAAATTATGTGTTTTATTAACAGTAAATTGAAATAATTTGAAAAAAAAAAATAAAAAGCTAAAACTACTCAAAAAAGTGAAAACAATAAATGATTTTGGATTAATTTAAATTATATTCGGTTAACCCAAACATAATTCGAATTAATTTGAAATTAAAAGATTTCGATATGATTATATTCAAATTGAGTTAGATTTGAAGACCGATAACACTGGAGTGTGAAGTAAATTGTTGGGCCGTTAGATCATCTTTTTGTTTTGGGCTCTATTCTTATATGAGTTCAGTAATATAATTTATGTCGACACAAATTTACCAGATCGGATTCAGAAAGTACTGAAAAGATTCAAAATTTCGAATGGTGGGCTTACATTAACGTCACCATCACCAGGCCCACTACTAACGGTTTCGCGTTTATCAAATCCAACGGATAGGGGAGACTTCATATTTAAAAAAAAAAATGATAAAATTTAGCGGCATCAGCATGTAATTCTGGTACGTGTCAATCACAGCAATGCTCTTGCTGCAACCTCCCTCTTTTCAACCTTTTCTTATCAAATCAAATCTAATCTCTGACTGCTCTCTTCAGGCTCACTCTCCTTTAATCTCAAATTCTCTGTAAGTTTTTATTCTTCTACTCTTCTCATCCTCTCTTACTTTTCACTTGAGCTCATACTTATTATTACGACTCGTTAAATTTAGTCTATGTTTTTATATGAGTTGCTTGTTGATTCAGAGACTGAGACTTAAATGTACTGATTTGTTTTCTTCTTTTCAAAGTTCTATTGTTAATTGTTTGTAAATTTCCATGTGTTATATTGTAAAATCTATTCTGATTAGGTTTTAGTTCATGAAGAAAATTAAAATGATATTACACATGGTTTTTAACTGATTCGAAATATTCAACTTCAACATTCAGTTGTCTTTTTGTAATTTCTGTTATGAAGAATGGCCTCAAGGAGGATTTTAGTAATTTTATTTCTGTATTTGCTTTTTATTAATTTCTTGCTTGAGTGCGACAAATTTTTATCATCTTAGGATTTGGTGATTACTGGCATGACTTACTTTTTAAACTTATAGTTTGTGCAGGATGCCAGTGATTAAATGTGTGCTTTTCAGCATGTGATTGTCGGAGAAAGAAGCTTTATTGGTGGAGAATGGTGTCTCTGATGTCTTTGTCTCAAGAGTTGATGGCTACGATGATGATCTTGGTGACAAAGCCCTTTTGCCTTTGCAAATCAGCAATTCTGTTTTGTTTAAAAACCACTTTTTTCGTCGTTTATAGCTGGATAGACCTGGTCAATGCCACTACCAGCTTCCATGTCAACATGATTTGCAGAACAATGTCTTGGACAGTTGCTCTTATAAGTCTTCCTCTTCGAGTTTTTACCGCCCTGCAGAGGGAAACAGTGGTATGTTTTACCATCTTTGTTTAATGACTTGTCTCTACATGTCGTGTCTACTTTTTATATTTCCTTTTTATTTAAAACAATTTTATTTAAGAACTTGAAACCTGCACAAAAATGCATAGTACCATGTCTTTCTCTGTTTACAAAAGGAAATAAGTGATGTTTCTCCAATATAGATTTTCTGTTGGTAAAACACACATGTCATCCCTTAATGGACACGACTAGTTTAAGAAATATTTCCGGAATGGTGGCTGGGGTACCTATTTGGTCTCAGGACAAGCTGTGCAAAGTTAAAGCTAGTGCAACTTAGTCTTACACTGCTGACACTGGAAAAAGCTGGGTTCTGGAGCTACAAAGTTTGTAAAATTGTTCATTTTAAAGTCGGCAATGAGAACTGTTTGTTTGATAACAGTTTTCTCTGAGGCCTCGTGCAATGCTTATTAAATATTAATTAATTTCAGATTAAGGTGTGTGTAAATGCATAGGCCTCCTAGATTATAAGATACTTGTGGTATGTTATGCTTGCCTCTTTCTTTATTACATGGTTTTCCTCTATAAAATTTAATTCTTTTGTTATATCTTCCAATGGCACTACTTTCTCAAGCCATTATGAGTTGGTAATTCTTCTTGGTGCCTAAATTTTACATTGCTTCTTGTAATATGAGGATTTTTATAATATGCAGCTGGAACAGCAACTGCATGAAATGCAGTTAGAGTTAGAGACCCTTGCCTGGGATAGAAAGGAACTCGAAGGTCATCTTCAGACAGCCATTGAAGAACATAAAAGTATGGAGTCCATGCTAGCTGAACTTGAAGATGAAAATGACAAGGCTATGGCAAAAATTGAATTATTAGAGGGCAAGGTATATATTAAATCCTCTTGCAACTCTTGTATAAGTTATGCCTGCCGATTTGATTAGTTTTTGTGAGCTAGATAACTCCTTGGTTTGGATTGTGAATGTATTACTGTATTTATTTAGTAATACCTATGATATCACCACATGTAACACCTTGGCAAAGCAGTTTTTTGTTAGCCTTCCTTTTTTCATGCATAAAGTGTTTATTACTTGAAAATTTCTATTGCTTTGGATACTAAATCAAGACTTGATGATGTGGTAATATCTGGGGTTTCGAGGGCCAAATTGTGAAAAAGGAAGAGAGTCAAGAGTTGAATTGATCTTTGGATCTAAGTATAATACCTAAATATATGTCTGTAGTCGCACACAACTGCTTTGTCATATATTATACATACCAGCTGATGTGACAGAGTGGTATAGGTTATCCTGTCTTCATATCATCTTTTTTTTTTTCCCTCTAAATATAATCATGCTGAGCCAGAGACAATATTCTATTACTCAAAATTTTTAGCTGAACTTTTGGTTCTGCAAGTTATACTAACATGCATATATATTCCTGGCAAGAGGTGGCAAGGTGCCATTCTTTTAAGTTAATTTGACTATGGCAGTTTCAATCGGTTTTCTTACAAGTTAATTGCAACATAATTAAACAAAATTTTACTTGTTTAGTGCTAGTAAAGGGCATAACTGTGTTGAAATTAGATGATCCTATGAACCTGAAAGCTTTGATATGTAATGTTATCTACTACTATCTGTTGGATTTTTCTGATAATGTTAATTTATTACATGGAATTTTTAACATATTTTCTATGCCATAATTTTATAATTTATGCTTGCATGAAAGTGGTCTTGAATCTGTGTACATTTCTGCTTCTATAGTTGCAGTGTATGAAGGATGAAACTCTTCAGCTTAAGGAAATTTGCAGTAAAGAACGGTGGAGTCTTAAAGTTAATGATAAAGTCAGTGGACGAAAAGTTGGTGTTGCTGCTGACAACTATGACATTTCCTATGGATGTCCATCATGGAAATCCAATTTTAAGGGGACTGACTTCTTTTTTCAAGACATGATGATGCACAAAGACTCTTGGGCCAGTGAAAGCATGAGTAATGCTGAATTTCTCAATATCTTAAAGACTGGAATTGCGGCAAGCAGTGGGTCCATCCACTCCTACACGCCTGGTGTTATCCCAAGAAATATAGAAATGAATGAAGTGCTTGACCAGAGAAGGGGAGTTGCTCTTTTGCAGTCTCTTTTTAGCGCAGGGTTGTCGCTTTTGGTCGGAATGATTATCTGGGAAGCTGAAGACCCTTGCATGCCACTTGTGGTAGCTCTTTTCACAGTGGTCGGCATTTCACTGAAAAGCGTCGTTCATTTTTTCTCCACCATAAAGAACAAACCTGCTTCTGATGCCGTGGCTCTATTAAGCTTCAACTGGTTTATACTTGGCACACTTACATGCCCAACGCTGCCAAAGGTTGCCCGCGTGTTGGCTCCCCTCACATTCAGGTTTGTAGGTCAGACAGTGAGCTGGTTTGGTTTCTCAACACACTAGCTTGATCTCACTCAGATTCCTGGAAATCACCCAACCATGTATCATGTCTGACCATAGATAAAGCAGTCACCCAGAGCTTGTATAGTAAAAGCTTCCTTTCACTTTCTTTGTCATGTCAATATCCGCCTGGCACAATTTTCACTCGTTGAACAAAGGAGACTTAAATATGGAAAATCTATGTTGAGACTTCAATTTACTCCCGTCTAAGTTTTTTGGATGTAATTGTTACTTGAGTGATGCAGGTTTTATGTTGAGACTTAAATGTGGTCGGCATTTCACTGAAAAGCGTCGTTCATTTTTTCTCCACCATAAAGAACAAACCTGCTTCTGATGCCGTGGCTCTATTAAGCTTCAACTGGTTTATACTTGGCACACTTACATGCCCAACGCTGCCAAAGGTTGCCCGCGTGTTGGCTCCCCTCACATTCAGGTTTGTAGGTCAGACAGTGAGCTGGTTTGGTTTCTCAACACACTAGCTTGATCTCACTCAGATTCCTGGAAATCACCCAACCATGTATCATGTCTGACCATAGATAAAGCAGTCACCCAGAGCTTGTATAGTAAAAGCTTCCTTTCACTTTCTTTGTCATGTCAATATCCGCCTGTCACAATTTTCACTCGTTGAACAAAGGAGACTTAAATATGGAAAATCTATGTTGAGACTTCAATTTACTCCCGTCTAAGTTTTTTGGATGTAATTGTTACTTGAGTGATGCAGGTTTTATGTGTAGACACAGATGTTCTGCAGTCTGCACCGTGCGTTAATATTAAGAAGAAGTAGCAATTTGTGGACATGATAGTTGACCAACTACATGACCTTCAAAATCAGGTTCATTTCTACCTTTAACCTTCCTTTGTTCTGGGATTTTTATTTCTTTATCATTACTTTTTTATGGTTGACATGCGGTGCCTTTATATAAAGATGAAGAATCCAACCAAACAATTTTGAATGTATATCTATCCAATGTCCAACTGTCTTTCAAATCATGATTGGGAATTGTTTAATTTTCTTTCTCCAAGCATGAGGTAAAATATAATCAATTTGATCCCTCATCAAGGTTCTCCTTTCCTTCAAAACAAGTTACCAAATTTATTGAAGAGATGAAATATCCGTTTTTGATATAAATTTTTTGAATGTGTATAAATTATACAAATTTATACATATAAACTAAATTGATCTTTGTGATTAAATTATATAATTTTTTTACTTTAAAATTATTTAATCAGATATTATTGTTTTAATTTTTACAAACAAAATATTACTTATCTTACTTACCAAAAGAAAATATATTACTTATCTTTCCCTTACCTGTTCAGAGCCTACCTTAATATGATTAGATTTATTAGTAAACTTCTTTCATAAAACTACGACCAACACCAGGGCCCAGGTCAATTATAAGACCTTCATGACCATGAGTTGAGTGTAAAATTTAAGGCAATAGGATGGTAGATAATAAAAATTATTCTGATAATTTATATTTTATTATTTATATTATTTTATTTAATTTATAAATAATAAAAAATATTTTTTTATTATTAAACTAATTTTAATTTTATTATAATTATATTTTTATTTATTAATTTTTTTAAAAATAATTATATTTTTAATTAATATAATAATAACATAAAAAATATTTTTAAATAATTATATTTAAAGATATTTAATCTCTAATTAAACATTAATTATTTTTATTTATTTTTATTAAATTTTATTAAATATAATAATAATTTATATTTGATAACTTTTAAAATAATCCATTCCCAAATAATTTTTTAATTTTAATAGTAAAATCATATTCAAACTGTACATCCCCAGAGAGTCATAAATGTCTGGCTTAATTATTTTAAATAAAGTTGGTCAGCCCAGTTCACAGGCCCTACATTATTCTTGTCGGTTGAAATTTTACCTCGTTGTTCAACAAGATCACAGAAATATCCACTATTTCTATTTACTATATTAGTAATATTAAACCTTTTTATTTTAAAATAAAGAAATTATTTATACCTGAAATTCGCAATAATTTGACCTTAGTTCCAGGCGGTTTGAGGCAACACATTTAAATTTTTTTCCCCTCAAACGTTATTATAAATTACAGATAAAAATAAAATTAAGGAAGAATAATAATTTCACACATGAATTTTGATGAAACAATGGTTTTTTTAATCAAAATTCATTTTCCCATTCATACGTCAAAATTAAACAATGATTTTACTTGTCGAAGAATATTTTTGTATCATAATTATTATAGATAATATCTCTTACACTTATAATAATATAAATAAATTATATTTTTACATTAATTATTTTATATTTTTTCATTTTTTTCAGCATAGAGATAGATTAGAAAACAAAAGTAATAATGAAATTGGTCGAAGAAAATGTAGATTTTTTTCAGCAAACGTGCAAACATATTTTACACGAAAATAATCTAAGTTAATAGGTAGGGTTGAATATTTTAATCAATGTTTTTAAAACTAGCGTGATAATCGAATTGATTGTTTTATTGATTCATAATTCAATTGGTTCAATTTATTATCAAATTACAATAAATTTATTAAATAATATCAAACATATGTTTTAAATATAAACCATATGAAGTTTATTAGAAATAAATTTGTAAAATTATCAATAACAACAAGGTATATTTACTTCTTTGAAATATAAACTTCAATTTATTAAAATAAAAAAAACTCAAAAAATATAATAAAAATTAAAATTAGGGGTTAGGGCAATAAGACTTTGTCAAACTTGACTCTATCGGTTTTATTCAGTTTATCAATTTTGATCAAATCTTATACCAAACCAATTTTTAATTATATTAGTCTAGTTTTGAAAATATTGATTTTCATCCCACTAAATTTTGAATTAATGTTTGATTAAATTACGTGAAACTGTTCATAAATTTCTATACCGTGGAACAAATTATATTCCAAAGTTAACCATGATTATCATATATCAACAAAATATATATAAGGGGATTTGGTTTAAGTGATAAAAAAGTTATTTTGATAATTTATCTTTTATTATTTATATTAATAGATTTAGTTTGCAAATAATAAAATATTTTGATACTCTTCTATTATCAATGGTTTTATATCAACTGATAGAAGAGATAATCTTATTATCAACTCTATATTAAATATTAAAAAATTGTTGGTAAAATCTTTAATTTATTATATATTTATTTTTATTTATTAATTTTTAAGATAAAAATATTTTTTAATTAATATAACAAATAATATAAAAAATATTTTAAAATAATTATTTTCAGAGATATTTAAGTAAAATATCATTTTAATAATATTTTATTATACCTAATTAAATACAATAATTATTTATATTTATTAATTTTTATCAAATATAATAATTTTTTAAATAATTCATTTTTATGATATTTTTTTAATAAAATATTATCAAACCAATCGAACTCAATAATAAAGAATTCTTGTCTTTCGACATTCAAATTTTCTTAATCTCGAAAACAAACTCTGCCAATATGATATTATGAATCAATTAAACCCTCCTCAAATAAGATTAAAAAATTTGTTTAAGTAATTAAACTTGACAATGACTTTTACCGTTCAACAGAAGACAAGGACCGTCCATGTAGACGCATGGGATGAACAGAGGGTTGCCTCCCTATCACATGTAGGCTTAATTCATTATTTATTGAAATTAATGAAGGTAGGTGGCCATGTGAATAAGAGCATTATTTTTAATATAGATGGGAGTAATATATAAATATTACTGGATTTAAAATTTAATTAAACGCGATAAATTTATTAAATTAAAAACTAATTTAATCTAACAAAATCAAATTTATATGATTTGATTTTGTGAATAAGAGATACTTTTATTTTATTGAAATTTAAAAAAATTATAATTTATAAGATCTTAATTGAATTAATAATAAAATTTGTAAATAATTTTTCGTTTTATTTATAAAATGAAATATTAATTATTTAATTAATATATATAAAATTATATTTTATATATTTTATGTGTTATAAATCAGATTTAAAAATATGATAAATATTTAATATTATTTTAAAAATATATAATAATTTAAAAATAAATTAAATCAATTAATTACCTTTTAAATCTAATGAAATCATAAATTAATAAAATAATTGATGCAATCATCATTCTTATATTAAAATAATTGAATAGAAAGACTGACTTACTATTTTTTTTTAGAAATCAAGTGTCGCCCTTTTAAACTTAAAAATTATAAAATATTATCCAAATTTCAATCATGACCGAAAAAAAAAAAGAATTAATAGTAGAAAAAGCGACATTTTCTTTTCAAAAAAATAAAAGTCAACATTGGATTCAAATTGCGCTGAAAAGATGTAATTTCAATAAAATAATTTAACATAATTACACTTTAAAAGTTACTATTTTACTGGGAAACCCATACTCGATTTTGATTGCCAAAGTCATATCTGGTGAGATGCAATTTGACGAAATTGTATATTTGATGTGATTTTAGTTGTTAAAACACATAAATCAATGATCAGAATTATATTAAATAAATATATAAAATAAAATCTGATAAAATAACACCCATCTAACGTAATTTTAAGTTTAGTTACTAAAATAAGTTAATTAATAAAAAAACCTTTCAAGGGTATTAAGTAATTTTATAAGATTAAAATAATCGAGAGGTAATAGGATAATAATAAAGTTGAGTTTAGGATGATATTTATAGTTTTTAATTTAAGGGGTTTAAACTGTG
Source organism: Mangifera indica (assembly GCF_011075055.1). NCBI lineage: Eukaryota > Viridiplantae > Streptophyta > Magnoliopsida > Sapindales > Anacardiaceae > Mangifera > Mangifera indica. Next base: position 10,592,839 of record NC_058144.1, read on the forward strand.
ATTTTTCATAAACTTGGGTGAGAGAGGGTCATTACTCCGACAAAGAATGTCAGAATGATCCTATTTTTCCTTTTTTTTTTTTTTTTAATCTCTCAGCTCACAAGTCTTTTCAGCCTAATTTTAAATTTCAAAGACATGAATCATCTCTTTGACAATATCACCCTTTTCACCTCTTAAAGTCTTGGACACCAATTTAATTATTACATGTTACCCTCATTGCCCAATATGTTTTATTTTATTTATTGTTCGCTGTCTTTTAGAACTGTCAAAAGAAAGATTCCCAGCTCCCGAAACGAAAGGCCAATAATTTCTTTTTTAAAATTTAACTTTGTGCAAAATTGAATAATAAAATAAAATAAAATAAATTAATAATAATAATAATAAGAAGTCTTTTTGCCAATTGAATAAATAAAAAGCAAATTGTGCACATCTCTTTCATACTACAGGTAGAATGTTCTAGATGTTTGATTTTCAAGAATTTTTATTTTTTAAATTACACAAGGGAATATCTGTCCAAATTAATCTTAAAATATCTATAAAAAAAGAAGATTGATATAAATTTATTCAAATAAAACCAAATGTTCCTTTCAATTGAACCGGACAAAGAGCTCACATTTCTAATTTAAATTTTGCTCGCTTCAAGTGAGTACACGTTGCCGTCACAGGCCACGCGCCATGTGCATTTACTGTGCATCCACGTAGGGTCGACGTAGTGGCATTTTCGTAAATCTTCTAAACGTCCCGCCCTTTTCTTGATTCCACTTCGATCTTCAGGGATCACAGGATTTATTACTAGTGACACGTGTGTGCATCAAGTTGGTCTATGCCGTATATAAATAACCTTGATCCAACCCTCACCCAGCGCACTGATAGGGTTAATAGATTTTTGAGCTTAAAATTTATTAGCCTTCATCTTCTTCTGAGCGTGTTTCTTTTTTAAGCTTCGGCTTTTGACGGTGAAGTGAAATGATTGAGTTACCGGCGGTCTCTAATTCGCTTGGTGCAGGTCGGGAACTGATTGGCTGCTATTTTATTCTTTTTCAGTTTATCGATTAAAATTTATTTTATCCGTATAACGGACTGTAATTGGTGGAATAATTGAATGAAGAAAAAAAAAAAAAAGCAAATTGGATCCCGCCTTGCATCAACTGAATCGGAGACCGAGGTGAGAGGTTGCATGGATCTTGTGTTTAATCTTCGGATCTCAGGTTGGGATTATGCCGTTTCGTCTGAATAATTTGGTCTAATTTTGATCTACATCTGTTAGATTTAGATCACTGGTAAATATTTTTGACAAATTTTAATTTATATGAAATGAATTTGGCATTTCTCACTGCATGATGTAATTGTATTTTGAACAATATTCTCACAGTTGAAGTAGAATAGAATTCTATGTTAGTTTTGGATGCTATATATGTATTTATATATTTTGACCTCAGAATATGCAATATTTGGTTTGCTATCTTTAGAAAAATGAATTTGGGGGCGACTGAAAGCTTGTATTATTGAATAATAGACTTAAAACTTCGCTCTTCAATAACTGTTGTAATATTACAAGTTTAATAAGTTTGGATATTGTAGACTTTTTGCCAAATTGGCTTCCTGAAATTGAATAATATGGTACAGTGTTAACCTTTATTGTGTTCATTCAAGTTTTGTAATTGGATAAGTATGGACTACAAAAAGATATGGTAGGAAAGGTAATTTATATCTAGATTTAGCTTCATTTCTCTTTTATGGCTGTCGCTTTTACTAGATGTATGATACGATGGTTTAGTAAGCCAGTTTTCATCCACAATTAGGGAAACTATACAAAGGGGTTGTTTATAGAATGAATACTGTTCCCGAGTGCATAGGCCAATTAGAACTAAGTTTATAGAATGAATACTGTTCCCGAGTGCATAGGCCAATTAGAACTAAGTCCTGTGCACTTTTATTTCCTTATACTTATTTGTTAGTGTGATTTTGACTGGTATAGATACAAGTTTCTTGACACCTTTGAGGTAACAATGAGAATTACAGGAAAAGGAAGGATCCATGGTTTATATGTGTAGGCCGTTGCAACAGTTGTATATCGTATCTTATTTCGTTTAAGGATGGTCTGGCTTGCTTTGGTTTTAGGAATTTATTTATGTATATATTTGTATATTGTATTTATAAGTATTCGACTCACTCCAGATTTGCATTTATTATATGTCTGTTTTAGAAATGTCTTTCTCCATTTTTGACCAGGTTTACTTATCAGGACTGGTGGTTGTTCTATGAATTTAATTATCGATTTTTCTTTTTGTTTGTTTGTGCACATGGTTGTGAAAACCCAACTAGCCGGTTGGACCGGTTTGCTTGGGATCTGATGGCTCAGTCGATCCGGGTGAGCAGTCTAATGGTGTTAGCCATTGGACTGTTTCAAACCGGCAATTCAACCAGGTAAGTTGTGTCTTTGTGGTCTTACTGCAGTTCAAGGCTACGTTGACGTCAGCACCCATCATATCACAAATTTGATTTGTGGTTTACTATAAATAAATGTTTATTTATGCAGTGTCATTTTCCCGGTAAAAACCTAGATCAAGCCTTTGAGTGGGTCAAGGCACATACCGGTAACTAAAACATTGTTTGTGCATACAAATCAATACTTTGATTGTTTAAGTAGTTTCTCCAGTTTTCACTTCTACATGAACCAGCATCTTGGTTCTTTCTTCTCTTTACATTTTTTTGTTTCCTTTTTCTTTTTCCTTTTTTAATTCACGATTCCTCGTTTTCTTTGTTCTTGGTAGACGGATTGAGTCTTGTCTGGTCTATAAATTTCAATTTGTTAGATTCAATAGAATTGCACAAGGAAATTAGTCCCATCATGGCAATCAAGGTAGAGTTTGTTTCGTGTACTCCACCTCATTGGTTAATATTTTGGCCATTTAGCTTCATAATGGCTATTTTGTGCATGTTGAGAGTACCATTTACACAAAGTGGTGGACCATGTTGCAAGCCACAATTTTTGCACGGGCTACTCTGGTTGTATTGGACTTGGTTCAACTGAAAATTCATGAGGTGAGACTCTTGCACTTTAAACTTTATGATCTTAATTTTTTACTGCAGTAAAAGGAAATCTGCTATAAGGTTAAATTGCTTCTGATATAATACTGTTTGAATAATATCATAGGCCTTTAACTTCTTGGTATATTAAATTATATTACTGTGATGTGGCATGTCTAATGGCCGAGTTCTTCACTCTCAGATGCAAAGTACTAAGCTTGATAGAGATTTAAAAGAAGGAAAAGATCATTAGCAGGTAATAAGGAGATCATAGGAAGTTCTAGAGGTTTGAGAAAATAATATAATTAGAAGAAGGGGGAACTATTGTGGGAAGAGAAGAGAGTATTACTTGTTGAATTTCTGCAGGACTATTTTATAGCATTATTGTAAACATCTGCATGTTAGATTGTGAGCATAGTTTTTTTGAATGGTGTGAAACGCTATATACACATTAGGTTGAACTCAGGGAAATTCTCGCTATATGCTTAGGTTTTTCTATGTATTTACCACTAAATTATTGTTCCTTAGCACCAGGAGACACCTGACAGCCAGGCCAATAAAAATCTTTGAGCCTTAATTGGTGAGTTGTCAGATTATTAATAGTTTGTATTGACTCGTAATTTGTTGATAGAATGAGACATTTTTCACTAGATACCTTGTGATGCAATTAGTCCGAATTTAATCCTATATGCCCAATCATAATCATTTCCTGTTCTAATATCCGATCAGTCAAGCTTTTCACTCTTGTGAAACGTCATTACAGTTCTCTTTGACTCTAAATTCAGATCATATCTAATTACTGATTTTGGGATTAGGTTGCAATGGGACCAAAAATTCTGTGACAAAGAAACGGAAGCGGTTCTTTTTCAACAATTGATGGTAACGTTTGTTACGTGTGCCTGTGTACACCACAATATAAAACATGTTGAAAAAAGAACTGAAAACTATACTTCTTATTTAGGTATGATCTTGTAAGTAGGCCTAAGCAGGTCCGTTGTGATAAGTTCGAATCCAAAGTATCTTTTTGGGACTCAGCTGTATATATGCTTTTTAAAGAGGTATATCAGACATTTCAATTAAAACTTTCTCACCCTACAGCCTTTGTTTACCTTAAGCTGTCTCCTCAAACTGAGAGACTAGTAGTGCAAAATTCTGAGAGAACAAAATCCCCTTGGAAGGAGGGTAACAAAGCAGTTCCACAAAATGTAGCTTGGAGCATTTCTGTTCTTTCTTGCCTTCCAAACACAAAATACAAGACTTCGTTTCAATTATTAGCATTTGTGGGCGTATTCCAATGCCATAGATACAAGGCAATGAAGACAAAAGACAAAGTTGGCAGTGGACCATTTTCTTCCCATTGGTTTGTGTTGTAACTTTGGTTTTCATATCAATTGGTGATGGTGATGTAAGAGGCAGTGACATTTTAGGAAAAGGTCTTCAAAGATAATTTAAGTGGTAAAAAATAAGATTTTATATATAAAAAATACAAATTTAAGTTTCATCTAATAATAATTTAAAATCAAAGATTTTATTTACTCAATATAATTGGTTTAGATGAAGTTTTTTTTTTCACCAAAAAAATTATGGAAAGTGCAATAGGATAAACCCAATGCTCTATGTGCGACAATTTTCATAACCCAACAGCTACCCTACCTATGCATTTTTCTTGGCCTTTAATTATTTTATTTTGGCCAAATAACGATTTCCTATCCAAGGTTTAGTATAAATTCAATTTTTCACGTGTTAATTATAAAAAATTTAAATATTCATTTATCTGTTAAATTTTATTATTACTATTAAAGATAAAATTGTTATTTAATAAAAATATTTAAAAAAAATTATAAATTCATCACATTTTCTTCTTTAGATTTAAAAATTAATAATTTTTCTCTCATCTAAAGTTTGAAAAAATCAACATTTTCTTTCTAGGGTTTTTTCCTCTTCTTTCTGACGATGATTGGTCGTCATCAGTTGTCGATTGTCCTCTCTCTTATTGACTGGCGCACGATAAAGAGATCTTTATCTCTTTATCGCGCCATCGTGCAACAAAAAGATCTTAATCTCTTTGTCGCTTTGGCTTTGAAAAAGACTATAAATTCATTATATTTTTTTTTCCAAGTTTAAAAACTAACAATTTTCCCTCCTCCACCCAAAGGTTTGAAAAATAAACATTTTTCTCTTAAGGTTTTTTCCTTTTCTCTCCAATGATGATTGACTATCACCAGTCGTCGCCCATCCTCTCCCTCACCATAGGTCGTTCTCTCCCTCATAGGCCAACTCACAACGAAGAGACTAAAATCTTTTTGACTCATAACAAAGAGACCAAGATCTTAGTCCGGTTGTGTGCTTGCCGATGAGAAAGAGAACAACCAATGATGATCGAAAATGAAGCAATTGTAACAGTTGGTTCTGACATTGATTTATGGGCTATATTAACATGTTAAATGGACAATGATACTTTAAACTATTACTAGTGTTGTTTGCTTTTTCTTGAAGTTGAAGTAGAGCAATATATATATTTTTTTATTTTTTGTAGTCTGTTAAGAAGTTGTGGTATATATATATATTTTAATTGTAAGCACAACATCATTATCATGAAGGGTTTAATATGTCTTTTTAATAGCCTTTTGTTACCTTTATATATTATATGGTTTTATTTGATTAAATGTTCATAAGCAAATTGATTAACCGTAATCGGATCTCTGTGGATAATTACATCTGTAATTTTACTAGGTAAAATAAGTGCAATGAATCTTTTATTTAGATGAGTACACTAAAGTATTAGTTTAATTACATAAATAATTAGGAAAATTAAATATTTGTTTAATTAATAGATTTATTTGTCCCAGTTAAGAGTGGATTCGAGCCGAGCCTGTTTGAGCTTGATATCGAGCTTGACTCAATCGAGCTTGAAACGAGCCAAGAATTAACGAGCCCTAGCTTCAGTCTTTAGGAAAGTCAAGCTCCAGCTCGAGCCCAAGCCCGAACTATAAGCTTAGCAGCTTGACTCGGCTTGCAAGTCGTGTCATATTTAACCAAAAAACGGTGTCGTTTTTGGTTAAATGAAAAGAAAATGAAATTTTGTGACTCAATTCTCTCAAAGTATTTGCTCTCCAGTTCCAGTTCCAGACTATAGCCCTCAATCTTAAGTTCAAGCCTATTTTCTCCATCACCAGGGATTTCTCAGGGTGAAACGGTTCAGTTCAAGTGTTCTCACGTGCCAATAGAAGATTTGTCCAGCGATCGGGATTTCAATGGTGACAAGTTTGACGATGATGACACAAGGACATTTCTGTTTTGTGTTTTTCCATTTTTTTACTTTTAATTTGTTAATTTTTGCCTTAAATTGATTGAACCATAACTTTGGAATTAGGGTTTCTGAATTGGGGGTTTTATCAAACTTGCTTATTTGTGCTATTGGCTTACTATTGTGGATTTCGTTTTATGCCTTTGCATTTTGAAATTGGTTTGTTTCAATTTTTTTTTTGTTGGAGATGTGCTTAGTCTTTCTAGTTTTTCGATCTATTTTGTCTTGCTTCTAGCTGTCAATTGTGCCAATATTTTCCTTCCTTTATTGACTAATTTTAATCTATTCCTTAGTTTTCCCACTGCTTTCCTTCCACTTTTCCTTTATCTCTCTTGTGCTCTTCGAGGAGAAATTATCTCTCTTTATTGGATCCCAAAATATTTTTACTTTAACAATCTAAAACCAAAAATGAGTAATAAAGTTGAGTTTCTTCTAATTTCCTACCCTTTTAGATGATGTGGTTCATATAAAAAGAGGTTTCTAATATGTAATGGTCAATATTGGTGGCAAGATGAAGAATGTGTTAACAAAGTGTTAATAACAGAGATGATTTTCTTCCTTGTGCTTTGTGGGTGCAGATGTTTTGTCGAACTCAGCTTTGAGATTGAGTTAATGGCATGAACAAGTTTATAAAAGCAATCTGTTGTGTGTTTGATTTGATTAGTATATGTCTATTAAAAGCGTATTTGTTGTTAAGAGTGGGATAGATGAAGAGAAGTTTAACCTGTGTGCCAAAAGTGATCGGCTAACACTATTCTAGTAATGTGAATATGCTACAACATTGATGCTTTATACCAAAAATAATTTCAATGAATCTGATGATAATGATTGGAAAGACATATTCTATTTTATTGAGCAATATTAAAGGGGCATTATTGATAACAAATGCCTTGGGTAAATTGTCTTACAGGTGCCAATTTTGACACCTTGCTTGTCAAAGTTGAGCTTGAGATTGTTGGTACTCGATTTGCTTTTTCTGTTTTTCTTACTCTTTTTATATACAATATATGTTCATAATATAGTAGTGGTGGATTCAAGTGAAGTCGGTTTAAATAAGAGGGTTTTTTTTTGTTTTAAATAATTGGGAATCTGGTCAAATTTTATCATACAGGTAAACCTCAGGGTTGTGATGGGGTTAAATAAGAAGGGCTTTTTTTTTTTAAATTTCTTGGAATCTTGTTTGATTTTGTCAAATGTATAAACCTTTGGATAATGATTGGACCTATAATCATTGTATCGAGTAACTATTATAACACTTCATTATTTAGTTCCAAGTTAGTTAGTATAAATTGTTCACATGATAGAAAATTCAAGCTAGTGAAACCCTTGAGGTCTAATTCAAATAAGAGTTAGTTTAATATCAATTTGAAATCTAAAATATTCAATTCAAGACCAAGAAGACTGAGTTTAGTTCGTTGATTAGTAAAGTAATATGAGGAAAGAAGAAAAATCTCAAGCATTGACTTGTATGTTAGGTCTTCGACATTAATGGAGTTAATCAGATCAAAGATAAAAAATTGACATGAAAATACTTTTTGATTTAAAAATAATGATAATAGGTAAAAATACCTTATATGACTCTTTGTTTTTTTTTGACTTTTTAAGCTAAATACCCAACCTTAGAGATTGGTGGGCATAGATAGGATAAATGTGTTGTGGAAATAGCATTTCCAGTAAATTTTTTCTCAATGGGATATAAAAGATTTCAATCACACCAGGAAGTCACAAAGAAACTAGACAACTCCAAAAACAAATTTTGATGAACATGCAAAACTTATGAATCTTGGAGAATTATCAGCATATTTATACACTTTTCACACTTCTAGTTGTCTCTACAATTAAATCTACATTGTTAAATACATCTGACGACTTACACTTTAGTTTATTACATCGCAATTGAAACAAACAACAATGAAACAGTATTTTCCCAGTTAACATGACTTTGAAGAAGATGAACAGAACCTTTTCATCCAATGAACAAAGCTGCTTCTTGTAGCTACTCTTCTATTTCCAAAACTGTCTCACTTACTCTACATACACCATTTTAATACTCTTTACTTGAACTCTTGTTATTTCACTTTTCTTCCATTACTTTCTCTTTTCTTTCACCCATTGCTTTCTTCTCACACCGTCAGTATGCTTAACATCCTCCCTAAAGACAAATGCTTTAGAATTCTATTTTGATTTAAGCATATTGAATCCAATATATACATATTTACAAGCTACAAACTTGAACTTTCTTTAACTGTCTAAGTTATACTTTTACTATTTATCATTCATCATTGTAATTTCTATATTCTATATATATTTTATTTATTTTAATTACATTTACAACTAACCGTTTAATTATGATTGTGATGTAGAATATAATGTCAAGAAGAGTATAACCATCTGAAGTAAGTCGAGCTTTATTGCAAGCATCTACAACTAGCACGATGGCTCATTCTATATGCGCATCCATTAAGAGAAAATTGGTGCAAATTGAAGCACTTATACCTACTGAAACGGTTGGAATTGATGATGTGGATATTGATTTGGTTGCAATAGGAGATTTTGATGTCTCATCTTCAACTGAAGAAGACGAAGCAACTGAACGTACTGAAAGACAAACAAAATCATCATTTTTTATTATTCCATCTAATAAAAGGAGGAAAACATCAACTGTTTGGGAGTATTTTCCAGAAGATATGTTTGTTACTATTGGAGATGTTACATATGTAGTATGCAAGTATTACAAGAAAAAGTTGAAATTGCAAAAGACCAAGGCTACTTCCCATTTGACATGACATATGGGTCAATGTGTTGATAGGAAGAAAGCAATAAGGAAGGATTTAGTCATATGGGGACAGACTATTTTAGGTTTTGAGCGTTCAACCTTAGGGTTACCTACTTCAGCTGTCGTGAAAACAAAGACAAATTATGAGCATCCCAAAGTTAGTTTGAGTTTAATTAATAACGTCTATTGTTACTATGAAATTATTATGAAATTAATTTTATTAACTAATGCAATGATTATGGTATTGGAGTTTCAGGTTCGAGAAGCCTTGGTTCACTTGGTTATGATATCTGAATTGTCATTTAATATAGTTGAGCACCCCGACTTCATTAATTTTTGTCATATTCTGCAACCTCTTTATGAAAAAGTTGAAAAAAAACAAGTAAAAGCTAATTGTATTAGGGTTTATCAAGCAGAGCGTGAGAGGTTGAAAAAGACTTTTGAGGAGACTAGAAGGATTAGTATTATACTAATTTTTGGAAGTCAGATCATCAAAATATTGAGTATATGGTACTCACGAGACATTAGGTGGACCATTCGTGGTCTTTAAATAAATGAATTATAAATTTTGTGCATCTACCTCCGCCTAGAAGAGGAATAAACATTGTAGCAGCAATTTTTGACTGTCTAAAGGGTTAGGGGATTGAAAATAAGGTAAAATCAACTTTGCAAATTGTTTCTCAAAATATACAAATAATTTTATTGCATATAATTTCATTAATATTCATTAATTTTTTTTGTAGGTAGAAACTGTCACAGTAGACAATGCTACTGCAAATGATAGTTGCATTAAAAGATTGAAGAAAGATTTTCAAATGCAAAGACCTTTATTGTGTGATGGAAAACTTTTCCATGTTAGGTGCACTGTCCATATTGTAAATTTGTTAGTTCAAGATGGGGTGGTTGTGATTAAACCCATCATAAACAATATTCGGGAGAGTGTGAAGTTTATAAAAGCTAGTGAGGCAAGACAAAAAAAATTTGCGAAAATTGTTATACAATGTGGAATAAAAGGGAGGAAGCTAGTTTTGGATTGTGCCATACAATGAAATAGTACATACAAAATATTAATGACAACACTACAGTTCAAAGAAATATTTCTTCGTTTTATGTTTGTTGAGTCAAGTTATATATATTGCTCGACAAGGGAAGAGTATGAGAGATTGGAGGTTGTCTGTGACTTTTTAGAAATATTTGATGATATAATAAAATTAATTTTTGAGTCACAATATATAACTGTAAATAGGCATTTTCAGGAAGCGTTAAGGATAAAAGAGATCCTTAAAGAACGAGAATTTGATGAAGATTATTCTATATCAATGATGGTGCGAGCAATGCCAGAAAAATTTAACAAATATTGGGGTGAGGTGAATTTTCTTATGGTGATTGTTAGCATCATGGATCCTAGGTAATTGAGTTATAATTGATTGAGTTTATTATAATATATATGTATATAAAAAACATGTTTCTAACTAATTAGTTTGGCTTGTGATGATTTCAGGATAAAGTTTCTTATGATTACTTTGACATTTTTCATTTTATATGGTGAAAAAAATGCCCCTGTGAAGATAGAAAATATTAAAAGAACGTTAGAAAAATTATACAAAGAATACGTTGACATGTTATCATTAGGAAATTCATCAACTACATTTGCACATCCACAACATCAACTAAGGAGCGAACAAGCACTATCAAGTACATCAGATATATTAGATCATCATCATTAAATGAAACTTTATAACACATCATAAGTTATAACATTTAATTTGTAGGTAAATCATCAAGCTGTCGATATTCTGAGAGTAGACTGTGTTTGAAAGATCACAAAGAAAAAACATACTCAGAAAAAACCATGAAGTCATAGTTAGAAATGTATCTTGAAGAACGTGGTGTTGAGATACCTGATGATGTCAACTCTGATGACTTTAATGTACTTCACTGGTGGAGAGACAATCAATATAAGTATAAAGTACTTTCACAAATGGCAATCGATATCTTAGCGAAACCTATTATAACAGTGGCATCGGAGAGCGCATTTAGTGTGGGTAGTAGAGTGATTGACACTTATAGGTCATCCTTACCACCAGAAACAGTCAATATGCTTGTGCGGAGCCGATTAGATGAGAACACGCTATAATATTAAGAAATAAGGTGAGGTAGTTAATTACTTATCACAACCACATGCTCTTTAAATTGATTTTTCATTTAGTTGGCGGCAGTATAATTAATAACTTTCATTTATTTTTTATTTCATGAAGATGGACGATAAAAATGAGATTGCTGAGCTTATCTTACCAGATAAATAAAGATATAAGATAAGTTAATATAATGTTTAATAGCATTTAATTCTTAATTGTTGTTGTCTTTATAAAGTTTAATAGTGGAGTAACGTTGCAAGTAGCTCAAAAAAAGTGTGGTAAGGTGAAAGATTGTTTTTGTTGGTGTCATATATGGTCTTTGCATTTGCCTATGAAACCCTTTAACATGCAAAAATGAAATGATTATTTGGGACTACCCTTTAAACATGTGTCATTCTATTTGTTTGCTTTGTTTTAAAATTTAGTCTCATTATGTATATGTTACTACTTATGCATTCCAAGTTCATAATGTTGGTTTTGTGTGATAAAATGGAATGTTATTTAATTCAACTACAAAATAAATAATTACTCTGTTTACTTGGATTTCCAGAAACTGTTTAAAGGCATTTTGACTTGGATTGCATCTAACTTTTATTTGACCTGCTCTACTTATATTAGCAGTTACATATCCGAAATGTGTCTGCAAAGCAAAACTTATATCTGTTCTTACTGATATTGATTGTGGTTTATAGTTTTTGTTTGAATCCTGCAATATCAAGTCAATGGCTCTTTCTTGTGTCATTGTGTGCTAGAGGTATTTGTATTTTATGGAGGTTATAGACTTACAGGTTTATACAATTTAAATGTACTTTTATGAAATATGATTCTGGTCGGGGCAGTGAGATGAAACATTACGATTCATTGACCATCATTTATAAGTTCCTACTTGTATAAGTTCCAGTACATGATGACAAGTATGTAATCAGAACTTTGCCTTTTATGTCAAAAAGGCTTCTGCTTAGTGGTGAAATTCTGCTTAACAAATGGTTTGGTTCATATACTTCGGTGTGCAGGAAATTGTTTGAGCTTCTTGTCCTTTCAGGTGCTTTGTCTGAACTCACATGGCCTGCTATCCTTAGCAAGAGGCACATCTTTAGGTATGAACATCATGTGAAAGTCTCTTGTTCCTTTTGTAAAATGATGTAATATTTGTTGACCTCTAGTCTTGGCCTGTACCCATTTCCAGATTCTATTTTCACAATTGCAATAATGCAGGGAAGTTTTTGCGGACTTTGACCCCATTGTTGTCTCAAAATTGAATGAGAAAAAGATAATAGCAGCAAGAAGTACTGGAAGCTCTCTATTATCTGAACTTAAGCTGCGTGCTATCTTTGCGAATGCTCGACAAATATCCAAGGTAGATTCTCATTTCTTATACCACTGTTCTATTTAGTGGCAGAAAATGTGCATCTGCAAGACCATCTCACCAGTTGTTTTAGGTTCCAGGAATGTATAGCTGCTGCAGAAGTGAAGGAAGAAAACGGCGACCCTGATGAGGACAAGGACAAGAAAACAGAAGGTGCCATCGAATCAGAATTATCGATTGATGCATTAAGTTTAAATTGTAATTTATCAACCGTTTTCTAAAATTTTCTATTAACATCTGATGTATTTTATCAACAGTTTCTATTTTCTTGTTCACTATGATTATCCCCATTACTGGGACAAAGGGAGTGGATTTTTGCCATTCATTTAGCTATTCAAAACTTATTTATATTTTGTTTGTGATGTGTTTTCAACTATGCATACTACACCGTTGTTCTTTGTCTTGATTCACATTTCAAAATAGAGAAAAAGTTGTTGATCATGCTAAATAAAGGCCAGAAATCTTCTCTTGATCATCCCTGGTTGTGCACCTATTGGAAAAACATAGGCTATACTTTTTTTTTCAGCTATAGCTTCAATTTGACTGTATCAATTTTCTTCTTTATTCATTAATTTTGTGAATCATATCTTTTGTCTACATTTTCTTCCACTGATTTCATCTTCATTTTTTATGTAGTCCAGAAGCGTGTGCAGCTATATTGTGGAAAAGCGCCAAAGCTGCCCCAAAGGTTATACAGTGTCAATGATCCTGTGCTTGTCTATCAACAAATCAAGATTTATTTGATTAAGAAGGCCAAAGATTTATTTTTTTTTGGTGGGCGGCTGAGAAGCTGAAGATTACTTCTATTGAGTTGTGCAAGCTACAAATTGTAGATGTTGTGATCCCTGTAATAAATTTCTCCTGTTCATGTCTCTTACATTATTCATCCTTCATTCTTTGTCCATCCCAGGTATTTTTGAACCCTTGATAGAAAGCAGTTTGTCCTAACTGGACTGACTTGCGCATTCATTCCAATTCTTGACATTAGAAAAGAATTCTGTATCATTTCTCTTTTCTCCCTTCTTGGTACTGTCACAATAGATGAAATTTGTTATGTACTGGCAGTACTATATGTTAATTTCAGTGGCATCTTAAAATATTTTCCGTTTGTACACAGGAGCCACTAGGAGGTGCACATGCTGTCCCGTCTTGGACTTCACAACAGATAAAACAAGCTATAAATGAATCAATGGATGTGAGTACGATAATAGTATTTCTTCAATAATATACTCTTATTTATTCTTATTTTAGGGGAAAGTACTATTTTCCATGCACCTTTTAGGTCATTCTCAAATCTATACTTACGGGAGATAAAAAACTATTATTCTCACCTAAGATCAAACTACTATCCAAATTTTCAATTAAGGACAAAGGTAAAATCATTATTTTAATTATAAATCTTAAAACTTTAAAATTTCACCATTTCCCCCCTTCAGGTTTTAAAAACTAACACCTTAACTTATCCTCAAAGTTTGAAAAGTTTAGATTTCACTCTTAGGGTTTGCCTCCTTCTCTGACCACCACCAATGGCCGATGCATTCTACCAATCTCCCATCTCTGACTACAAAAGACAACAAAGGACGACCCTTCATCGTCTGGGTGGAGCTGCGAAGACCTCTTTGTTGCACCATCGTGCAACAAAGAGATCTGTGTCTCTTTGTCGTATCGTGCGATGAAGAGATTTCTGTCTCTTCGTTGCACTGTGCGACGAGAAGACGAAGATCTCTTCATTGCACCACCGCTGTCGCACCAGGAGAAAGAGGAGACTGGAGACGACATCGGAAGATGAAGTTGAGGAATGGGGGTAAAACTACTATTTTTGAAAGTTATGGGGGGCGGCTACATTTTGAAAAATATGGAAACCCTAGGTTTGGAGGTGAAAATGTTACTTTTCAAAGTTTAAAAACTTTAGATAAATGTGAAATGTTAGTTTCTAAAATATAAAAGGGGTGAAAAGTAATAAATTTTATAACTTTTTAATATAAACAATAAAATAACTATTTTACCCCTCTCTTTAACAAAAAAAAATTAATATAAGTTTGTCGATGGGTGGAAAAATGGGGTTATTCATCTTCCTAGGTGTAGATTTAAAAATGCCCTAAAATTTGGATGGAAAATAGTCCTTTTTCCCCTTATTTTAACGTAGATCCTTGGTTTTTACAGGAGCTTCTGAAGATGGACACACAATAGCTACTAAAACATCGCATGCTTAAGTTCCGGAAAATTGGTGGATTTCAAGAAGGAATCCCCATTGATCCGGAGAGAAAAGTCAACATGAAAAAGAAAGAAGAACCTATTTTTGGCCAGACTTCAAATGGAGAATTGGAGGGTGAGGTTGAACATCTGAAACAGCAAATTTTGAAAGCTAAGGAGACATCTACAACGCCTCCAGAAGTGGCTCTGAATCAGATGTTAATGCATCAATCGATTAAATTTCATCACAAGTACAAATTGTAATTTATCAAAAGTTTTTTAAAATTTTCTATTAAATTTATTTTTCTCATCTAATTTTACTAATTTTATAATTATAAAAAAAAAAATTTAACCTTTGTTATCAGAAAACTAACCAAATGCGAACCCATTTATAGTTAATAATTTAAAATTTCAAAAATTATTTTGATTTGACGATCCAGTTAATTCTAATTAATTTTAATTTAATAATTTGTTACAATTGAGCTGGTCCTAAAGGCCCAGTTTGCTACAATCTGAGTAAAGTTGAATGTTTTGAAAGTATATATATGTGAGCTCGTGAACGTAAGCTCGTTAGGCTCAGCTCGTTAAGTACATTCGAGTCTAGCTTGTTAATGAGCTCGCTAGGATCGGATCATTAGCATGTTCAACCTTTGGCTCGTTAACAACTCGTGAGCAGCTCAGTTCGTTGAGCATTTCAAGCCAGGCTAGTGAACAGCTCGCGAGCTATTGAGCTCGAGTACGGGCTGCCTTTTCATTCAGCTCGACGAGCTCGAGCTTTGGCTCAGCTCGCATGAACAGTCACCAAATTGAGACTGAGTTTACCTAAGTTCGAGTTTGGTTCGGTTCG
Source organism: Mangifera indica (assembly GCF_011075055.1). Taxonomy (NCBI): domain Eukaryota; kingdom Viridiplantae; phylum Streptophyta; class Magnoliopsida; order Sapindales; family Anacardiaceae; genus Mangifera; species Mangifera indica. The sequence goes on from NC_058144.1 coordinate 10,608,496, forward strand.
AATCCACCCCTAGTCCTAGTAAATTAATTTACAGAACTTTTTCAAGATCTTAATTAAAATAAACAAAAATTTTTTTGCCTAAACCTTTTTAGGTTAACTTTTGATATAGTCATTTTTATAAGCAAATTATATATAATTTATCTATTTTACCCTTAATGTCAAAGTTTAACGAAAACTAAAATATTTTCTTTTCTAAACAAACACAAATTTCGCAAGTTTAAGCCAAAGACAGTAAATCGGAAACACACTACCAGTGATTCCATGCTTCCAATTCGAATGTACGACAAACACAATATCAACAACTCCAATTTTGTTGTTCATTTAATGACCCCCAAGTATGTATAATATTATTGATGTCTTTGAACTATGATTGAATTGATGAAAATGAGAGGTTGGGTGTGGTGGTTTTTGCGGCAGTTAAAATTTTTGGGGTTTAAGATTTCGACCAATTTGTAATGATTATTTTGTATATTTAACTTTATATTTAGTCGGATTTTGTCTAATTATGTTGCCATTGACGAAGAAGAAAGTCATGCACAAGATGTGCATAGTCACAAAAGACACATTCACATGCACATTCGCATTCACAGAAAACACATTCGTGTGCATTCGCATTCACGTGCGCAAGACATGCATAATAATTCAATCTAAAATTTATCACTAAGAATGCGAATGCATGCGCATTTGATTGTAATGCTGAAAAACTATCAAAATTTACGTTAAATTTATATTAGACAATAAATTTCTATTAAGGAATAAATATCAGGTTTCATGCGGTTGCATATTACCATAATTGAATAAACGTTGCATCCGTACTTGATTACATAACTTTTCAGTCTTGTTTTATTAAAAAAAAAATTAAGTTTTAAGCAGTTATCAATAGACACTGTCATTGGGCAACTGTTTTCAAATTTTAAAATTTATTTTTATAAATAGGGATTTAAATGATAATTTTTTAAGTTGTTAAAAGAAAATTAATTTATTTATATTTTAGGGTACAAATGGTATTAATTATATAATATATATTTTATAAACCCATAAAGATATTATTTAATCATTACAACTAACATTTGTCTTTTGACGGAAGGAAAGAAAATATTATTTTCAATTTTTAGGCTTATAATTTATTGTTTTAATATAATTCGAATAGGAAATAATCATTTTATAAACAAAATAACTATAGAGAAAGATTACGTCATTTTCCAATACTAATAAAATTATGTATACATTTTATGAGTTTTAATTTGAATACATATATTAATATATTATTTTATAATTAAATATTATTTTATTTTTAATTTAATATCATTTAATCATATAATAAATTAATATAATGAAAACGGAAATCCGAAATTTTGTTGGGGGCACAATGAACTTCTTCTTGTAGGTGAAAATAGGTTAGGGTTTAGTTCAGGCCAAAGCTTATTGAAAGTTCCATTAATAATTAAAGTACTCACATCTTGAAAAAAGTTATATGCAATGCAACATTGCAGCCTGACTGTGAAATTCTACCGGCTTAGAAGTTGGGAGTTGGAAGTTCACAATAAAAGGGGAACATTTAATCCTCTCTTCCCTTTCTGCAAGAGTAAGGAACAAGGTACATCATTTATGGGGTTTACTGATTTTTAAATTAAAAATAAATTATTTAAAAAATTAATTTCAATATCCATTAAAGAATATAAAAAATTAATTTTTCAGTTTGATTATTAATTATTAAATTGAATAGGTTTTAAAAAATTTATAAAATATTAAATATATTTTTTTAAAAATAAAAAAAATATATGATAATCCTTTTAAATTTAGTTTTAAACCAATTAACCAAAAATTTCATTTAATTAATTAATATTTTTGATTTAAAATTAGTTAATTTTTAAATTGATTCGATTATAATTTATAAGTTTCTCTAAATTAAAAATTGCCAAATCGATTTGATCAATCGATGTTGAATATCTCTAACAAGAATTCCTTTAAAAATGTGTTAATTATGATTTGATCAGCTCCTAGCATTTGAAATTGAAATTAAACTTCAACTCCATACAACATTTATCTAGTAATTCAATTATTCCGCAACAAAAAATTATAAAAAGCAAAAACAAAAACAAAGAGGCTGTGATTTTTTTTCTTTTTTTTTTTGGGGTAAGTATGTGAGATGCTGCGTGTATTTTTGTAAAGATAGCTTCGGATTTGTGTTGATAACTTACTTTCGAATCTTATTTTTGTAAAAACTTTATAATTATTCTGTAATTATATTAAACTGATTTTTAAATTAAAAATTAAATCAAAAAATAAATTATTTAAAAAATTGATTCAAATATCAATTAAAGAATATTAAAAAAAATCAGTTTTCATCTGGACCGTCCTTCCCCTACTTCCTCGCGGTCCCACTTGAAGTAGACGATCAAGAGCAACGGTCGGTGATAATAACGCCAGTGGGGAGGAGGTCGTCTCAAAACTCTCACGGCATTTGAAAAAATAAAATGGACCGACGTCATTTTAATAATAATAATAATATATATAAATAATATAATTTTTCATGCAATAAATGTGAATATCAAAGTACAAAATCAAGAAAATAAAATTTTATTAATATTTATTATCCTATATTACTTCAACAGAACTTTTTGTTGGTTTCACATTCACTTTCTTCTCCTGCGTGTGTGCGTATGTGTGTATATATATATATATGCGTTGTTCACCCTCTCTTAGTTGTCTCGGAGGGGCTCCATTAAATGCGTCTGTAAACTTCTTTTCTCTCCACCGAGCTCAACACTCAGTCAATCACTCGAACACTGATCAATCATCAATTGCGTCGTGTTCGGGGTGCCAACTCTTTTTGACTGGTTCGGCTCTGCCTATTTCATGTAATAGAACTACTTTGCTTCATAGTTCGCAGAATCAGAAACTCCAAATGCTCCTTTGAAAAATCACTTCGCAAAATCGAGGTCTGCTTCTGAATTCTGTAATTTTCCAGCCATTTTACTTACCTCGTTTTTTAATCTTTTGCTTTTATATGGATCAAGATCATGTTTGAAGGACTGAATGTGTGCTTGTTTGATTATGAAAGCTAAAACCGCCTTTCAAAATGCGTATATTACATGAACAGTACTTTAAAGAAGTAGATCTCCAGTGTTGCTCCATAGCGTGGATTCTCCGTTTTGGATAAAGTTAGATTTTCTTTTCGCTTATGCTGTTTTTAATTTCTCAGCTTTATATTTAAGCTGTGAAGCCTTTTGACGAAGAGAGCCAATCGGAGTCATTAACTCATGACCCTCCCTTTTTAGACCGTGGAAACAGAAAGTTCACATAATCACTCACTTTACCAAAAAGTATTCTGTATTACGTGTCTCAGATTTGCTTTATTATAATCATATTTGATTCTTACTATATTTATTCTAATCCAGCTAATTGCTTGATCATTTATAAACTTCATCTCTGTCTCTGCCTGTTTTTTTTTTTTTTCAATATTATTAAGGGGAAGAATTCCGTTTTCATAGATGGCCATTTGCATGCTACGAAACTCTGTCCATCCATTCGAGATATGAAGAAAAAAGAAGTACAGGAACATGTGGAATTAATTCTTCCACATGAACCACTTGTAATTAATCAGTGTTCAGTATGATTTATGAGAACGAGCTTGTGTTTTTTTTAATCTTTTCAAAAAATATTTAGAGAACGCTAAATATAAATGAAATGACTCATCCTTGATAATATTTAATCGCCTTGTTTTCTGTTTGGTCAAACACTTAACACTTGAAATCGTTCTTGCTGTAGATCATGGCGCACCGCATTCGGACCATCTGCTGCGCAATGATCGACGCATCGGTTTGTTAGCTTTTTAAGTAGAAGTTGTATTTTCAACCGCCGTGAAGAAATAAGTAAACTAAGATACTAAAGGATAAAAACGAACGAAAATGATGACGATGAGAAGAAGTCTCGCTTGCTGCACCCGGGACAGACGGGTCAGCTTCGATTTTGATGAGCAAGATGGTAAGCATATATTCATGTATTTGCCTATTTGTTGTTATCTCCCGTGATTTATGCTATGCGTTAGCTCATTTATTCAGCCCAATTGGAGAGATGTAGGTAACGAGCAACATCATCATTTTCACATCCCTTTCATACAGATCTAAATATAGCATTTTTTTTCTACTTAAATTATAACCTGATATTACAGCTTCTATATATAATTTAACATATTGAGGATCACATCTTAGTTTTCCAACCGTCCACTCAATGAGGTTCAATAACTATGCTGTCCTTGGCCATCACATTTTGTTTGCTGTGCTACACGCCTAACACATGGAATTGATTTAAACATGAGGTTGGTATGCATAGACTTATCAGAATCAGTAAACATGATTCACACATTTTACTAATTTTATCTGTGTGCAAAAAATTAGAGAAGTTTTATAATACTAATTTCATCTTCTAATTTCTGTAACTATTAAATCAAAATAGAATTTCTTTTAGTCGTCACACCTAAAAATTATTTGTTCTAGTTATGTGTAATGACTATGTCCCACTGATTTTAATTTACAAGCAGTAGGTCTATTAGCATACATACATGCAAGAAACATGTTTCTATTCAATTTTCGGGAGAGCATTTATGGCATCATGAGTGTTAAAATTCTCTAGTCCCACTAGTATAAGGTGTCACATTTATTTTGAATTCATAAGATTAATATTTTTCTCTCTCAATCTTAAGAGTGGACAGATTAAACAAATCAAATCTTGTTGGAGTGTAAAATTTACGTCTTGAATTTACAATTGCATGTATTTTTTTAAGTGTTTAAATCAAGCTTTGGTGCTATTGAGAGTTTGAAAATGTGCACTTATTGAATAACATTGCATGATCCTAACAATTAATAGATGTGGTCATAGATTTTGACATTTTCTCACCTTTATAGCTCTCTTAACTAGAAAGTGGCCCAAGCTAATGGCGCATAGTATCTACGTACGTGCAAGCCACATGGGGGTATCCCACATAATTGAAACTTTTTGGTTTTGTTTAAACTTTTCAACGATGACAAGGCTTGTGGCACAATCATCGTTATACAGTTAGTGTTAAAAAGCTAGAATATAATAAAAGTGATTTTGATTTTTCGTTGGTCTAAAGTAGACCCTATTATTGAACTATGAAATCAAATATATTAGGACAAATATATTATAAGCCCACAAGACTTCAAAATGCCAAATTCAACATAATCCTGTTAATTTTTAAATTCTTAGACATCTGACTTATTTTGACAAGAGAAAACTTAAAATATCTTCTTATGATTTCATCATTTGAATGCATAGAATTATTTGAAGATGGGTTTATTTTTGTTAGTTTGCAAAAGGCAAAAGATACTATTGTGAAATTTTTCTAATCAAAACAAGGAGGTCGACTATTTTTTGTTACTTTTACGTAATATAGTTATTATTTTTAAAAATCATAGCATAAACTTTTTTTAAAAAAACTAAATTTTAGGATCTAGGTATTATCGCCCTGATTTTAAGTATTTTGATTGGTAAGTGGTGGACCCTCTCCGTTAAATGAGACAATCAAGTAACAGAGTGAGGACAGAAAGAAAAGCCATGGTCTGAAAGCTTTTCTTGTGAAATATACAATTGCGGTTTCATTGGTTAAGATCCCGCTGGAAGGATTCTCAGTGGCCCATTGCTCATCTTAATTTCTTTTTGTCCTCTTCTGATTTTTAATTGACATTTCATCACCCCACCGCTTGTTTGAGATGTCAAGTGAAACAAATCAAGTAGTTGTTAATGAGAACATTAGTCATTGCGTGTTAATGACAACTTGGAAGGTTTCCTGGAAATTTCCTCCTTGACTTGATACCATTTTAAGACATCGGGAAGCTTCTTTTTACCTTTTTAAGGGAAAGTAAATTTTAGGAAACTCGCTCTCTAGCATTACCCAGTGCCTTTTAGCGAAAATGTATGTCATTATGTATCCATAAAACTATCCTGTAAAATTCTTACAGAAAATTTGCTCTGTCAGATGAAATTGCTGCACTTAATACGACATAACTAAGTTAAAACAAACAAAACTCATCCTTGTGTGCATGCTAATAAATATACATATGTGGAATTTTCTCGATTCCTCTCCCCGCGAAGAAGTGTCCGTCAACTGAACTTGCCTTGTTATGATAGGGGTCCCTTTTTCAAACGAAGCTACTCTTGGTTCTTCAAAAGTGTGTTGGTTTAAAGCTTATGATGAATACTTTAAATAATCAAAAGCAGTTTTGAATCAATTTTGTAGATTTGGTTAAAATGAAAACAATTTTTTTTTGGATAAAAAATGTACTTGGATTTCTTGTTGGGGCAGACATAAAAAGAAACATTTTAAGATGCATTTGTACAAATCTCTTTTATGTGAAAGCGTTTATATGAAATGTTTTTCTAGACTAGCTGGGAAGAATCATTTTAAAGCTCTTGTGAATGATTTCTAGCATCGGATTTGTTAGCAATAGAAAAATATTGTTTTGTATTTCATTTGATATGAAAGAGTTTGTACAAACAGGTATTTATATACAAAAATAAAAATATATATAAAGTATGAATGCTAATTAATTATTGAAATTATATTATGACTGATTATTGAAATTACGCAAATTGATTGTTAAATTATGCTGATTGATTATTGAAATTATGCTAACACAATTAAGATCTTCAATTGATCCTCCCTTGAAATAAACCTTGATAATAAAATTTCAACTTTTGTAGTAACAAGAGCTTAATTTGTGGTCGTCAAACTTAATTGCATGCAAACATAGAGTCTTCATCTGCATTTGGAACTTTTTTAGAGATATTTTCATTGTCTCTGAAGATTTATTTTTATATATAAGGTGGCAGTGCACAGGAAATATAACATATTTACTTGTATGTTTATGAAGTAGGTGATTTAAAAGTTTGGAATTTGTCTTAAAATCTACAGATATTAATACTTCAAAAGAAAAAGTTAGGAAGGTGGTACATTAAGTATTTAAGGCTGCCTTATAATGATTTATTGTTTATTTGAATTGAATGCAAAAATTTTATTTCAGTTTTTAAGCAATAAAGGTGATGATAAACTTTTCAGGAATAACGACTTATAATGGCCTTGAGAGTTGTATTCTCAATAATCAATCTTTTGAGAGTGAAAATAGAACAAGCAGAGGTGAAGGGTGTGTCACAGACTCTTTGGATGATGAGGAGTCAAGCTGTTCTTCTAGCAAAGATGCCTATGGATCATGTTCTTCTAAATGGATGACTGGGAAGAGGGATGATCAAGGTTCAGATGACTGGGAAATCTCTGAAAGTCCCCAACATTTTTATGTCAAAGAAAAACGTTCTTATGTCATTCGACATTCAGATATTGAGACAATGAAAGAAAAATTTGCAAAGCTGTTATTGGGTGAAGATGTTACTGGGGGACGTATGGGTGTCACCAGTGCATTAGCATTGTCAAATGCCATAACCAATCTTGCTGGTAAGCTTATTCCCTTATCAAAGTGCGTGTTATTCATTAGTTCTTTTCTGCACTATAATTCTATTATGAGAAATTTTCTGTATTAATATTTAGTAGAGACGTACTTCAAACTTCAAAGCATATTACTTGTATCACTACCTGTATATTAAGATTGTGATGACCAGTCTAATTAATGAAAAGTACAAGGACCCTTAGGGATATTGAATTGGGGCATCTGGACATGCTGTCCATATCTGTTCCTAAATATGGAAACTGATCCATGTTGCATTTCAATTATCACTTGTGTCGCTAGCTTTATGTTGAGATTGTAAATCACTAGTCTAGTTGATGAAAAGTACAAGGACCCTTATGGATATTGAAATGGGATATATGGATATGCTGTACATAAGTGTGCCTAAATATGGAAAAGTAATCCATGTTGTATTTCATTTGTTTAGCTCGGGACAAAGGTCACTTGAAAAGTTAATTTTAGAGTTTTGACTGAATGTAGACAAATACAAGGATGTAGTACAAGAGTTTCACAAATTTCAAGAACACAAATATCATTATATAAAATGAAGATACTAGCTAGTGCTGACAATCTTTGCTAAGGACAGTGATGCAGACCATTTGAGCCTAGTGTTTACCAAGTATGTCCTGTTAATTTGCAGCCTCCGTCTTTGGGGAGTTGTGGAAATTGGAGCCACTGCCAGAAGAAAGGAGAAGCAAATGGCAAAGAGAGATGGACTGGTTGCTCTCTCCAACAAACTATATGGTTGAGTTAGTTCCTGCAAAGCAAAATGCTGGCAATGGCCGAACCTTAGAGGTATTTTTAATTTTTTTGGGTATAGAACATTGATCCAATATGCATTATATATTTAGTGAATTTAGTTTTGTCATTGAAGCAGATAATGACTCCCAAGCCTCGTACAGACATCCACATAAATCTTCCGGCACTTCAAAAGTTGGACTCAATGCTTATTGTAAGCAATTCTTCATTCGTTTTGAAGTTAAAAGAGCTAATTTTTTATTCGTGTTATATATATATCTTCGTATTATATACACGATTATGAGGTCAACATTTCAAATTAACAGGAGACGTTGGATTCCATGGTGAATACGGAGTTTTGGTACGAAGAAGTAGGTAGCAGTGCAGAAGGAAGAAACAAGAGTACTAGAGAGAGCAAGAGATGGCAGCTCCCATTGCCCCAAGTACCAGCGACTGGGATCTCTGACATGGAGAGGAAAAAATTATTGTCTCAAGCTAAGGTGGTATATCAAGTATTCAAGGCTGCTAAATCCATCAATGAGAATGTTTTGCTTGAAATGCCTTTGCCTAGTTTTATCAGGGATGCACTTCCCAAGGTTGGTAATTCTATGCACTATTTTCTATAGCATTCTAAATTATCAACAAGTTGCTAGCCTTTTACACTGATATGATTCTTCATACACACTATTTGACTTCTTTCTTGTACAAGAAACAAACACAATTACCAAAATTACTCAGCAAAAAGTGGAGCGTTTCGAAATTTTGAAGGGAAAGAGATGAAAATTGGAACAGATTTATTTTATTTCATTTGGTCACCATGCTGAATTAACTGTATAGGATCATGATTTTGCCAGCTTAGACAAAGTCTTAAGGTATCAATCTTCATTTCTTGGAACTTTTTTTTCTAAATCTTGTGCAGTCTGGAAAGGCAAGTCTTGGTGAGGAATTGTACAAGGTCTTGACCGAAGAATCAAGCTGCATTGCGGAAATGCCAAATTTACTGAATTTAAAATCTGAACATAGTGTGCTCGAGGCCATCAACAGGTTAGAAGCTGCACTGTTTGCTTGGAAAGAAAGAATTACAGATCAAGTAACTGGTAAATCACCTGTCCGCACATCATGGTCCTTCATTAAAGATCCCTTATCTGAGCTGGACAAGACAGAGTTACTATTGGAACGAGCCGAAGCCCTTATACAGTATCTCAAGACCAAATATCCTAACCTTCCTCAAGCTTTTCTTGAGGCCACAAAAATCCAATATGGCCAGGTAACTAGCTTGAACTTGGCAGATAACTATCTATATTTGGTTATTTTTCAAGGCATAATATTATTTGGTTCTGTTACCAAATAATAATTTGTCAAGTCTTTGACAATTTCCATAGGATGTTGGGCATTCAATACTCGAAGCATACTCTCGAGTTCTCGGAAACTTGGCATTCGGCATACTGTTGAGGATTGGAGATATTCTGCAAGAGGATGCTCTGAGCAATCCCAATTCACCTGTGGCAAAATATTATCTTCCAGGATCAAAAACAAATGCAGCAGACTTAGAGATGCCGTGGCTTAGTCTATGCGTAAGGCACTTGCACGTCGATCAGATGAACATGGTAGATGGAAAATTGCATGGTTTTGATGCAAGTAGTCATAATTCTTCAGAATTTTCATCCAATGAAGCCAAAACAAACTCCCAGAGTGCTTCACCAAGTTTGAGTCGAGTTTGGTGTATCAGTAAAGAGGCTTGTATAGGTTCGTCCCCCCGAAATTCTCCTTGATTAAGAAGAGTGAGCTGCTGTAATAGTGCCTCTTTTTTGTAAATGCTATGACCATATATTATTTTTAGGGTGCGTTTGGTTGGCGGTAAGATAGATTACCTTGATAATCTATCTTTTATTCCCTTGTTTGGTTTATCAGTAATAAAAGATTACAGTAATCTTCTATTACCAATGCTGACGTGGCAGGTAATATAAGTGGTAATCTGATTACCACCTTCACTTAGGTATTTAAAGATTACTGGGGTAATCTTGAGTTTATTATAGAAAAATTATTATTTATTAATTTTTTTAGATAAAAATAAATTTATTTTTAATTAATATGATAAATAATATAAAAAATATTTAAAAATAATTATATTCAAGGGCATTTAAATAAAATAATTTACTAGTAATCTTTTATTACCTTTAACCAAACACAATAATTATTTATACCTATTAAATTTTATCAAATATAGTAATTATTTATACCCAATAATCTTCTAAGTAATCTATCTTTAAGATAATCTTTCTATTTTAGTAATCAAACATTACCCAAATCAAACACCCTCTTAGTGAGTACAGATACAACTAATATTTGTGGCTTGCCTTAGAGAGTAGATATGTTACTGGAAAAGTAATAATTTATGCGTTTCTCTGTGGTTATAATATCTGCTTTTATTTGGGAAAAAAAAATCAACCTTGAAATTTGGACATTTCAAATCTGAGTTGATTAGAAATATAATATTGATATAAGAAATAAAGCCATAAGACTTACCCCCCACTAAGGTTTAATGGGTATAGAAACCCCCGTATATTTAGTTTTAAAAACCTATATATTTATTTATTTATTAAATTTTATTAATATTATTAAAAATAAAAATATTATTTAATAATTTTATTTTTTTAAATTTATCTCATTTTCTTATCTTAATTTAAAAAATTAATAATTTTTTCTCTAACTTAATTTTAAAAAATTATTTTTTCGTCTCATTATCTAAAATTTTTATATTTTACGATTAACAATCACTCTTCAAAGTTAAAATATTATACTTAAAACGCAAAATATGTACTCTTTATTTTCAACGATTTACTCTGACACGTAGTCAACCCCACCATCGACACCCCCTCTCCCTCCTTGGTTTTATACTATGAAAACCACCTAAAATCCAATCAAAATGATCGGATTTGTCACAAAAAATTTACGTAATTTATTGCATAGGTCCGTCACACGGATCTAACCAACAAATCACATAAATTTTTTACAACAAATCTAACCATTTCGGCCAAATTTTTAATAATTTTTATACTAAGAAACCACTGAAGAGTAAGAAGAGATGTTTATGGTGAGATTAACAATACATCAAAGTAAATTGTCAAAAAAAAAAAATCACCTAAAAAATAATGAATTTTTTTATGATATAAATGCAACGTTTTTGGACTTTAAAGGATGATTGTTACCGTTAAAATATGAAGATCCTAATTGATAAGAGAGCAAGATATATCGATTTTGTGAACAGTATCCTAACCTCAACTTGTCCTATGTCAGCTTGTTACTATTGATACTTCCTAGATTTCCTTGGAATTTGTTGAAAGAATCATTTAAATGCGCTCATTTTCTTTCACGGTCATCAAGTTCTTGATTTGATATGCGTACGTACCAGTATGAACCATGATGCAGTAGAGTGATCTCTTATTACTAATTTAGATTCAATACTCATCTATCACCAAAACGTACTACTAAGAAAAGTATCGCTACTGGCTCTTTGACTTATCTAGTCCAAAGCTAAACATAGTCAATGGAGTTGTTGCATCAATCAACGTGCATGCCTCTGCCCTGCTTGCGGTCAGGGATCTAACCAGTAGAACTGTACTGTCAACAGAAAAACTAACAGAAACTATGCAACATGGTACACTAAAATTTATGCACACAAACCCTTAAAATTATGCAGTTCTTCAAGCCACATCTGAACCCGCAACAAATGGAGGTGGTTGAAACCAGAGCTTCATCCTCTTATGATGCACAAAAAGTTCACACTTCAAAACTCCATCAGGGAAGGAGATCGCTTGATATGTCTCCTGCAAAGAAAAATCAGTGATATTACAACAAGGATACGTATTGTCAAGCCATACTCTGTGCTACATGAACGTTCAAATTATTGGAGCTAAAATTGCATGAACCAAACTGGGGTAGGAGTATGGTCCAGTTACTGGACTAGATTGTACTACAAATTGCAAAGGTGAACTTCATGTAGATGATTCTTTGTGTTTGCAAATGTCAATTCGTTCAAGCAGAAGTTCATTTGCACTAAGTGCCTTTGGCTCTAGGAGCTATTGGCATTCAAGTTCATCTTGAGCTTTTTACAATACCTAATATAAGTAATGAGCTGCAGGAGTTCTTACCGTGCATGCATTTAATGAAACAATCCAAATCTGAGAAGCAAATTGTCCCTTGCAGCAAAGAAGACGGCTGTTGATATGCAAAGAATGAAAAGTGACGACGATCAGGGTCAATTCTTGGCTTAGCTGTTTCAACTATTCTCATGCATCCTTCCCTGTCATAACACGAAAGTGCATTCTCACCAGCTACAGACAATCCTCGATCCCAGGCTGAAGTAATGACCTGCAATGGTCTCATTTTTTTTGTTAATATTTATAATAATTGGGATACTCTTTATGGTTAATTTTCTCTCTTTTTTTTTTGGCTAATATTTATAATAATTGGGATACTCTTCAGTGTTAATTTTGGTGATTTTCTATAGTAGAATTTGTTAGGAATGTAAGGATTAGCTAATTCAAGGTGAACTGTCGGTTCATATACATTATAATCGTTTTTATACCATTATGGATGAGTCATTGGATATCAAAAAGAAACATCACCTGCCAGCTCAAACCTTCTGGATCAGCCAGAGCTTCACGATCCTGCAGATTCAGTCCAGAGCAAACAAACTTCATTGTCACTGAGTACTTCTTTAGAACCTCAAAAATGGGAGAGTATCCATCCTGGTTTGTAGGGTTGTGGTATCCAGCTGTAAGCTCAGCTGCATGGCTGGTAGTCTTGTACCACCAATAAATGCAAGGAACCTGCAGATCAGGATAATTCAAAATTCATTTTGCTTCTTCCTACCTTTTTCCTTCTGTGAAATAGTTCCACCAATATATCATCTAGGATATTTGGAACTGAATGTAAAGACAATTACCAATGCAACCTCATATTGATGGATTGGTTTCATTTTTTATATAGCAAATTTATGCTATAGTTTCGGTATTCATAGCTGATGCAGACATATGCCAAACCAGCAAAATCTAGAAAGTACAATCTAACTGGTACTTTGAGAAATGATTTTACCCTACTTTTTGTTTCTTAAAGGTGCCCAGCAAAACATAATTTTGATCTTCCATTGACACTCTTTAAAGAGAATAGATGAAAAATGAAGCCAATCCGTTAATACAATCTTGAAGCTCTCATATGGTCTTATATTTCAATGCATGGCACAAGCTCTTACTTGACAATAGAACGTAAAACATCCAACTCATACGGTATGATATTGTCCATTTTAGGGCTTGTCTGTGCATTGTTGTTTTTGAAAGAAATGACGTGTGCCTCTAAGATACCATGCATACCTTAACAATAATCTTTATATCTTCGAATGCAAGGCTTGCAAGCGATAATACGTTATCTGCATGGTCAATTAATGACTGGGCATACCATTGGAGGAAAAAGCGCCCATAATAGCTATCATAATCCCCTCGTTCACAGAAGAAGCCAGTTTCGTGAGGTCTCGAATTATATTGACCAGCATTATCAGGTCCTCTACCCCAGAATGAATGTCCCCGCAATCTAGCAGCCTTTCTTAGGTTTTGTTGTAAATATTTATCATAGCACTAGAGAGAAACATCAATCAAAGTAGAAGTATTACAACCTCAAACTGGAATTTGCCTCAAAATAAAACCATGCAGGCCTTTTGGAAAATCAATGAGACAAGACATATATAGTATCATCTGATAATAAATCATGCCCGATAATAATGCATAAAACATAATAAAAAAGATGAACAGATGTAGTTAGGGTTTTTGTTCTATAATAAGTTTAAATGGTTATGATAATTTTTATATGTGAGACGGAAGTCTTAAGTTTTGAAGGTTAAACTCGATTCCAAAACTTAGTATTTTAACCTCAACCTTATATAGATGGGCTATATTCTTTTGCTTCAATGCTACAAGTTTCTTTTAGACTTCATCAGTGTCAATTGGCATGAAAATGTGGGCCTTGCAGTGCCTACCACCTAGGTTGGGTGCTGTTATAAAAGTATAAGAAGTCTAGGATAAGGCTTTGGTCACATAAGAGTTAAAAAAAGAGATTTGGTTTATAATTCTAAGTTTTAAAAAAAAGTTAACTCTTCAATATCTGAGAAAATTCAAACAATCTGGATCAAACATAAATTAAGACCTTATTACAATTATCATATTACAGTATAATACTAGAGCAAAGGATTTGATTCTACTCAGCACCCATCTAAGGATAACCACAATATCAAAATCAAATGCATTCAGTTCTTAAGTACCATTAAGGGGACTACAAGACTGACAAGAAATTATGGTGAATCCACTAGTGAATGAATAAAATTTCACTAATATAGCATAAAGAAACCCTCAATGGAGTTGCATAATATGAGAATAGATACCTGAAACTCACCAATGCCAGGATACCTCCATCCCATCCTATCAGGAAAAGAAGGATACCTCAGTTCTCCAGATGGTCCAAGTCCAATTTCAACAGCAGAAATGAAACCCGCCACAAACAAGTCATCAAACTCTGTGCGAAAGCTTCTCATAAAATCAAAGTAGACCTACACACATTTGAAAATATTAAAAAATAATAATGGACGGAAATCTATATCGTATCATGCGTAAGGTAGTGCAAACAGGATATATACACATAACAAAAAGCTCCATGGTGATCAGCTTTTTCTTATTAATCCTTTTGCTACTAGTTTGTCACCCTCTTTTATTTTTTATTTTTTTGTCTAAGATAAATAAATGATTTTACATTGCAGAATCATAAAGGATGGTAAGAAGAAATGCAAAGTTAAAGAAGCAAAAGCATGGCTAAAATAGCCAAATAGAAGTTAGACCATAAGCAAGTGTATGGATTTATTAAAATTACTTCATTTGTATTTAAAGAAGGGGAGGGTAGGCTATCTTATACAGAATACAAAATTTCATACCTCAATACCAGTTCTTCCTTTTAAAACTCTTTCTTTGTCAACACCCCAAGATAGGCATTCAGTATTTCTTCTTCCTTCACGATCAGTGAAAAATATATTTTCATTGCCTTTTCCAATTTCCATAATCCATTGTGGAAGTGGGATCAGCACATCACCAGAGTCATTCATTCCATACTCATGAAATGCCATTACAACCTTCAGAATTTGATGAGATTGCAAAACTGCTATAATGACGAGGAATATAATTTCTATACACTAATAATGTCATTAAAAACACAAATCTCTACATAATCTAGTACAGCAAGGGTAGCAAAATTATCATTCATGTTTAAGTTGGCATCATAACTCTTCATTGATCACAGGGGAAAACATGTATAAATTAATAACTTAAGTGCTTGAACTTAAGATAACCTAGAAGTACATGTTGTTAAGCGATTCACAACAAAATTTTCTCTAGAATTCCATGTTTTGTTATTTGTGTCATTTTAGTTCTAAAAAGAACTAGGTACATGCATAGAAGCAAAAGAAAAGGCCGAAAGTGTACATATTAATACATACGTTGTATAAGCATACATATAATGAACTAAGTATGGTGAAGGCCTGGTCAGGTTATGCTAATGTAAAACAAGAGAAAAGCCATAAACTGAGATAAGAGTCATAATAGCGACTAAAAGTTCTTTCATATCTACAAAATATGTTTTAACATTACAACTACAAATTCAAGGAATCTGCGCCATGACTTTGAGAGAAGTAGGAATATAACACTATAACACAAGGTCCAAAATTTTTATTTGCAAAATTGATCGAAAATATCATTAAGTAGTGTAAAATAGCTGTTTCAGATTTCTCTATCTCATTTCACAAATGCTATACCTTAACCAAGGCCAGAATATATTGGTAAAGATGGACTACTTGACGATGAAGAAAGAATTTAAGAAATAATATCAAGTTTCTTTTGCCCACACCCCAAATAAGCAAGAAATAAAAAGACATTTCATTAGAAAAGAAAGCATGGAAATTTAATACCATGCATTCAATGGCACAAGCATATTATGTTAAATTAAGAGGAGTTGTATATTTATAAATAACATCTCCAATAAAATTAGTCACCTGCAACTTCATGTTGAACTCTCGGATTATGTTGAATAGTTCTCTATAGCCAGTCCATGCGTATTTTTGTGGATTCCAGCCTTCCACAATACCCCACCAACAATTTACAATAACACCATCTACATTTAAAGACTTCATATGGCTTAGCTCTTGTCTAAGAACCTCAGGATCAACCAATCCGCCAAAATTGTTGATGAAACCAGTCTGCCATGATTAGTGGTTTAAGCAATCAGAAAGTTTGAGAAATTTTACTTGTGGGAAAGCACATGAACAATAGAAATTTTTAACATAAACAAAAATATACATAGAGAAGAAAGCCTAGAAGATGAAGTTTAGCAAGAATTTTGAATCTCAAAGAAACATATTAAAGAAGCCAACAGAGAATAGCAAACACTTACTGCAAGCATTACATAAACAGGGACATATTGTGTTCCTGTAAAATCATTATCATGATCCCCAGAACGAACATCCTGTATAAGCTGCACAGTCAACCCAACATATAAATATTGAACACAAGCTCACCAAAACTCAACTACCAAGACCTCTGGACCTAACTGACAAGATGAGTGATGATTAAATGTCCAAAAATACATATCCAAAAGTCATAAGCAAAGGCTTCTAAGCCACTGCTACAAGGTCTATAACACCAGAAAACTACCTTTCACGATTAAATTTTCTGTGGTAAAAACGAAACAGATTTAAGGATAAACTTATTAGCTATGAAAGTGAGAAAGAACCTCCAAGAAATTATTTCAATCTTGTTTGCTCTTCATACACTCATGCATTAGTTAGAACATAAATGAAGAACATGTGCATGGCTGTCTACTCTTACTCGGGCCACAACACTAGTAATTTCGTTTTCAACTAATCGACTTTACATTCATAAAATTGGACACCTTTTACCAATCTTCAGTGCAACTATGTTAACAAAAAATAAATCACCTGATCAGCCTCCAAACATTCAACTGAGTTGATGGGGCTGGCACTGGTATATTTATCAGTCCTAGCATCCCTCTCAGGAATTACAACAGAATCAAGAGATGCAGGCGACAAGCTCTCATCAATTCTGAGTACCGATGGTTGACACTCAACAGCTGTTTTCATAGGATGTCCCTTCAATGAATTACCGGATAGCGGGCTCCCAACCGATCTCACAGGAAATGCCGCCTGTACATCATCAAAATTCCGAATTCATGCCAAAACACAAAGCATAATTCATCAAAATGTGACTCGACCACAGTAAATACCTAGTAATATAATTGTCTCCAAGTTTGAAGCAATTTTCTCAAATTTTCTGGCAAACCAAACAATCACAAAATATATCCAAACTATCAACAAATTCTACTATAAACACAAACCATTTGTTGTTGTTGTTGTTGTTGTTGCTGCTGCTGCTGCTGCTGCTGTTGAATAGGCGGAGATTGTCTATACGTAGTTCCGTCAGGGTCCACAGTCCAGCCAGCCTCACGCGCTAGCGCAGCTAGTACATCATTCATGTCAGCACGCGCAGGAAGTGGGAAATTACCATATTGCCTCAACCCAGCCAACATCCTGCTGGTGATAGCACGGCGATGTCGCTCTCGGAGCTTGGTCCGCTCCTTCTCTTTCTCCCTCTCCTTTTTTCCCTTCCCGGTGGCGCTGTTGGTAGGGCTCATTGCATTGGCGGCGGCCGTAGCGGCGAAGCCACGGGGGCGCCGAGGCTGAGGCTGAGGGTGCGACGGCGTTTGGAGAGGGTTGTGGTGGTGATGATGAGGTTCGATGAGGTCGGGGTTAGGATTATTGTCGTCGATAATATTGTTGCCGATTGAGTTCATTTTTGTAGCATTCTAATTTAATTCATGAATACGAGTCTATCAGATAATGAAATTTGAACTCACCTCTCCGATTTTAGTTTTTCGCATTCTCAGTCTACTCCCTACATGTAAGATTAAGACCTCCCTTCCATTCCCATTCACAAAATCTTACAAACCTATCTGGAAACTTTATTTCTAGCAGACACTGAAAGAAGACTCCGATTTGATTTTAAGATTATTGCGAAAAAAAATAAATAAATAAATATTTTAGAAAAATTAAATTAAATACACAAAAAAAAATTTACCCAATCTTATCAATACTAAACTAAGATACCCAATTATCCAATAATGGCAAAAATGCCCTTTTAGTTAGATCAACTGAAACTTAGAAAACAAAATACACGAACACACAAATACACAAGCTATCAGCAAACAATAACCAGGACACACACACCCGTGCGTAGATTGGCATAGGCTGGCACAGGCATGTTAACACTATGTGCGAGGGATGCATAGCGGTACTTCCAAATGGCCTCCGGAGATAAGGAAAAGATGAAAAAATATTGTGGATAATCATAATTCAGACATGGGTCTGAAAAATAAGGCTTCCGTTAATAGTGGGTTGAAC
Source organism: Mangifera indica (assembly GCF_011075055.1). Classification (NCBI taxonomy): domain Eukaryota; kingdom Viridiplantae; phylum Streptophyta; class Magnoliopsida; order Sapindales; family Anacardiaceae; genus Mangifera; species Mangifera indica. Next base: position 10,627,219 of record NC_058144.1, read on the forward strand.
ACTTGCACACCAAGCTCAAACATAGTATAATAACCTCAGGTACATTTCAGGGGTGTTTATGTCTTTTGATCCTATTTTGAGATATTTCCAGTTTTAAACATATATATTCACATATATGTGTGTGTTTATATATATATATAAAAATCCATATTATAAGGTATAGATATATATAAAGAGAAAAAAGATTAAAAAAAAAATTTTATGCCTTTTTCCATCATCTTCTCTCGTCCATTCCAAAAGCTCAGCATTTTTCATGTTGTTTTCTTTTGTTTTGTGAAAAAAAATAAAGGAATTGAAGAGGTTTTGGAAGATAAAATAAGAAAAGAAAAAAAGAAAGTACTTTGAAAGCATTGGTAACCAAAAGATCTCCTTCTTTTCCCTTTACTTATGTTTATATATATTAGATTCATGTTATATAAATATGTTAGTGTGTTTTGGTGTTGATTTAAGGTGGTTTGGTGATCAAAGAAGCAAGACAAAGAGAAATGAGTCAACTTAACAAAGATTAACTTGAAACAAGGTAAGTGGTACTATTCTTAGTATGTTTCATGTTTTATACTTTTGATTTCTCGGCTCTATGTTATAAATAATGATTTTAAAGTTGAGAAATGTTGTTTTGTCATTTGAGGTATCTATGTATGTGATTTGTTCATAGCAAAAAGTTGGATAATATTTATAATTTTGCCACTGTTTTCATCCCACGTTTGACCACATTATCTGATGAATCATGAGTGTTATTATAGCTTGTTGGAAAAATTTTTGAATCTTTTTTTCAATGATATGTAGCTTGTATGAATTAAAGACCGTTTGAACTGTTAAATTGCATAAAAAAAGACTACCTTACCAAATAAACAGTAAATACAGTTTTTTGTCATTGATTTCATCTCACGTTTTGACTACCTTATCTGATGAATTATGGGTGTTATTACAGCTTGTTGGAAAGCTTTTTGAATTGCCTTTTCAATATAACTTGTATGAATTAGAGACCGTTTAGACTGTTAAATTGCATGAACAAAATGACTGTCTTATCAAATAAACAATAAATACAGTTTTTTGCCATTGATTTCATCTCATGTTTTGACTGTCTTATCTAATGAATCATGAGTGTTGTTATAGCTTGTTGGAAATCTCTTTGAATCTTCTTTTCAATGATATATAGTTTTATGAATTAAAGACTATTTGGACTATTAAATTGTATGAATAAAAAGACTATCCTACCAAATGAACAGTAGTTTACAGTTTTTAGAAAGAAAGAAAAGGAAGAGAAAAAGAAAAAGAAGAAAGGAAAGGAAAGAAATGAGAGAAAAAGAAAAGGAAAAGAAAATAAAGAAAACAACAAAAAGAATTTGGAGCTCAAGATTCAGGGGTCGTCCCAAGAGTGTGATCTGGTGGGTTATTGATAGTTTTAAATGGAAGCAAGATTAGTAAGAGATCAAACATGCATGCATACTATGAACTATAAAGGGCATTTTACGCTATACCACCTGCAGTAGGGCACGTCTACAGTAAGACACATCCTTATGAGGATATAGACCGGCAGTAGGGTCCGCTCGCAGTAGAGCATAATTTAAATTCAGAAGTGATGTAATCAGAGAAAGGAAGAGAGCTTAAGCTTAGAAAAGTGTCAAATCTCTATAGTCAGCTTCCAAAAAGTATCAAATAGACACTATATGGGATAAAGTGTGACCCAAATAGTAAAGAATGAACTAGAGTATCTCTTCGATTTCTTGAGGAGGTTATGATATGAAATTAAGTCTCGAAAGTAATTTAGAACAGGAAAAAAGATAGTTTACTTAATTATTTCCTCTTACTAAATGCTCTTATCTCTCACTTCTTTTTTTTTTTTCATGATTATAGGTACAGGTGATTAAGGTAGCTGTGAGACAGGGTCAAGTCAGCAATGATAGATCCATACTAGAACAAGTTATCTCTAATTTATGTTACATGTATATAGTCGTATATTATTGTTGACTTTTGGCCTTCTTCAGATGGTTGTATAGTTGTATATAATTACTCTATATTTTTCAGATGCTTTTTAGATGAGTTTTCATATGTGATATATACATCTTTTATTCGCTTCTAGATTTTCAGTTTTCTTAGAATAATTTATGAACACTTTTAGTGACGAGTTCATTTTAAAAAATTTGCTTTAAAATAATCACTCTAGATATTAATTTGTAACATTTCTCCTTCAGAGGGTCATACTTCTAGGGAGAGATGTTACACATGGCGCACGCAAGCAAGGCATGTACAGGTCACGCACAAGCATTTAGACAAGCTCTCAAGCACTTGCGCACCTTATTCAGGCCAAGCCTTAAAAATCATGGGCACACAAGACAGGCGCCTTGACAGTTGTCATCCAAATAGACATGCGTGCATGACATCCATAGAGAACATCCAGATAGACATGCGTATGTGACACCTAGACAAACATGTGTACACTTAGACAATGTCATACGTAGGGCGTGTAGGCAAGCAAATGAGCCTTGGCCCAAACAAGCAAGACCACGCTATTGTGTTTGGATTTATGGGTGACCTAGAAAGCCAAAGCAAGCCCTTCCAAGGCCAAAATAGGCTTTTAAGTAGTGGGGAAAAGCTAAGAACGTGGAGGAAAGGAAGTAGAGCACAAAGATGACCTATGAAGCCAAAACTTTAGCACTAAGCATAGATGGTAGACAAGAAAAACATAGTTGACTGGACTTAAAGGGACAGATGACAATTTTCCATGAAAGACACCTAAGTCATGATCTAGTAGTGCTATTAGATGATACCTAAAAGTGAGGGATGTCCACTATTTGTATTTTCCTATAAATAGATGTTGTGAAAGGTAGGGAAACAGTGAAGAAATTGAGTGTAAACATTTCCCTGTAGCAAGCTTTGTATTCCTTTTTTATATCAATAAAAAGGTTGGAAATTCTCCCATACATTGAGCTTTCCTTTTCTATATTTCTTATTGTGAGTTTGTACAATCCAAGTGGTCTGACTAAGTGGGCAACTTAGTGTCATCATAAGGCTAAACAATTCATATAAACTTCTAGCCTTATGACAAGTTGGTATTAAAGCTGGGCTGGTTCATGTCAAACCTTAGTGATCAAGTCAAAGTTCTTGAGGTACTGGTGGGGGAGCCGGTATGAGATGTTGCATCTCTTTCAAAGCAGGTTATGTTCTAACTGGAAGCAATTGTTGAATTGCATCAAGTGACTAAGGGTATTCAAAAAGATCTCGTTGATCAGTATAATGACTATATAAAGGAACAAATCACTAATATATAAGGGGATATAAACATTCTAAAGAAGGTTGTCGCTAGCTCTTATAGTGTGGGTGATAGTAGTTTGATTCTTTTGAAGCTAAAAGTCCTTGAACCTAAACCATTCGGTGGGAGCAGAAATGCTAAAAGAATTGGAGAATTTTTTGTAAGATATAGAGTAGTATTTCAAGATTGCTTGAGTTGAGAAAAGAAAACAGGTGATGCAAAATTGTGATGGTGCACCCGATTAGATGATGATGCCAGTATGGGGCGACCATCGATTAAGACGTTGGAAACACTGAAGAAAGAATTGAAAGATCAATTCCTACCCTATAATTCTGCTTGGGTAACAAAAGATGTCTTAAAGAAGTAATTTAGCTCATTGATACTGGATATTAAAAACATGTTCGATGAGGACAAACTGTTTAATTTCTTTTCAGGTTTAAAGTCATGGGCGTAAGTCAAACTATGAAGGCAAAACATGAAGACTAGATAAGTGCTATTGTAGCTACTGATAGTTTGGTAGATTATAAGTTGGGACCATCATCATCAAACAACAACAAAGAGGGAAAGAAAGACAAGAAAAAAATGAAGGAAATTCATTATAAAACTAAGGGTTCGGATCTACCCCAAGGAAAAAGAATATAGGCTACTTTTTTTGTTATGGACCTTATCGGGCTAGAGACTATCCCTGGAGGGAAAAACTTACTGCCCTTATTGCACATGATGTCTCTGATGTAGAAACAAATGGGAGCTCTAGACTAAATCTCATATAGTTGCTTAATGTCATCACGGGGGATAAACACAACACACATAAAGGGTTGTTGTATGTAAAGGTGCTAATCAATGAAAAGGCAATTCGGGTAATGCCGAACATGAGAGCCACGAACAATTTCATGGCATAGCAAGTTATGGCAAAGCTTGGGCTAACGGTTTCGAAATGCTCAAGCCAAATCAAGGTTGTAAACTCTAAGGCACAACCAATCCTAGGAACCACCATATCGTGACTAAAGGTGGGGGAATGAGAGAATGAAGTGGCTTCATGGTGGTAACGTTAGATGATTTTGATCTAATCCTTGTCCTTGAATTCTTTGTGAAAACATAGGCTGTTGCAGTACCACACTTAATGGGAATTATTTGTCACAGATGAAAGGTACCCATGCTTTGTCCAAGCTAAATATCGTGAGCAAGTTACAGAAAAATTAATGTTACAATCTAGTGCGCATGTATGAACAGGTCTTAAACACAGAGAGGAAGTCAAGCTAAAAGCATTGGTGGAAATTAAACTTGACTAGTTGGTTGAGGTGTTTCCTCCACGATGGAACATTGACTATAAGATAGAGTTGGAGCTTGGGGCAAGACCTCTAGCCTGCACACCTTATTGGATGGCACCTCTCGAGTTAGTTGAATTACGAAAGCAATTAAATGAGTCGCTAGAGGCCAAATACATCTAGCCATCAAAAGGCCCATATGGAATACCTATGTTATTTTAGAAAAAAACACGATGACACATTACGTATGTGCATGGATTATCGGGCTCTCAATAAGGTAACCATTAAAAACAAATACCCTATCCCTAATGTTGTTGACTTGTTCGATCAATTGTCAAGGGTAACTTATTTCACCAAATTGGACTTTTGCTCAGGTTATTGGTAAGTTCATACTGTTGTGGTAGATGAGGCAAAAACTGTCATGGTGACGAGGTATAGGTCATTTGAATTTTTGGTTATGTCATTTGGTTTAACTAACGGCTCAATTACTTTTTGCAATTTGATTAATGATGTGTTGTACGAGTTCTTGGATCATTTTGTAGTGGTCTATCTAGATGATATCGTGGTGTATAGTGAAACTCTAAATGATTACATACAACACTTGGAAAAAGTGTTGGCAAGGCTATAGGAACACAAACTATACGTAAGAAGGAAAATGGTGAATTTTACATGAGGGAAATTATGTTCTTAGGCACAAGATTAGCAAAAGGCAAATCTAAATGGATGAACCCAAAATTCAAGCTATTGTGGACTGGTCCTCACCTACTAAGGTAACTGAACTTCGATCTTTTCTTAGATTGGCCAACTATTATAGGCACTTTATTGAAGGATACTCTAAAATAGTTGCTCCACTCACTAACTTGTTGAAAAAAGATTAAAAATGGGAGTGGACAAACCATTGCTAGCAAGCTTTTGACAAGGTAAAGAAATACATGGGTATGTAGCTACCCTAACTAAAGTTCAAACTAATTTTCTTGAAAAATTGAGAATATAGGTTAAAGAGGACACCACCTATTATAAATTGATGCAATAGGTTCAAGAGGGCATAGTTAGAAAATATTAGCTGGATCATGATCTATTGTAGCTACCCTAACTAAAGTTCAAACTAATTTTCTTGAAAAATTGAGAATATAGGTTAAAGAGGACACCACCTATTATAAATTGATGCAATAGGTTCAAGAGGGCATAGTTAGAAAATATTAGCTGGATCATGATCTATTGTATGCTCAAAGAGGCAGATTATATGTCCCTAAGGGTGGGGGATTTATACTAGAATTGTTGAAGAAGACACATGACCCATAATGGAGAGAATATTGACCCTTCTAAAAAGAAACTACTATTGGCCCAAAATAGAAGATGACGTGGAGCTATATGTGCACAGTTGTGTTATATGTCAACTAGACAAAACAGAACGGGGATGCCAAGTAGGGCTTTTACAACCACTTCCAATTCCTGAAAGCCTATGAAAATCAATATCCATGGATTTCATCAGTGGGTTTCCAATAATAGACAAATTGGGTTCAATTTTAGTGGTGGTCAATCAATTTTCAAAATACACAATCTTTATGACAGCACCACAGTTTTGCCATCAAATAAAGCAGTAAAGTTGTTCTTCAAGCATGTGGTAAAGATTTTAGGTTGCCTAAGGATATTATCAATGATTGGGATGTCTATTTCACCGATTAATTCTAAACTTTCTTATTTAAACTAATGGGTTCCCAATTGAAATTTTCAACAACAAGGCAAACCAATGAGCAAACAAAGCAAATCAATGTCTTGTTAGAAGAATACTTATAGCACTACACAACAATAAGCCCAAGAAATTGGGTGATATTACTTAACTCTACCTAATTTTGTTACAATGTACATAAATCATCGACTACAAGGATGAGCCCCATGGAGCTAGCACTTGGTCAATAGCCATTGACACAGTTAGAAGTGGCAAGGCAAAAGTCCTAAGGAAAGTGTCCAGCTGCCTATAGATTTGCCCGGGACAAGACCAAACTCATTGAAGAAGCCTTGGAAAGCTTGGAAAAAGTCTAACAAAGAATAAAGAAATATGCAGACAAATATAGACGTGTATTGGAATTCCAAGAATGAGACATGGTTCTGCTAAAATTGATACCACAGATTTGAAAGAAAATCACTGACCGAAGGTACCATAAAAGGGTTAGTACAGAAATACGATGGTCCGTTCAAGGTGGTTAAGAGAGTGGGAGTAGTGGCATATAGACTACAACTCCTCGAACGTATGAAGATTCATCCAACTTTTCACGTTAGTTTCTTAAAGCCTTATCACTAAGATAGAAAGCGACATCAAATACAACAAGCACTATTAATTGTTCAAATTGAATACAACAAACAAATTATCAAGATGTTGAACCACCGAACACAAGGTATTAGTAGAAAAAACAGATACACAAACTTTCTTATACAATAGCAGGAAGAAAGCAAAAAGGATGCAACCTAGGAACGATATGTAAATTTATGGCAATTTGAGGACCACATAAAGACTTATTTAGAAGACCACCTGATGAGGACGTCTGCCTTTTCCAGTGGGGGTGGATTTGTCGTCAAACAATAACCAGGACACATACACCTGTGAAGGCTAGCACGGGCATGTTAACGTTATGTGTGGGGGATGCATAGCGATACTTTCGAATGGCCTCAAGAGATAGAGAAAAGATAGAAAAATCTTATGGACAATTATAATTCAAACATGGGTCTGAAAAATAAGGCTTTTGTTGATAGTGGCTTGAACACGTGCATACCAGACTCAAACATAATACATACGGGCAAGGCACGCATTGGTTTCATTCGAGCATGACACAAGGACATACGCGTGAGCATTCAAACAAGCTCTCAAGCACTCTTGTACCTCATTCAAACCAAGCCCTGAAAATCATGGGCACACGAGATAGACACCCAAGTAACACCTATCCTTTTTGGGCAGACAATGCACAACACTTGTGCACCATCCAAATAAACATGCACACATGACATCCAAATAGACGTGTATGTGTGACACCCATAAAGATGTATGAACGTGACATCCAGACAAACGTGCATGCACTCAGACAATGTCACGCATAGCACAAGCATGCAAATAGGCAAATGAGCCCTGACCCAAACAGGTAAGGTCAGACTGTTATGTTTGGATTTGTGGGTGACCCAAGAGGCCAAAGCAAACCTTTCCAAGGCCAAAATAAGCTCCCAGGAAGTAAGAAAAAGACAAGAATGTGGGGGAAAGGAAGTGGAGCACAAAGATGGCTCATGAAGCCAAAACTCGAGCACCAAACATGGGTGATGGGTAGGAAAATTGTGGTTAACTGAACTTAGAGGGACAGATGGCAATTTTCCATGAAAGACACCTAAACCATGATCTAGTAGTGTTAATAGATAATGCCTAAAAGTGGGGCATGTCCACTACTTGTATTTTCCTATAAATAGAAGTTGTGAAAGACAGAGAAGCAATGAAAAAATCGAATGTAAACACTTTCCTACAATAAGTTTTGTATTCCTTTTTTTATATCAACAAAAAGGTTGGGAATTTTCCCGTACATTGACCTTTCCTTTTCTATATTTCTTATTGTGAGTGTGTGTAATCTAGGTGGGATGACTAAGTGGGCAACTTAGTGTCATCATAAGGCTAAACAATTCATATCAAGTTCTAGCCTTGTGACACAAGCCCACCACATGTATTAGCACACTCGACTACCATAACTTCCACCGGCGATTTTCGTGACTTTTTCAACAACCAAAATGGCTAAATTTTTTTATAAATTAACCCTTATCTTGTTTTATTTATTTTAATGTAAAGATTTAGGCGATTGGACGCAGTTTTTGGGTGTTTTTAAGCTTAGGGTTTCGAATTTAAACATTGGATGGAATCACTTGATTTGTTAGTGTTTTGGATGAATTTTTATAAGGGTTTTATGATAAAATAAGTGTAAAGTTGATTGTTGATTAAATGAGATTTGAAAAATAGAGTTTGGGACCTCAAGTCTCACATTCTGAATTCAGCATTCATCACGCCAATTTGCATGTTGAGATATGTTAGAGATGGGGAGGTACTGGGCATTTTTCAAAGTATTCTTGTAATGGTTGGGGGTAGAATGATATTTTTTTCATTTTGGGGGCAAATTGAGAATTTTCATTTTAGGGTTTATTGATGTATATATTTCAAATTTTAGATTCATTATTTCAAATATTGCACATATCTTAAAAATTGACCTTGTTTTTATTATTTTGGATATTTTTTATTCAATTTGATGGACTTGTTGACTTGTAATTTCCAATTTTTTATATGTTTTTATGAATAAAACATTTAAATTCTGAAATAAAGCAATTTTGAGAGCTTTCGAAACGTTCAATTTGGGATATTTTGGTATTTTCAAATGTAGCAAGTAATAGGAAATTTTTCATTTTAAAGCTTTTGTACATGTAGATTTTATTTTAAGGTTAAAATTTGTATAAATACATTGATGTCACGAACCAATTTCCTTTAAATCGAACTGATAAACATGAACTTATTCTCTTTCGATCGAACTCATAGTATCTAATATTAAGTGAAACTAAAAATCTGAATGGTATGAAGAAGGTATGAAGTGTTAGGGTTTATATAAAATGTATGAAATATATTTTTGGTTTTATATAAAAATACTGAGGTATTTTAACTTTGAATTTTGAGTATTTGCATTTAAGTCCTTTAAAAGTGGGCATTTTTGTTTTGGATTAGACAAAATTGAGCATTTAATTTAATTTCTCATATTTTTATCATTTAATTAAAATGACCAAAATTAAATGGATTTATCTTAAACTCCCTAACTATGCAATACATTATACTTAACAAAAATGTTTATATATTCATTTTCTATTATTGAAAACACGTATGTTAAAACCGCATCCTGCAAACAAATCATGAATACCAAATTCTAACAAGATTTACGATGATTTCAATCATTTTTCAATAATTAAAATAAGAAATTGTTAGTATATCATTCATTATCATATTTTTATTATTTATAATGTTGAAATTTAACTCTTTATTCATTAATAAAACTATACGCACCCATTTTGAGTGCACAAATAGATACACACTTGATATGTATCATTAAGTGATTAGATATTATAAATTAAGGATAAAATAACACCTAATTATATAATGACACATCATATGTAAAGTCATTTATATAACATTCTCTTTTTTCATAGATTTCATAAGTTTTGAATAATGGTTTTTTCGATTGAGTTTTTTGTGAGATCGTTTAAATAATTTGTGATTTTTATGAAATTTATCAATGATTTTGTGTTAGAATATGTTTAGAATCAATTATTGGTGAAATCGTGTTTGAAAATGAAAGATTTTGAGTGTTTTCATCGCCATGCATAATTCATAATATCCTTGCAGGTCCGGCGTGGTGAAAATAGTTGAAGGTAAGGTATTTTTAATATTTGACAAGTGTGATGCACATGGAGGGGTTGTTTTACATTTTTCAATAGGTAAGGTATTTTGGATATTTTCACTGTGGACATAGTGGGGTTTTTCATATTTGTAATTATGCATGTTTTATTTAATCTATTTAATGCTTATAATAGACTTTTTTGATATTTTTTAATATGGAGTTATAGATATTTTTTCAGTTTATCGAGATAATTGAAAATTTCTATTTTAGGGTTTTAGTGTGTTTTCTTTTTTAGTTATGAAAATGAAAATATTATGAAATTAACGATGTTTTTGTGTAAAATATTACTTCCAGGCATAAAAGAAAACATGAAGCGCCATTTGAAGATGAGAGGTTTGTAGTTACATCATACTACTTTAAGGTGCAAGTGTTGACTAGAAGTCATCTTGACGCAATGGTGAAAATAAGGGCAACATTAACATATGAGCAGAACAAACTTTTCATAATTACATGTTATGGAGAATTATTTGATTTTGAGTTCAAATTTAGTAGAGTATTAGCACGCTCTTTTGTTTTTTTTGGAGAGATTTTCAAAGCAAACTACAATGAGAAGTTTTAGTTTAGACTGAATAAGGTTAATGTCCGGTTTAGCCCATTTGAATTTGCCTTAATTATTGGATTATGATTTCGTTGACAAACCAAGATGCAACATTATCTTCCTGCTCATATTTTGAGGGTGAGGCTTGGATCAACTATGGCAAAAAGTCACAACCAATCCTAAGGAAGATCCCCCTCATTTTATCTGATAGTTTAATAGGGTTTTCATTAATTTTCTAGGCAAAAGTGTCATATATTCTTGTTAATATATATTCATGTAATAATATGTAATTCACACTTGTAACTTTGTTATTGTAGGTTTGGATTCATGAGATGCTAAAGACTCTAAAAGAATGCGTAGAATTGAGGTCATTCCCAATGATACCTCAGATGTTGAGGTGGTGCACTAGAGACCTCTTAAGTAGAGATAATGTAAGGATTATATTTGACTGAGATTCAATGACTACATGATTAGCTATTAATTTTTTATTTCCTTTTATATATTGATATGGAAATATTAACCAATGGATAATTACAAACATGATAATGTTAACTTCTCATTGGCTGTTTCTCTGTCAAAAAAGGGTGAAACTTAGTTTGTAGACATCTTAGACTACTTAAGCATTACTAAGGCCCACACAATGACTTTGCTTTCTACTTTAGCGAGCAAGTCTTCATTTGTTGATATGGGTGTTCTATTAGGGATGAATGATTTGATACCTATATGTGAGATCGAGATAAACACTCCATCAATCCCAATTCCTATGCCTACAACTGCTGATGAGGATTTGCAATGTTTACTATCCATTTTGGATCATATTTGGGGTTATGTTGACACTTTCATGGGCTAGATGCACAATCGAGTTAGTAGGGTGGAGGCTCATATCATAGACAAAATTAATTAATTAGAGGTTTTGATGAGATTTATTATTAATGTCTCCATCGCACATAACGTAAATACAAGAAAACTTTTTCCTCAATGGAAATATACTCCATTTTGTCACAACAACCAAAAGCATCCCAATTCAGAACCTATTCTTTATTTTTATCTACTCAATTCTTAATTATAGCTTCCAATAAATCGAGATAGTGCATATATTTGTTATCTCATCATCATCAACATCTTAATTGTTATTTAACTCAGATTTGCTAACCATTACTATATTCTACATTATTATGCGACTGATCAACATCTTGTAAACCATCACCATCTATTACACATTAAACTATTATTGAACATTAATGTTAATGGTTTCAAAAGATACATTTATCGATTAAGGGTATTTATCACATAAATTAGAATACATTCTCTCAACTGTTGAGAAAAACCAATAAGACAATCAATTTCTTTATCACCATGATTGATAGGCCTCTTATCGTTTGACATGTTATGGTTTCATCTTTATCTAAATATGGTTCCACTTGTGGTTAATATAGAGATGTTTGCCCATTAATCTAGCTCATCCCTCAAACATAATGTTCTCAAGGATTTTTACAATTTTTTCTTTACCTTCAACGTATTTCATTATATTATCATATGATCCCATCCAATCCCCTTATTCCAAGCTAAAACAATGACAAAACTTAATAAGTTGATCAATTCTATAATGATAATATATAATTTCATAACTATATTAATTAGAAATTTCATACTAAAAAGTACAAATATAATATAAAAAATGCAATTATTTGAAAAACTCTCATTTTTCATAATCAACACGAACATTGAAAAATATCAATTTAGGTTTGTATGGTAAAATATTTAAAAACCCCATATATGAAAATTCTTATTTAACCCTACATGTGTAAAGTTTTATTTCTATTTTTAAAAAAAAGGTTTTAACACTGCTTATTATTTGATGATCGTATTTTATTTTTTAGTGTTTTGAATTCAAAATCATCAAAAAACAATACACAATCATCAAATAAATAAAATTTTGAATTAATGTTCATACAAATACTTGGGTATAATGAACTTCCTTCGTCGATTTCAATATGGAGAAAATGAGAATTTTTAATCTTTATAAGGATTAGTTATGATATTAGTTTGTAAAAAGCATTAGACATTATATAAATGACCGTGAAAGTATTTTGGTATTTAAATTTGAGTTTTGGTATACCTATATAACCCTTAAAAAGTTGGTCAATTTCGTGTGCACCTCTTAACTTTTGGTCATTTTAATTAGGCTAAAAGACTTATTCCCACCCAAGATTCAGTTCATTTCCAAACTCCCACTCACTAAGTTTTGAAAACCCAAATACCCGCTCATTAACTGTTAAAATTAACAAAATTCGTTAGTTTCATTGGTATAATTATCATTTAGCCTGTAATATTAAAAAAAATAAAATTTTATTTTTTTTTTCTCACCTTAATTTTAAGAACTAACAATTTTCATCCATCCTAAATTTTGAAAAGTTATATTTTTCCCTGTTAAGGTTTTATCTTTTTTCAACCATCTTCTTTGTCATTAGCCGCTTCTTCAATCCACCCATCTTCTTCTCCGACAGTCTCTCTCCCTTCTAACACATCTCATGGACCGAATGGCAATTGAAGCCCACCCATCTAAATCAATTTTGAACAAATGGCGAATGACAATTCGATTTTGAACAAAACCGAATGAAGACAAAACTATAGATAATCAATTATAGACTCTTTGTTTACCTTATAAAGAGCGTCGATTTGGAACGAAATCGAACGATTGTGACATAAGACAAATCAGCACGGCGAAGTGTGAGAGACAAAAATGCGTTAGTGTTGGACGAGGGTTCGACTGCCATTCATTCAACGAAATACACCAGGAGTAAAAGCGAGTGTCGAAGAAGAAGATGGGTGGGTTGAAAAAGTGGCTCACAATAGGAAGATGGCTAGAAAAGTTGAAAAAATAAAATAAAATCCTAAAAGAGAAAATGTAACTTTTCAAAACTTTTGTTGGGATAAATTATTAGTTTTTAAAATTAAGATAGAAAAATAAGATAAAAATTTATTTTTTTAATATTACAATTTAAATAACAATTATACCCTTGAAATTAACGAATTTTGTTAATTTTAACCTTTAATTAATAAATATTTAAACTTTCAAAATTTAGCGAATGAAAATTAAAAAATACACTAACTCTTGGGTGGAAATGAGCCTTTTGGAATTTTCATTAAATAACCAAAAAGATACTCTACTGAACACGTTTATGCTGTAACAATTTTGTTATTTGAACCCAAATTCCAAAAATGATTACTAAGTTGAAATTAAAAAAAAAAAATCAAGAGCCGTTTTAATTCGGAAATTTTTCTTAATTTCAATGCGTTGTCGCTTTTTATAAAAAAAAAAAAAGGCAATTATATATGTGTGTGTGTGTGTGTCCTGTTTCCAATCTCCTTTATCCCGCACTCAAATTCTATGAAAGGCATCAGAAGTTTTGTTTGTGTTTTATTCAACAAACTTAGAGGTTTGGGTCAAGGAATTCTATGTACCTGAATTTGATTTTTGAGCCTAACAAGTAATGCAACAGCTGTTGCACTTCACAAACTCAGGTTCGACTGGATTCCCCTGAGGTTGAAGGCAAATTATTTTGATTCTAAAAGCTTCAGTTTTTCATAGAAAAACAAACCACCAGAAAGCTTTATGATAAGCAGTTCTTGCATTCACATTTTACCTTAGTTTTGCTGTTGTCCTCTGCTACTTCAGCTTGTTCTGCAAAACCATTTTCTTTTGAAACTAAATCTAATAGAGTGCATGTTTAAAATGATTTATCCGTACATGTTTTACAGGACTGCAAAGTGACATAATGCCATTTTATTATACTAATTTTCAACGCAATTCTTTTGATAATAGCTAATATGCACTTCTAGTCTCCTTGTTCTAACTTGGGCGACTTCAACTTTTGATCATTCTTAGTGGAGCAAAAATGGAAATAACCTTAAGTAGACGAGAAATTGGCAACTTGAAACACATCAGACATTTTTCTGAACAAATCAATGACATTTTGGGACCATGTAACAAATATCAATAATCAGAAATAACAAGTACTCTCAATCGGGCTCCGGCTACGTTTCCGAATGCAAGTAGATCAGTCCATTTCTACTGAGTTTGGATATTTGTATTGTGCAATCAAAGCCATAAACGTACACCAAACCAGCCACACTGGTAGAAAAGGCAGAACTTACTAAAACCTGCCAACTAGAGAACTTAAACTACTGCTCAGGAGTTCTAATTGTCTTTGAAGAAGAGAGCACACCGGGCACCTTAGTTCTCCTTCAGCAAGAAATACGATTTGCAGATATCTCCACGACAAAGAGGACAAACTCTGTAAGCAATTGAGAAGTTAGTATGATGTCTCAACACAAATATTACCAAAACAAAAGACAATTAATGTCTGCAAGTTTCACAACAGTGGAAACCTAATTCAAATGCAATCAACCTGAAAAATAATAATTTAAGATAACCATAAATTTATCTAGGAAACAATGTTCGTGCAATTTCTATGACAAGTAACATTTGAAATAGAGCAATATGCATAGTTTGAAATTGAATGAAAACAGACCAGCATATAACAAGATAAAGCCAGGTGGGTTTGCTTTAGGTCCCAGATTCAAAGAATTATACAAGATAAATAAGTTGGAAGATCAAAAGCATATGCAACTAATGAAGGCATGATAATGATAAGATTCTGGGGTTGCAATTGGTGTTTCAATCAGTTTCCAATATGTATTGCCAACATAAATATGCCTCATTGTTATTATGCCTAGTAAGTACAAACTATAACAAAAGATAATAAACTTATCTATCTCAGTTTTCCAAGATAATTTTTATTTATAGTTCATCAATTTAAATAAATGTACATTAAATTTCATGGGTCTAGGGCAAAGTGGCTCAACTAGCATACTGATTTAAAGAAAACATAAACATCTTTGTACTAATCATATATTAAGCATTAAAACAATAAGCAAAAGAAATCCATCCCCTAAGTCAGACCTGTGAACCTCCTTGAGCCATTTATCTATGCAAGTTCTATGGAATTCATGATGACAAGGCAGTACCCGCACACTGTCACCTTCATCATACTCCACAAGGCAAATGTAGCATCTGTGAATTTGAGTGATAGGCAAGGCAAACAACCATTAGAACAAGTAGATGCTAACTGAAACATTGTTTCATTGTAAGCACTACCTAATGATAAACTTTTTTACAAGTGTATTAACTTCTAAAACCTAACAAAAATTCAGAATAATACATGTTGTGCAAATAAAATATGAGAACTAAAGGCCAATTGTTACCCCACATGGAAAACTTCCAAATTTGAGTAAGAAAATAAAATGGTCAAAATATAACGAAATATTTCTACTTTGTAAATTAATATACACACACAGATGGCTATTCATCTTCAAAAAAACACAACAGATATGTTTTCATAATTTTTCAGAATAATCCACCACACCTGTTACTAAAATAAAAAGAGAAACCATCTCCATCAAAGATCTTAATTACAAGGAACGCTAACCTCTGGAGGAACATAATACTTACTGTGCAACCTCCTCGTTATAATGTTTCTGTGACTTGGTGTAAGATTTGACTGGCAAAGATTCCACAACCTCTTGAGGTGCAGGAATAGATCTTAATGAAGACAAAGGCCGAGAGGATAACACCACAGATTGCTGATGTATTTCATCCAGAACCTAACAAAAATAAGCCGAAGAAACTCAAACTTATATGAAAATAGAGGGAGGGTGGTGGGGTTGTGTGTGGGGTGGGTTGAGGAGGAAGTGAGATTACAATGTTAACATTACAACATTACCTCAAATAGTGCTTCAGCTAACATTAC
Source organism: Mangifera indica (assembly GCF_011075055.1). Taxonomy (NCBI): domain Eukaryota; kingdom Viridiplantae; phylum Streptophyta; class Magnoliopsida; order Sapindales; family Anacardiaceae; genus Mangifera; species Mangifera indica. The sequence goes on from NC_058144.1 coordinate 10,643,553, forward strand.
AATTCTCGATATGCTAGCTCTAGCGTTGGTATCTTCATTAGAGCTGGCATCTCGATTACTCACACGACATGTGCAATGGCCCGTTCTATTTTGACCAAATAAGATACAAGACCTCGCATGCCCAGACAGGTTCTCAAAACGACTTCCCAACCGTTGAAGAGCACGAACCTAAACAATGTATGTGCTTATCACTAATCTAATTATGTAACATCATAATAAAGAATGATATGGAAGCAATTCTAAGATGAACAAATTATTCATAATGGCTTTATGGAAGAATGGAATATTGGGCAGCAACTAAGATGTGCACAGCACAATTTACATTTAAATAGGCTATATAAGCCAGTGTTACTCTTTGAGTTTTTTCCTATATTAGCCCACCATATGCTTCACAATCATACTACAGAACAAAAGCATGCATTTATCCACTGAATATTGTGACATGAGGATGGATGACATTTCATTACTCAAAGTTATCAAGCATGTGATAATATGTCGTGTTCTCTGATTGAGAAACTGAGCAAGAAACAAACCTGAGAGCGTATTCTTCTCCTTCGTTCAAGGAAATTTGATCTATGTTCCAATAAATCATGATACCTGGCATCTCTTGATTGTGAAGTTTCAACCTCATGATCTTGTATGTCGAACAAGGTGCTAGACATACTGGATGGTGGATAACCAGATGTTGCTGGAAAAGTACCAGCATTACCTTCAGAAGTTGGAATTCTATTGTCACTGTCAAAGAGATACCTCCCACCGCTTTGATTACCATCTCTCACTTCTCTCTCTTGTTGCAAAGGACAAAATGTTAAATCAGTCAATGATGATCGGCGAAGAACTCTATCACGGAGTCTCCCCACACTGAGAGTTCGGCTAAAACGAACATTCCTTTCAACAGGTTCCTGGGCTCCACTCTGTCTAGTTCCAATGTTCTCCAACTCATTCAGAACTCTAGGAGAATGTAAATTTCCTTCAACACCTGTTCTAGTGCTACTACTGTATAAGGAAGAAACAGTTTGATTGTCTTGCAAATTATCCCAATTTAACTGATAATTAATCGTACTATCTTGACAACTCGTCTGAGTTTGAGGAAGCAAATCACCACCTTGTTGCGCTTCAATCCTATCAATAAAGTTACCACTACCATAACCAGAACGTGGTTGAAGCTCTGGTTCATCGGAATAAGCTCTTGATGACCCTAAACTGGTTGCTCTGCTTAATCTAAAGTTTATATTACCAGGAGTGAAGCTAAAGCGTGACAGAAAGCAATTAGGTGTAGAAGATGATCGACTAGAATTGCTACCATCAACCTCAGCATTTGAAGATATACACGAGATGTCATTTTTTACTTTCCTGTCACTATCAATTTTCAACTCATCTGACTCCATCTCAGCCTCGTCCGTACCCTCCTCTGTATGCTGCTCATACTAAAACAGGGCATTCAAAAAATAAACATCTCCATTGTATAAAATACTAATTAAGTAATGAATACTACTACACTGCACGATGACGAACTCCCAAGAGCCGGTAACATTACCAAGTCTAGTAACCCTAGCCGATTGTATAAGCTTTTAGTTTACGTTATTTTACCAGCAGTGAAATAAACATTTCCACTTTCAATAAACAAATAACAAAACGGCATGAGTCACTACAAAAGTAAGTGGCCGTCAACATTACCGGAGTATCGACTCCAAATATTCAAATTCAAACGGCTGGTAACCTTACCGAGTCAGGTACCCTAGATAAGTCAGAGTGACGAACCTGGTCTTGACGGCCATCGCAGCAAGATCCAGATGGAGCGCCGAGACAAGAAGACTGAAAAGCCCAGCCGACTCTCGATTTTCGAGTCTTGCTAGACGAAGCCGACGCTGCCGCCGATTGATCAGAAGCAGCAGCTTTACTTCCACTGGATCCCATTGATGGATTAGGAAACGAATTAACAATTACATAGAACAAAGGGAAAAGGATGGAGCATTCAGATCTAGCAACTCCAAACACATTAATTATAGAGATTTTTCTTTGCAGTGAAATGAAATGTGAGGAAAAAGACAGAGAGTTTAGGTGAAGAATGAGACAACGCAACTTGTAGAGAGAATAAGAGAGATTTTCATTACAAATGAAGTTATCGTTCCGTTCCGTTTGGTTTCCTTTTCTCTGTGTATGAAGTCTGTGGGAGTTTGAATTTGTATTATTGAGATAGCGAGAGGCCTAGAACAGGCAGCAAAATAAGAACATGGCTTTTCTTTGCTTTGGTCCTCACATTCTCTGCCCGAATTTTTGGGACAATTTTCAATTATTTATTTATTTATTTATTTTTGTTAATGGCAAATTGGACTGCAGACGTGGAAGTCATCTTCCAATCACAATTTGACTTGTCATATGCTGTGTCCTGACAGCATCCTCGTCACTTTCATTGTAACTTTATTATGGATAAAATCACTTACCCCCTCAAGTTTCATCAAATTAACAAATTATGTTAGGATTTTAAGATAAAGAATAAGACACGTTAGAAAGTTTGAGTTATAGTTTGGGGTTTATACGACTTTAGACTCTCCAACTTAATAGATAACTTTTGAAGTGTAATTCTCCTAAGGTTTATATTATTTAATATCAGACTAATTCTCATGTCTCTCAGTTGTAATCGTATAATACAAGTGTTAACACCGGTATTGTAATGTTCACCTGAAGATAGCAAAGAGCTAGCGCATAACTAACCCGTATGGGCATTAAAACCAGAGAATGTGATGATATATTAAGATCCCAAATATAAAATATAAGACTTAAATCCTATAGTTAAAATAGGAAGTATAAGGTATAAATCTTAGATCTCATATTAAAAAGTATAAACTTCTAATATCAGATTTATATAGTTGTAAACTCTCCAATTTTAATAACTAACTTTCGAGATATAGTTATTCTAAGGGTCACATAAAATTCCTTCGCCATGACTTTGATTAATGTTTCATTTGCCTCGAACTTAATAAAATTGCTATCATTTTTTGCCATAAAGTTACATCTTTCACAGCCTTTGAGACATTGAAATGATCAAACATATAGATGAGATTTATTCTCCATAGACATCTATTAAAAATTAAGTCATTTTTAAAACAATCTCTTTTGCAACATCATGCACAATCTATCGAAATACTTTTTCAAAATTATCAATAATATAATTGTATGTTAGACTCACATTGGTTGGGAATTGATTTGGTTAAGTGTGAAAAAAAGTTTCACCACATTTGGGATGAGAGAGACTAGATAACGTAAGTAGAGGGTTTTGAACCGTTTACTCATCTCGAGAGCCATTAACTTTCTACATTGCCCATAAATTCAGATTTGTTTGATGAGATGTGAAAGTTGTAGTTTGATAACTCAATGTGTTGATTGTGGGAGTATTGCTAGAAATCCCATTGGGAATTGATTTGGGTGTGTCTTGCTTCCCTGTATCTAATCCCGTCACATTCTCCATCATTTTCACCACAAAATTTCCTCATCCTCAACATTATGTTCTAATCCTAACCAGCCCTTTGCTTCTGTCAATTCATGGCTTCACCAGTTCTCCAAGCAAGTCAAGTTCTTGATGTAAGGATGATCACAGTCCCGTGGCAATGACTCTCTCTTAATCGTTTTGGATAGAAATTGTTCATGGTACACTTGAAAGCCTAGCTCCAAGACAAAGTCCCATCGACTTTTAGGTAGTGTTAAAGAGATTAAGCACCAGTATAATAAAAGATTACTTCACACCAAACATCGCTTTAGTGTGTATTTGGCTTAAATAATTTTTTATTACAAAAATAAAAAATTGGTATATATATAAAACGTAATTAAATGATTTTAAATTAACAATAAAATAATATTCAATCACATGATGATAAATATAAATATGTATCTATTTATGTATTTAAAATTGGTATATATAGTATTTCTCAATAATTTAAATACTATTTGTTTGAATGGAATGAAATTATAAAATTGTTAATAATCTAATAAAAAATCAGCCAAGTGAAACTTGTGTCACTGCAAATGTTGGTTAACATTAATCAAGATAATTTTTTGTTTTATGGAGCTTGAGCCACATTAAAATCCCAAGAGATGGACACCAGAAAGCTCAAGAAAAGACTTGCTCTGAAAAGATAACTCAACCTGGGGCACAATAATCGTACAAGTCGAACCTAGTATTAAGTCAGAGGGAAATATACTATAGCAACTTTTATGCTGCTAATGTGATTTAGCTTTCACCCAAATGGACTGCCCCATGCTGAGCCTCATGCCATAATCATAAACAATACAAAGGAAAGAAAAAAGCAGTGTTAACAACCAACAATAAATATAAAAAATCTGTACACTTTTAAGTACATAAAAAGGTAAATGCTTTTAATTGTACCATTTTGGAAGATAAGGCTAAAGATTTCTTCGACCCAACTGCCATATAAGTTGATCAACAGACAACATAGCACGAGATGCTGAGCCAATTGAGCCATCATACCTGCCACAAAGTAATGTAAAAAGCACTATCCTTCGTACGCTCTTGGTTCTTCATTATAATTACACAAAGTAAAAATATGAATATGTTGAAACTAATACAGATAACTCTTACAGAGCAACTAAAAGGAATGCCTTTGTCTGCATAGCAATAGCACCTTCACCAGCAGGTTTTAATGTGTTCATGCATCTTGCACAAAACCAATTCTCATGAACTGAAGTAACCACATCTGTCATGAGAATTCCATCATTATTTCTGAAATGCAATAAATGAACCATTGAAATGGAAAAGAAATATAAATTCAAGAATAAATATAATCAAACAATAAAGTTAGAGCCCAATTATTCGAAAAGAAATCTGATTCCCATCTTTTGTAGCCAGCCAGCCACATCATAACTGACCATCCAAATTACGATGTAAAACATGCCCTGTTAGCATTCCATTCTACAGGGAATTTCCAAGAAAGAATTTTACCAACCATATCAAGCCAATATTTTTATCCTACGATATTGGAAACAAATACAGCATATGTAGGTTTAAAACAGACAAGGGGGAGATAAAGACGATGAATGTAAAGAAAATGAGAAATGCGATTAACTATCAAAACCTCAAAGCAGAGCCTTAGCAAGGCTACTTAGTATTTTTCTTTTCTAATTCAGTTCACAAATATTACGACGGACATCTGTAGCAGTAGCACATCTTACACTGGTTTGGCCCAATGATGAAGCTTTGAGTCTGGAGATTATTTTGTTTGATAAAATCAACAAATTGACTCAATTCAATGGGATTAACTTTTTGTCCTTCCTGCTCAGCACTGCAAGCACCGAAACCAACCGTTAAATTTAGTACTTCTAAGCAAAACAAAATCATCTAATACAACAGAATGAGCATATCTCCTGTAACATTAAAATGGCGATTTGTAAAAAGAGAAATTTGTAACTTGCACCATTAAAGGCATTAATAGTCATGGATAAGTATACAAGCCTTTCTCAATGAATCACCATAGCCTCCATCATATAACAAAGGAAAGACACCAACCACGAAAGACTGAATTTATTTCTTGGCCATTGATCCTATAACCTAAACAGATTAATGTTATGACACTGATAGTTATCTTTCTGCATGTTTTATGTAGATTTCAAAAGAATGTTGGACCTGGATCTTGTCTTCAAATTGGGTATTCAAGATACAATTAACAATAATAAGGATAATGTTTTCCTGAGATGAAACTTATAAAAGAATGCTTTGCATATGAGGACCTGGGATCTCCAAAAGTATTCCCAACTTGAATTGTACATTTTCTTCTCATTTTCAACTATATTCCTAGCTGTAAGGTGTCTTCAGTTTTGACTAAAGTCTTGTGACTTTAAACAAATGGGATTCAGAAAGTTTTTAATAGAATATCATTGTTTAGCTTCTCCCTTTCAAGGCCCTAAAATGAATGTTTGGTAATACCACCAATTTCATTGAACAAGATCCCTTGCCCTGAACCAAAGATCAAAATCAAATCTTTTCTTCAACATCTGCATCAACAAAGATAAAAGCCACCGGCTTTGCAAACATTAGGTGATGGAATAAATTTAACAAAAGCCAAGAGGTTAATATAACAATACAAGGATGAGAATATGAACACAGAGTTTAACGTCATAGTCTAGCCATGGTAGTTTAACCATATGAATAACTTGTGTCAGACAAGTATCTTAATGGTTTCTCCCTAATGGCAGACATCTTATCGATGAATTCTAAAGACACAACTATGGCATTGAATACTTAGCATTTCATAATATGTCCTAGAAACCAAAACTCACATGTAGCCTCTCTTGGAAATCTACCAAAAAAAATTTCTCAAACACGATAAGATCTTACTCTTTTGGAGAAATATTCACAAACATGGGTACAACAATTATTAACACCTGAATTAACAAAAAATATCATCACTATATTTTTCCAGCGATTAATCAGAAAGGGCTCCTTTTCCCTCCAATTCAAATATATTAGTGTAATATCCCTTCAAATTATTGACAACGTCAACATAAACCGCGTTTAGCATAATAAAATTTACTATGCTCTCCATGAAAATTTTCAAAATTACAGCAGTGGCTAAGCCTAATATCCCCGATGAAAATTCTAACGTGAAAGGACTAAAAAAATAACAAATTTTTTTCTTTTTAAAAAAAAAAAGGTGTGGATTTATATAGCATAGTTAAACCCAGAACTTGAGGTGAATGAAACTTACATGGTAGACAACAAGCGAGAGGGTCCATTGGGGTCATAGTTAATGAGCAAAGCTGCCTTCAGTGGCTCCCCTACAAACCCTGAACTATATCAAATTCTGAGATTAACTTTAAGAATAATGCCACCAGAAAGCTTCAATCCATTGTAAGTAACAAGGTTTCGGGGAGAGACCCAGGGCCACATCAAATTTGATTCGGTGAAGACGAAAATCCTGTAACTGTTTCGCTTGAATCTAGCATTAAACGGGTTTTGAAGCCCATTGCTTTAAGTAAATGGGGTGCCTATAGCGATTAAACCTTTGTTCAACGGTGCTTGTATGTTCAACAAAATTGCCAGTTTATTTTAAATTATTATTTATCGAAGCTTTTGTTTTTTTTAAATTAAATGGATCAAATTTGTTTTTTCAATAGAAAAAACTTTGTAACAATAGACTTTGATGCATCACTTTGTATCAAAATTACTACTGTCTTACGTTGATCACAAACAATGTATTTCATTGAGATAACATTAATGCATTACATAAAAATTAGGGAAGACATCCAGCACACAGATTGGGGTGTACTGCTTGTCTTTCTTTATTTCATACACTTGATCAATCATACCATTTTTTTTTTCTTATTCTAGCTTACATTCGATAATCATTTCTGGAATCATAACTTTGGTTGTACCTTGACACAAATCTATATATCTATCTCTAGTTGATGAATGGAATTAGGATCGAAAACACGGTTGTGGCAAGTCGGGTTGCAAGGATAAGGGCAATCAACCTTTTGGAAAGGACTCCGGTCATAAAACCAGTCTCCCACTGCCTTAGCAATTGACTGCAGAATCGATTTCAGATCAGAAAAATGAACTAATATGTCACCATATGAAAGAAAATCAAAGTAATAATAAGATTACATATGTAAAAGGATCGACATTATGCATAAATAAAGAGGAGATAAAGCAGACTCTTACCATCTTATCGAGAACCGGAGAGTCGTCCCCTAACCATGTCTCCTGCGTTTCAGTTTGGCAATGGGCATAGCAAGAGTCTATAAACATCCCTTTATTTGCTGATTTGCCAAGTCCAGAAATTGCGATCAAGAATTGATTCCTGAAATCTGAATATAAACCTCAGTATGAGATCCCAGGATACAGTGTTCAACAAGAGTTTGTAGCAATACTGCAACTTATCTATAAAGAAAGTTACCTTGCATTGTTTGCAGCTGAGAAGCTGAACACTTGTTTATATCGAGCTTGCAGCTGTGCCAAGTTCCATGGGGATCAGCAACACCCGGTGCCAAAATGTTCTTTATCTGTTTATACGTATCACATTTTGAAAGGATCAGAGAAATTGAAAGAAGCATCGCCTTACAGGGGAAAACTTTGAAGAAAAAATTACATGTATGCTCAGATTTCGCATTGTATCATATCATTGAAGAAAACAAAATTCAAAACCAACTGAATGTAGCTATTTCCTTTTAATATTTTTCAATTCTAAAGATAAAATTCAAATTCAACACCTGCTGCCTTACATTTTTCATGTAAACGGAAAGAAACCAAGCATATTAATTGTGCTTCTCAAAGCCAGTAATGTACTAACCTGCCATGAATCATAGGCTGCATTTACAAGAAATATTGGTGTAGCTATTTCCCTCGCCATGTATTGTGGGAAGAAACACTGTCATTTTATTGGGAAGAACCAGTAAGAACCAAGAGGAGACGACATAAAGAGTGGAAACATTCAAATTGCGAAGCCTACCAATCCTGGTTTCAATTTCGAAGTGCAGTATGCTGGCAAATTCTTAGCCGATTGCTGCACAAGATTTAAATCAATTGTCAGAGAGGTATTCCAGGAAACATATATCAGTGACAATCAGCAGAGCATTTCAATCCATAAAGAAAAGTGTAATGAATCATAATAGTGCATTAGTGTGCAAAGGTAAGTGAGAAAGAGGACAGTACGTGTGTTGCGACCACTTCACTGTAAAACTGTTCAATGTGATTTGCTCCAGAAACATCCTTCCTGTTTAACAAAACTTTAGTATAAATTATAGAAAACCACCGCATATGAAGGAACTCTACAAGCATGTAAGGTTAGGTAGAAGGTTGAAATGAGCATACGCATTGATAAAATAACCAGCATCTGCAAAGCATTTCACTTTGGTGCCCGTGGGAAAGAGACCTCGGAATTTATCACAATGCAAAATCGAAGTCAATCCACCAGCTGAACAGCCGGACAGAACAGCCTATCAAAAGTTCTAATAAGTTACCTAGAAAACTAACGATAACATAATTGAAAAAGAAAAATAAACAGAAATTTCTTACATTTTTAGCGTTCTTCATTCCTTTAGCCATTAGATCCTCCATGATGGCAAGAAAAACCCTGGCTCCTCTGTAGTGAAGATTAGTTGCCTGATAAAACTCTAGTTAATAAATAATCCCAAAAAGACTCAAAAGATTTTTTTTTTTTTTTAAATCTAGCTTTAGTTGTTGGTGAAAAATAAACTTACAGGATTTACAGCTTCCACATCGCCAGTAAATGATGCCCCATCACAGTATCTAACCTTAACTTTATTCCAATCAAAAAAATCTAGAAAAAGAAAGATAATTTGATTACATATACAGATAAATTTAAAGTTCCAGAAAACAGATGACAAAATTGAACAAGATGTCAATTTTATGAAACAGAAGGCCATACCTGGGTTAAACTTTTGCTTGTTGCTCAGCATTCCTGAAAATGCAACTTTCTTGACCATTTTCGTAGATGAACCTAAACGGGTACTTTTGCGGGAAAGACAAGTTGAGGCATTGTTGCACCAGCCACCACCCTATGACCAAAAGAAGACAAATTTGGAGATGGGCTAACCAAAAAATGATATATATCTGAAAACTTTGTAACTCTATATCTTTTGATGTAAAACTTGTTAAAGCTACCCAAACCATAGACAAAGAAGTTCTCTGGAAGTTAAGTAGCTTAATAAATAGGCCTATGGCTTTAAAATTCATAAGATCAAGCATCCTTATTATAAACACAGAGTAGATTTGAAAACATAAAGCTAACTGTAAATCTGAAGCAAGAATACCAAAAAAAACTGAAACTTTACTGCTCTTAAACACAAAACAAAATTTTCGAAATAATTTCAATCTTCCTCATAGATGGACTAGAACATACCTCAATATGCACCAACCAATTGTTTACCCCAGCACCAAACCCCGGACTGAAATGGTAAGCAGGCGCACTACCATCCAAACAAACTGTAAAACATATCAAGCTTTAAAGCAAGTTTACAAATTCAGAATATACTAAAAAAGAAAATTGTGAATTGCTATCATTCTCACCGGCTCCTTTTGCTACAGCACTGTCAACATAGGTGATATCCACATAATAGCCATCTGTTTTCAGGATTATCAGTCCACAAACTAAAAGAATTAACAATTGGCCCAATCTTGAAGCAACCATCCTGTCCATTTCAAGAATTGTGTTATTACATCATATATACTCAAGAACAGAACAGAAAATTATCAAAAAAGAAACTAACTTGCTGGCAAATTAACAAATCAATAAGCATACACATACTTGAAAATTAACTAATAAAAGAAGTTTTCATAGATCTGAATGAAGCTAAATTCCAAAGGAAAACCAAACCTTTTTATATTAAAACCATAAATTATAACACAATCTAAGTCTCAACTCAATAAACAAAATCCCATTTTGGCATATTGTTTACGGCTCAACAGTTAACTATTTAACTTCCCATCAACGTAAATTCCAAAAAAAAAAACTTGTATAAAATTATATATACTGAAAAACAATATATCTCCAGCTTCTGCATGATCAAAACTCCAGTTAATCACTTATATCTCACAAAAGAAAAATTAAAACTTCAACATTCAAAAGCCATTTTGCATATAGAATAACGTAAAGTCGTGACTTATCTCCATAACTCAGCATAATTACAACGGGAAGAAAAGAATATTCACGGCTTTTTTACCTTTAAAAATGCTAATGGGAAGATATCAACTTCCAAATTATTCTATCAATCTCAGAGAGGCACCGATAAAGAAAGAATGTGGAACGAACCCAGTTCAGCGCATTAGATTTAAAGCTTCAAAAAAACAAAGAACGAGTGACTTGAGCTACTGAAACTACCCAGAGGAAGCAATGGTGAAACCTTCTGCTCTCAAGAGTTATGGTTTTTATATTCATATTTATAAGGACTTTGTTTTGAGTCTATGAGCAGAGAACCCGAGAGCGGACACTGATTTGGCTAACAAAAAAACATTTTTTTTTAATTTGGAAAAGAATAATAATTTGAATTTGGACATGTTTCGGGTTGGGTCAACCCGACCCAAGTATTTACTAAAAAACATGCACACCGAAAAATCTTATCGGTTTACGCGCTTCACAATAAATGAGCGGTTCAGATGAAAGACAAAGAATGTGCGTATTGTATTTATTTTAATTTTTTCGTGTGTGCGTTCCCACTGTAGTTACCATGAGCCTTCGCCGCTTCCTTTGGTAGTACACAGATAAGGTGAAAGTGGATCCGGGTCAGACTGTGTTCATGTCCTGCCAACTTTTTTCTCATCTAATTTCAATTTTTTGACTTTTGGGTTAAAAAATAAACTCAATCAAATCAACGTCAATTATTTCATTAATCAAAAAACAAAAAAATTGATGGATAAGTTTTAAAATATAAACACGTAAATGACAAAAATAAGTTTTTATTATATTTATAAATTTTTAATTTATTTAATATAATAATTATAAATTTAATTATTATATAATAAATTTATTTGATCAATAAATACGGCTTTGATTATCAATCATCATATAATTTCTTATAATAAATAGTAATTTATTAATAATTATTACATATAAATTGATATGATTAATGTTTTATGAAAAAAAGTCAACCTTATAGTTATTATTAGATGAATGAAAAATATGGGTTCTCTAACATTTCTTGAAATAAATCTAATAAGTGAAACTTACTGAAATAGAAGTTGTCGGTTTGCATGGTTGAAAGGGTCATGTTTTGTCGTATGTAGAGACAGTAAAAAAAGTGGGAATTAATATTTGAGAATTTGTGCCTAACTTGTTTAGGGAGGACAACAAAGAGATGGTATTGGATTATTGTTTACATTTTTTTTTAATGAGAAATTTTATTTAAATTGAATTATCGTATTAGGTTGAAACCAACATTATTGAATAAGATAAATTATGAATCTAATAATCAATTTTATAACTAGTAAAAATTAAAAGTTTAATATTAATATATCCTTATTTGAACCCTTTTTTTTATAGGCCAAATGAGTATATTTCACCGAAAATTTGATGTAAATCTAATTTTGTATTCGTTAACTATCGAAAATCTAAACTCTCACCCGTTAGTTAAATTTTATTATTATTATCAAAAGTAAAATTATCATTTAAAAATTTTTATTTAAACTTATATTTTTTATAATCTCTAAGTTTTCAAATTTTTATTTTTACTCGTAAACTCATATTTTTCAAGTTTAAAAACTTATTTTTTTCTCTCAAGTCTAGGGTTGAAAACTTTTTTCCGTATCTTACCCCCCAACATTTTAGAAAGTTGTAGTTAAACCCAACTTTATTTCTCTTTCTCCTCCCTCCTAGTCACCCTCTCTTTGCTATCGGACTATCTTTGTCAAAGATGAAGACGAAGGGTGAACTCATTTAATGACACATATAAATGTGTGTTATTATATACTCAAAATAAATATATATAGTATTACTCAATTATGATATATTTTTTAATGAATGAATTAAATTTTGATTTTTTATTATTAAATTGGATAAAATTTTCAACTTTTCCACTAAATTATCAAATTTTATTATTTTTCTATTAAATATCCTATTCTTTTACTATTCTATATTAAATATATTAAACCATCACTTGAATTTGAATAAAATTTAATCTCTTTAATTAAAAAAAAAAAACTTTGATTTTTCATTAAAAATAATAATTCCATCCCTCTAAATATTATTATTTTAAACATTAATTTCTATATACATGATGCATGCCTAATTTGCCATGTGAAAAAACAAAAAAAAGAAATTTGGTTAAAAAATTTATTACTTTTGGAAAGTGCTATCATATGTGGAAAATTTAATATAGAATTTCTATAAATCAAGAGTATTAAAAAATTTAAAAAAAAATTGACCATAAAAGCTTGAAAGCAATGTGAAAGGAATATCTCGCGACGTTTTAAATGCAACTGAGTTGTAAAGGCATGCTTTATGGGAATGTCAATTTTACTTCTGTATAAACGTAACCATATTATTATTATTATTATTATTATTACGAGTAAAATTAATAAAATTTAAATAATTTTAAAATTAAAATTTAAATAATTTTTTTTATTTATAATATTTTAATTTATTTAATATAATAATTATAAATTTGATTATTATATTTTAGATTTATTTGTTTAATAAATATTAATAAAATTCTCAATTATTAAATATATATATATATATATTAAAAATCTTAAAAAATAATTTTATATATAGATATATATTAAATATTAATAATTAAGGACATTAATATATATTTACTTGTTAATTTTTTATATTATAGGAATATCTACTTAATATTTAATTTCAAGTTTAATAATAAACTCATTTGATAAAAGGGGGTTGGTGGGATTAATATTATATTAGAGAGCACCGTATTATATAAGTAAATTATAATTTGATCAAGGCAGATCTAGTGACCGACGGTGCACGAACATGTCAACAACGTGCACGTGATTGACGTTGATTACAGATTGCCTCATATGGAACCCATTTAAACGAGTGAGCGCCATGCATTTCACAACAACGTTTATTGGTAATGAATTGACCTGCGTTTGTTAGCTGAGCTGTAACTTGAAAGTTGAAAGCTGTCACCCACTGAAGTTGTTGATTCCGCGAATTCTCAATTTAAGCGCGTAGATGCACGACCCAATCTAGTATTTCTACCTGGCAAATTAAAGTAAAGTGGAATTCGAGTGCGCGGAGAATCGGATCCGGATAGAATAATGGAACCAAACCAAACAGGTTGAATCCAAGGAAGTCTTAGAAAGAATTAAGTTATTATTATTTTAGCACTATCACTTGTATATATTTTATTTTATTTTTATATAATTTAAATATATAAATAATTTATTATTATATAAATTTTTAAATTAAATTATTGATATATTTAGAATATAAATAATAATATATTATTATATAATTAAATAATTTTAAATTAAAAATAAAATAATACCCCATCCTAATTTTGTCTGATTTAATTTAGCGGCGTCAGCTGAAAAACCTTAGGGCTAGTCAATTGAATTTTCTAAAAAGGGAGAAAACATGGCCATTTCTTTCTTTCTTTCTTCTCTTTTTTTTTTTTTTTTTTTGTGTGGGAAACAACGTTTTTAGAAAGGCAATATAAACCACAAAACGACGTTTCCTCTTCCTTAAGAATTAAGGCATGAAAATTCGCATGATTTTGTTTTGTTTCCTGACTGTTTTATGAATACTAAGAAGCAAAATCACTGTTATAGAATTTTTGAAAATTAGTAGAATGGTAAATTTTTTTTTTAAAAGTAATGTTATATAAATAAATAATATATAATTTTATATATAAATAATAATATATTATTATATAATTAAATAATTTTAAATTAAAGATAAAATAATTTTTAATCCTATAACGACATCTGATTATTCGTGTATATAGTTTTGTTATTTGAAAATATGTAAGAAGCTAGGGTTAGGGTTGATCCGAACATAGTTAATTCAATTTCAAAAACCAGATCAACTCTAACTTATTTGATTCAAATTCAAATTGAATCCAAGCTAAAAGGTTTAGTTTGTTGTTCAAAACGAATCAAACTCAAACTAAAAAGTATTTAACTCGATTCGATTCGAATTTATAACTCAATTCGATTTGGATGAACTCAAATTTATAATTCAAATTGATAGTTTAAAGTTATAGTTTGGTTTAACTCAAATTTACGGTTCAGTTTAACTCAAATTCATGGTTTGAATTAGTGATTTATATATTATTTGAGTAAAATAATATCATTTTATCAATAAACTATGAATTTATACTACAAATTGAAACTATCAATTTGAATTATAAATTTAAGATAAACTAAGTCACAAATTTAAATTATTGATTTAATCAAATTTAAATTATCTTCAATTTTAATTTGACAAACTCAAACTAGAGTTTATTCTATTTATACTAAATTTAAATTAAAAAATATTTATACTCAATTTAATTCATATCCACCCTTAGATAGGGTTAGCCATCTAAAAGTACTTAAGTATTATTTTATTTAGGAATTAGATAATAAAAGTAAATTAGATTTGAACAAACAATTAGTTCTTGAATTAATAAAAATTAATGAAGATCATTAAATGTGATTATGACTAATTCAGGCACTTTACTGTGAAGAAAATGACAATTATTAATAATAGTGACACTCGAACTGCACAAGACCCTTTCAGAGGAAAGTGGGCACAGCCTGATCGAATAATACAATTTGTTTGGACCATTTGGAGAAAATAAGTGTGCATGGCTTAATCAATTTCAAGTTCCACGTCTCTTGTTTTCTTGATCATCTTTTGTTCTTTACCAAAAATCCTAAATAAAAAATTAATGTCAATACTTTCTTTAACATACGTGTTGCTGTTTATTTGCTTTCTTGAAACTCAAAATATAAGGCAAAGAGGCTTATTCCCACCCAAGTTAGTGTAATGGTAAACGTTTAGTTAAATTTTAAAAAAATCCACTTATTAACGATTAAAGTTAATAAAATTTATTAAATTTAAGAATATAATTATTATTTAATCAATAAAATTTTATTTTATTTTTTCATCGTAGTTTTAAAAACTCAAAATTTTTTTTAATATAAGTTTTAAAGAGTTATATTTTCTTTTTAAAATTTATTTTTTCTTTCATATTTTTCGGTCATTGGAACCGTCTCCAACAACCTTCTTCAACTCAATGTCTCTACCTTTCGACGCAAATGGAGCACTCTCTCTCTTGAAAGATCGACCATCTTTATCGCGACAAAATTGAAGCGAACATGACGGAAACAATTGCTTCTTCAAATGAATCTCAATGATTTTTCAACGATGATGGATTTTGATGAAGACCGTTGTTGACAAAACCTATATATTCTATAAAAGATATGTGTTGTTGTTTATTTGGTTCCTAAATACTCAAAATTAAAAGTGTCAATGGGTCGGCTTCGACTTGGCTCATCAGACTAATAGGTCAGGCCGGACTCAAAACCCAAACAATAATGGGTTTTCGGGTCGGGCTGACCTATTAATATATAAAGGTCTAAGGCTTGGCCCATATAATAATGGGTCTTAATCGGGATGGTCTGGGTTGGGCTTTAAATGGGTCGGCTCGACCCATTTAATCAATATTTAAAAAAAATTATGTAAAATTTTTAAACACAAATTATTTTTCAATTATTAAAACTTAAAGCAATACTCGAATATTTTTTTTGTAATCTCTCACTTATGATAGAGGAATATCGTGGTTATATGATGAAAAATATTATAAACTGATAACATAGTATAAATAAATTAATTTACATACTGTATAAATTATAAAACATAAATAAATATATACTATGATAATATTCAAATTAATTGAATTCATTTGATACTTGATCATTTTGTAACAATAAAATAAAAATAAAAATAAAATTATAAATACAAAAAATTATTATTTGGAAGAGAGTTGATGAGAGAAAATGAGATTGAAAAAATAATGAAATAATTGAGATTGAGATATTTATAAATAAAAGTGAAAATGAAGAAAAATTGAATGAGTTTATATAGAGAAAAAATAAATAAATTAAAAAAATATATTAAGGAGGCCAAGGCTTCTGCCATAAGGCTTTTGCCTTGTAGCGGAAGTCTTCTGCCTAGCGGAAGTCTTCTGCCTGGCAGAAGGAAGCACACAAGATAGAAGTAAGAAAAATTTTTTTATTTTATTTTTAAATAGTATTAGGTCGGGTCGGGTCAACCCATGAGTTTAATATTAAAACCTAAGAGCCAATCTAATAGGCTCATGGGCCTAGTCTAACATGCTACAATGTTAAATTGAGTCGATCCAATTGGCATGTTTATCTCAAAATATAACCGATATATTCTATGAATATATATATGCCCAAAACACACAGTTAAGTTATTCCTTATTATTTGATCTTCGATTGGTCAAAAGACTTATTCCAACAGAAGTTTTAGTTTATTGTCTATTCTCATCATAAAGCTTCAAAAATCTAAATATTTATTTATTAATTATTAAAGTTAAAAAATTTTGTCAATATTAAAGATATTATTATTATTTAATTAGCATCATAAGAAAAAAATAAAAATTTATTTTATTTTTCTATCTTAATTTAAAAAGTAACAATTTTTTTTTACCTAAATTTTAAAAAATTATATTTTTCTCTTTATTAGAGTTAATTACTCAAAAGGGCAACACATTTTCCTATAACCTTCTTTCTTTGCTCCGGCCACCTTTAATGGCCTTTTTTCTTCACTTTGTTTACCTTCAACAACCTTTTTTTTTTTTTTGACACTCTCTATCACTCATGACAACCCATCTTCTTTGGAATCCCCCTAGGGTTTCATTTCAAATAAAGATGAAAAATTGATTCATCTTCATCGCCAATTCTTCGCTTCATCTAATCTTCATTGTCAACTCTTTGCTTCATCTTCATCGTTGTGAGTCAAAGACAGATGAATCGGCTCTTCATTGTGCACTCTTCGTCTTTGTGCCTTAAATATATATCATTTTCATCTTACATTCAAAATTTTGTCACTTTTACCATTTCAATGCAAATTAACATAATTTTATTATAAACTGAGGCTTACATATATAGCTATAGCATTGTTAATCTTTATATATAAAGTTGTATTTCTATAGAACAACAGTTGGTAATCATTCAAACTAGGGTTTTCTCATAACTTGGGCTGTCCTATTAATTTGTTTAGATTTATTTACATTGATTAAGTGCTCGGTTAGGCTGTTAACATAAAATAATATTATATATACATATTTTTTATACACAATTTAGATATATAGATGATGAATTATCATATTATTAGATGTTATTATATTTTTAATTCAAAATTATTCAATTATATAATATCAAATTATTCATATATTTATTTAAATTTTGTATAAAAAATATATACATATAATTTTATTGGTTAAGATATATGCTGTCAGTTTTTTCATTTAAGGCTTCCTTGTGAGACAACTCTTTTAATTAATAGGATGTATTGGAGAGAATATTTTGATTGAATGATTGAACGTCAAGATGAAAGTGATAAGGAGTTTGTGGATTGTATGAAAAAATGGATTTATGGAGGAGTATTAAATCGTCAAGTTGCCATCCATCTGGTGACATGAGAACCAATTAGACAAAGGCAGACCTTATCTCGAAAAGAGTATTTGATTTAGGAAATTTTTTATTAGTAAAATTGAAAAATTATCTTAAAAATAAATTATTTTTTTAATTATTTGGTATAAATTATTATTATGTTGGATAAAATTTGATAAATTGATAGGTATAAATGATTATTGTGTTTGATTAGAGATAATAAAAAATATTAACACATTATTTTACTTAAATATTTTTAGGTATAATTATTCTAAAATATTTTTTATATTATTTGTTATATTAATAAAAAATGAGATTATTTTTACTCTAAAAAAGTTCATAAATCAGAATACTCTTTATATTATTTATTACATCACCATTGATAATAGATTATTATCAGAATCTTTTATTATTTATAAATCAAATAAAATAATATAAGTAATAAAAGTTAAATTACTAAAGTAATCTTTAATACCCCCTAAAGAGTTAAAATTTTCATCTAAGGTTTGGTTAATTCCCAAATTTTCACTTGTTAAGTTTTAAAAATCTAAATATCTATCATTCTATTAGAATTTTTTATTAGGATTAAAGATAAAATTATCGTTTAACAAAAAAATTAAAATTTTATCTTATTCCCCCTTTAATCGTAATAGTAAATTTTAATAAAACGTTAATTATTCGAGTTTTTAAAATTTAACAAGGCCAAAGGACTATTTCCCACTCAAGGTATGCTGCAATCTCAAGTTTTCACCCTTTAACTATGGAAACACCAAACACCCACCCATGACCGGTTAAATTTAACTGTGGTAAGGGTAAAATCATCATTTTCTCTATAATATTAAAAAATAAACTAAAAATTTATCTCTTTTTGCCCTCCTAAACTTTAAAAACTAAAATTTTTCCCCAGCCTAAGTTTTAAAAAATGACAGTTTCACCTTAGGGTTTCGTTTTGAAATTTCCGGTGACATCTCCGGCTCTATTACTGACGGCTTCTCCCTCTCAAAGCATCCTCTCTTTCCGATGATCTCTTTCCTCCCATTTTGAAATCTTTGACGTCGATTCAACGTCCAAATGGGAGGAAAGAGATCGTCGGAAGGAGAAGATGCTTTGGGAGGGAGAAGCCATCAGTAATAGAGACGGAGATATCACCAGAGATTTTAAAACGAAACCCTAAGGTGAAACTGTCATTTTTTAAAACTTAGGCTGGAGAAAAATTTTAGTTTTTAAAGTTTAGGGGGCAAAAAGAGATAAAAATTTTAGGCGTTAGAGTTCTGTTAAATTTAACCAGCCATGGGTGGATGTTTGGTATTTTCATAATTAAAAGATAAAAACTTGATATTGCAACATACCTTGGGTGGGAAATAGTCCTTTGGCCATTTAACAAATGAAAGTTTGAAAATGGAGCAACCCTTAAGTGGGAATAAGTCTTTTGGCCTATTGTTAATGTTGAAATATGAAGTACAGATCTCTTAACTCTTAAGCTGTTTTCTTCTACGTAACACTCAATGAAATTATAATCAAGCTCTTCCATTTATCTTAGTTGCTTATAGCAATATGTGTCATACTCAATAATTATATACTAATACATTGAAATTTATATCCTTATTTATACTGTTTATAATACATGTATTATTACTTTATAATAATTAATTGGCCAAAGAACTATTTCCCACCCAAGGTATGCTGCATTCTCAAGTGTCTCTCCTTTAACTATGAAAATACCAAATACCCACTTATAAGCAGTTAAATTTAACGGAACCCTAACACCTTAAAATTTTATCTCTTTTCCCCCCTTAACCCCTAAAAACTAACCATTTTCCCCTAGGCCAAGTTTTGAAAAATAGCGTTCCCCCCCCTAGGGTTTAGTTTTCAATCCCCGACGCCAAATCCGGAGCCATTGCCGACGAGGAAGCCTTCCCGACGCACCACCATGCTCCGACGGCCTCTCTTCTCTCCTCTGGAATGCCGATCGGCCTAGATCTGGCGAAGACGACTACCTGAAACGACAAAGCTCTTTGTCTGGCACGAAGCTCTTCATCGGGAGACGAGGCTCTTCATCTTCCCAGACGAAGACGACGAGCTCGTCTCTGTCTGGAAAGATGTCGCGTCTTCCCAGACGGAGAAGAGGTAGTCGTCGTCTAGGAAGACGAAGAGCCTCGTCTCCCGACGAAGAGCTTCGTCGTTTCAAGTAGTCAGTTTCGCCAGATCTGGGGCTGATCGGTGTTCTAGAGGAGAGAAGAGAGGTCGTCGGAGCATGGTGGTGCGTTGGGAAGGCTTCGTAGTTGACGATGGCTTCGGATTTGACGTCGGGGATTGAAAACTAAACCCTAAGGTGGGGAACACTATTTTTTAAAACTTGACCTATGGAGAAATGGTTAGTTTTTAGGGGTTAGGGGGGGGGGGGGGAGATGGGGATTAAATTATAATTTATTTTTAATATTACAGATAAAATGACGATTTTACCCTTGAATCCGTTTTTTTTAACAGCTCATGAGTGGGTATTTGGTATTTTCATAGTTAAAGGGGGGAAACTTGAAAATACAGCATACCTTAGGTGGGAAATAGTTGTTTGGCCTAATTAATTGGATAAACATAAATAGAATGAAAATTGAGGACTAGAAAATAAATGAATTGGGGTATTAAACACCTTCTTGAGGCCAATAACTATAGAGCAATGTTATGTGTATCTATTTTTGGTATACAATTTATGTACATAGTGATGTGTCATCATGTAATTAAGTGATTTTAAAACATGTGTCATATATGATAAAGAAATATCTAATCATATGATAACATTTTATCTATGTATATAAATTATGTATAAAAAATAGATACGCATAATTTTATTGATAACTATAAGCCCAATTGTTCCAAATATTTTATCCTTATGTAATCTAGTCTAATTAGACATAGAAGAACCGTCTTTGTCCATTTCTTTGAGCGCTAACAACAGCTCCTGAGTGGCTGATATGGGAAGATAGATGGAAAGGGCTGGCTATCGAAATAGGGGAGATGGTCAAAGAATAAAAAAAACCTTAGGGGCACAAATAACTTTAGAGGTTAACAGTATAGCTCTAGTTATCATCTGATGCCAACAATAATTGTCTTTTTAGTTTCATGGGCGGTGCAAAGAGCACAATGCTATCTGAAGAAGACCTCCAGTTTGGCTCTTCGAGGATTTACAGCTCGTCAGTCTATTGCTACCCCCATCAGAACACACTGACAATATGGCGCTTTAAGGATTTAGGGTCATAGGCATCTAGTAGGGTGGCTACAGTAGCAAACCAAGCCTCTCATGGGTCATGTCAAAAATAGGGGCTCATGCTGAGCCTGGGACCGGCCCGGCCCCTTGTCTAGTTCCATGCCTCACATGATTCCAACGAGCTGAAAATTTATTTTCCTTCTATCATTGGCCAAAGCTTAGAAAAATGTATGACAACCCTCTGCCTATCTTTCAACACAAATCTTGGACCGAGCAGTTTTGCGAAAAAGTTAACAGTTCTTTCCACGGAAATGTTTCTGAATCCAGCTCTACTACGGATTATAAGATTGGTAAATCCGAAATTAAAAACAGAATAATATCAAAATAACAAAATTATGTTACGATTTTAAGAGTAAAGAATAAGACTTGAATCTCACATTAAAAAGTATGATTTATAGTATGAGGTTTATATGACTTTAGACTCTCTAACTTAATAGATAACTTTTAAGGTGTAATTCTCCTAAGGTTCATATTATTTAATATCAGAGTAATTCTCATGTCTCTCAATTGTAATCATATAATACAAGTGTTAACACCGGTATTGTAATGTTCACCTGAAGATAGCAAAGAGCTAGCACATAACGAATCCGTATGGGCATTAAAACTACGAAATGTGATGATATGTTAAGATCTCAAATGTAAAGTATAAGACAAAAATCTTATAGTTAAAATAGGAAATGTAAGGTATAAATATTATATTTCATATTAAAAAGTATGAACTTTTAATATTAAGTTTATATAGTTGTAAACCCTCCAATTTTAATAACTAACTTTGGAGGTATAGTTCTCCTAAGACTTATATAAAATTCCTTTGCCATGATTTTGATTAATGTTTCACTTGCTTTGAATTTAATAAAATTATTAGCATTTTTGTCTTAAAGTTACATCTCCCACGGCCTTCGAGACATTAAAATGATTAGACATATAGATGAGATCTATCCTCCATAGACATCTATTAAAAATTAAGTTATTTTTAAAACAATCTCTTTTGTAACATGATGACAATTAGTGGAAATACTTTTTCAAAATTATCAATAATATAATTGTATGTTAGAATTCTCATATTGGTTGGCAATTGATTTGGTTTAAGTGTGAACAAAAGTTTCACCAAATTTGGGATGAGGGAGACTAGATAACGTAAAGTGGAGGGTTTTGAACCGTTTACTCATCTCGAGAGCCATTAACCTTCTACAGGGCCCATGAATTCAGATTTGTATGATGAGATGTGAAAGTTGTAGTTTGATAACCCAGTGTGTTGATTGTGGGAGTATTGCTAGAAATCCCGTTGGGAATTGATACCAGCCCTTTGCTTCTGTCAATTCATGGCTTCACCAGTTCTCCAAGCAAGTCAAGTTCTTGATGTAAGGATGATCACAGTCCCGTGGCAATGACTCTCTCTTAATCGTTTTGGATAGAAATTGTTCATGGTACACTTGAAAGCCTAGCTCCAAGACAAGTCCCATCGACTTTTAGGTAGTGTTAAAGAGATTAAGCACCAGTATAATAAAAGATTACTTCACACCAAACATTGCTTTAGTGTGTATTTGGCTTAAATAATTTTTTATTACAAAAATAAAAAATTGGTATATACATAAAACGTAATTAAGTGATTTTAAATTAACAATAAATTAATACTGATGATAAATAAAAATATGTACCTATTTATGCATTTAAAATTGGTATATATAGTATTTCTCAATAATTTAAATACTATTTGTTTGAATGGAATGAAATTATAAAATTGTTAATAATCTAATAAAAAATCAGCCAAGTGAAACTTGTGTCACTGCAAATGTTGGTTAACATTAATCAAGATAATTTTTTGTTTTATGGAGCTTGAGCCACATTAAAATCCCAAGAGATGGACACCAGAAAGCTCAAGAAAAGACTTGCTCTGAAAAGATAACTCAACCTGGGGGCACAATAATCGTACAAGTCGAACCTAGTATTAAGTCAGAGGGAAATATACTATAGCAACTTTTTGCTGCTAATGTGATTTAGCTTTCACCCAAATGGACTGCCCCATGCTGAGCCTCATGCCATAATCATAAACAATACAAAGGAAAGAAAAAAGCAGTGTTAACAACCAACAATAAATATAAAAAATCTGTACACTTTGAAGTACATAAAAAGGTAAATGCTTTTTAATTGTACCATTTTGGAAGATGAGGCTAAAGAAATCTTCGACCCAACTGCCATATAAGTTGATCAACAGACAACATAGCACGAGATGCCGAGCCAATTGAGCCATCATACCTGTCACAAAGTAATGTAAAAAGCACTATCCTTATTAAGCTATTGGTTCTTCATTATAATTACACAAAAGTAAAAATATGAATATGTTGAAACTAATACAGATAACTCTTACAGAGCAACTAAAAGGAATGCCTTTGTCTGCATATCAATAGCACCTTCACCAGCAGGTTTTAATGTGTTCATGCATCTTGCACAAAACCAATTCTCATGAACTGAAGTAACCACATCTGTCATGAGAATTCCATCATCATTTCTGAAATGCAATAAATGAACCATTGAAATAGAAAAGAAATATAAATTCAAGAATAAATATAATCAAACAATAAAGTTAGAGCCCAATTATTCGAAAAGAAATCTGATTCCCATCTTTTGTAGCCAGCCAGCCACATCATAACTGACCATCCAAATTACGATGTAAAACATGCCCCGTTAGCATTCCATTCTATAGAGAATTTCCAAGAAAGAATTTTACCAACCATATCAAGCCAATATTTTTATCCTACGATATTGGAAACAAATACAGCATATGTGAGTTTAAAACAGAGGAGGAGATAAAGATGATGAATGTAAAGAACATAAGAAATGAGATTAACTATCAAGACCTCAAAGCAGAGCCTTAGCAAGGCTACTTAGGATTTTTTTTTTTTCTAATTCAGTTCACAAATATTATGATGGACATCTGTAGCAGTAGCACAACTTACACTGGTTTGGCCCAATGATGAAGCTTTGAGTCTGGAGATTATTTTGTTTGATAAAATCAACAAATTGACTCAATTCAATGGGATTAACTTTTTGTCCTTCCTGCTCAGCACTGCAAGCACCTAAACCAACCTTTAAATTTAGTACTTCTAAGCAAAACAAAATCATCTAATACAACAGAATGAGCATATCTCCTGTAACATTAAAATGGCGATTTGTGAAAAGAGAAATTTGTAACTTGCACCATTAAAGGCATTAATAGTCATGGATAAGTATACAAGCCTTTCTCAATGAATCACCATAGCCTCCATCATATAACAAAGGAAAGACACCAACCACGAAAGACTGAATTTATTTCTTGGCCATTGATCCTATAACCTAAAAAGATTAATGTTATGACACTGATAGTTATCTTTCTGCATGTTTTATGTAGGTTTCAAAAGAATGTTGGACCTGGATCTTGTCTTCAAATTGGGTATTCAAAATACAATTAACAATAATAAGGATAATGTTTTCTTGAGTTGAAACTTATAAAAGAATGCTTTGCATATGAGGACCTGGGATCTCCAAAATTATTCCCAACTTGAATTGTACATTTTCTTCTCATTTTCAACTATATTCCTAGCTGTAAGGTGTCTTCAATTTTGACTAAAGTCTTGTGACTTTAAACAAATGGGATTCAGAAAGTTTTTAATAGAATATCACTGTTTAGCTTCTCCCTTTCAAGGCCCTAAAATGAATGTTTGGTAATACCACCAATTTCATTGAACAAGATCCCTTGCCCTGAACCAAAGATCAAAATCAAATCTTTTCTTCAACATCTACATCAACAAAGATAAAAGCCACCGGCTTTGCAAACATTAGGTGATGGAATAAATTTAACAAAAGCCAAGAGGTTAATATAACAATACAAGGATGAGAATATGAACACAGAGTTTAACGTCATAGTCTAGCCATGGTGGTTTAACCATATGAATAACTTGTGTCAGACAAGTATCTTAATGGTTTCTCCCTAATGGCAGACATCTTATCGATGAATTCTAAAGACACAACTATGGCATTGAATACTTAGCATTTCATAATATGTCCTAGAAACCAAAACTCACATGTAGCCTCTCTTGGAAATCTACCAAAAAAAATTTCTCAAACACGATAAGATCTTACTCTTTTGGAGAAATATTCACAAACATGGGTACAACAATTATTAACACCTGAATTAACAAAAAATATCATCACTATATTTTTCCAGCGATTAATCAGAAAGGGCTCCTTTTCCCTCCAATTCAAATATATTAGTGTAATATCCCTTCAAATTATTGACAACGTCAACATAAACCGCGTTTAGCATAATAAAATTTACTATGCTCTCCATGAAAATTTTCAAAATTACAGCAGTGGCCAAGCCTAATATCCCCGATGAAAATTCTAACGTGAAAGGACTAAAAAAATAACAAAATTCTGAGGTGAATGAAACTTACATGGTAGACAACAAGCGAGAGGGTCCATTGGGGTCATAGTTAATGAGCAAAGCTGCCTTCAGTGGCTCCCCTACAAACCCCGAACTATATCAAATTCTGAGATTAACTTTAAGAATAATGCCACCAGAAAGCTTCAAATAAGGTAATTACCAGAAGACCCAACACCGACCGGTGCCCACTTCTCCCAAGTTTCATGTACGAAGCTCCAATCCATTGTAAGTAACAAGGTTTCCGGGAGAGACCCAGGATTACGTCAAATTTGATTCGGTGAAGACGAAAATCCTGTAACTGTTTCGCTTGAATCTAGCATTAAACGGGTTTTGAAGCCCATTGCTTTAAGTAAATGGGGTGCCTATAGCGATAAAACCTTTGTTCAACGGTGCTTGTATGTTCAACAAAATTGCCAGTTTATTTTAAATTATTATTTATCGAAGCTTTTGTGTTTTTTTAAAATTAAATGGATCAAATTTGTTTTTTCAATAGAAAAAACTTTGTAACAATAGACTTTGATGCATCACTTTGTATCAAAATTACTACTGTCTTACGTTGATCACAAACAATGTATTTCATTGAGATAACATTAATACATTACATAAAAATTAGGGAAGACATCCAGCACACAGATTGGGGTGTACTGCTTGTCTTTGTTTAGGTGTACTGCTTGTCTTTGTTTATTTCATACACTTGATCAATCATACCATTTTTTTTTCTTATTCTAGCTTACATTCGATAATCATTTCTGGAATCATAACTTTGGTTGTACCTTGACACAAATCTATATATCTATCTCTAGTTGATGAACGGAATTAGGATCGAAAACACGGTTGTGGCAAGTCGGGTTGCAAGGATAAGGGCAATCAACCTTTTGGAAAGGACTCCGGTCATAAAACCAGTCTCCCACTGCCTTAGCAATTGACTGCAGAATCGATTTCAGATCAGAAAAATGAACTAATATGTCACAATATGAAAGAAAATCAAAGTAACAATAAGATTACATACGTAAAAGGATCAAGATTATGCATAAATAAAGAGGAGATAAAGCAGACTCTTACCGTCTTATCGAGAACCGGAGAGTCGTCCCCTAACCATGTCTCCTGCGTTCCAGTTTGGCAATGGGCGTAGCAAGAGTCTATAAACATTCCTTTATTTGCTGATTTTACAAGTCCAGAAATTGCGATTAAGAATTGATTCCTGAAATCTGAATATAAACCTCAGTATGAGATCCCAGGATACAGTATTCAACAAGAGTTTGTAGCAATACTGCAACTTATCTATAAAGAAAGTTACCTTGCATTGTTTGCAGCTGAGAAGCTGAACACTTGTTTATATCGAGCTTGCAGCTGTGCCAAGTTCCATGGGGATCAGCAACACCCGGTGCCAAAATGTTCTTTATCTGTTTATACATATCACATGTTGAAAGGATCAGAGAAATTGAAAGAAGCATTTGCCTTACAAGGGAAAACTTTGAAGAAAAAATTCCATGTATGCTCAGACTTCGCATTGTATCATATCATTGAAGAAAACAAAATTCAAACCCAACTGAATGTAGCTATTTCCTTTTAATATTTTCAATTCTAAAGATAAAATTCAAA
This sequence comes from Mangifera indica, assembly GCF_011075055.1. Lineage (NCBI taxonomy): Eukaryota > Viridiplantae > Streptophyta > Magnoliopsida > Sapindales > Anacardiaceae > Mangifera > Mangifera indica. The sequence goes on from NC_058144.1 coordinate 10,670,958, forward strand.
TTCAACACCTGCTGCCTTACATTTTACATGTAAACGGAAAGAAACCAAGCATATTAATTGTGCTTCTCAAAGCCAGTAATGTACTAACCTGCCATGAATCATAGGCTGCATTTACAAGAAATATTGGTGTAGCTATTTCCCTCGCCATGTATTGTGGGAAGAAACACTGTCATTTTATTGGGAAGAACTAGTAAGAACCAAGAGGAGACGACATAAAGAGTGGAAACATTCAAATTGCGAAGCCTACCAATCCTGGTTTCAATTTCGAAGTGCAGTATGCTGGCAAATTCTTAGCCGATTGCTGCACAAGATTTAAATCAATTGTCAGAGAGGTATTCCAGGAAACATATATCAGTGACAATCAGCAGAGCATTTCAATCCATAAAGAAAAGTGTAATGAATCATAATAGTGCATTAGTGTGCAAAGGTAAGTGAGAAAGAGGAGAGTACATGTGTTTCGACCACTTCACTGTAAAACTGTTCAATGTGATTTGCTCCAGAAACATCCTTCCTGTTTAACAAAACTTTAGTATAAATTATAGAAAACCACTGCATATGAAGGAACTCTACAAGCATGTAAGGTTAGGTAGAAGGTTGAAATGAGCATACGCATTGATAAAATAACCAGCATCTGCAAAGCATTTCACTTTGGTGCCTGTGGGAAAGAGACCTCGGAATTTATCACAATGCAAAATCGAAGTCAATCCACCAGCTGAACAGCCGGACAGAACAGCCTATCAAAAGTTCTAATAAGTTACCTAGAAAACTAACGATAACATAATTGAAAAAGAAAAATAAACAGAAATTTCTTACATTTTTAGCATTCTTCATTCCTTTAGCCATTAGATCCTCCATGATGGCAAGAAAAACCCTGGCTCCTCTGTAGTGAAGATTAGTTGCCTGATAAAACTCTAGTTAATAAATAATCGCAAAAAGACTCAAAAGATTTAAAAAAAAAAAAAATCTAGCTTTAGATGTTGGTGAAAAATAAACTTACAGGATTTACAGCTTCCACATCGCCAGTAAATGATGCCCCATCACAGTATCTAACCTTAACTTTATTCCAATCAAAAAAATCTAGAAAAAGAAAGATAATTTGATTACATATACAGATAAATTGAAAGTTCCAGAAAACAGATGACAAAATTGAACAAGATGTCAATTTTATGAAACAGAAGGCCATACCTGGGTTAAACTTTTGCTTGTTGCTCAGCATTGCTGAAAATGAAACTTTCTTGTCCATTTTCGTAGATGAACCTAAACGGGTACTCTTGCGGGAAAGACAAGTTGAGGCATTGTTGCACCAGCCACCACCCTATGACCAAAAGAAGACAAATTTGGAGATGGGCTAACCAAAAAATGATATATATCTGAAAACTTTGTAACTCTATATATCTTTTGATGTAAAACTTGTTAAAGCTACCCAAACCATAGACAAAGAAGTTCTCTGGAAGTTAAGTAGCTTAATAAATAGGCCTATGGCTTTAAAATTCATAAGATCAAGCATCCTTATTATAAACACAGAGAAGATTTGAAAACATAAAGCTAACTGTAAATTTGAAGCAAGAATACCAAAAAAAACTGAAACTTTACTGCTCTTAAACACAAAACAAAATTTTCGAAATAATTTCAATCTTCCTCATAGATGGACTAGAACATACCTCAATATGTACCAACCAATTGTTTACCCCAGCACCAAACCCTGGACTGAAATGGTAAGCAGGCGCACTACCATCCAAACAAACTGTAAAACATATCAAACTTTAAAGCAAGTTTACAAATTCAGAATATACTAAAAAAGAAAATTGTGAATTGCTATCATTCTCACCGGCTCCTTTTGCTACAGCACTGTCAACATAGGTGATATCCACATAATAGCCATCTGTTTTCAGGATTATCAGTCCACAAACTAAAAGAATTAACAATTGGCCCAATCTTGAAGCAACCATCCTGTCCATTTCAAGAATTGTGTTATTACATCATAAATACTCAAGAACAGAACAGAAAATTATCAAAAAAGAAACTAACTTGCTGGCAAATTAACAAATCAATAAGCATACACATACTTGAAAATTAACTAATAAAAGAAGTTTTCATAGATCTGAATGAAGCTAAATTCCAAAGGAAAACCAAACCTTTTTATATTAAAACCATAAATTATAACACAATCTAAGTCTCAACTCAATAAACAAAATCCCATTTTGGCATATTGTTTACGGCTCAATAATGAACTATTTAACTTCCCATCAACGTAAATTCCAAAAATAAAAACTTGTATAAAATTATATATACTGAAAAACAATATATCTCCAGCTTCTGTATGATCAAAACTCCAGTTAATCACTTATATCTCACAAAAGAAAAATTAAAACTTCAACATTCAAAAGCCATTTTGCATATAGAATAACGTAAAGTCGTGACTTATCTCCATAACGCAGCATAATTACAACGGGAAGAAAAGAATATTCACGGCTTTTTTACCTCTTAAAATGCTAATGGGAAGATATCAACTTCCAAATTATTCTATCAATCTCAGAGAGGCACCGATAAAGAAAGAATGTAGAACGAACCCAGTTCAGCGCATTAGATTTAAAGCTTCAAAAAAACAAAGAACGAGTGACTTGAGCTACTGAAACTACCCAGAGGAAGCAATGGTGAAAGCTTCTGCTCTGAAGAGTTATGGTTTTTATTTTCATATTTATAAGGACTTTGTTTTGAGTCTATGAGCAGAGAACCCGAGAGCCGACACTGATTTGTCTAACAAAAAACTTTTTTTTTTAATTTGGAAAAGAATAATAATTTGAATTTGGACATGTTTCGGGTTTGGGTCAACCCGACCCAAGTATTTACTAAAAAACATGCACACCGAAGAATCTTATCGGTTTACGCGCTTCACAATAAATGAGCGGTTCAGATGAAAGACAAAGAATGTGCGTATTGTATTTATTTTAATTTTTTCGTGTGTGCGTTCCCACTGTAGTTACCATGAGCCTTCGCCGCCTCCTTTGCTAGTACACAGATAAGGTGAAAGTGGATCCGGGTCAGACTGTGTTCATGTCCTGCCAACTTTTTCTCATCTAATTTCAATTTTTTGACTTTTGGGCCAAAAAATAAACTCAATCAGATCAACGTCAATTATTTCATTGATGAAGAGACAAAGAAATTGATGATTAAGTTTTAAAATATAAACACGTAAATGACAAAAAAAAGTTTTTATTATATTTATAAATTTTTAATTTATTTAATAAAATAATTATAAATTTAATTATTATATAACAAGTTTATTTAACCAATAAATACGGCCTTGATTATCAATCAACATATAATTTTTTATAATAAATAATAATTTATTAATAATTATTATATATAAATTGATATGATTAATGTTTTATGAAAAAAAGTCAACCTTATAGTTATTATTAGATGAATGAAAAATATGGGGTTCTCTAACATTTCCTGAAATAAATCTAATAAGTGGAACTTACTGAAATAGAAGTTGTCGGTTTGCATGTTGGAAAGGGTCATGTTTTGTCGTATGTAGAGACAGTCAAACAAGTGGAAATTAATATTTGAGAATTTGTGCCTAACTTGTTTAGGGGGGATAACAAAGAGATGGAATTGGATTATTGTTTACAAATTTTTTTTAACGAGAAATTTTATTTAAATTGAATTATCATATTAGATTGAAATTAATGTTATTGAATAAGATAAATTATGAATCTAATAATTAATTTTATAATTAATAAATTAAATAAATTAAAATTTTAATATTAATATATTCTGACTTGAATCTTTTTTTTTTTATAGGCCAAATGACTATTTTCCACCCAAAGTTTGATGTAAATCTAATTTTTTACTCGTTAATTATCAAAAATTTAAATTATCACCTAATAGTTAAATTTTATTATTATTGTCAAAGGTAAAATTGTCATTTAGAAAATTTTATTTAAACTTATATTTTTTATTATCTCTAAGTTTTCAAATTTTTATTTTTACCCCTAAACTCATAATTTTTCAAGTTAAAAAACTCATCTTTTTCTCTCAAGTCTAGGGTTGAAAATTTTTTCCCATATTCCTACCCCCAAACGTTTTAAAAGGTTGTAGTTGAACCCAATTTCCTTTCTCTTTCTCTCTAATGACGATTTGCCAGAGATGACAACTGAATCTCTTTCTCCTCCCTTTTCTCTCCCTCCCGGTCACCCTTCCTTTGCTATTGGACCGTTTTCGTCAAAGACAAAGACAAAAGGTGAACTTACTTAATGACATATATAAATGTGTACAAGTATATATTCAAAATAAGTACGTATAATATTACTCAATTATGATATATTTTTTTAATGAATGAATTGAATTTTGATTTTTTATAATTAAATTGGATAAAATTTTCAACTTTTCCACTAAATTATCAAATTTTATTATTTTTCTATAAAATATCCTATTCTTTTACTATTCTATATTAAATATATCAAACCATCACTTGAATTTGAATAAAATTTAATCTCTTTAATAATTAAAAAAAACTTTGATTTTTCATTAAAAATAATAATTCCATCCCTCTAAATATTATTATTTTAAACATTAATTTCTATATACATGATGTATGCCTAATTTGCCATGTGAAAAAACTAAAAAAAGAAATTTGGTTAAAAATTTTATTACTTTTGGAAAGTGCTATCATATGAGGAAAATTTAATATAGAATTTCTATAAATCAAGAGTATTAAAAAATTTAAAAAAAAATTGACCATAAAAGCTTGAAAGCAATGTGAAAGGAATATCTCGTGACGTTTTAAATGCAACTGAGTTGTAAAGGCATCCTTTATGGGAATGTCAAATTTACTTCTGTATAAACGTAACCATTTATTATTATTATTATTATTATTACGAGTAAAATTAATAAAATATTAAAATTTTTAAAATTTAAATTTAAATAAAAATTTTTATATTTATAATATTTTAATTTATTTAATATAATAATTATAAATTTGATTATATTTTAGATTTATTTGTTTAATAAATATTAATAAAATTTTCAATTATTATAAAAATCTTAAAAAATAATTTTATATATAGATATATATTAAATATTAATAATGAAGGATATTAATATACATTCACTTGTTAATTTTTTATATTATAAGAATATCTACTTAATATTTAATTTTAAGTTTAATAATAAACTCATTCGATAAAAGTGGGTTGGTGGGATTAATGTTATATCAGAGAGGTCCGTATTACATAAGTAAATTATAATTTGACCAAGGTAGATCTAGTGACCGACGGTGCGCCAACATGTCAACAACCTGCACGTGATTGACGGTGATTACAGATTACATCATATGGAACCCATTTAAACGAAGTGAGCGCCATGCATTTCACATCAACGTTTATTGGTAATGAATTGATCTGCGTTTGTCAGCTGAGGCTGAGCTGTAACTTGAAAGTTGGTAGCTGTCACCCACTGAAGTTGTTGATTCTGCGAATTCTCAATTTAAGCGCGTATATACACGACCCAATCTAGTATTTCCACCTGGCAAACTAAAGTAAAGTGGAATTCGAGTGCGTGGAGAATCGGTTCCGGATAGAATAATGGAACCAAACCAAATAGGTTTGAATCCAAGGAAGTCTTAGAAAGAATTAAGTTATTATTATTTTAGTACTATCACTTGTATATATTTTATTTTATTTTTATATAATTTAAATATATAAATAATTTATTATTATATAATTAAGTTTTATTTTTATTTTTAAATTAAATTATTAATATATTTATAATATAAATAATAATATATTATTATATAATTAAATCATTTTAAATTAAAAATAACACAATACCCTAACTTAATTTTGCGTGATTTAATTTAGGGGCGTCAGCTGAAAAACCTTAGGGTTAATCAATTAAATTTTCTAAAATAATAAAATTATGTGTACCCATTTTAGGTTCATAAATATATACATATTTATATGTGTTATCATATGATTGGATGATTTTAAATTAAAAATAAAGTAATAACCAATCATATAATAACACATATAAATGTGTATATATTTGTGTATCTAAAATAGATACTAGGGTTGGATTCGAGCCGAGCTGAGCTCGGCTCGCAGCCAGCCCGGGCTCGGCTCGCTTTATTTAGGAGCGGCTCAAGTTCGGTTCGAGCTTGACTCGAGCTGAACTCGGCTCGGCTAGAGTTCGGCTCGTTTTTTGCTCGGCTTGTTTTTTGTTCGGCTCGGCTCGGCTCATTTTTTATATCAAAACGACATCGTTTTGTGTATATATATAGATCAAAACGATGTCGTTTTGTATAAAAAATTTTTAAAAAAATCTGCCCTGCCAAGCCGAGCCAGCTCCAGCTCGATGGAGCCGAGCAGAACCCGACTAGTTTCAGACTCAAACTGAGCCGAGTCAAGCCTGAGTTTGAGCTAACTCGGCTTGAATCTAACCCTAATAGATACACATAATATTGCTCTTTCTAAAAAGGGTGAAAACATGGCCATTTCTTTCTTCTCTTTTTTTGGGAAACAACGTTTTTAAAAAGGCAATATAAACCACAAAACGACGCTTCCTCATCCTTAAGAATTAAGATATGAAAATTCGCATGATTTTGTTTTGTTTCCTGACAGTTATATAGAATTTTTGAAAATGAGTACAATGGTAAAAACATTTTTTTTTAAATATAGTATTTTATATATAAATAATATATAATTTTATACATAAATAATATATATTTTTATATATAAATAATAATATATTATTATATAATTAGATAATTTTAAATTAAAGATAAAATAATTTTTAATCCTATAATAATATATTATTATTCGTGTATATAATTTTGTTATTTGAAAATATGTAAGAAGCTAGGGTTAGGGTTGCTCTGAACATAGTCAATTCAATTTTGAAAACTAGATCAACTTTAACTTGTTTGATTGAAATTCAAATTGAATCCAAGCTAAAAGGTTTAGCTTATTTTTCAAAACAAATCAAACTTAAATTAGAAAGTGTTTAACTCGATTCGATTTAAATTTATGACTCAATTCAATTTATAATTCAAATTAATAGTTTAAAGTCATGGTTTGGTTTAACTCGAATTCACAGTTCAGTTTAACTTAAATTCATGATTTGAATTAGTGATTTATATATTATTTAAGTAAAAATAATATCATTTTATTAATAAACTATGAATTTGTGTTATAAATTGAAACTATCAATTTAAATCATAAATTTAAAATAAACTAAATCACAAATTCAAATTATTAATCGAGTCAAATTTAAATCATTTTTAATTTTAATTTGACAAACTCAAACTAGAGTTTATTCTATTTATACTAAATTCGAATTAAAAAATATTTATACTCAATTTAATTCATACCCACCCTTAGATAGGGTAGCCATCTAAAAGTACTTAAGTATTATTTTATTTAGGAATTAGATAATAAAAGTAAATTATATTTGAACTAACAATTAGTTCTTGAATTAAAAAAAATTAATGAAGATCATTAAATGTGACTGTGACTAATTCAGGCACTTTACTGTGAAGAAAATGACAATTATTAATAATAGTGACACTCGAACTACACCAGACCAATTCAGAGGAAAGTGGGCACAGCCTGATCCCATAATACAATTTGTTTGGACCATTTGGAGAAAATAAGTGTGCATGGCTTAATCAATTTCAAGTTCCACGTCTCTTCTTTTCTGGATCATCTTTTGTTCTTTACCAAAAATCCTAGATAAAAAAATAATGTCAATACTTTCTTCAACACGTGTGTGGCTGTTTATTTGCTTTCTTGATACTCAAAATACAAGGCAAAGAGGGTTATTCCCACCCAAGTTTGTGTAATGGTAAACTTTTCCTCATTAAATTTTTAAAATATCAATTTATTAACGATTAAAATTGTTAAAATTTATTAAATATAAAAATATAATTATTATTTAATTAATAAAATTTTATTTTATTTTTTTATCGTAGTTTTAAAAACTCATAATTTTTTTTTAATATAAGTTTTGAAGAATTATATTTTTTCCTTAAAATTTATTTTTTTCTTTCATATTTTTTGGCCATTGGAACCGTCTCCAACAGCCTTCTTCAACTCAGTGTCTCTACCTTTCGACGCAAATGGAGCACTTTCTCTCTCTTGAAAGATCGACCATCTTTATCGCGATAAAATTGAAGCGAACATGACAAAAACAATTGCTTCTTCAAATGGATCTCAATGATTTTTCAACCGCTTCTTCAACTTCAATTTTGTCGATGATGAATCTTGATGAAGACCGTTGTTGACAAAACCCATATATTCTATAAAAGATATGTGTTGTTTATTTGTTTTCTAGATACTCAAAATTAAGGGTGTCAATGGGTCCGGCTATGCCAACTTCGGCTTAGCCCATCGGGCTAATAAGTTGAGTCGGGCTCAAAACCCAAACAATAATGGGCTTTTGGGCCAACCTGACCCATTAATATATAAAGGCCCTAGGCTTAGCCCATATAATAATATGCCTTAATCGAGTCGAGCTAGGTGGAGCTTTAAATGGGTCGGTCTGACCCATTTAATAAATATTTAAAATTTTTAAATACAAATTATTTTTCAATTATTAAAACTGAGGGCAATACCCCGAATATTTTATTTATAATTTTTCACTTATGACAGAGGAACATCGTAGTTACATGCAATGATTGAAAAACCGGATCGGACCGACCAATTTAACCGTGACCCGGTACTGTAGACGGTTTATATAATAGATAAAAGCGTCTTAGAGTAAAAATCGAATTGGACCGCGGTTAAACCGTCGGTTCACATCTAGTGCACGGTCAAATCTGGTTTATTGGTTCATTGTTCAGTATTTTATTTAAAAGTGAATAATTTTCTTCTTTCTTTTTTTTCTTCTTTCATGCTGTGAAGTTTTGGTTGCCGGCTACTTATTCTAACTTCATCCCAACAATTGATCTTTTGCCAACGACATTTGGAAGATTTTTGCCGATGACGACAACAGTTGACAACGACAAGGACACTGTTGAATATTAGTTTCGATCAAAGGTCTAGACAACAACAAATGTTAATGTCTGTATTTGTTGTTGCTGTCAACGATATCGCAGGCTGAGATGACAAATTTTAGTGCTACAGTAACCAACGATTGTACTCCAACAATACCGACGACAGGCTAGTCATTGTAAGGCTGTGTAATTTTGATGAACATATAAAAATTTTTTCGTTTGAATGTATAAACTGAGAGCTGGAAAAGTGCGTTTTGGAAAAGTAAAAGTAAACTGTTTATATTTATTTTGAATTGCTGCAACAATGACACTTTATATTTGTATTCTTTTGTCAAAACTTGTAACAGTAAGATTTTGTTTTCTTTTGGTTAATTGATGCACCGCAAGCCAGCAAAATCATCATCATGTTTATTTGTTTTTGTAATTTAATATGTTTAAGCTTTTGTTTTCTTTTGGTTAATTGATGCACAGCAAGCTAGCAAAATCATCATCATGTTTATTTGTTTTTGTAATTCAAGTTAGTTGATTTTATATTTTATTTAATGCATATATTAGATTTCTGATTTGTTTGAGTGTTTAATAATTAATAATGCATGTGTTTGTAGAATTGAATTTGTTTAATGCATATGTTTTATTTTGATGCAAAGTCAATTATTATTACTTATTAGATTTATGTTCAATAATACATATACTTTGTTAATTATGAAAACTGAAAATATGCACAGTATAAAATTTACTATGTAAAACACATATAATTACTAATTAGATAAAATATTTTTAGGTTTCTACATAAAACTGTAATTCCGGTCCAACCGACCGGTTCAAACGGTCCAATCGATTCGACCGAAACTAATACTTAAAACGGTTTTTATCCCGGTCCGGTCTTGAAAACCTTGGTTACATGATGAAAAATATTATAAATTGATAACATAGTATAAATAAATTAATTTACATATTCTATAAATTACAAAACATAAATAAATATATACTATGTAATATTCAAATTGATTGAATTTATTTGATACTTAATTCTTTGGTAATAATAAAATAAAAATAAAATTATAAATACAAAGAATTATTATTTGATAGAGAGTTGATGAGAGAACATAAAAAAAAATTGAATGGGTTTATATAGAAAAAAAATAAAAAAATTTAAAAATAAAAAAATATATATATTAAGGAGGTCAAGACTTCTACCACAAGACAAAACGAAGCAAGGCTTCTGCCTTGTAGTGGAAGTCTTCTACCTCACAGAAGGAAGTACACAAGGCAGAAGTAAGAAAAGAAATTATTTTTATTTTTAAACAGTATTGGACCAGATTGGGGTAACCCATCTGTTTAATATTAAAGCCCGAGACTTGACCCAATAAATCTATGGGCCTAGCCCGATATGTTACAGTATTGAACTGGATCTTCTCATGTTGTGCTATTTTTTCACACTTTGTGTTGAGCTTTTATTCGATCTGATCTAATTGACGTGTCTATCTCAAAATATAACCGATATATTCTATGACTATATAAATGCCCAAAGCACACAGTTAAGTTATTCTTTATCATTTGATATCCAAATTATATACATCCATAAAAAAAAAATTATAATAATATATGAATTTGGGTTCGTCCAATTTCACACAATTCAACTGCCTTTATAAGATGATGTCTATAAGTAACAATTTACTATTGGTCAAAAGACTTATACCAACAGAAGTTTTAGTTTATTGTCCATTTTCACCGTAAAACTTCAAAAATTTAAATATTTATTTATCAATTACTAAAGTTAAAATTTTTTTATCAATATTAAAGATATAATTATTATTTAATCAATAACATTAGAAAAAAATAAAAAATTATTTTATTTTTTCATTTTAATTTTAAAAACTAATAATTTTTTCTGACCTAAATTTTAAAAAATTATATTTTTTTCTTTATTAGGGTTAATTACTCAAAAGGGCAACACATTTTTCGGCAACCTTCTTTCTCTGCTCCGACCGCCTTTAATGACCTTTTTTCTTCACTTTGGTTACCTTCAACGATCTTTTTTTTTTTGGTGCTTTCTATCACTTATGACAACCCATTTTATTTGGAATCCCCCTAGGTTTCATTTCAAATAAAGATGAAAAGTTGATTCATCTTCATTGTCAACTATTTGCTTCCTCTCATCTTCATTGTCAACTCTTTGCTTCATCTTTATCATTGAGTCGAAGATAGACAAATCAGCTCTTTATTGTGCACTCTTCGTCTTTGTGCCTTAAATATATAGCATTTTCATCTGACATTCAAAATTTTGTCACTTTTACCATTTGAATGCAAATTAACATAATTTTATTATAAACTGAGGCTTACATATATAGCTATAGCATTGTTCATCTTTATATATAAAGTTGTATTTCTATAGAACAACAGTTGGTAATCATTCAAACTAGGGTTTTCTCATAACTTGGGCTGTCCTATTAATTTGTTTAGATTTATTTACATTGATTAAGTGCCCGGTTAGGCTGTTAACATGAAACAACATTATATATACATATTTTTTATACACAATTTAAATATACAGATGATAAATTATCATATTATTAGATGTTATTATATTTTTAATTTAAAATTATTTAATTATATAATATCAAATTATTCATATATTTATTTAAATTATGTATAAAAAATATATATATATAATTTTATTGATTAAGATATATACTGTCAGTTTTTTCATTTAAGGCTTCCTTGTGAGACAACTGTTTTAATTAATAGGATGTATTGGAGAGAATATTTTGATTGATTGATTGAACGTCAAGATGAAAGTGATAAGGAGTTTGTGGATTGTATGAAAAAATGGATTTATGGATGATTATTAAGTCGTCAAGTTGCCATCCATCTGGTGACATGAGAACCAATTAGACAAAGGCGGACCTTATCTCGAAGAGGGTATTTGATTTAAAGAATACTTTATTAATAAAGTTAAAAGATTATCTTAAAAATAAATTATTTTTTTAATTATTTGATATAAATTATTATTATGTTAGATAAAATTTGATAAATTAATAGATATAAATAATTATTGTGTTTGGTTAAAAATAATAAAAAATATTAACATATTATTTTACTTAAATATTTTTGAGTATAATTATTATAAAATATTTTTTATATTATTTGTTATATTAATTAAAAATGAGATTATTTTTACTCTAAAAAAGTTAATAAATAAGAATATAGTTATAATAAAATGAAAATTATATTAGTAATTTTTTAATATCTAAGGTGGAGGGGTAATCAGAATACTCTTTATATTACTTGTTACATCATTATTGATAATAGATTATTATCAGAATATTTTATTATTTATAAATCAAATAAAATAATATAAATAATAAAAGATAAATTAGCAGAATAATCTTTAATGCCCCCTAAGGAGTTAAAATTTTGATCTAAGATTTGATCAATTCCTAAATTTTCATTTGTTAAGTTTTAAAAATCTAAATATCTATCATTCTATTATAATTTTTTGTTAGGATTAAAGATAAAATTATCGTTTAATAAAAAAATTAAAATTTTATCTTATTCTCCTCTTTAATCGTAATAGTAAATTTTAATAAAACGTTGGTTATTCGAATTTTTAAAATTTAACGGATGAAAGTTTGAAAATAAAGCAACCCGTAGGTGGGAAAAAGTCTTTTGGCCTATTGTTAATGTTGAAATATGAAGTATACTGCAAGACTAGGGAGGATAGATCTCTTAACTCTCAAGCTGTTTTCTTCTACGTAACACTCAAGGAAATTATAACCAAGCTCTTCCGTTTATCTTAGTTGCTTATAGCAATCTATGTCATACTCAATAATTATATACTAATATTAAGCGATGGAAAGATGTTAAATTAGAGATAAAATATGAACCAATAAGATAAAATACGTTGAAATTTATATCCTTATTTATACTGTTTATATATAATACATGCATTATTACTTTATAATAATTAATTGGATACACATAAATAGAATGAAAATAAATTAAACACCTTCTTGAGGCCAATAACTATAAGGCCAATTGTTCCAAATATTTTATCCTTATGTAATCTAGTCTAATTAGACATAGAAGAACCGTCTTTGTCCATTTCTTTAAGCGCTAACAACATCTCCTGAGTGGCTGATATGGGAAGATAGATGGAAAGGGCTGGCTATCGAAATAGAGAAGATGGTCAAAGAAGAAAAAAATCCTTAGGGGCGAAAAGTTGCTTTAGAGGTTAACAATATAGCTCTAGTTATCATCTGATGCCAACAAAAATTGTCTTTTTAGTTTCATGGACGGTGCAAAGAGCACAATGCTATCTGAAGAAGACCTCCAGTTTGGCTCTTTGAGGATTTACAGCTCGTCAGTCTATTGCTACCCCCATCAGAACACACTGACAATATGGCTCTTTAAGGATTTAGGGTCATAGGCATCTAGCAGGGTGGCTACAGTAGCAAACCAAGCCGCTCATGGGTCATGTCAAAAATAGGGGCTCATGCTGAGCCTTGGACCGCCCCGGGCCCCTTGTCTAGTTCCATGCCTCACATGATTCCAATGAGCTGAAAATTTATTTTCCTTCTATCTTTGGCCAAAGCTTAGAAAAATGTATGACAACCCTCTGCCTATCTTTCAGCACAAATCTTGGACCGAGCACTTTTGTGAAAAAGTTAAACAGTTCTTTCCACGGAAATGTTTCTGAATCCAGCTCTACTACAGATTATAAGATTGGTAAATCCAAAATTAAAAACAGAATAATATCAGAGAAGAAAAGGACAAAAAAGATATTAGCTATTTTATGATGTGTAAAATCTACATCATCCTAACTAATCAAGCATATGAGTTTCATGATGCTCCATTACTCTACTGGGACAGTCATTCTTAAATTACTCTTCTGTTCTATTACTATGATTCTTCATCCTCTTGAGTGTCGTCTGCAGTCAGCAGATGCTTAAGAGCTACTTTTGTCTTCTTTGGTTCTGATGAGGCTTCCTCAATATCATGCTCACCACTCTTTCTCTTCAGACTGGCTTCCCCCTGTTTTTCATCAGTGCCGGGAGCAGCAACTTCACCACCAGAATTCTCTGGGTTTTCCAGAAGTGGTTGCTTTGGATCAGTTCCTTCAGCATTCTCTTTAGGATTCAAATTTCCTTTCTTAGATGAATGTTCCCATTCTTCCAAAAAGGAGCGGATTTCTTCGCTACGTGCAAGATCAAGAGGTGTTTTCCCAGCTTTTGTCTTGGCACCAAGACTAGCACCTTTCTTAACCAAGTACTTAACAAGATCTAGATGAGACCCTTGAACAGCATAGTGAAGTGGAGTTAGGCCCTTGCGTGTGAGAGCTTTAACAGAGGCACCGAAAGAAACTAGAGCCCGGACAACTTCCAAATGGCCCTTTTGGGATGCAAAATGAATTGCACCCATATCATCCATGGCAGCAGCACCAACATCTGCTTTTTGCTTGCAGAGATAACTCACTACTTCTGTATGCCCAGCCCATGCAGCTAAATGTAGTCTAAGGTACAAGGTCGCTAGTGTCAAGGAAACAAATTGTAACACCAGGATACTAAAGTTGTAATAAAAACAAAACAAAAGAACCCAATTGATAGAGCCAGCTACCACTACACTGCAGATTAAGCAATCACTCAAACCAAAGCCAGAACAAAAATCTTCTTATGTTTTAGAATATTAAACAAGTCCAATAGCATCATATTCATTAAGGTAATACAACATGTATCTTCCTTCATAAAGGTAAGCCTCCATTCAGCACAAGTAAAGCCTTGATAAGCTACAACATAAGCATATTGTCAGAGAAACAAAATCTGCTTATACAAAAGGGCATTAACAGGCTCTTCTTACTATTACAGCCCATATCAAAGCAATTAAAAATGCCTTAAAACAGAATCTAGTGAAACTAAACACAAAACAAAATCAATTATAGAATCAAAATACCGCGCTATGACCCAAAAAGAAAAACCCCTTGACCAATTACAAGCCGTACAACTCAACTTAAAGAACCCTTTCCCGAATCAAATGAATGAAAAGGATCAACTCACTCATTACAAAAATTCACACACACAAAAAAAAAAAAAGAAGCAAACTAACATAATTTGTGGAAAATGTACAAATAGTTATATGCGATGAATTCTGAACGCAAACAAATTCTGAAACAAACCAATAAGATAATCGGCTAAAGATTCAACAGTAATTGACAAAAGGCCTTCGAAATATACACAAAAAGATAAAAAAAAGGAAAAGGATACGGAGTTCTGGAATGCTTATCTCTGGAGTTGAGGGACAAAGGGTTAGAGCTGAGTATCAGCTGCACAGATTTCAGGTCACCGGACCTGGCTGCTACATGAAGTTCCCCTTCTCTGCTGCCCATTTTTTCCGCTCTCTCGATGACCCAGATGCAACAACCAGCTAGGTTTTGTTATATTACGACGGGATTCGTCCGCTTAAGTCTAAGCGTATGTGAATGTTGATTTGTTCTCGTACAGAGGGGAAACGCTAAAGCTTTTCCATTGGATAAAGAGCGAATTACATATGCCCACCCAAGGTTTGGGTAAAAACGTTTAACCCCTTATATATATATTATCACACTTTACCAGGGTGTGATGGGTGAACAAAATACCTGAACATGTTGCCGAAACATGTTCTTGATAATTCGGTTTTCTTTTCACATTTTACTTAAGTTGATTCTTGAGCTGATGAGCTCATCAAGTTGACTAACTTAGCCACTTGAGCTCGGCACAAAAGTCAAACTCAAGTTGTTATAGTCTAGAGCCTCACTTATTTACATTCTTACTAAACATTTTCAATAAAATAGTTTAACTATTTTTAGAAATTTAGTCATTTGTAATTTTAATCCTTACAAATTTGGAAACTCTAGTCATCACCTTGAACAATCACAACCCACAACCCATAATCGGTTGTTTCATGAGCCTAGCAAACAATTGAGAAATCTCATCCATAGATGTTAAAGTCAATGAAATAGTCAAAGTGGGTTGTTGACATGCACAAAGAATATGGGAAAAGAAGAAGGCAAGTTCAATTTTGATGAAATTGTGGGTTAAGGAGATTGCGAAACTCCAAGGAAATAAGTGGTGGTTTAAGGCCAACTAAACGTGTAATAAAAAGGTGAGAGATAATGAGTGCATGAGATAGGATAGTTTATAGGGTTGAAAGTGTGGGATGAGTTGTTAGGGTACAAAGAGTAGTGACAGTAGAATGGTGATAGGAAAAAAAAATGTGTTGATGTAAATTCGGTATCTAAATAAGTGATACGATAATTTTATTAATTTAAGTTGATATAATAATTTTAAAAATTGAAATAGTTAGAGATAATATAATAGTTTAATTTTTTGACATTGTGTGAGAATTTTTATATTAACGGAGTTAGAGTTAGAGTAGGATCATATGATTTATGCATTTGAGGGTTGAAGGAAACGTGTTTAGGCCAAAGCTTAGTTGGAAAAATTTTATTCACTCTTTGGTAAATATTAGGGGCCTCCCAAATTAATAGTTTTTGGCTATGTATAAATTGTCATTCATCAAATATGTTAATTTGTAGCTCTTCCCATATGCATTAATCGAGACATAAATAACAACTTTTTATCTAAAAATTAACTCCATTAATGAAAAAAGTCTTGACACAATGGTGAAAGTTAAATTATTATGTCATTTATAAGTTTTCACTTTACAAAATTACTGTATCAACCCAAATTAACACAATTTTAAAATAGCTTTTAACATTTCTAATTTGTTATCAATGCTATTTTTTCCCCCTTTTTCACTTTACCTCAATTTCCTTGCAAATTCTGCCAATTTCGTTAAGTTCGTGGTGGGCTGGATGGGGGGCCATTGGGACGGATAGGATATTTAAACTCAGAATTGTATAGATTTAATTAAAGTCTTTCAGATATATTAAAAAGTCATACTATCGTGTTTGGAGTTTTAGTGGGTTGGGTTTGGGAAAGTGGTGGTTCTGATGGGATTGGTCTTGGGCAACTGAGGATTCTAGCGGGTTTGGACTTAGATAAATGAGGATTGTGATTATTAGAGTTTTCATACTTGAATATATAGGATTGACTCGTCAATTTTTAAATTTGTAAAAATGTTTAACTATCATATTTAAATCATTAGGGTCAAATTAAAGAGCTTTTTTATTTAATTTTTTCAAAATCTTTTATAATGAAATTATACTTTTACTTTTATAGTGTTAGTTGTTTTTTTTTAAAACCAGAATTAGATTTTGGGAGAAAAACATGATTTATAAATTTAATAGGTGAAAAAATTTACAAGGTTAAACCTTGGGTGGGAAAGGAAATAACTCAATTTTAGCCTTTTCAAGCATGCGAATTTAATGATTCAAGTTTTATGTTATGTTAAATAAAAAGGCCAAAAAAAAAAAAAAAAACTGTTCCATAATTCAATATCGATTTAAAAAAAAATTATAATGTGCTTTTTTTTTTTTGGTCAAAAATTGATATAAATTTGTTAAAGAAATAAGAAAATAGATCTGAGTAGATTTAACTTTTATCAAGATTACATAAAGCATTTGAAATTATGTTTTCGATATGAGCAATCGCATGCATATTTATTTTAAATATAAAAATAAGTATATATTTATTTATATATTATCATATGATTAGAGGTTATTTTATCTTTAATTTAAAATTATTCAATCAAATTATGATATATTTAAATATATACTTATTTATGTACTTAAAATAAATATATATAATTTTATTGTTTTGATATAAACTTTGATTTTTTACTAGCTCAAATTAACTTTGGATGATCATACCCATAGACAGAACTAAGATTTTATCTCTTATGATCGAATTGAATTGTGATTATATGTGGGATTCCAGTAAAAAATAGTTATCCTGCAAACCACATTTTCGAAAGATGTAAAGATATTTTTTAAGTTTTATCTGTGAAGTCAATAAAATTTATGGCAAAACTATATGTACATATTTTTGATAAATAATTTGTACATATATATATAATATATTATCATGTAAATTGATGATATACATCTAATTATACAATAATATATAATCTATTTATCTAAATTATATACTAAAAATATCTATATATAGTAATATTATAATATTTAAAATGAATTGAGAGTGTCTCTCTTTATTGAACTTGTTTAAATTTTAAAGTAATGACTTGATTTCGGAAGACAAGGAGTAATGCTAGTTCTAAATGGAATATGCATGAAGGAACAATTACCAAATCTACAACGTCATTGGGTCTATCTTACTAATTTGAAATTACACCTTAAGTTTCTAAATATTCAATGACCATTTCAATCAATCATCGCACGAAAAGCGAAGATAATGAGCAGCTATTGCTATTAAATAGGCACATAAGTTTATAAACAAGAAGTTGTGGCTTGCTTGTAGTACATATTGTGTTCTCTGAGACATCAGCCAGGATTTGTTATTCTATTAGTGCATCGGAATGCTCTTGGTTATGGCCATGAAAATCCGGGAGTAGAGAATTTCATCCATCTCTTTCTCTTGGCAAGCTTCAGACAAGGATGAATCACAAGGCCAATCACCACAGCAACAAGGCTTACAGCTGCATCTTGGAGAGAAGAAAGAGCCAACACAACACAAATCAGTATGGTCGGAGGAATACACATAAGAATTGTTCCAGCTGTGTTAACGGGTATCTTGTAAGGACGAGAAGCAGCTGGATATTTCATCCTCAATCGTATAAATGCTATGAACTCCAAAATCATGCCAAAACAGTACAAAAGGTTCTCTACAGCCACAATATGCTGACTGCTCAGCCATGACAACAGAATCGCGCCAGAAGCAGAGAACAAAATTCCAATTGAGGGAGTTCCATAACGAGATCTCTTAGCAAAACACTCAGGCAACATTCCTCGATCAGCCATCCCCAAAAGTAGAAAAGAATCACTGCTCATCTCCGCCAGAAACAAGCCCGCATTGGACATTGCTGCAGCCCCTTGAATCCACGTTCTCAACCAAGTTCCTCCAAGCAAATTGGCGACGTCTGAAAAATAACCATCAGTCCACAGCTCACGATGAAGTGGAATAGCGCCAGTACCAATAAGAAGGGGGAAGAAATACCCAAGAACAACCAAGATCAGTGCATAAAATAGAGACTTTGGGAGAGTCTTCTTTGGATTATCCACCTCTCCAGCTAATGTACTAATCGAATCCCAATAGTTTAAATTCCAGAAGAGAGTGTTCAAATACAAATTCCATTTCACGTTATGTAGATTCACCACCGGCCATCTTGAAGGCTCCAACTTTGGGATTGCCACAAATCCCATAACTACGAAAGGAAGGAGGGAAAAAACCCCTATAAGAATAGCAATCCATCCCACAATGACTAAACCTCTATAGTTCAACAAAGTGAGAATAATAGTCAAACCTAATGCTGAAAAGGTTCTAGGTAAACCACCACCTAGAGCCGGAATACCTGACTTCAGGTAGTCAAGAAATAGAACTGGGTACACAGCATTATCAATGACACCACGTATCCATTTCATCCAACCTTGCTGAAACCCCCAGTAGGGACCTAAGGCAGATGAGACCCAAACCACATAACCACCATTCTCAGGGAACATGGTACCCATCTCAGCAGTAATTAATGCCTCAGGAATACTCCATATAAGAGGAAAGATCAAGAAGCCGAGAAGGGCTAAAAGAGGACCAGCTGCCTTCACACTATCCTCGATACCAAAAGGGCCCCCAGAAACGTCATAGAAAATTAGGAAAACGAGAGGTAAAACTGATACTTTTTTAACATTATCCACTCCAGGAGAAGAAGGTTCTTCATTTATATTAAGATACTGAGCACCGTTATTGCCTAACATGGTCCCAACGGAAGCTTCCCTTTCTCTAGTCACAGGTTCACTCAGAACCTGCATTCAACATAATAAAAATCAAATTTCCCCATCAATTAAAAGAAACTATTGTTAGAAGATTTGTTTCCTTTTAAAAAGGTTTAGGAAGTAGAATTACTGATTCATTTCAGGTTTGACAGATGCTACTGTTAGAAGATTTGGTTAATTTTCAGAGTATAGGAAATGGAAGATCTCGTTAATTTTAGGTGAAAAGTTTTACTAAGATAGTAGATTACGAAAATTATTGTTTTGTTTTATTTTTCTTTTAATTCAGTTCAGTTCCATTACATTACCTTAAATTGATAATGTAGGTATAAATATTGGATGAATGAATAAAATGCGTCAAAAATTTATTCAAATTAAAAAAGGCCAAAAGACTTAGTTCCACCCAAGGATTGGTGAAATCCTAAACTTATACCCGTTATTTTTTAAAAACTCAAACATCTAATTTTTTTTTTTAGCTATAATTCACTATTATGATTAAAGATAAAAATATCATTTAACTAAAAATAATTAAAAAAACTAAAAACTTATTATATTTTCCTCTTTGGATTTAAAAATCTAATAATTTCTCTATACTTAAAATTTGAAAAATAATCATTTCCCTTCTAAAGTTTTTTTACTCATAACTTTTAACAGTTGTCATCGTCTCTGATTACATTTTCTCTCTCTACTAGCCCTGATTTGACAAAGATGTTTTGTTTTTATCAAACCAGAGTCGGGAGGGAGAGAAAACATAATTGGAGATGGCAACGACTACCTAGGGTGGTGAGAAAAAAAAACCTAGGGGAAAATTGTCTCCATTACCATTGTTTGTAGTGAATTTAATGAATTTCAAATAGGCATTTGTTATATTCTTTGATATGAAGTTATATTGAATTATCTATTAAAAATTATTTTAATGGGATCAGATTATTCAAAGAAAAATTGCCTTCATCATTAAGATTTATATACATTATATATACTTTAAATGCAAATCACACAATGACACCGAAAATCCAATAAAATGAGTATAACTTTGCTCATTGATCCTTTTTAATTCCATCTAAATATTGCTGTTTGTGTAAAATAGAAAAACTTTAAAGCATATATTTAATGAGGCCAAAGGACTTATTGCGCCCAAATTTAGATGCGTTCTCAAAGTCATATCTACAGAATTTAAAAAATCTAAAATTTCACCTATGAATCAACTACCATTAAAATTTTCTATTAAGAATAAGGGTAAAATTATTGTTTTATTAATAATATTAGAAAATATATAATTTTATCTCATTCTCAAATTTTGAAACTCGCAATTCACCCCAACCTCGACTTTGAAAAGTAAATTCCCCCCCAAATCCACTGCAAACTCCAACGACGATAATGGTGGTCATCACTATTTCCACCTTTAGATCGACAGAGGAGGGAGATATCTGACGACGTCAATGTCGACGAAGAAAAGAAGGTGATGAATCCTTCTCTTCTCTTCATTGACGAAAACAAAAGATGATAAAGATTTGTCCTCTTCTATCTTTGTTGATGAAGAGACAAAGACGAATTGTCTCCATCTCTTTCTCAATGAAGAGACACGATAGATTCATCAATGGAGATGAAATTCTTCGTCTTTGTCAACGTCGTTGGTCATCTCCCTCCTTTACGGGGCTAAAGGTGGAGATGGTGGCCACCACTGTTGCCTTTGTTAGAGTTTGCAACGAATTTAGGGGTGTAAATTTACTTTTTAAAGTTGAGACTGAGGTGAATTGAGAGTTTTCAAAATCTAGGGGAAAAATGAGATAAAATGATATATTTTTTAATATTATTATTAAAATAATGATTTTATCCTTAGTTTTAACAGAAAATTTTAACGGTAATTGGTTTATGGGTGATACTTTAAATTTTTAAACCCTACAAATATGTATTTACCTTTGTATTAAAATTTGGGTGGAAATTAGTATTTTGGCCTATTTAATGAATATAATAAAGTTATGACCTAAAGAAATACCTTTTTTTCATGTGGCATGAAATGCATGGTATTGAATTACACCTTGCAAATGAGTGGACACGTCGGATCAATATAGGTATTGAGTTATAAACGAATTGAGTTATATGATTAATAATTTTTAGAATCTGTATCCAATTTTATAGGTACGAGTCAACCCACATATTACTTACTAATATTACTTTTTTACTTATTCTCTTTTGGTTTTATTATTTTAATATATTCATTTTATAATTTTCAATATTTTTTTCTCTGAAAGTATATAAGTATTTTGTAGAGAAACGAAAATTTAACTTAAATTATAGAAATGTTTTATTTAAATTTGAAGAATTTTAACATTAAACACAAATATTTATAACAAAGTATTTATTACTCGTATTTTTTAAATTTGTTTTCAATACAATAAATTATTTAATTTTAAAGTGGATTTATGTTTATTTCATGTCAAAAGAAAAAAAAAATGTAAAATTTGTGTTGAATGCATTGTAAATTGATGTTAAAGAGGAGAAAGAAGATGGATAAAAAAATTACCAGATAACCTCCAGATATCTATAAATATATCCAATCTACCCATACAAATTTACTATTTAAGTACAAATCCAAAGATCTAAAATCTATCCTAACTTTTGAGGTTACCTATAGATCCTGCAAATTACCTGGTTGTTTTATTAAGCCAATATCGAATAAGGACAACTTGATGACTCAAATTGTGGTGGGAGCCGCGTGGCAAAGGCAAACCTGTGCCACGCCTGTTCAAATTGTCTTAAAATGGAACAAGTTTCATTGTGTTGCAATAATATTATTGGTAATATTTGTTAAATATATTGTCAGAATTACTTACCAGTTACCAGTGATACGACATTTTTTCTTTTCAAAATTTCCATCCATAAAAAATAAAAAACATATCACTCGTTTATTTTAATTATTCAAAAAGAGTTTAGGGTGTTGAACAAAATTATTTATTTGATCACCGTGGCGGTAGAAGAGTAAGTGAAAGTGTTTTTATAAAGGATTTTATGGAGCAAGTGTTAAGCCCATAAAGCTTGCCAAGTCCAAACTATGGGTCTTTTAGGTCAGATTGGATCCTGAGACTAAGTGTTAAGCCCAGAGGTCACCCTAGTCTGGCCCATTATTATTTATAATTTTTTCAAAAATTATAGTTAATTAATTAATAAATAATAATAATAATATAAAAATTATAAATATTTATAAGAAATAAAAAATTTTAGACTTGAAAAAATGAGTTTGAGTTCTTTGGATCAATCTCAAATGTATAAGATAACCAAAATTTTAGTTTGGTTGAAACATATTATTTAATCTTTATTTATAATAAATGAAGGAAGTGAAAGATTTTATTATTTTCGATGTATGATTTTTTGCAAAGTGTAAATGTCTTACTTTCAAAAGAATACAATCATTCATTCTCTTGATGTACTATAAATAAATATTAAATAAAGTAGAAAATTCAACCAAATTTATGTTTTAAATCTCACACTGGTGAGATTGATTATGAAAACTCAATTTACTTATAAATAAGTTTGTCTTTTTTTTTTTAAATCACAATTTAATTTTCTAATATATTTTCTAAAAAATTATTTAATAATATATTTTTTTATTAAAGTTAATGGGCCAACCTGATAAGGGCCTATGAGTCAGGTTTGCTTGAGACTTAACCTGTTGTATATAGAGTTTGACTTAAAGTTTTCTTAGGCCAATTTAACACAAAGACTCATTACTGTACAGGTCTAAGGCTCAACCTATGCGCTCAACGGGCTAAGCTAGAGCCGCCCAATTTGGCCCACCATCATCTCTAAGCAGAGCTCATATATAGAAATAAATTTCATTGTTTTTTCAATAAAAAAAGTATATAAAAAAATAATAATGTTATATATACATTTTTTTTATACATAATTGAGTATAAAAATAATGTGTTATCATATAATTTGATAATATTTAAAATCACTAAATTACATACTAATATATTATGTGTAACTATTTATGATCTTAAAGATATATACAGAGACTTTTAGGGATAACAAAAAACTACTCTGTAAGTAAAAATCAAAAGAGATTAAAAGGATTATAATAAAAAAAATAGATTATAATATGTAATTAAATGGTCAAACTTAGACAAAATCTCTCTCTTTATTTTCCCTCTCTCTCTCTCATATATATATAAAATTAAATATGCAAATAATGTATTATTATATAATTAAATTATTTTAAATAAAATTAATTATATACTTTCTCTTTCTCTTTGTTTTTATATAAAAAAAACTATTATTCATATAAAATTTATCAATTCCAATTATTTTGTCCAGCACATTTCTCTATCTAAGCTTTTCATTGTGAAGGCTGTCCTTTTTTTAATTTGAAAAATTGACATCTTTTTACTTAATTTATTTCTTTGTCAAAATTATTATTTTAAAGGATAAAATAGTATATTATTATTCATTGAAATTCATATATACCCTCGTGTCAAAATTAATTAATTTAACTTTTTAAATAATATTATATAATTTTAATCAACTTTTAGATTTATATAAATATAGCTAAGCTAAGACTCTTATTTAATATCTATTTTATTTTTTTTCTCAAGACTCTAATTTAATATCTGTTTTATTCTCATTCCTAATTTTAGAACTTTAACTTTCCAAATTTATTTTTCTTTATATTTTCATCTAAAAATTAGTTTGAAAAAAATCAAAATCATCTGAATTTGCCTATAAGGTGGAAAACTTAAATTCAAGTCTTTCAACGATATATCAAAATTATACTGTTTAGTGACCTAATGTAATAGTTATGTTGATTCAACCTCAAAAAAACAATCAAACTAAGAGAGGATTCCTTATTATCAAAAAAGAAATTATCTTAATTCAAAAAGTAATATTTTATCATATTATTTATTACATAATTGTGAACCTAAATCTCCTATTAATTAATTTAAATTAATCATGAGTTAGAATAAATTAAAATGCACAAATAATTAATATGTTTAGTTAATAATTAAAAATAATATACAAATAAAATTATCACCACTTTAGTGATGAATGATTGTTTCTTTTTCTTTATTTGCTTTGGAGATTATCGGTATATTTAGTCATTAAAAATATTAACTATGAAACTTTAACGTTATTTATGATAAAATAAAAAAATTTTAATTTTTTACCATAGATATTTGACTGATTTAGCGTTTAAAGTTAGGGTGGTCTAATTCGAGAAAATTTCTTGTTTTCAGAAAAATTATTTTAATTCAAATAAGTAGTATTTTGTCATATTATTTGTTGTTTTATTTGAATATTTGAAATTAAAATCTAAAGATAGTTGTTATGTGGTGATGAATCTTCTTGTGTGAACTCGTAAATTATTGTTTTATAGTTAATTTAGTTATTAAAATAATTTATTTATATTAAAAGTCTCTAGTTTTTTTATATTAAATTAACATAAAACAAAATGCTTAGAAAGTAGATATAAATAACATCGATGGATAGGTTTGAGGCAAGAAATTAAGATTATTATCTTAGTAAAAAATGAATTTCTTCTTTTCTTCTTTTTTCGGTTTTTGAGATTATCAGTATTTTTAGTGATTGAAAATACTAACTATGAAACGTCAATGTTACTTATAATAAAATAAGATGTTTTTAAATTTTTTATCAAAAATATATGACTGGATTAATCAATGTATTTTTTAATGTATTTTTAAATAAAAAAATTTCTTTCATAAGCGATCTCAATTATAAGAATCAAGAAATAAGGTGAAAAAAGTTGAAAAAGAGATGAAGTTACCTCATCATCCTTAACCACGTGTGATGAATTATGACTAATCGTTTGTGACGGAGGTTGATCTTGTATAGTATTTTCACAGTCAACGGTTTGTTGATTTATTATTTCTCGTTCACCAGTAACCTTTACCTCCAACGTAGACATTCCTAGATTTGAACTTCTCAATCACAACATGATGGAAAAATCAGATCAAAAAGAGAACAAGTAGGTAAAAAGAAGTACAATGAGTGAATCTAAAGGCATATGCGCGTAAAAAGAGAGAGGATCTGAGAAAATAATAGTTAATTGTGTTCATGGGAGAACTTACATCAATTCTGCTATTTGTTTATATTTTCCTTTCTTTGGTTACTGAATTTGATTGTATTGATTTTTTTTTTTTTAATTAAAAGGGAAGTATTGGATACATCAACATCAGGTGCACTGCTTTCTCTCAAAGTTTTTCCACGAAAGTAATCTCGTGTTTGACTTTTGATTTGTTACTTTGAATAATTTTAAAAAAAATGGAGAATACAAAAATAAAAATAAGATATAAATTTTAATATATTTTTAAGTGAAGTTTGATATATTTCTTAATACAATATAAATATATTAAATAATAAAATTATGTAAAATTAAAACCAACCTACCATTTCAAATGTTATAAATAACATATATTAACCACTTTAATTACATAATAAAAACCTAAATAAATTTAAAAAATATAAACTATCTAAAATTATAAAAGATATTATAATATTTTAAGTAAAAATATTAATATAAAAAAAATGAAATAGAGGCGGGGTGGGGAGAAGACACATGTATCTCCATCCCTGATCTGGCTATTCCCTTATTGTGGGGGTTAAGGTCTATTGCTTTTTTTTTTTCTCATGAATGCAACTACGTACAACATAAATGTGTAATTCCACGTTTGTTGTTTTGATAAGAAATTCTACACATAAATTTTCTGCTTCTTGCCCCATTCGGGACACTAATTTGCCTATTCTTCCACAAGGAAAATGATGTTGGATTGGATCAATAGAAGTCTTGATTCTAACATTCAAGTAAACTCTAATATTAACGTATTTGACACTCTAATCAAAGTCTTTGTCTTACTAGGTTAACATTATCCTCATGCGAGTGGTTATACTTTTATAAGAAATTTTCATTACTTAGCTTCCTTTCTTTTAAATCTTTATCATCTTTACTTAGCTTAAATTAGAATCACGTGGATAATAGAGTGATTCTATCTAAGCTTTCAAGAGAAAGACCTTGCAGAATGCCCATTATGTTTCATCTTTTTTTCATGCTCTTCGCCTTGTTACTTAAGCTTTTTTCAAGTTGAGTTATATTAAATTTGATGACAGGCCTTAGAGGACGGTTCACAATAGCAATCTAGACATTAATTAGGGAAAAAAAATCTATGGTTGCCAGCTCTTTGATGTGGATACTAATGTTGCTTCTCCTCTGGCGATGACAAATGCATATATGGTAAAATGTATCAGACTTGACTTACAAGTGTCTATGTCTTACATTCATTTCTGAAATGCCTATTTTGCATATAAAGACAGAGGTGAACACTTCAAGTTTGTTATTGTAAAGCAACTTCGATTGGCAAATTAATTTCTCACGTAGTTTTCTTGAGAAATTCGTGTTTGTTGTTTTGTTGACAAATTCTACACACAAGTTTTCACTTGAAAATGAACTAAAACCTTTTATTTATAATGGTGGCAAATCTGCAATTTTAAAATTCTAGATTGCCCAATAAATTCATACTTTGAAGTCTTGTCATGCATGTATACCAAATATATACCTTAAACATCTTAATCTTATCTCACTAATATTTTAACTTTTAAAATGTTATTTTTGTATTCATATAACATTTTATATGATTTTTATTATCCTTTGGAAGGTGCTACCATCTCTGAATAATTAATTCTCCCTCTCAAAAGTTTGGTTTATTAATGTTGCTCTTTAAATTCATCATGACATAGGTATGAGTCCCTTTTAGGACAATTCGAAAGTGTATTCTCAAACTCAACAACTATAATAAATATCTAACAATGTGTCATAGTGTAACATCCCTCCCTAGAAATACTACCCTCTGAAGGAGAAACGTTACGAATTAATATTTGGAGCGTCTATTTTTTTTTAAAATACTTTAAAATGAACTAATCACTAAAAATGTTTAGAAATTATTTTAAGAAAACTGAAAATCTGGAAGCGAACAAAAGATGTATATATCCCATGTGAAAACTCATCTAAAAATATCTGAGATCATGGAGTAATAATATACATGCCCCTAGATACAACTATATAACTATCTGAATAGGACAAAAAATCAACAATATCATATGCATGTAACAAAAACCATACGGAACCAGCCTTAACCTGGATCTATCTTTGTTAACCTAACCTTGCCTCGTAGTTACCTCGATCATCCATACCTGCGATGATGAAAGAAAAAGAAGTGAGAGATAAAAACACTCAGTAAAGGAAAAAAATTAAGTAAACTATCTCCTTTCTTGTTCTAAATCACCCTCGAGACTCAGTCTCACATCATAGCCTTCTCAAAGAATCGAATGCATAATCTAGTTCATCATTTATTATTTGGGTCACGCTTTGTCCCATCTAGTGTCTATTTGATACTTTTTGGATGCTGACTACAAGGATTTAACACTTTTCTAAGCTTAAGCTCTCTTCCTTTCTCTCACTATACCATTTCTAAATCTGAATTGTGCTCCACTACGAGCATACTCTATTACGAGCAGACCCTACTACAGGTCTATGTCCTACTACGGATGTGCCCTACTGAGGGCAGTGTAGTGTAAAGTGCCCCCTCATTGTTCGAAGCATGTATGCGTGCTTATCTCTTACCAATCTTGTTTCTATTTAAATCTATCTATAACCCACCAGACCATACTCTTAGGATGACTCTTGAATCCTGAGCCCCAAATTCTTTTTCTTGTTTTTCTTTATTTTCTTTTTCTCTCATTTCTTTCCATTCTTTCCTTTCCTTTATTTCTTTTCTTTCCAAAAACTGTAAATTACTGTTCATTTCACATTTTAATTAAGTTGATTCTTGAGCTGATAAGCTTATCGAGTTGACTAACTTAGCTACTTGAGCTCGGCTTAAAAGTCAAACTCAAATTGTTCAAGTCTAGAGCTTAACTTATTTACATTTTTACTAAAATTTAACTTTGTTTAAAAAAAAAAAACTAATGTTATAAGAGCATAATAATACTTTTATCAATTTTCACATACTATAACATTTTTATAGATCATGTAAACATTTAAAATAAAACAGTTTAACTATTTTACAAATTTAGTTATTTGTAATTTCAATCCTTACAATTTTGGAAACTCTAGTTGTCACTTTGAACAATCACAACCCATAATTGGTTGTTTCGTGAGCCTAGCAAACAATTGAGAAATCCCACCCATAGATGTTAAAGTCAATGAAGTAGTTGAGGGAAATTGACTATTTCCCACCCATTTTTTAGGCCTATCTCAAACTGATACCCACAGGAGATGAAAAACCCTTTCTCTCACCCATGACCAAACTGTCATCCAATTTCTTAGTTAGGGACAGGGGCAAAATTGATATTTTATTGTTTATATTAAAAAGTTATAAAATTTATTATTTTTCCCCCTCTTAGGTTTTAGAAACTAACATTTCATCTTTAACCAAAGTTTTTAAACTTTGAAAACTAACATTTTCACCCCCAAACCTGGGGTTTTCATATTTTTCAAACGCAGTCGTCCCCCATAACTTTCAAAAATAGCAGCTTCACCCCCATTCTTCAACTTCATCTTCCGACGTCGTCACCGACCTTCTTCTCCTGGTGCGATGACGGTGGTACAACGAAGAGATCTTCATCTCCTCGTTGCACGGTGTGACGAAGAGACGAAGATTTTTTCGTCGCATGATGCGACGAAAAGACAAAGATCTCTTCATCGCACGATGGTCCTTCGTCTGTTCTTCGTCGCACGAAGATAGAGATTTCTTCGTCGCACCATTTCCCCCTCCAGACACGACGACGAAGCGTCATCCTTCGTTCGTTCTTTTAGATTTGGAAGATGCTTCATCGTCCAGATCTGAGCGACGAAGGGTCATCTTTTGTAGTCGGAGATGCGAGATTGGTGGAATGTGTCAGTCGTCGGTGGTGGCCGGAGAAGAAAGCAAACCCTAGGGGTGAAATCTAAACTTTTTAAACTTTGAGGATGGGTTGAGTTGTTAGTTTTTAAAACTTGGAGGGGAAAAATGGTGAAATTTTAAAGTTTTAAGGTTTTAAACAGTGAAATATCGATTTTGCCCTTGTCTCTAATTGAGAAATTAGACGACAGTTTGGTCATGGGTGAGAGAAAAGGTTTTTTATCTCCCGTGGGTATCAGTTTGAGATAGACTTAAAAAATAGGTGAGAAATAGTCCTTTTCCCAATAGTTGAAGTGGGTCGTTAACATGCACAAAGAACATGGGAAAAGAAGAAGGCAAGTTCAATTTTGATTAGGCCAATTTTGATGAAATCGTGGGCTAAGAAGGATATTTCGATTATCCAAGGAAATAAGTGGTGGTTTGGGACCAACCAGACGTGTAATAAAAATGTGAGAGATAATGGGTGCATGAGATAGGATAGATTGTGTGGTTGAAAATGTGGGGTGGGTTGTTAGGGTGCAAAAGGTGACTGACAATAATGGTGGTAGAGAAGAAAAATGTGTTGATGTAAATTTAATATCTAAATAAGTGATATGATAATTTTATTAATTTGAGTTGATATAATAATTTTAAAAACTAAAACAGTTAGAGATAATATAATAATTTAACTTTTTGATATTGTGTTAGAATTTTTATATTAACGAAGTTAGATTTAGAGTAGGCTCATATGATTTATGCATTTGAGGGTTGAAGGAAATGTGTTTAGGGCAAAGCTTAGTTGGAAAATTTTTATTCACTCTTTGGTAAATTTTAGGGGCCTCCCAAATTAATAGTTTTTTGCTATGTATAAATTGTCATTCATGCATTAATCGAGACATAAGTAACAACTTTTTATCTAAAAGTTAACTCCATTAATGGAAAAAAGTCTTGCACAATGGTGAAAGTTAAATTATTATGTCATTTATATAAGTATTTCACTTTACAAAATTACTATATCACCACAAATTAACACAATTTTAAAATAGTTTTTTACATATCAAATTTGTTAGTAATACTACTTTTTTTCCCTTTTTCACTTTACCTCAATTTCCTTGCAAATTCTGCCAATTTTGTTAAGTTCGTGGTGGGTTGGATGGGTGACGATTGTGACGGATAGGATATTTAAACTCAGAATTGGATAGATTTAATTAAAGGTTTTCAAATATATTAAAATGTCATACTGTCTTGTTTGGAGTTTTAGTGGGTTGGGTTTGGGAAAGTGGTGGTTCTGGTGGGATTGGGCTTGGGCAAGTGGTGGTTTTAGTTGGGATAAATGATGGTTGTGATTATTAGAGTTTTCATACTTGAATATACTATCATATTTAAATAGTTAGGGTCAAATTAAAGAGTTTTTTTTTTTTTTTAAATTTCAAAATATTTTATAATCAAATTATAATTTTACTTTTATAGTGTTAGTTGTTTTTTTTTTTTTTATAAAAAAAATAGAATTAGATTTTGGAAGAAAAACATGATTTATAAATTTAATGGGTGAAAAAATATTACAAGGTTAAACCTTGGGTGGGAAAGGAAATAACTCAATTTTACCCTTTTCAGGCATGCGGATTTAATGATTCAAATTTTATGTTATGTTAAATAAAAAGGAAAAAAAAATGTTCCATAATTCAATATCGATTTTAAAAAAAAATTACAATCTGTTTTTTTAGTTTTGTCAAAAAATGATATAAATTTGTCAAAGAAATAAGAAAATAGATATGAGTGGATTTAATTTTTGCCGAGAATTACACAAAACATTTTTAATTATGTTTTTGATACAAGCAATGGTATCTATTTTAAATATAAAACTAGGTACACATTTATGTGTCATCATATAATTAAAAATTATTTTATCTTTAATTTAAAATTATTTAATTACATGATAACATATTTAAGTGTATACTTATTTTTATACTCAAAGTGAGCACCTACAGTTTTATTGTTTTGATATAAACTTTGATCTTTTTTACTAGCTCAAATTAACTTCAGATGATCAGATCCATAGGCAGAACTAAGACTTATATCTCCTATGATTGAATTGAATTGTGATTATGTGCTAGATTCCAATAAAAAATAGTTATTGCGCAAACCACACCTTCGAAAGATAGTAAAGATATATTTTAAATTTTGTCGGCGGAGTCAATAAAATTTATAATAAAAGTATATATATGTAATTTTAGTATATAATTTAGATATAAATATAATATATTATTATGTAAATGAATAGTATATCATTTATTAATTCAAATTATATATAAAAAATATATAGAACTAATATGGCTCTAAATAAGAAGTTGTGGCTTACTTGTAATAAGAATTGTGTTCTCAGACATCAGCCAGGATTTGTTATTCTATGAGTGCATCGGAATGCTCTTGGTTATGGCCATGAAAATCCGGGAGTAGAGAATTTCATCCATCTCTTTCTCTCGGCAAGCTTCAGACAAGGATGAATCACAAGGCCAATCACCACAGCAACAAGGCTTACAGCTGCATCTTGGAGAGAAGAAAGAGCCAACACAACACAAATCAGTATGGTCGGAGGAATACACATAAGAATTGTTCCAGCTGTGTTAACGGGTATCTTGTAAGGACGAGAAGCAGCTGGATATTTCATCCTTAATCGTATAAATGCTATGAACTCCAAAATCATGCCAAAACAGTACAAAAGGTTCTCTACAGCCACAATATGCTGACTGCTCAGCCATGACAACAGAATCGCGCCAGAAGCAGAGAACAAAATTCCAATTGAGGGAGTTCCATAACGAGATCTCTTAGCAAAACACTGAGGCAACATTCCTCGATCAGCCATCCCCAAAAGTTGAAAAGAATCACTGCTCATCTCAGCCAGAAACATGCCCGCATTCGACATTGCTGCAGCCCCTTGAATCCACGTTCTCAACCAAACTCCTCCAAGCAAATTGGCGACGTCTGAAAAATAACCATCAGCCCACAACTCACGATTAAGTGGAATAGCGCCAGTACCAATAAGAAGGGGGAAGAAATACCCAAGAACAACCAAGATCAGTGCATAAAATAGAGACTTTGGGAGAGTCTTCTTTGGATTATCCACCTCTCCAGCTAATGTACTAATCGAATCCCAATAGTTTAAATTCCAGAAAAGAGTGTTCAAATACGAATTCCATTTCACGTTATGTAGATTCACCACCAGCCATCTTGAAGGCTCCAACTTTGGGATTGCCACAAATCCCATAACTACGAAAGGAAGGAGGGAAAAAACCCCTATAAGAATAGCAATCCATCCCACAATGACTAAACCTCTGTAGTTCAAGAAAGTGAGAATAACAGTCAAACCTAATGCTGAAAAGGTTCTAAGTAAACCGCCACCTAGAGCCGGAATATCTGACTTCAGGTAGTCAAGAAATAGAACTGGGTACACAGCATTATCAATGATACCACTTATCCATTTCATCCAACCTTGCTGAAACCCCCAATAGGGACCTAAGGCAGATGAAACCCAAACCACATAACCACCATTCTCAGGGAACATGGTACACATCTCAGCAGTAATTAATGCTTCAGGAATACTCCATATGAGCGGAAAGATCAAGAAGCCGAGAAGGGCTAAAAGAGGACCAGCCGCCCCTACACTATCCTCGACACCAAAAGGGCCACCAGAAACCTCATAGAAAATTAGGAAAATAAGAGGTAAAACTGATACTTTTTTAACATTATCCACTCTAAGAGAAGAAGTTTCTTCATTTATATTAAGATACTGAGCACCGTTATTGTCTAACATAGTCTCAACGGAAGCTTCCCTTTCCCTAGTCACACGTTCGCTCAATACCTGCATTCAACATAATAAAAATCAAATTTCCCCATCAATTAAAATAAACTATTGTTAGAAGATTTGTTTTCTTTTAAAAAAGTTTAGGAAGTAGAATTCCTGATTCATTTCAGATTTGAAAGATACTACTGTTAGAAGATTTGGTTCATTTTTAGAGCATAGGAAATAGAAGATCTCGTTAATTTTTGGTGAAAAGTTTTATTAAGATAGTAGATTACGAAAATTATTGTTTTTTTTTTAATTGTTCTTTTAATTCAGTTCACTTCCATTACATTACCTTAAATTGATAATATAAGTATAAATACTGGATGAATGAATAAAATGTATTAAAAATTCATTCAAATTAAAAAAAGGTCAAAAGACTTATTCCACCCATGGATTGGTGAAATCCCAAACTTATACCCGTCATTCTTGAAAAATTCAAATACTCACTCTTTTGTTATAATTCACTATTAGGATTAAACGAAAAAATATTATTTAGCTAAAAATAATAAAGAAACTAACAATGTATCATTTTTTTTCTTGGATTTAAAAATCTAATAATTTCTCTATATTTAAAATTTCAAAATTTGTCATTTTCCTTCTTGGGTTTTTTTACTCACTATTTCTGGTAATCGTTGTTATCTCTAACTACATTCTCTCTCTCTTGACCCTGATTCGATGAAGATAAATGAAGACGTTTGTTTTTGTCAAACCATAGTCGAGAGGGAGAAAAAACATGTTTGGAGGTGATGACAACTGCCAGAAGTGGTGAGAAAAGAAACCCAGGGGAAAATTGTTCCATTTCCATTGTTTGTAGTGAATTTAATGAATTTCTCATAGGCATTTATTATATTCTTTTATATGAAGTTAGATTGAATTATCTATTAAAAACTATTTTAATGGGATCAGATTATTGACAAAAATCGCCTTCATCATTAAGATTTATATACATTATATATACTTAAATGCATATCACACAATGACACCGGAAATCCAATAAAATGAATATAAGTTTGCTCATTGATCCTTTTTTATTCCATCTAAATATCACTGTTTGTGTAAAACAGAAAAAGTTTAAGGTATATATTTAACGAGGCCAAATGACTTATTTCGACCCAAAGTTAGATGTGTTCTCAAAGTCATATCTATAGAGTTTAAAAAAACCAAAATCCCACTCATGAACCAATTGTCATTAAAATTTTTTATTTGGATTAAAGATAAAATTGTTATTTTACTAATAATATTAAAAAATATATAATTTTATCTTATTTTTTTTCTCGAATTTTGAAACTCGTAATTCACCCTAACCTGAACTTTGAAAAGTAAATTCCCCCCCACCAAATCCACTGCAAACTCCAACAATGACAATAGTAGTCGTTACTATTTCCATCTTTAGCTCAGTAGAGGAGGGAGGCAGTTGACGATGTCAATGGAGATGAAGAGCTTTATCTTTGTCGACGAAGAAGAGAAGGTGACGAATCCCTCTCCTCTCTTCGTTGGGAAAGAAACGAAGATGATTCTTCTTTGTCTCTTCGTCGACGAAGATAGAAGACAATAGAGATTTGTCCTCTTCTATCTTGATTGATGAAGAGATGGAGACGAATTGTGTTTGTCTTTCTTGACAAAAAGACGGGACAGATTCGTCTTTGCCTCTTCTTCATCAACAGAGACAAAATTCTTCGTCTCTGTCAACATCATTGGCCCTCTCCCTCCTCTATGGGACTAAAGGTGGAGATGGTGGCTGCCACCATTGCTATCGTCAGAGTTTGTAACATATTTAGGAGGGAAAAGTTACTTTTCAAAGTTGAGACTAGGGTTGAATTGCAAGTTTTCAAAATTTGAGAGGGAAAAAATGAAATAAATTATATATTTTTAAATATTATTAATAAAATGATGATATTACTTTTAGTTTTAATAAAAAATTTTAATGGCAATTGGTTTATAAATCGAATTTTGAGTTTTTTAAATTTTACGAATGTATATTTGTCTTTATATTATAATTTAGATGAGAAATAGCCTTTCGGCCTATTTAATGAATATAATAAAGTTATGACCTTTAATTAAAGAAATTCTTTTTTTCATGTGGCATGAAATGCATGGTATTGAATTACACTTTGCAAATGAGTGGACAAGTCAAATCAATATAAGTACGAGTCATAAATGAATTAAATTATATGGATAATGATTTCTAGAATTCATATCTAATTTTATAGGTATGGGTTGACCAGTATGTTACCTACTAATATTAATTATTCATTAATTCTCTTTTGGTTTTATTATTTTAATATATTTATTTTATAATTTTTAATATTGTTTTTCATAAGTACATAAGTATTTTGTAGAGAAACAAAAATTTAACTCAAATTATAAAAATGTTTTCTATAGAATTAAAGAATTTTATCATTAAACACAGAATGAATATTTATAACAAAGTGTTTATTATTTATATTCTTTAAATTTGTTTTCAATACAATAAATTCTTTAATTTTAGGATAAATTTGAGTTTATTTCATATCAAAAGAAGAGAAAATATGTGAAATTTATATTGTGTGTGTTGTAAATTTAATATTAAAAAAAAAGAAGAAAGTGAATTAAAAAAAATAGTGGATGACTCGTGGGTATTCACAGGCATATCCAACCTACCTATAAAAATTTACTACCTGTAGGTACAGATAAAAAAATCTAAGATCCATATCAATTTTTACTCGGGGTATTTATAAATCCTACAAGTGATCCATTCGTTTTACTAGGGTATACCGAATAAGGACAACTTGATGACCCAAATAGCGGTGGGAGCCGCGTGACAAACCTGTGCCACGCCTGTTGAAATTGTCTTAAAATGGAACAACTTTCATTGTGTTACAATAATATTATTGGTTATGATATTGTTAAATATATTGTCATGCTTACTTACCAGTCTCCAGTGATGTAACATTTTTCCTTTCAAAATTTCCATCCATAAAAAAAAGAAAAAAGAAAAAAACATATTAGTCGTTCATTTTACACTAAAAAAGAGTTTAGGGTGTTGAACAAAAAATTATTTATTTGATCACTGTGGCAGTAAAAAAGTAAGTGAAAGTGTCTTTATAGAGTATTTTATGGAGCAGGACTCATATGCTTCTTCAATAAAAAAGGTATATAATAAAAAAATAATATTATATATACATATTTTTTTATATATAATTAAATATAAAAATAATGTGTTATAATATAATTTGATATGATATTATACTTTTATTTTAAAATTATTAAATCACATATTAATATAATGTTAAATTATGAACTTAAGAGTATTTTAAAATAATATTATATATACATATTTTTAATGATAACAAAACAGCCGGACGTGTAAGTGAAAATCAAAAGAGGTTAAGAGGATTATAATAAAAAAACAGTTAATAATACGTAATTAAAATGTCAACTTGGGCAAAAGTTATAATATCAACAAAATTATATATATATTTTAAGTATATAATTAAATATAGAAATAATATATTATTATATAATTTTAAATTAAAAATAGAATTATATTTAATAACATAACAATACATTATTTGTATACTAATTATATATTTCTCATATATAATTACTCATATAACATCTATCAGTTTCAATTGTCCTATTAAGAAAACTAATAATTGTTTTTTCGATGGGTGTGACAAAAAAATAAATAAACAAAAGAAATCCATTAACCGATAGGCGAAAATTCCCATTATTTTGCCCAATACATTTCTCTGTCTAGGCTTTTCATTGTAAATGCTGCCCTTCTTTTTATTTGAAAAACTGATATCTCTTACTTAATCTATTTCTTTCCCAATATCATTATTTTAGAAGATAAAATAGTATATTATTATTCATCAAAATTCATATATACCCTCCTATCAAAATTAATTAATTTAACTTTTTTTAATAATATTATATAATTTTAATCAACCTTTAGATTATATGAATATAGTTAAGATCTGAATTTAATATCCACTTTATTTTTATTGCTAAGACGCTAACTTAATATCTATTTTACTCTCATTCCTAGCTTTAGAACTCTAACTTTTCAAATTTATTTATATTTATATTTTCATCTAAAAATTAGTTTAAAAAAAAAAGATCAAAATCATCTTAATTCACCCACGAGGTGAAGAGCTTAGGTTTAAGTTTTCCAACGATATATTAAAATTATACTATTGAGTGACCTAATCTAATAGTTATGTTGGTTTGACCCCAAAAAGAAAATCAGACTTAGATAAGATTCCTTGTTATCAAAAAAGAAATTATCTTAATTCAAATAAGTAGTATTTCATCATATTATTTATTATATAATTGCGAACTTGAATCTCCTATTAATTAATTTAAATTAATCATTTGTTAGAATAAATTAATATATACAAATAATTAATATGTTTGGTTAATAATTAAAAATATAATACGAATAAAATTATCACCTCACTAATGAATAATTGTTTATTTTTCTTTATTTGCTTTGAAGATGATCGGTAAATTTAGCCATTAAAAAAATTGACTATGAAACTTTAACATTATTTATGATAAAATAAAATGTTTTTAATTTTTTTATCACATACATTAAATCAGTTTAAGGTTTAAAGTTGAGGTGGTTTTATTTGAATAAAATTCTTCATTATCAAAAAAAAAAAAAAGACTTTGATCTAAATAAGTAGTATTTTGTCATATTATTTATTGTTTTATTTGAATATTTGAAATTAAAATTTTAAGATAGTTTTTATGTGAAAATGAATCCTTTTGTGTTAACTTGTACATTGTTGTTTTATATTTAATTTAGTTATTAAAATAATTTATTTATGTTAAAAATATTTAGTTTTTTATATTAAATTAGCGTAAAACAAAATGCTTAGAAAGTAGATATAAATAAGGTAGATGTGTAGGTTTGAGGTAAAAAATTAAGATTATTATCTTAGTGACAAATGAATTTCTTCTTTTTTGATCTTTTCGGTTTTTGAGATTATTAGTGTTTTTAGTGGGGTATTAATTAAAATTAGCAATAATTTTTTTGTCTAAACCTTTTAAAACAAATATATAGTTGTTTTATTTTTATAAGTAAATTTAATTTTAATTCTAAGAATAATTTCTCAACTAATTACGTTACTTTGGCTAATTACGTTGAATTTGATATAAGATAAGTTATGATTCCAAGATTTAGTAACTCATGTTTCAAGAATTCAAAACATATTTAAAAATTGATAAGTTTTTATTCAAATATAGATAAGAATGAAAAGATAAGCGTAAGTGAGGATAATGGTGAGTGCAAACGGGTGATGTGTAAGATACATAGGATACGCGAGTTATATAATATAATATTATATTATAATATAATATATATTAATAATCATAATAATTTTTAAATGTATATATTATATTGTTATTTATATATAATAATAATAATAATAATAATAATATTTTTTAAATACTATAGATATATAATGCGCACACTCTCGCGCATTCTTATACACCCTACGCACTCATATGTACTCTTACATACTCATATATGCCCTTACACACCCATATGCACCCTTATACACCTATACACACTTTTATGCACTCTACGCACCCATATATGCCCTACGCGCCCCTACACACCCGCGCATACCCTTACGCACCATTCTTCGCACTTATGTTAATCTTTTTATTTCGATCTATATTATAACAAAAATTGATTATTTCGAATAAGTTTTTGAATTTTCAAATCATAACCTAACAAATATAGAATGTTCATAGGCTATCTAAAAAAAATATTTTGATATAATTAACCGAGAGAGTGATGTAATTAGCCGATAATGGTGTTATTAGAAGCAAATTTAAATTTGCTTGAAAAATAAAATTACTATAAGTTTGTCTAAAAAAGTTTAGGCAAAAAAATTGGTGCTTACTTTAATTAATAACCCCTTTTTTTAGTGATTAAAAATAGGAAAAAAGACAATTTCCCACCCCTGATGAAAAATCCAAATATCCACCCAAAGTTTAATCTGTTTGGACCCACCTACATATTTTCTGTTAGGATTAAGGGGTGAATTTATCATTTTATCAATAATATTAAATAGTTAAAATTTTATCTTAGTTTCCCCCCTTTATTTTGAAAAATTAACATTTATCCCTTAAATTAAGTTTTAAAAAATTTATTTTTCCCCTGAAATATAGCCACTTTCTCCAACGACGGTGGAGAAGTTTTCGTCTAAAGGTCGACCACCTTTAGACGACGATTGTCGTCCAGATCTGAATGACAAACGTTGTCTAGATCTAGACGATGGAGAGTCATCTATTCTGGATAACGAAGCGTCATCTAGTCTGAACAATGGAGAGTCGTCTATTCTGGACGACGTTTCATCATCTATTCTGAACGACAAACGTCATCTAGAGAATGGACGATCCTCCGTCGTCTAGTGAAGGTCAATGAGCGTCGTCCAGATTTAGACGACGCTCATCACTCTCCCTCCAACCATGTTGTCGTCGGTGGCTAGAGGGAAAGTGAAAACAAAATTAGGGATTTGGGGGGGGGGGGGGGTGAAAGTCACTTTTCAAAGTTCAGGGATGGGGGTAAAAGTTAATTTTTAAAATCGAAGAGGGAAATACGATAGAATTATATAATTTGAATGTAAATAGTAAAATAACGGTTTTATTCCTATATTTAACGATGGGTGGGTGTTTGAGTTTTTCATCAAGCGTGGATATACTTTTGAGATAAGATTAAAACTTGGATGGGAAATAGCCCTTTTCCCATTAAAAATATTAATTATGAAACGTCAATGTTATTTATGATAAAGTAAGATGTTTTTAATTTTTTATCAGAGATATTTGACTGTAGTAATTAATTCATTTTTAATATATTTTTAAATAAAAAATTTTCTTCCATAAGCAATCTCAATTATAAGAATCAAGAAATAAAGTGGAAAAAGTTTAAAAAGAGATGAAATTACCTCAACGTCCTTAGCCACATATGATGGATTATGATTAACTGTCTGAAACGGAGGTTGATCCTGTATAGTATTTTTATAGTCAATGGTTTGTTGATTCACTATTTCTCTTTCACGGGTAACCTCTTCCTCCAACGTCGGCATGCCTGGATTTGAACCTTCCATTTCTTCTCAATCAAACAGGTAAAAGAGAAACAATGAGCGAATCTCAAGGCCAATGCGCGTAAAAAGAAAGAGGATATGAGAAAATAATTTTCCTTTCTTTGGTTATTGAATTTGATTGTATTGATTTATTTATTTTTTTAAAGGGAGAGGTGCACTGCTTTTTCTATAAGGTTTTCCACGAAAGTAAACTCGTGTTTGACTTTTCATTTGTTACTTTGAATAATTTTTGAAAAATAAAAATAAGATATAAATTTTAATATTTTTTTAAGTGAAGTTTGATATATTTTAGACTTTTTTTTAACTATTTTCAATTTGGTAACTTATTAGTAACTAATTTTTTTTTTTTCAATTAGTAACTTAATTTTTTTGAAGTTACTTAAATTTTTTTAATTAGTAACTTAATTTTTTTTTTAAGTTTGATATATTTCGTAAAATAAAAATAAGATATAAATTTTTTTTAATTAATTAGTAACTTGTTTTTTATTTATATAATTAGATGGAGAATTATGAACCCATCAATTTGATAAAACTGAACAACAATGCTTGACCTCCATTAATTATAATATGTTGAAGTTCAAGTGACTAAATTTTAAAACATTTATAAGAGTTAGACTTCTTTTTTGTCAATATCAAAATGACTAAATTTTAAAACCTTCATAGAAGTTACATTGCTTTTGGTGTGAATATCAAAGTCATTGTCAAAGTGCCTAAATTTCAAAACCTTTACAGAAGTTAAACTGTTTTTGGTGTGAATATCAAAGTGAGTAAATTTCAAGTAAACTCTAATATGAACGTATTTGACACTAAAATCAAAGTCTTTGTCTTATTGGGTTAACATTATCCTCACATGAGTGGTTCTACTTCATTACTTAATTTTCTCTCTTTTAAATCTTTACCCTTTTTATGTAGCTTAAATTAGAATCACTTGGATAACGGAGTGATTCTATTTAAGCTTTCAAGAGAAAGGTCTTGCAGATTGCCCATTATGTTTCATCCTTTTTTCATGCTCTTTGTCTTGTTATAGTAAATTTGATGAAAGGCCTTAGAGGACTGTTCACAATGGCAATCCAAACATTAATTAGGGGAAAAAAAATATCTATGGTTGCAAGCTCTTTGATGTGGCTACTAATGTTGCTTCTCCTCTGGAGATGACAGATGCATATATGGTTAGATGCATCAGACTTAACTTAAAAGTGTCTATGTCTTACATTCATTTCTGAAATGCATATTTTGCATGTAAAGGCAGAGGTGAACACTTCAAGTTTGTTATTGTAAAGCAATTTTGTTGACAAATTCTACACACAAGTTTTCACTTGAAAATGAACTAAAGCCTTCTATTTATAATGGTGGCAAATCTGCAATTTTATAATTCCAATTTGGCCCAACAAATTCACATTCAGAAGCTTTGTTATACATGTATATCAAATATAATACTTTAGCCATCTTAATTTTATCTCACTAACATTTTAGCTTTTAAAATGTTATTTTTGTATTCATATAACATTTTATATTATTTTTATTATTCTTCGAAAGGTGCTAACCATCTCCAGATAATTAATTCTCCCTCTCAAAAGTTTGGTTTATTGGTATTGCTCTTTAAGTTCATCATGACGTAGCCGTGAGTCCCTTTTAGGACAATTTGAAATTGTATTATGAAACTCAATAATTATAATAAATATCTAACAATGTGTCATAGTCTCTAAACCACAATTAAAAAATACTTCATCGAACCTAATATCTCCAATTGTACGTTCCGTACAGATAATATCCTTCGTTCTCCAATCTAGATCGATTTTGAACTTATAGATCGTCAAAGTTCTAATTTCGATTCTTTACAAATTGTTGATTTAAATATTCAAAACATATTATTATGAACATCTCACATAACTTATATTATACTCTAGTCAAAAATTTTAATTTTTAATATTTATCAACATTTGCTCCAAAACTTAGATTTAGATTAAATCAACAGATATTCAAAACTTAATACTTATTGAGTTAGCGGATCTCATCTTGATTATTATTCATCTCTATACGCAAATAACATATGATCAATATGGTTCCAGTTAACTTTAAGGGTAAAATTGTCAATTAATCGGTGTTATGG
Source organism: Mangifera indica (assembly GCF_011075055.1). Taxonomy (NCBI): domain Eukaryota; kingdom Viridiplantae; phylum Streptophyta; class Magnoliopsida; order Sapindales; family Anacardiaceae; genus Mangifera; species Mangifera indica. The sequence goes on from NC_058144.1 coordinate 10,713,770, forward strand.
TTATTTTGATGGTTTTTCTGTATGTAGCTTGATGATGTTGGAAACAACAATGGTGTCGTTGATGCATTCGAGAAAAAGCCTGACTCAACTCCCCAACATTTTCATTAAGTTTTTTCTTTTTAACTTAAAGAAAAATTTGTGCCTGTTATATATATACATATATTGCTGCATAATAATCGTGTGTAATGCTTCTCTGATTCTTGAAGTATTTTTGAAGACCCGGTGCAGGCCTTGGAAGATGGGAGAGAAAGCATTTGAAGAGAAGCAGCTTTCTCCTTGAGCTGTAAATTCTCTTGGAGCATTTTTGTTCAATTAGCAATGAATGCATTTTGCAGATTGAAACTGAAATTTTTCTGATTGTAATCGAATTTTGCGGACACCTAAACTGGATTTTTGTTCAATTACTAGCGCAATGTTCTTAGTTTCAAGCATTGAAACTAGAATTTTGCAGACTATAATGGTTTACAAATTTAAAAAATTGTAATGCAAATTAATATAATGAATTAAGTTAACATATTTTACCTTGAATTTGGTAAATCAAAAAATCACATTGGTAAATTATTACTAATTTTGTTGTTTAAACTTGAATTTTTATATAAACGGTAATTTTGTATATTTAATTATATAATTATACATAAATTTTTAATTAAAATTATATTAATTTAAGATGGTGTTTTTGTTGTTATACTTAAAAAGAGTAAATAAATAATTTAATTTTAAATTAATAAAATATGTAAATATTTGAGTTTTTGAAATTTAAGTAGATGAAAGCTCACCGACGCTTGTCTTTCGTGGAAAGAGATGATAGAAAATTCTATAATGTGAACGGAGAGACTGAGAAAAGATGGCTGTTGACTGACTGACTGTTGACTGACTACTGCTGGAGAAAATGTGATGAAATTGGAAAGGCGGGCGAAAGTTAGAACAGAAGAGGGCCAGAGTTGCATTAATTTACTAGATTGACTGATTGACACTTCGAATTTCGTAATTAAATATTTATTTTAAAAACCATTAAACATTCCTATTAAAGCTATTAACCAGTTAAAATGTGTATATATGGATAGAAATATGAACAGCCTCTCTATGAACTTACACTATTTTCCATATCCCTACAGTATACTTGAATCCATATTACTAATCTTTTATATATATATATATATATATATATATATATATATATATATATAATTGAATTTAATATAAGTAGTTTGAGTTTAAAATTCAAATTGAATGAATCAAATTTAAAACAAACATTAAACTTATTTTCATTAAGTATTCTTCTCAGTGATGTCTATAAGTATCTTTTGTTGATATGGGACCATAAGGCTTTGGCTTAGTGGAGCTATATTTGGATAATGAAAGGTTGATTACAGATGTCACTTCTCCACAGACTCCACTAGGGATGGGAACGGGGAGGGGATCTCAATCCCCATCCCTGTCCCCATAGGAGATATCAATCCCCTTCTCCGACCCGTCCCCGCTACGAGGATGAAAACGATTCCCCATCCCCTTCCAGCAAAGAAAAATCTCTTCCCCATACCTGCAAAAAAATATATTCTTTTTACCTTGTAAATAAATATAAATATATTAAATAACAAAATTAAACACAAGTAAAATTAATTTATTATTTCAAATATCATAAATATAATATATTAACTTCTTTAATATGCACAACAAAAACCTAAATAAATTTGAAAAACATAAATAATTTAAAACTATAAAAATATATTAATATTTTAAATAAATATATTAATATAAAGGGACGGGGATAGGGGCGGGGAGGGAAAGGGTCGGGGCTGGGAGGGGACACATGTATCCCCATCCCCGGCCCGTCCCCAATTGCGGAGATTTTTTTGTCTCCGTCCCCGTCCCCGTCCCAGTCCCTTTCTCTGTTTCTATCGGGGAATCCCCTCCCCGTTGAGGTCGAGGAGGGTCGGGGGCCCTAAAATCGGACCCAAATTGCCATCCCTAGACTCCACCCTCAGGGAATAGGGTTGTAACTTATATTGAGTAGACATACTTTAACTTATATTTTCCTTTTTTAAGGTTTTCATTATCTTAATTTGTTTTTTTGGGAAAAACAAAGATAATTTTTCACTCAAGTTTTAGTTCAATCTCAAAATTATATTGACGATAGATGAAAAATCAAAATACTCACTCATAGATTAACTATCATCCAAATTTTCAGTTAGAAATAAAGATAAAATTATCATTTTACCTATGAACCTTAAAACTAAAAAATTTATATCATTTCTCTCCTTATTTTAAAAAACTCACATTTACCCTCATGATTAAACTTTGTAAAATTCACTTTCTCAATTTCCAAATTTCATTTGCGGTGGCTTAGGGAATTGGTCGAAAAGAAGCATAGGTCTTCTCCGATGAAGAAATACCCTTCGTTGTCCAGATCTAGAAGAAGAGACGAAAGATGATGTGTCATGTTCGAACGATTGTCCTTCATTGTCCTTCGTGGTCGAATATGAAAGATGGATAGAAAACGTCAACCATTGGCTGAAATGATAGTGGCCAGAGAAGGAAACAAATATTACGATTGAAATCTAAATTTTTTAAATTTTGAGAATGAGTTGAAGTGTTAGTTTTTAAAATCTAGGAGAGAATAATATAAATTTCAAGATTTTAAAATTTATGGATAAAGTAATGATTTTATCTCTAGCTTTAATTAAAAATTTAGATAATAATTAGTTTATTAATAGATATTTAGATTTTTTATCTATCGTAAACATAATTTTATGGTTAAATTAAAATTTGAATAAGAAATAATCTTTTTTTCCCTTTTTTGGTCATGCCTGAATTTGTGTTATTTCTCCACATTTGAAAGCAAAAGGCAAAAATGTTGATCAATGTCTTGAATGTGACAGTAGTAATTATTACTTTAGCGTCGGTGGCACTGCAGTTGTGCAGTGATTATTACTCTACTCTGACAATTCACTAGCAAATTATAAATTTTTATTCTTTAGATCATAGAACAATGACAAATTTCACCAGTACTCTTGATTATTGGAGCCAACATTTACAAACTGCTAGTATGGTTCTGAAATGCTAATCTTTGCAGCTTCAACAGGGGAACCAACATTTACAAACTGTACCCCTGACTTGGCCAATGCTCTTGGTTATATTTTCTTCTCTCCATCTGACTGCTTAAAACCAATCAATACCCATCGACCTTCCAAACTCAGACTCTCTGGAAGTCGCTGGTTGTTTGCTGAATTACTACCACCCAAATGATCATCTCCCAATTGGTGCCGAATTTGAAATCACTAGGCAATAAGTTCCATGAAAGGAACCCTCTTTCAGTATCCACCCCTAGGGGTTGAATGAGCTAAGCAAGGTTACATAGGTTGTGAATACTTTAGTGCTTGTAATATTCCTAACGTCATTAGAAATTATTTTGCAATGACAAGCAGCTCTGCCGTTGGTGATGAAGGATTTTTCGGGGGCTTTGTGCTTTTCCCATACTTTTGGAATAATATTTACATTGGCCATTGCCCTTCTCTTGGGAAAATAAATAACCAATAAAACTATATATTTAATATGTATTATTACGTCATTAAAAAAATATCGCACATAAGTTTATAAATAAGAAGATATGGCATACTTGTCATATGTAAGAGTAATGTTATATGTACATATTTTTGGTATATAATTTATGTACATAATGATGTATCATAATGTAATTAGGTAATTTTAAAACACGTGTCATCATATGATAAAAAAATATCTAATCATATGATAACATCTTATCTATGTGCATAAATTATGTATCAAAAATAGATACACATAATTTTATTGTCATATGTAATGTGTTCTCAGACATTAGCCAGGATTTGTTATTCTATTCGTGCATCAGAATTCTCTTGGGTAAGGCCACGAAGATCTGGGAGGTTAGGATTGGCACAGAATTTCATCCATCTCTTTCTCTCGGCATACTTGAGAGAAGGCTGCGTCGCAAAGCCAATCACCACAGCACCAAGGCTAAAAGCTGCAACTTTGAGTGAAGAAAAAGCCAACACAACACAAATCAGTATAGTTGGAGGAATACACATAAGAATTGATCCAGCTGTGTTAACGGGTATCTTGTAAGGACGCGAAGCAGCTGGATATTTCATCCTTAATCGTATAAATGCTATAAACTCCAAAATCATGCCAAAACAGTACAAAAAGTTCTCTGCAGCCACAATCTCCTGAAAGCTCAGCCATGACAACATAATCACACCAGAAGCAGAGAACAAAATTCCAATTGAGGGAGTTCCATAACGAGATCTCTTAGCAAAACACTGAGGCAACATTCCTCGATCAGCCATCCCCAAAAGTTGAAAAGAATCACTGCTCATCTCAGCTACAAACATGCCCACATTCGACATTGCTGCAGCCCCTTGAATCCACGATCTCAACCAAACTCCGCCAAGCAAATTGGCGACGTCTGAAAAATAACCATCAGTCCACAATTCACGATTAAGTGGAATAGCGCCAGTACCGATAAGAAGGGGGAAGAAATACGCAAGTACAACCAAGATCAGTGCATAAAATAGAGACTTTGGGAGAGTCTTCTTTGGATTATCCACTTCTCCAGCTAATGTACTAATCGAATCCCAATAGTTTAAACTCCAGAAAAGAGTGTTCAAATACAAATTCCAATTCACGTTATGTAGATTCACCACCAGCCATCTTGAAGGCTCCAACTTTGGGATTGCCACAAATCCCATAACTATGAAAGGAAGGAGGGAAAAAACCCCTAGAAGGATAGCAACCCACCCCACAATGACTAAACCTCTATAGTTCAAGAAAGTGAGAATAGCAGTCAAACCCAACGCAGAAAAGGTTCTAGGTAAACCACCACCTAGAGCCGGAATACCTGACTTCAGGTAGTCAAGAAATAGAACTGGGTACAAAGCATTATCAATGACACCACTTAGCCATTTCATCCAACCTTGCTGAAACCCCCAATAGGGACCTAAGGCAGATGAAACCCAAGCCACATAACCACCATTCTCAGGGAACATGGTACCCATCTCAGCAGTAATTAATGCTTCAGGAATACTCCATATGAGCGGAAAGATCAAGAAGCCGAGAAGGGCTAAAAGAGGACCAGCTGCCCCTACACTATCCTCGGCACCAAAAGGGCCCCCAGAAACCTCATAGAAAATTAGGAAAATAAGAGGTAAAACTGATATTTTTTTAACATTATCCACTCTAGGAGAAGAAGGTTCTTCATTTATATTAAGATACTGAGCACCATTATTGTCTAACACAGTCTCAACGGAAGCTTCTCTTTCCCTAGTCACACGTTCGCTCAAAACCTGCTTTCAGCATAATAAAAATCAAATTTCCCCGTCAATTAAAAGATACTATCGTTAGAAGATTTGGTTCCTTTTTAGAGTATAGGAAATAGAAGATCTCATTAATTTAGGGTGGAAAGCTTGGTAGATTGCGAAAATTAATGTTTTATTTTATTGTTCTTTTAATTCAGTTCACTTCCCTCACATTACCTTAAATTGATAATATAAGAATAAAATTTGGATGAATGGATAAAACATGTTAAAATTTTATTCAAATAAAAAAAGGATAAAAGACTTATTCTCACCCCTGGTTTGGTGAAATCTTGAACTTATACCCTTCATCTTTAAAAAACTCAAACACTCATATTTCTATTAAAATTCATTGATAGAATTAAGAGTAAAAATATTATTTAGCTAAAAATATAAAAAAAAAAGTAAAAATTTCTTACATTTCCCTATTTAGGTTTAAAAATCGAATAATTTCTCTTCACCTAAAGTTTGAAAATTGGTTATTTCTCCCTTGGGGCTTTTTTCCTCAGCACTTCTAGTGGCCGTCACTGTCTACAACCGTGTTCTCTCTCCCTCCTGACCTCGATTAGACAAAAACGTTTCGTATTCATTAGACTAGGGTTAAGAGTGAAAGAGGACATGAAAGGAGATGGGACGATCATTGGAAGTGTTGAGGAAAAAAACTTAACAAGAAATTATCACTTTTTAAATTTTAGGTGAAAAAATTATTAAATTTTTAAACCTAGGAGAAAAATGTGATAAACTTTTTTAGTTTTTTTTTAATGTTTTTAATTAAATAACATTTTTACTCTTGACCCTAAAAGTGAATTTTAACAGAAAAATAAGTATTTGAGTTTTTAAAAGTTGACGGATATGAGTTTGAGATTTCACCAAACCTTTGGTGGGAATAAGTCTTTTGGCCAATAAAAGCACAACCATTGCATGGTAGCACAACCAAGGTTCTGATTTTTTTTTTTTTCAAATTTGTTCACAAGTGTTTTTTGGAGTTGTCTATAAAATTGTCGGAGATTTGCCAAAGTTTCTTAAGCTTGCTATAGATTTGCACCCTTCACGCACCCTTTCCAAATTTGCCACACCCTTCCACGCACCCGCACCCGTTCTTGCACCCCTTCACGCATCCTTTCCAAATTATCGCACCCTTTCACGCACCCGCATCCGTTTTCACAGCACTTCACGCACCCTTTCCAAATTTGTTGCACCCTTTTACGCACCCGCACCTATTCCCACACCCCTTCACCCACCCTTTCCAAATCATTGTACCCTTTTAAACACCTGCACTCGTTCCCGCACCCCTACACACACCCTTTCCAAATTTGTTGCACCCTTTCAAGCATCCGCACCTGTAACCCTTCACAAACCATTTCCAAATTTGCCGCACCCGTTCCTGCACCCCTTCAAGCACCCTTTCCAAATTTGTCGTACCCTTCCAGGCACCCGCACCCTTTCCAAATTGCCACACCCTTTCACGCACCCGCACCCGCACCCGCACCCGTTCTTACACCCCTTCAAGCACCTGCACCCGTTCCCGCACCCCTTCACGCACCCTTTCCAAATTGTCACACCCTTTCACACACCCGCAACCCTTCCACGCATCATTTCGCACATTTTCTTACCCATTCAAAAAAAGCGCACCGTTTTCAGAAAACGCTCGGTATATCCATCATTTTATAATTATATAAATGTATATAAAAATCAATTATTATATAAAAAATTAATATGTTTTTCATCTGTAAATATTATTCGTTACAGAAAAATTAAATTTAATACATATCATCTGAAATATAAGAGATTAATACTGTGAAAGCTACTGTAAAAGCTGAGCAATTAGAAGAGGAATATTTTTAGAATGAAAAATATGATTTACTTAAAAAGGTAAAAGTTAAGAATTCATACCGAAAAAGGTTTACGCGGTAAACTAGTTGCCTATTTTAATTTATTTCCCCAAAAAAATAGTTAATAATTTGTAATTAAAATGTCAACTTGGGCAAAAGTTATAATATCAAAAAAATACTATAAACATATATTTTTTAAGTATATAATTAAATATACAAATGATATATTATTATATAATTAAATATTTTAAATTAAAAATAAAATTATACTTAATCTTTATATATATATATATATATATATATATATATATATAGAGAGAGAGAGAGAGAGAGAGAGAGAGAGAGAGAGAGAGAGAGAGAGGTAATAGTGCTCTATAATATTTACCAGTTCAAATCATCGTATTAAAAAAATTAATAATTTTTTTTTTCCAATGAGCGTGACAAAAATAAAATAAAAGAAATCCATTAACCGATAGGTGAATATTCTCATTATTTTGCCCAATACATCTCTCCATCCAGGCTTTTCATTGTAATGGTTGCCTTTTTTTAAATTGAAAAACTGGCATCTTTTACTTAATCGATTTCTTTCCCAATATTATTATTATTCTTATTATTATAGAGGATAAAATAGTGTATTATTATTATTCACCTAAATTCATATATGTCAATCATATCAAAATTAATTAATTTAACTTTTTTTAAATAATGTTATACAATCCTAATCACCTTTTATATTTATACGGGTTTAACAAACACCCTAATTTAATCTCTATTTTATTTTTATTCTCAAGACTCTTAAAATCATCTTAATTCGCCCCTAAGGTAGAGAGTTTGGATTTAAATCCTTTAACGATATATCAAAATTATACTGTTGATTAATCTAGTATAGTAGTTATGTTGGTTTGACTCCAAAAAGATAGTAAGACTCGTATAAAATTTCTTGTTACCAAAAAAGAAATCATCTTAATTCAAATAAGTAGTATTTGATCATATTATTTATTATATATTTGTGAACTTGAATCTCTTATTAATTAATTTAAATTAATAATGAGTTAGAATAAATTAATATATACAAATAATTAATATATTTGATTAATAATAAAAAATATAATACAAATAAAATTATATCCTTAGTAACGAATGACTGTTTCTTTTTCTTTATTTGCTTGGGAGATTATTGGTACATTTAGTCATTAAAAATATTAACTATAAAACTTCAACGTTATTTATGATAAAATAAGATGTTTTTAATTTTTTATCGTAGATATTTGATTGGTCTAAGGTTTAAAGTTGGAGTGGTTGATTTGAATAAAATTTTTTGTTATTAAAAAAATTATTTTAATTCAAATAAATAGTATTTTATTATATTATTTATTGTTTTGTTTGAAGATTTGAAATTAAACTTTTAATATAGTTTTTATGGGTTGGCTAATTTTTTTGTGTTAACTCGTGAATTATTGTTTTGTAGTTAATTTAATTATTAAAATAATTTATTTATATTAAAAAATATCTAGTTTTTTATATTAAATTAGCGTAAAACAGAATGCTTAGAAAGCAGATATAAGTATGGTGGATGGATAAGTTTCAGGTAAAAAATTAAGATTATTATCTTAGTAACAAATGAATTTTTATTTCTTTTTTTGGTTTTTGAAATTATCAGTATCTTTAGTGATTAAAAATATTAACTATGAAACGCCAACATTAATTATGATAAAATAAGGTATTTGACTGGATTAATTAATTTATTTTTAATGTATATTTAAATAAAAAATTTCTTCAATAAAAGATCTTAGTTATAAGAATCAAGAAATAAACCTCCACAGTATTTCTGCAGTCAACGGTCCGTTGATTCGCTATTTCTCGCTCACCAGAAACCTCCGCCTCCGGTGCAGGCATGCCTAGATCTGAGCCTTCCGTTTCTTCTCAATCACAAGGAAATGGAAAAATCAGAACAAAAAAAGAAAAAGTAGGTAAAAGAAATGCGACGAGTGAATCTCGCATATATATGCGCGTAAAAAGATAGAGGATCTGAGAAAATAATAGTTAATTGTGTTCAGGAGAACTCACATAAATTTTGCTACTTGTCGATATTTGATTGTATTGATTTATTTATTTTTTATAAGGGAAGTATTGGATACATCAACATGAGGTGCACTGGTTTCTCTCGAAGTTTTTCCACGAAAGGAATCTCGTGTTTGACTTTTCCACGACATAAGGCGTTGCATAAGGTGGATTTTCCACCACATGGCAGACCAATTGGATATTTGTGTGAAAATGCAATCAATGATTTGATGGCTTCCCACATGTGAATATAATTCTCTCACGGCCGAAGGACTATTTCTTAACCAAAGTATATTGTTTTTTCAAGCTTCTTTTCGTTAATTTTTAAAATTTTTTTTACCTATTTACAAACAGTTAAAATTAATGATTTTAAAAAAAAAATAATCATTTTATCTATAATATTAAAAATAAACTTAAATTTGATTTCATTTTTTCTTTAAACCCTAAAAACTAATAATTTTTTCCAACTTAAATTTTCAAAAATAGTATTTTTTCCCTAGGGTTTCCAAGTTTTCAAATTCAATTTTTTGGTGACGTTTTCTCCTTTCTGGGGACGACGACGACGACAAAGAGAACCACCAAAAGGAGGTCGCACTGGAGAGAAAGAGACCCAAGTTTTCAGATATATTTTAATATTAATTATCTTTCCACTATATTGTTCTTTTATTTATATATTACAAATACAGATATCTGAATTATGATATTATCCTGTTTATAAAATACAAACGATAGATATTTTAATTTATATTATTCTTCTATTTAATTTTTTATTTATAATTGTATCCGATTTGTAATCTGAAGTTTGTAAAATCATTAGAATATATATATACACACCCAAAGTCCCAAGTTTCAGTAAAGTATTTATTTTATAATAATTATATCACATTTGCAATCTGAAATTTGTATAAATAGTGCAAAATATGGTTTTGAAGTCCAAAATATAATCAGAATACATATTATAATATTCTGAATACTAATTACAAAACTAGAAGTTTTATACATATAAGATAATATATAGACCTGAAGTTTCCAAAAATTAATCTCAATATTTTCTATATAAAATCAGTTGTTTTGTAAATATGAAAAAATATTTAAACCTGAAGTTTCAATATTAACTCATATATATTGTTTACAAAATCAGAAGTTTTGTAAATATGACAATATTTGAATCTGAAGTTCATAAAATTTGATGGATAATATCAAATGGTTTTTTACACAACTCTCCACCTTGAATATATAAGCCTTGAAAACTTGATTAAATAAAATGTCTCAGAAGGACAAATATAAAACAATTATTTTTCTGTCATCACATCCTTAAAGGATTGTAAGCCGAATATATGGGTATAATAATAGATCCATTAAATTTGTGAAGAAATTTGAAAGATAAATTTGAACATCAGATTCAATAATACTTCTAATGGCTCTGTAATTTAGTATAACTTTACAATGTTCAAAATTTTTCCCTGATTGAGATAATGTGGAAGAGAAAATATTCTCCACCTTTTATTTATTTATTTTTTATAATAATATGCTCATATAGTAGCAATATCGAGAAAAGAAATTTTGAATTAATATTTTCTTATTAATGAAAAACCATCAAACTCTCCCTACAAGTATTGCATTGTTCTCTGAAGTGAACGCAACTACCAGAAGTAGTTATCATAGGTGTGAGTAAGATCATAGATGAAATAATTTTTGATCCAAAGATGGTTATAATAGAAAATCTCGATCATACCATCAAAAGTGGATTAAAACTGAAACAAAATAAAAAATAATGTAGAGTAAATCACAAAACAATAGAGATAATCATAAATGTCACTGGTTGTGTTCTTATAGTACACACAATATTGGGTGAATCTATATTAAGTATCCATAAGAATTAAATTTTTGATGATTTAAATCTAGTCGATCTAATGAAACTTGATGTTTCAAAACTTCTTTCAAGAATAAAATATGGGTCACTTGAATAATAACATGAATGCTCAAGATTTTTATAATTAAATTTCATCATATATAATTATTTTGGAGTTATGAATATTATTTTATGTTTTATTATTATCTTCTCCTTCATTTCAATATTTTGTGTACATTATAACAAACGTAATTTTTAAATGAAAGGAAATAGATTTCAAAATTGAAGCCTTAACTTCAAAAACTAATAATGGAGACATGTTTGGTGGATAGTGCAACAACACACACAATTTTCAAGGAAAAAAAATTTCTTAACTTTAACATCAATTGAAAGTAAAGTAAATACTATATCAAAATCAATAAATCTGATTGAAGGCTCTAAAAGAGCCACAACTTTGTTAAAAAATAAGACCAAATTAAATATCAATGATGCATTATATTCATGTAGTTTTAAAGATATAAGAAATAATGGTTATCGTATTGAAACCGTGAGTGAAAATGGTACAAAATTTATCTGTATAACTGGTGATGCCTCTGAAAGAAGGTTTATACTAGAAAAATTATCCACTTTATCATCTGAATTGTATTATACAATCATAAAGACAATTGAAACCTACACAGTATTGAACCAGAAGTTCTTTGATCTAGAAGTCTTTATGTTTTGACATGACCATCTAGGTTACCCAAAATCTACAATGATGTATAAAATTATTGAAAATTCACATGGACATACATTAAAGAATCACAACATTTTATTATCTAGTAAAAAATTCGGCACTACCTATTCTAAAAACAAATTAATAATAAAACCATTTCCCTCCAAAATTACAGTTGAATCTCTATCATTCCTACTTAAAATGTTATTTTCGCTAAACTGTTAATACAAATTATCAAATAGTCATTTCGTTATTTTATGGTCTTAAATTTACATACAAAATATTTGATGATTAATGCATGTCTATGGGGATTGATGTTGAACATCCAGTCCTGCATATCTACACTCAAAATGTATTCGAACTATGATTGATCAATCTATTGCACACCAGAAGCATGGTAGACCTTTTGGATCAAAGGACACTGTTCCTAAAAAAAAAAAAAAGGCAAATAATTAAACATATATAAATCATAATAATCCTAAAATAAATGAAAAATATACACTCTCTAATATTCCTCCAAAAGAGGTTATGATCCTTGAAGAGATTCAAACCCCTAAGGTGGCACAAACTCTTGAAGAATATGAAAATGAAAATAATGAAATATCTTTAAATTATACTTATATACGAAAGATGTGGAACCGTGAAATGATTAACATTAATGAGATATTCTCATTTGCAATAGCTACTGAAATTATGAATGATGATGATTTTGATTCATTTACTGTAGACAAGTGTAGATAAATATATGATTGGGCTAAATATGAAGAAGTCATTCAAACAAAATTAACTGTTTTAGCAAAACGTTAAGTTTTTGGGTATGCAGTTCCAACATCTCAGGACATACACCCCGTTGGATACAAATGAGTATTTGTGAGAAAAAAATGAGAAAAATAAGACTACTAGATATAAAGTCAGACTTGTAGCCCAAGACTTTCCCAAAGGCCAGGTACAGACTTTAATGAAACAAATGCACTTGTAATGGATATAATTGTATTCAAATATTTAGTCAGTTTAATAGTCTCTGAAGGATTGGATATACGTCTAATGGACGTAGCTATTGCTTATTTATATAGAAACTTAGATATTGAAATTTATTTGAAACTTCCCAAAGGATAGAAATTGTCTGAAGTAAAAAGGGTTAATTTAAGCGGCATGTACTCAATTAAATTATAAAGATTATTATACGGATTAAAACAATCCAAATGAATGTGGTACAATCACCTTAATGAATATTTAAAAAAAGAGGACTATGCAAATGCCCTATATGCCCATATGTTTTTATCAAAATGTTAGAATCAAGATTTGTTATTATAACAATTTATGTTAATAATATGAATTTAATTAGGACTCCTTAAAAGCTTTAAAAAACTACTAAATATCTGAAAAAAGAATTTGAAATGAAAGATTTGGAAAAAATAAAATATTGTCTCGACTTACAGATCGAGCACAATTCAAATGGAATACTTATCCATCAATTAGCATATATTGAAAAATTATTAAAATATTTTAATATGGATAAAGCTCATCTTTTGAGCACCCCAATAGTTGTTCTATTTCTCAATCCGAAAAATGACTCATTTCATCCTAAAGGAGAAGATGAAAAGATACTTGGCCTAAAGTACCGTATTTTAATATCATTGGAGTTTTATTATATTTGGTTCAATGTACTAGACTGGATATATCCTTCAGAGTCAATTTATTAGTCTGGTTAGCTCTGCACCAAACCGTCATCACTGGAATTGAATCAAATATATACTTCGTTATCTATGTGAGACTAGAGATTTAAGATTATTCTATTTCATTAACTCCCCTAAAAATCCTAATTTGGTTGGATATACAAATGTTGGTTATCTTTCTAACCCTCATAAAACTCGCTCACAGATGGATTATATTTTTACTTATAATGACACAGTAATATCCTAGAGCTCCACTAAACAAACTTTGGTTGTTATGTCTTCAAATCATTCAAAGATTCTAGCTCTCCATGAAGTTAACCAAAAATTCATATGGTTACGATTTGTCATCCATCATATCTAGAATACATGCAGTTTTTTTTCTATAATAGACATTCTTTTCATATTATATGAAGACAATATAACATGTTTTGCCCAAATTAGAGATGGATATATTAAAAAAAATAGAACCAAACATATCTCATCAAAGTTATTTTACACTCATGAGCTCCCACAGAGTAGAAAGTTTGATGTTAAACAAATATGATGTAACATCATTCTTGAGAAGTACTATCCTCAAGAGGAAAAATGTTACTAATTAATATCTAGGAGCGTAAGAAAAAAACTTTAAAATAAACTCGTCACTAAAAGAGTTCAGAAATTGTTCTGTGAAAACTGAAAATTCGAAAGTAAACAAAAAATGTATATATCACATATAAAAACTCATTTGAAAACATATGAACACATGGAGTAATCATGTACATACCCTAAGATGCAATTGTACAACTATCTAAAAATTATACTTGAAGAAGGCCAAAAATTAACAATATCATACGACCATATGAATGTAATATAAAACATAGATAGACTATTCCAGCCTAGATCTATCCTTACTGATTTGACTCTGCCTTATAGTTATCTCGATCACCTGTACCTGCAATCATGAAAGGAAAGGAAGTGGGGGATAAGAACACTTAGTAAAGAGAAAGAAATAAGTAAATTATCTTCTTTCCTGTTCTTGATCACATACGGGACTTAATCTCACGTAATAACCTCCTCAGGGAATCGAGAGAATAGTTTGGGTCATCTTTTATTATTTGGGTCACACTTTGTCTCATCTGGTGTCTATCTGATACTTTTTAGAAGTTGATTACAAGGATTTGATACTTGTCTAGGCTCGGGGTCTTTTTTTTTCTCACTATACTATCTCAGAATTTGAACTATGTTCTACTACAAGCATGCTCTACTGCGAATGGACCCTATTGCAGGTCTATGTCTTACTATAGATGTGTCTTTGTCTTACTATAGATGTGTCCTACTACGGATGTGTCTTACTGTAGACGGTGTAGCATAAAGTACCTCTTTATAATTTGTAGCATGCATGCATTATCTCTTATTAATCTTGCTTCTATCTAAAACTGAAACTCATGCTCGGGCCTTTTCTTTCTCTTTAGGCACGTGGGATACTATTGAGTATCTATAATCCATCAGACCATATTCTTAGGACGACCCTTGAATCATGAGCCTTAAATTTCCTTTCTTTCATTTTTTTTCTCTCCTTTCTTTAATTTCCTTTCCTTTCTTTATGTTCTTCCATTCCAAAAATTGTAATTATTGTTCATTTGACAAAATAGTCTTTTTGTTCAAGCAATTTAATGGTCCAAATGGTCTCCAAATCATACAAACTATATATCATTGAAAAGAAGATTTAAAGAGTTTTCCAATAAGTTATAACAACGCTCATGATTCATCAGATAAGACAATCAAAATGTAGGACAAAATCAATGGTAAAACTATAAATATTTTTTAACTCTCTGTTATGAACAAAATCACATACATAGATGCCCCAAATGGCAAAACAATATTTCTCAACTTCATAACTGCTTAACCACATCATTTAACTCAACTCAATCAAACATATATGCCTATTTATATATATATATATATCCTTACGTTCCTTGTCATGGCAACATATATATATATGTGTGTGTGTGTGTGTGTGTGTGTATGTATATTTATATCTTTCTTTTTTGCTTCCAGCCATGACCAATGCATCCATATAACACAATATCATCATTTATAACATAGAGTAAAGGAACTAAAAACATAAAACATGAAACATAGAGTCTATTTAACAACTTAGGGGAAACAAAAAATGATTCCACTTACCTTGCTTAAAGCCAACACTTGCCAAACTTGCGCCCTCCTATTTGCCTTACTTATTTTCTCACTAAGAACCACCTTAAATCACAACAAAACACACTAACATATTCATATAACATACTCTAATATATAAACATAGGTAAAGGAAAAAGAATGAGATCTTTTGGTTACTACGACCTCCAAAGTGTTTTCTCTCCTTTTCTTTCCTTAATTTTTCTTCCAAAACCCTTTCAAATCATCTACTTTTCTTCAAAAATAAAAAAGAAGCATGAAGAAGACTGCCTTCTCGCCAAGTTTCTAGAAGGGACAGGAGAAGGAGATGCAAAATGCATAAAAATCCTTTTTTTTATCTTTTATCCATTTATATATACGCATACACTTGAACATATATATTTAAGATTGGAAATGTATTGAAGTAGGGCCAAAAAACATAAATCCCTCTGTAACATATCTAGGAGTATTATATACGATCCACTGAGAATCTTGTAGATTTGTTCACCAAGATATTATCGATATCAACGTTTGAAAAATTAGTGTATAACATCGGTATGCGACAGCTTAACAAGCAACCGAATTAATCTCACTATAAAGAGGGGAAGCAAATTTTTTAAATTGATTATATTTTGGATAAAATATACACTGTACTTTTTTTTTTCACTAAAGTTTGTCTCATTGGGTTTTCCTAGTAAGGTTTTTAATGAGATAGTTTTAGCATATCTATTTTACAGGACATTAAATAATTATATTTCTTTACTTTAGTTTTTATCTCATTGGGTTTTTCTTTAATAAAATTAATGTAATTATCTGTAAGTAATAAAAATATAAGAAAAGGTGTTATGTAAGGTGGATTTTTCTACCACATGAAAGACAAATTGGAAACTTGTGTGGGAATACATTCAATAATTTGGTGGCTTCCCACATATGAATGTAATTTTCTCACCCAACAATGACTTGAGCCCTTTGGGTAGGCAATATTGACTTTGGGTCTTGGAAAATTGCTTTATCTCATGGACAAGAGGCGGCAAAACTGGCATAACTATCCCCTCCTATCTATATATTGTTTGTTAATTCGTCTTTAGCCTTTGATCTTTCCTTCGTTTTTCTTTCAATTCTCCTTTTAGTTATATAAATTTTATATTAGATACAAATTTTAATATATTTTTAAGTGAAGTTTGATAAAATATTAGAGATAAAATAATTATTTATTAAAAAAATTAAAATCTCCGTCAATTTAATTTTTCAAATTATCAACAATAATATATATATATACATATGTTATTGTTTTTATAATACTATCAGCTCAAATCATGATTATAATAGCAACAAACTTTTGAAGTATTACACATGGTGTATTTTTTCACCACGTGAGAACGACTCTGGCCAAAAAGATAATGTGATTAGATTAAATGCTTTTGGAAATTAGCTTTGGAAAATGGCCATCTCATTGACCAAAGGGACAAATTTTAATTCATGCCTCTCAAGTTCTATTTTCATTATTCTGCTTTCACTTTTATTCAACTTACATCTACTTCATTCATATTTTTCTTCTCCTTAAATTTTACTTTAATTATAAAATCTTTTATAATTACAAATCGAATATATAGATATAATGATAAATCTATTAAATTTATGAAAAAATTTAAAAGATAAAATTTAAACATCAGATTTATAATACTCCCAATGGGTTTATGATTTAATATAACTTTACAATATTCAGAATTTTTCCCTAATTAAAGTAATGTGGAATAGAAAATGTTTTTCACCTTTCATTTTTATAATATGCTTCTACAGTAGCAATATCAGAAAAAAATTTCTGAATTAATGTTATATTTTCTCATTAATAAAAAAACCATTAAACTCATCCCACAAACATTGCATCATTCCCTGAAAAGAACACAACTACTAGTAATAATTATCATAAGTCTGAGTAAAGTCATAGATGAAAAAATTTCGACCCAAAGATAGTTATAATAAAATAAAAAATAATGCAGAGTAAACCACAAAACAATAAGTGTGATTGTAAATGTCATCGGTTGCAACCTATACTACACACAAAAACATTTGGGGGATCTATATTAAACATTCATATAATATAATTAAATTTATTAATGATTTAGACCCTGTCGATCTAATGAATTTTGATATTTCAAAACTTCTTTCAAAAATAAAATTATAGATGACTTGACTAATGACATGAATGCGCAAGATTTGTATAATTAAAATCTATCATACATAATTATTTTGAAGTCATGAGTATTATTTTGTGTTTTGTTCTCATGTTTTCCTTCCTTTCACTATTTTGTTTATATTATGACTAACATAATTTTTAAAATGAAAAAAAATGGACTCCAAAAATTAAAATATTGACTTCAAAAGCTGACGATGGAGACATGTGTTTGGTAGATAATGCAACAAAAAACACAATTTTTGAGAAAAAAATTTTCTTAACTTTAGTACCGATTGAAACTAAAGTAAACATTATATCATGATTAATAAATTTGAATGAAGACTTCAGAAAAGCCATAATGTTGTTGAAAAATGAGACTAAATTAAGTATCAATGGTACATTATATTCAAGTAGATTCTGAAAAAATCTACTTATTTTTAAAGATATAAGAAATAATAGTTTTCACATTGAAACAATGAGTGAAAATGATGCAAAATTCATACGTATAACTGATATTGCCTCTAGAAAAAGCCTTATACGAGAAAAGTCATCTACTTTATCATCTAGAGTATATTATATAATCATAAATGCAATTAAAATCTATGAAGTATCGAGTAAAAACTTCTCTAATCCAAATGTATTTATGTTTTGGCATAACCGTTTAGGTCACCTAAGATCTACAGTGATGCATAGGATTATTAAAAATTCATATGGACATACATTAAAGAATCATAAGATTTTATTGTCTAATGAAAAATTCTGCATCACTTGTTCACAAGGCAAATTAGTAATCAAACCATCTCCCTCCAAAGTTAGAGTTGAATCTCTATCATTCCTACAAATAATTCAAACGGATATATTTGCACCCATTCATCCATCAAATGTGCATTTCGTTATTTTATGGTTTTAATTGATGCATCTGCATAATGGTCTCATGTGTATTTATTGCCAATTCGAAATGTTGGTTTTGCTAAACTGTTAATACAAATGATTAAATTAAAGACACATTTCTTATATTATTCGATCAAGTTAATATGGCTAAATAATGCAATTTACATTCAATATATTTGATAATTATTACATGTCTATGGGGATTGATGTTGAATATCCAATCTCATATGTCCACACTCAGAATAGATTAGTTGAGTCTCTTATCAAACGACTCTAGGTAATTATATTTATTTTATTACTAAGAACTCAATTATCAATTTCTATGTGGGAACATGTTATATTACATACTGCAGCGTTAATTCGCTTGTGACCTTCTTTTTATCATCAATATTCTCTTTTAAAATTGGTTCTTGGTCACCAACCTAATATATTTCATTTGATGATATTTGATTACGTTGTATATGTCTCTATTATGTCTTCTCAATACATAAGAATGAGATCCCAATGTCGTTTAAAAATTTATATTGGATATAATTCACTATTTAATATCAAGTATCTAGAACCATTAACATGTAATCTTTTTACTGCACGATTTATAGATTGTCACTTTGATAAGACAATATTCCCACTTTTGGAAAAAAAGAAAATGTTTCTTAAAGTTAGACATGAAGAGGCTATAATCCCTAAGGAAACTCAAGTCTTTAAAGTGGCACAAACCCTTGAAGAACAAGAAAATGAGAACGTTGAAATATCTTTAAACTATGCTTATACACACAAGATGTGAAATCGTGAAACAGTTAACATTGATGATGTATTATCATTTGCAATAGCTATTGAAATTATGAATGATGATGACTTTGGACCACATATTGTAGACAAGTACAAACAAAGACATGATTGACTTAAATAAGAAGAAGTAATTCAAACAAAATTAGTTTATTTAGCAAAACGCTAAGTGTTTGGGTATGTAATTGCAACACCTAAGGACGTACAACCTGTTAGATATAAATAGGTATTTATAAGAAAAAAAAAAAAGGAGAACAATGAGATCACTAAATATAAAGCAAGACTTGTAGCCAAAGGCCTTTCCCAAAGGTTAGGTATAGACTTTGATGAAACATATGCACCTGTGATGGATATAATCACATTTAAATATTTAATCAGCTTAACTGTCTTTGAAAGACTGGATATACATCTAATAGACATAGTTACTACTGATTTGTATAGAAATTTGAATACTGAAATTAATATGAAACTCCTTAAAGAATTTAAATTACCTAAAGCAAAATGGGCAATCCAAGAGACATGTACTCAATTAAATTACAAAGATCATTATACAGATTAAAACAATTTTGGTACAATCGTTTTAGTGAATATTTGAAAAAAAGGGTTATGTAAATGACTATATATGTCCATGTGTCTTTATCAAAAGGTCAAAATTAGGATTTACTATTATAACAGTTTATATTGATGACATAAATTTAATTGGGACTCTTAAATAACTCTAAAAAATTATTGAATATCTAAAAAAAGAATTTAAGATGAAGGATTTGGAAAAAACAAAACATTGTCTTGGCCTACAGATTGAGTACAATTCAAATGAAATACTTATTCATCAATCAATGTATATTGAAAAATTGTTAAAACGCTTTAATATGGATAAGTTTTATCCTTTGAGCACCCCAATGGTTGTTCAATCTTTTGATTTAAAAAAAGATTTATTTTGTCATAAAGAAAAAAATAAAAAGATACTCGTCTCGAAATATTGTATTTTAATACCATTAGAGCCCTATTATATTTGGCTCAACGCACTAGATCGAATATATCATTTGTAATCAATTTATTGGCCTAATTTAGCTCTGCACCAACCCATCACCACTAAAATGGAATCAAACATATACTCCGTTACCTATGTGAAACTAGAGATTTAATATTACTCTATTCTCTCAAATCCCTTAAAAATCCTAGTTTGGTTGAATATATAGATATTTGTTATCTTTCTAACCCACATAAAGCCTGTTTATAGACATGATATGTTTTTACTTATAATGACACAATAATATCATGATACTCCACCAAACAGATTTTAGTTGTAACATCTTCAAATCATTCAGAGATAATAGCTCAAGTTAGCTGAGAATGCATATGGTTACGATTTGTCATCTATCACATTTGAAATACATATAGTCTTCCTTTCACAATAGACAGTTCTTTCATATTATATGAAGATAATGCCAAATGTATTGCCCAAATTAGGGGAGAATATATTAAAGAGACAAAATCAAACATATCTCATCGAAGTTCTTTTAGACTCATGAGCTCCAACAGAGCCAAAAGATTTATATCAAACAAATACGATCCAGTAAGACTCTTGCAGATTTGTTTACCAAGACATTACCGATATCAATATTTGAAAAGTTAGTGTATAACATGGGTATGCAACAACTCAATAGGCAACCAAATTAATGTTACTACAAAGAGGGAGAACATTTATCAGGTGGAGCATTTATCAGGGGGAGAAAATTTTTGAAATTTATCACATATTGAACAAAATGTGTACTATACTCTTTTCTCTTAACTAGGTTTTATTCTACTGAATTTTCCTAATAAGATTTTTAATAAGGGAGTTTAAGTACGTCTAATCTCATTTTATAGGGCATTAAATAATTACGTCCCTCTGTTTTAGTTTTTATCCCATCGGGTTTTTTTAACAGAGTTAATATAATTATTTGTAAGTAGTGAAAATTTAAGAGAGAGTATTATGTATAGTGGATCCACGACATGAGAAAGACTTTGGCCAAAAAGATAAAGTGAAATACATTAAATACCCTTGGAAATTAGCTTTAGAAAATGACCTCTGATTGACTGGAAGGGCAACAAGAACTTCTATAAATATCCCCCCTCTCTTCCTTTGTAAGATGCACTTAATGAATAATTTTAATTCATGCCTCCCAAGTCCTCTTTTCATAAGTTTTACTTCAATTATAAAATCTATTACTTATAATTCTTTATCACATCTATTATATGAAGTTGCTGATTTGTGCAGAGTAAGAGAGTTTTTGAATCATCAAGGTAAGAAATTAAGCATGACAGTTTTCAGAGTGTAGTCCAACTTTTCTTTTCTTTTTATGATACGTGTTTGAAAATATTTTTTAAAAGAAAATTTTCATTTGATATATTTAGAAATCTTAAAACACATTTTGTCTCACATTCTTACCCAACTTCACAGTGGCACTTGCATAGAAGGATTTTTAGAAATGAGCATTTATTTTTGTATTTTAATTTTAATGCACGTAACCAAAAGTGTGAAAGAGAATAAGAAAGAGTGGCTTTCTGGAAAGACTCCTCTTTCATTTATTCTTGTTTAACTAATATTATATGTATTTATTTTTAATATATAATTTATATATAAAATAATAAATTATTATATAATTAAATAATTTTAAATTATATATTATTATATGATAAAATAATTCTCAATTATATACCTATATATTATATACTAAAAATAAATACATATAATTTTATTGCTTCGGATTCTCAAAAGTTGAACCTCAATTCTTAACAGTGGGCTCCCATACTGCACGAATATGCAAATCTATCTATATGGTATCTCATAATCTTATCCTCAGAAAAATATCTGTTTTTTATTAAATCAACTTCTCTTTATGCCATAAAAGGTAAAATAGCCCAAATCATTATTTCCCACCCAAGGTTTGTTGCAAAAAATTATCACTTCTAAGTTTAAACAGCTAATTTTTTGAGCTAATTTAAACAACTAATAGCCTAATAACATGATTATCATCGTCACCTACACTAATGTCGTCTTATGACATTCAACAGAAGTATTCAATATATCTACTATGTGATATAATTGTTCAAGTTATATTACGTCCGTAAAGAAAAATTTGATGGTTCAGTTTGTATTAAGTGAGTTATCTAGATAATTCATATACATACTTTATATTATTGTAAATATATTTTAAATATTTTTTGAATTATTGTTTCTTAGTTTGTATTAAGATGATCTTTTAAATAGGTGGGAAATTGTACCTTTCAAATATAACGGTAAGAAATAGCCAGTTTAGCGGCAAAACCTTAAACAAAGAAGAAGCATTATAGCAAAGAGTTGGTACGCAACAAGTTTCTACACCCTCTATGTTCATAGCCGCAGTGACAAGTCAAATAGGTGTATCATACTAAAGACTTCCCTCTTGCTTCCTTGACTGTCTGCTACCTGCTTCAAGAGGTTTCTCCTTCTTGCCGTCAAAATTTACATTCAAATTTCTATACAGTTCACATTTATTTTGTACTATAATTCAAAGTAATTGTAAATGATTCTTTATATGTTTTCATATTACATTTAGTTTGCGTTATAATCTTTTCCAGCTGGTGCAATATTTAGTGAGCAATGGAGAGATTTTGAAGAAAATATTTCTTTCGGTTTGTTTGTTGCCACTGGAGCGACGTTTGTATAAGAATGAGCTCAAAGCCGTCACTAGGAAGCCCAAAACTCATTCAAGTTGAAGTAGATGATATCCATTCGAGGACTAAGTGATTGTATGCAAGACTTTGATTTATCTGTTTTTCATTTGCAATCATGCACAATAGATGATTTATTAGTACCTTTTTACTTCATATTATTATTTTAGTTCTCATTACATCTAAACAATAACACTCTTGAATCTTTGAGTAATCTAACTCTTGCCTATTGGAACTCTCAAGAATTGATAATTTACAGGAGTTATAATTCTTAAAAAGCACATGGACCCTAATTTACTTCTATCTTGCGCCAAATATGAAAAAAGGCTAGCAAGTTGAGCCATTTTAATGGTTGTGAAGACTGAAAGGCACAGTTCGGAAGATGACGTTTGGCTTTCAAAAATTGCCTTATGCAGAAAAGCTTCCAATTCCCTTATGCAGTGTTCATGCTGTTACAAGAGGGGAACCAACATTTACAATGTACCCCTGATTTCACCGATACTCTTGATTATATTTTCTTCTCTCCATCTGACTGCTTAAAACCAATCAGTACCCTTGACCGTCCAAACACAGAATCACCGGAAGTCACTGGTTGTTACTACCACCCAAGTGATCATCTCCCAGTTGGTGCTGAATTTGAAATCACCAGGTAATAAATTCCATGAAAGGAACCCACTTTCATTAGCCACCCCTAGAGTTGAATGAGCTAAGCAAGGTTACATAGATTCATTGTCAAATACTTTTGTGCTTGTAACCTTCCAAACGTCATTAGAAATTATTTTTGCAATGACAAGCAGCATTACCGTTGGTGATGCAGGTTTTTATATGGGATAACATTTGACATTCATGGGCTTTGTGCCTTTCCTATACTTTGGGAATTGCCCCAATGAGGTAATAATATTTACATTTTTAGAATTATTAATTGAATTTGAGAATTTGATGATCAAGTGGCCTCCCCACTTTCCCGGAAAGTAGTCATAGCTGTATTGCCCAAACATCAATTCATTCTTCTTTCGTCACTCTGAAAGGGAAACTCTGCATTTTGGATCGTCAAGTTTGGCTGGCATTCCAGTTGTTGCTGACGAATTGAATGCACTAGATTAGTTTACTCACAATTAACATGTCTAAGACATGACGATTGCCCTCTCTTTTGTGAAAATAAGTAGGCCAAAAGACTTATTCCCACCCAAAGTTGAGTCCATTTCCAAACTCACATATGCGAGATCTCAAAAATCCAAATATCCAGTTATCATCAAATTTTTGTTAAATTTTTTTATTAGTTGTAAGATTAAAACCGTCATTTTTATCATTAATATTAAAATAAATAAAATTATATCTTACTTTTTCCTCTTTAATTTAAAAAACTAATAATTTCCTTCTCCTTAAAAGTTTGAAAAGTTACATTTTTCCCCTACTAAGGTTTACTTTTTTTTTCCCTTCTTTTTCCAACAATCAAACTCTTGCCGAGACCATCTTCATCCCATCCTTTTCCCTCTGTCACTACTAATGATGTTTGATGACAAGTGAAGAAGCCTCAATGTGACAAAGCCCAACGAATCGAAGACTAAGAGTCTTCATCGAATCAACTCTAGACGACAAGAATGAGTTTCATTTTCTGTTGATGCAATTTTGGGCGAAAACAAATCATACAACGGAAACTTTATATAGAGCTAATTCAACGAAAAAACACCAACAAATCTAGAAAAGCTAGTTGAGGCTTCTTCATCTTTAATTCTCGTTGTAGTTGGGTTTATGGGATTGCCAAAAGCATGCATCATGATTCTTTAGACAAATTACGCCCCTCAATTTTATTATTATTTTTTGAACTTATCATCTCAGCTCTCTTAAAATTACCTTCAGTCCATAAAATAAATTAGTAAAATATGGTGACATGAGGTATGTAATTTATAGTTTGAAGTAGGTTGAAGTACTTATTCCCACCCAAAGTATTGTTTATTCTCAAGTTTCTACTCTTTAACTTTGAAAATCTTATTTATCCACTCATGAATTGTTATATTTGTTAATTTTAAAGGTGAAATCATCATTTTATATGTAATATTAAAAATAAATTAAAATTTTATCTACTTTTCTCTCTCAAATTAAAAAAACTAACGTTTTCTCTCCTAAACCAAGTTTAGAAAAATCACATTTCCCCCTATAGGGTTTAGTTTCAATATCCGACGCCACCGTTGGTCATCTTTCCCTCCCAATGGCTCCCTTTCCTCTAGTAGTTTGCTTCAACGAAACCCCCACCACTTCGATACCACGCAACATCGTTTGGAAAGACAAATCATCTTTCCAAAAAACAAAGACGAGATTGATCATTGACCTTGTCTTTCTAGAGGAAGGTGAGTGGTCTCATCTTCTTCTAAGAAGACGAGATCGACAATCGATCTCTTCTTTGTCATCTAGGAAGACGATTTGCCTTTTTAAGACTACGTTGCGTGACCCCAAAGGGGTTAGGATCTCATTGAGGCAAATCGTCGAAAGAAGAAAAACCATCGAGAGAAAGAGACGACCAACGATGGTGCCAAAGAAAGTGATCAGATATTGAAACTAAACCCTACGAGGCAAATGTGATTTTGTAAAACTTAGCTTAGGAGAAAAATTGTTAATTTTTAAAATTTAGAAGGGAAAACGAGATAAAATTTTAAGAGGTTAAAATTTTATTAATTTTAATCATTTATAGATGGGTAAATGAAAATTTCAAAGTTAAGGAATAGAAACTTGAGAATGCAACATACTTTGAGTGGGAATAAGTTTTTTGGCCTTTGAAATAAACTTTTAATGCAACAAGTATTGTTGAAAGCTTTGGGTCCCTTTTCGAAACCTCACATCCTCGCGCTCTCAAACTTGGACTTACTTTTCCGCCGTTTCCCCAGTAACATACTTCTACTTCTACCGCAGCTCCCCGAACATTAATACCCCCAATAACTCTCTCGCAAGAACCTAAATTTCTTCCACCCTTTTGCTCGAAGAATCATTCAAAACCAAAGCACCAATGAGCCTGGCATCATCTGTTAAGTACCGGCGCTTCGGTTTTCTAGATTTATACAGCCCCGATCATTCTCTTCCAAGGAAACTAGTTTCTGTAGAATCAGAACTGGATTTCTGTTTGCATAACGTTCGGCCATGCACTAGGAGATGCAATTTCTCTGCCTGCATCTGGAAGCTCATGGCTACTGCCATTGATGAGTGCCATGAAACGTGCAAGATGGGTTGGTTAGTTGATGGACGCAGTAGACTTGGCAGTGGTCAATACCAAAACTCCATGGCAAATCTCATAGTTAATGTCTTGTCTTTTGGCCGTTGGTGAGGCTATGGTTGAAGAACTGAAGCAGGGTTCATTATCGGAAATTGCTAATAATGTTCAAGTGTGGTTAGAGGCAACAAATGAGGCTCATTTCTTGAATTTGATTGACTGGATCGAGTTCCACTGACCTGGATTGATGCTGTCAAGAATTGTGTTAGGGAGAGATAGCCCATCAGTGCTTCTGTCATCCGGGCAGAGGTTTCCAGTGGCAGAACTGGATTTTTGGCATGGGAAGCCTGTGCTCGGAACTAGGGCTGGATTCGAGCCGAGCCAGCTCGAGCTCGAGCTCGGCTCGGCTCGGTTCGAGCCCGAAACGAGCCGGGCCCTGCTCGGCTTGATCGAGCTCGAGCTGAGCTCGAGCTAGCTCGGGTTGGCTCGGTATTTTTTTTTTAATTTTTTATACAAAACGTCGTCGTTTTGATCTATATATATATACAAAACGGTGCCGTTTTGATATGAAAAACGAGCCGAGCCGAGCCATAAACGAGCTGAGCCAAAAACGAGCCGAACTCGAGCCGAGCCGAGTTCAGCTCGAGTCGAGCTCGAGCCGGCCATTGAAAAACCAAGCCGAGCCCGAGCCGGCTGCTCGAATCCAGCCCTACTCGGAACAACAAGTAGCACTGTAGAGAAAATCGAAGTTAATTACCTCAACCAAGGCAAAGTGCTTAATGTGATGGCTCCTGGACTGTTTCTGCTATATTGAAGGCAGAGCCTGTTGCTGCACTGGAGTCTGATCCAATTTTTCAACCCAATGTGTGCTACTCACCTTCCAACTTCAGAGAAATTACTTGTACAAACATATCGCGTTATCTGTAATATAATTATTCAATAAAAATGTCATACATCCATTAATTCTTAAAACTCAATTATGGGTTGTTTTTTTTTTAAACTTCTATAACTTTTATGGCCATCTCAGTAATTAACAGAGAGTAATGCAATAATAACTCAAGTACACAACAAGGAGATTCACCAACCTAATCATATCTTGAAAGAGACATGGAAGTAAGAGAAAAAAGACTAAAAGGAACCAATATTTGGAACTGCTGCATGAGAACTTTCGTATCTTTATATTAAATAGGTAAAGAATAAAAACATAGCATATCAAAGTTCATGGCTATGAATAATGGTGTAATATATAAAAGAAGCACTCCACCTTCATGATTGCAAGTTTCCGTTCCTTACATCTACAGATTGCGTAGATGTGAATTGCCATATCGATACATCCAACTGTGCTTTTGTTATCTACACTGACATGATACCCGTTAGTTGATGCTTGGCCTTGTAATTCAACCAATATTGTTAGTTGATGCTTGGCCTTGTCATTTACTGGTAATTCAATTCACAGGAATATCCAGATTGTGTCCCAATGTCTTTTCGAGTTTTCTATCATATGGCTTTATTGTTCTGTACAGTTACATCAACTCCTGGACTTAAATGTTTATCTGATTGGCATATTACCTTAAAACAATATAAAGAAAATTTTCTGGGCCATGTAAATGAATCTATCAATAAATCATACTTGCTTTTGATGTCATTGATCTCGACCAGCCAATGATGTAAAACTAGCCATGGCTAAAAAATGCACAGTAGCTCCCCCATGTGCAATCACAAGATCCCTGAAACCATAAAGATTTAAACAAAAAAAATTAAATATCTAACATTTGTTTTGACTTAAGGGAAATTTTCATTTATTAAAAAAGATATACATAACCTCCAGTTATTATTCCTAGATAAGCAAACCAAAATAAAACCATTTAAGCAACTATTTTGTGAGAGCTTCAACACAACGATGCCACAGCAATCACGTTGTACACAGAGGTTTAAGCTTTAGCCACGGAAGGAAAAAAAATCAACAGGGCAACAACTAAAAATGCACAGGCTTTTAAGTGAATAGCACCGATCAGAAGCAATAGCAGATGAGGCACATCTCAGGATTACCAAGTTATTTTAACTTGCACAATTAAGAATGGTGTGCTCAATTTTTCAGAGACTGGTACTGCTTTTGGACTGAACACAGTACAGCTAGCAACCTTGAACTCTCACATTGTTGTTCTGTCCATTTTTACCAGAATCAGAAGGACTAATTTTTATCTCCCCATTCTTCTCTTTTTTCTCTCTCTCCATGATTACTGGACCTACATCTCTTTTCTTTCTATAAAATAAGAATATGATTCATATTAAATGAGATAATAAGCTCTGAATCTAGATAAATTTTGATGACGAGGAAATCTGATACCTAACCTTGAGGGCATCAACTAACCAGAACCCATAATCCATATAAAACTCCAAATCAATGGACTTGTCAAACCTAACAGCTCTAGTTCTCCATTGATTCAATATAGCTATCTACTATGAATTCTGAAGCAACAATACCAACTATATTGTAAGAATATTCTCATAAGACCTAAACATGTGAAACACTTTTCTAATATTTTCATCAAAAGCTTCCAAGATCCTTGCAATTAATTTTTCACATGTGAAAAAATAAGCATTTCAGTTGCAGACTCACCTGTTTAGAGTATGAGTTGTATTGCTATCTTTATAAGTCCCACCTAGCATGAGGCACCTGTACATGTTGCAATTACAGAAATTTTAGCCCAAAATGAAAAAAGAAGACTTGTTTTAAAAGCTTGTAAGAAGGATCAAGCACAGTAAGTACCCAAAGAAATATTCTCATCACAAACCAGCAAAGCATGTCATTGTCTACATGTAAGAGCAAATTACCTAAAAGGAAGTGCGGCAACCATTTGACTTCCAAGGACTTATCTTGAATCTGTAAGGATATGAGTGAACGCTGTCATATCATCTACAACCAAATCTCCTGGGAAAGATAAGAAAGACATAAATTACTTACCTAAAAAAAAGAAAGACATAAATTACACACACTGAACTCAACCTCCAAAAACATGGATTAATAGTATATATTAGAAAGTGATCAAATAAGCTAACCTCATGCAAGTTCCATGATTATTCTTGATTTGTCAATGTTGACGATTGCCACCCATTAATCAACGTAGTATATGTAATTTCATCTAATGATAATCCTTTACTAAACATATCATCACATACTTTAAAAGCTTCTTCCATTTTTCCTTCCTTGCAATACCCATTCATGAAGACATTATAAGTGATGGCATCTGGTGTAATTCCCTTTTTTTCCATCAAATTTAGAAGTTTAGCTGCTTCCTTCATATCACCCAATTTGCAATACCCATCAATCATGATAGTGTAGGTAATTTTATTAGGATGTATATTAAATGAAGTCATTTCTTGCAAGACATTCCCAACTTTATCCGTCTGACCCAGCTTACAATAACCACCTATAAGTGCAGTGTAACAGACAACATTTGGCAACAAACCTTCCTCTCTCATTTTGCCAAAAAGACTTTTTGCATCTTCTACGAGGCCAATATTGCACATTCCATGTACTAGAGATGAATAAGTAGCCAAAGTAGGCGGGATGCCCCTGCTTCTCATGTCATTAAGAAGTCCAAAAGCTGCTGCCATATTCCCATTTTTACAGTATGCTCCAATCAGTGTATTATAAACAACAGAATTTAGTGATACTTTCCTAGAGATGAGTTCATTAAATAGATTTTCACCTTCCTCTGTTTTACCAGCTTTACAATATCCATCTATCATAACCCCATATGTATAGATGTCTGGGACAAAACCATTTCTTATGCACTCATCCCAAAGATTAATAGCTTCCTCCATTTTACCACCATTCCATAGTCCATGTAGTAGCAGATTGTAAGTACATATGTCAGGCCGAATTCCTCGACTAATCATATCTTCCTTAAGCTTAAAACTTTCCTCCAGTTTTCCCTCTTTGCAGCTGCCTAAGATAAGTGTGTTATATGTGTCCTTATCCAATACCAAACCCCTTGCTAGCATCTCCTTGAGGACTTTAACAGCTTCTTGCATGTTACCTGCTTCACTAATTCCATGAATTAATGCATTTGAGGTCATAGTGTTGGCTGGAAAACCTTTTTCAGAGAGCCTAAACCACAGATCAATTGCCTCTCCATGTTTTCCACTCTTACAGAGTCCAACAACCAATGAGGACAGCAACCCATCGCCAGGCCTTAAATTTCTCAACAACATCTCCTTAACCAAATGAAGTGCAGAATCAAACCTAGAACTTACACATAACCAGCGAATGACTGAAGTAAAAGCTCCCTGGTTTACAATTAAACCTCTGGATAGCATCTCTTCTAAAACATTCTCTGCATGATCCATTTGACCACTCTTACAAAACCCCTGTACAAGGGAGTTAAATGTCACTGAATTGGGGCTCATCCCCTTCGATACCATATCATCCCTTATATTCAGTGCCTCACCAATATTTCCATTTTTACAATAACCATCAATCAAAGTGTTATAAACAACTTCATTCGGAAAAAAACCCCTATCTGACATTTCCTTCAAAATGCAATTTGCATCATCAAATTTCTCCAACTTAATGAAACCATTAATTAGAATACTGTAAGTTATAAGACTGGGTTCCAATTCCCTTAGTACCATCTTCTCTTTGTACTGAAATGCCTCATCTAATCTACCATTCTTACATAACCCATGAATAATGTTATTGTAAGTTACAACATTTGGAGCAATACCCAACTGTTCCATTTTTGTAAACAACCCAATTGCATCCTCAATTCTTCCTCCCTTGCAAAATGCATTTATTGCTGTACTAAACAAGTAAACATCGGGACAGACACGACCACAAATAGTTTCAAACATTTCAATACTCTTTTGTACCTCGTTAGCTTTTACCAAAGAACTCAACAAAAAATTGCAAGTCTTCATAGAGGGAAATATACCTTTACTAGAAAATGTTGAAAGCACATCAATGGCATAACTAAAGCCTACATTTTTAAACTGTGTACAATAAACATGTACCAACAAATCAGCTACTTGAACACCAATGTTCTGCCCAGTAACCACATTTAAATCAACCATCTCAGCAGCTATCTCAATGTGCCTATCTCTGGGATTATTAAAATGCAAAACCGGCAACTTCCTATCAATCAAACGAATCAAAAGCAATCTCGCAGGCGATAAAAGGTTGGAAAAAAGAAGCAAACGAATCAAAAGACAATAAGACCGAACTGTGAAACGAAACTTACAGAACTCGGATGCAAAGTAAAAGAAATTCAAAGCCGTTTTCGGATTCACATTCAATCTTAATGCGAGAAATAGTCTATCAAATTCATGTGGGCACAAATTGGGCAAGAGAAGTTTGCATTTAGAATGATCCAAAGATGGCTTTAAAAGAATAGAAGATACCCCCTCCAGCAAAATCGTATTAGAACCATCTGAATTACTACGAGTATTCAATGGAGGCTGTTGAGACCGGCGGTCTTGTTGCGTCTGTTGAAAGGTGGATGTCACGTGAGTTAAGGGTCGCGTGACAGAGATGCAAAGAGCGTAAGGTTTCGTTACAGAAAGCCTTCTCAAATCCATTAAAGAAAGCATACATACAAAGAGATTTAACCGAGGTTTCGTATTGCGTTTAAAATGTCCGATGAAAAGTTAATGAAACGGAAGCCATGAAATTTTCTGGGGTTTAAGCGGATGCTAAAGAGCCACGCTTTGCGTATGAGACTGAATAGAAATGGCGTGCCTTTGTTGAAGTTAAAGCGTAGAATCGAGGCTTGTGAATCAGGGTTTATAGAAACTCCCATGTTTATTCAGAGCCTGGATGAACTTGAATGGGCCAAAAAGATGGATCCAGGCCTTTTATTTAGAATTACTAAACACATCACATCAACTTCTAAGAAACCGCCATTACAAAATTAGCCCAAGGACACAAATAAGACTCAGCCCGATCCAGTTAACCAGTACATCAAAATTGCCCAATACGAAATTGAGCTAAATTAACAGCTAAAACAACAAAAAAATTAAAAAGAAAAAAAAAGAAAATATGATTTTACTTTTCCTCTTAACAGAAAAATTTAACAATAATTAGATCATAAATAGGTATTTAAAATTTTAAATTGTCGTAAATATATTTTTGAGATTTAACTAAAACTTAAACGAAAAATAATCCTTTAATCTTAAAAAAAAAAAAAAAAAGCGAGTGAAAATGATTGACGTTAATGCAGGGGCAAATGCTTGGTCCATGCTTGAAGATGAAGTGGAGTGGCTTCAAGGTGACAATGAGACCTGGGTACTGGGGCATTGGAGGTTGAATTTCTTACAGAAGAAGAAAATTAAATACTGAAAAAGAAGGGAAAGGCTTGTTTGTGGAGAAAATTCCTCTACGTGTTTAGAATTTGACTATTCGTTTTCAGTGTTTGTTACAGGCTACACTACAATCTTAAACTACACTAAATTAACCACAATATAATAATTCCAATTTCTTAGTCGATTAATACCTACCCAGACAAGAAAAAGACATGTTTGACAATAACATGCACTGAAACTAGGTTTCTCTGGAGGCAAATTTTGGGCACATTATGATATTGTCAACACTTTTGCTTTTAATTATTAAATATGTGTGATCCCTTATTTTAGCTAGATTTCTTTAACTTTTGAATCATTTACTTGTAAAATAGTTAATGTTAAAAAAACCTATGGATTTTTCTAAAATTTATTTTTTAATGAAATATTAATTATTATTTAATATGTTATATATTTACACAGTAGATATACTTGGATTTTATGGGTTTTAACCTTTTTCACCCATACCCTTGTCCATAGTTTCAGGGGTTTTATTTTTTATGAGATAAAGACATTAGGGAGACATATGAGAGGGAGAGAGAAAAATGTTGACATCCAGAGGGAAACTTGCTGTTGGAGAGTTGCCATCAAAACCTTAAAAGAAAATAATAATTTTCCAAATTTTAGGTGGAGGGTGAGTGAAAATTGTTAGTTTTTAAATTTAAGAAAGAAAATGTGATTAAATTTTTTGTTTTTAAATATTTTTATTAAATAATAATTTTACTTCTTATGTTAACCGTAAAAATTAACAAATATGTAAGTATTTAAATTTTTTAAAATTAATGGATATAAACTTGAGAAAGTACTAACTTTTGAATGAGAATAAGTCATTTGGCCTTATCTTATTTTATTTCGGTTAAGATATATCTGAATTACACTAAATCTGAACAAAAATCAATTTAGTTTGATATCAAATTTAGAACATTCAACTCAAATTAGTGAACATTAAAATCAGAGATGTAAATTACAATAAACACTCAAACTCAAGCTAAACTTCAAATCAAATTTAACTTGATCAATCTAAACGTAAATTGGAGGCTTGGCTCCCCTAATTCCCTTGTAAAGCGTTTGAAAATTACGGAAAAGCACTCTCAACGACCGAAATCCGTTTATCAGCAAAACAACGCGTCAACTGCCACGTGAATAAATCAAGGCCATAAGTTTGGCCTTAGAAAAAAAGTGACAATTTAGATATACTAACATCAGTTTTGGAGCACAGCACATACGCCACTTGCTCTAAAATGGTTTTCCTTTTTCAAGTAAATTACAAAGTCCACAATTATTTTGTGGTTACACAAAAATGGTCAATCAAAACCAATATTTTTAAAATCAAATTAGTTATTTTGTTAATTCATAATTTGTTTAATTCAATCAGATAATTAATTTGTTCAATTCATTATTAAATTATTATATATTTTTATAATAATATCAAAATATTTATAATATTTTTTAAACATAAAATATATAAAATATAATTTCAAATATGTTAATTAAACAATTGACACTGCATTATATGGATAAAAAAAATCAATTATAAATTATTAATTTTAAATAATTTTTTTGATTTAATAAATTTATCAAATTTTAAATAAATAAATTAAATTAAATTATAAACTAATTTATAATTTAATTAATCGAATAAAATAATACCATCTAATTTTAAAATCACTGAGTCAAAACTAGCTTCTAAGAAAACTCAAAAGCGATTATGATGGCGACTCCAGAGCAGAATGCGGTATTCAATACGTCATGTTGTTCGTGTTCTTTCACACAAAAAAATAATGAAGCCGTGTGTTTTGTGGGCCTCTTCTACTTCCTTCCTTAAACTCGAAGTAAATTGTAATTTTTTCTCCATCACATAAAATAATTTGTTTTCAAACGTTAACGTCACTAACAGTTTAATTTTCTAGACTTCGACGAATATCGTCCTTTTTTCCTTGTACACAGGAAAATATCCAATTCATGCCTGGGAAAAAATCATCTGGGCCTTTATTCCTTGAACAGACAAGTTGGGCCCTCTAATTAATTACAATTTTTATCTCATAATTAATTATTGCCTCGATGGAGGATATTTACCCAATAAATCTTATGTAAATCGTAATCCAAGCTGTAATTTGAACCAAATAAAACACAAAATTGCATACTCTAAACTTAATTAATTAAGGGAAAAGGACTATTTTTCGCCTATTTTTTAGTTGAAATTCAAAAGTACATATAAAATTGTTGAAAATTTTAAATTTTTACTTATGATCTAACATTTATTAACTATTTTTGTTATACGTAAAGATAAAATAGTTATTTTATTGTT
Organism: Mangifera indica; assembly: GCF_011075055.1. Classification (NCBI taxonomy): domain Eukaryota; kingdom Viridiplantae; phylum Streptophyta; class Magnoliopsida; order Sapindales; family Anacardiaceae; genus Mangifera; species Mangifera indica. The sequence continues at coordinate 10,748,782 of NC_058144.1, forward strand.
TATATTAAAAAAATATAAAATTATTACTTTTTTCCTCTAGGTTTAGAAACTAACGTTTTATTCTTGTTTAAAATTTTTAAACTTTGAAAAATAACTTTTTTACCCCTAAGCCTAGGGTTTCCATATTTTTCAACTGCAACTGTCTCCTAGAACTTTCAAAAAAAATAGTTTCATCCTCACTGTTCAACTTTAGTTTTTAGCATCCCTTTCGACATCCTTTTTAGCCTTCTCCTTCTCCTGAGTCGACGATTGATGGTGCAATGAAGAGATCTCCATCTCTTCATCGCACCATCGTGTGATGAAGAGGCAGATCGACGAATCGTGCAATGTCATCTCCTTTTCTTTCGCTCGATTCATCTCTCTGGAGTATTTTGAGCATTTCTCATAGTTGTTTGACATCATCTCGTCATCGTCGTTGCTGAATCAAGCATCCTGGTTAAGATCGACGAATCACGCAACGTCACTCGAGTGTTATATGAATGTGATAAATAGGTGGTCGTCCAAGCGTCAAATGAAAGATGGGTGTTTGCCCTTCCTTCTTCTTCGATCGTTGATGAAAGATGGGTGGGGAAAGCCGACTTCGGTCACCGGAGAAAAAAACCTTAAAAATTCCAAATCCTAGACAGGAAATGGTGACTTTTCTAACTTGTTGTATGAGGTAAAAGTTAATTTTCAAAACTTTGGGGGTGAGGAATGAAATAAAATAATATATTTTTTAATATTATTGTTAAAATAACAGTTTTACTTTTGCCTCTAACAAAAATTTTAATGGAAGTTAGTTCATATGTAGGTATTTGAGTTTTTCATCTGTTATAGGTTTGTTTTTGAATTTCGACTAAAACTTAGATGAGAAATTGTCCTTTGGCCATTAATTAATTACTCAGCTAATAATACTTGTAAAATATGATTAGAAATTGAAAAAAAAAGATATAGAAATTATACATGTATAATATGATAAATAATAAAAAACACATTTGAAAAAAAAGGTCATAAAATTCAGGTATGAAAAAAATACGAAATGTATATATATAGGTTTAATACGACGCATCATCAATAATACGTTTATAAAAATATAACAATATCAATAATAATTTTAACACTTTTCATAGATCTTCTGGTTAACAAATCAAATGCAAAGTATTTAATTAACTATTAAACTAACATCGAGATTCAATTATCACAAGAAATTATCAGGAGATATTAGGAATTTGAATGATAAAAAATTGAGTTTTTTATTTTATATAGTTATAACAGTACGATAATTAATTAAAAATGCATGAGACACTTTTGTACTTTAAAAATTTATAAAAAATAGAAAACATAAAAAATTAAAAAAATACAAGCTTAATACAAAAAATAGATAAAATACATGTTTAATATGTTTTGAATTTAAAAATTTAGAACGATGTATTTAAAACACAAATTAAATAAGAACACGAATAATAGTTATTTTTACTAATTAGGGTATTACTATTATAATCATATGCTGTCATGTTAAGACCGGTGATAGTTCCTAATTTTAACCTATAATTCGACTGTTCTCCTTTCGACATTGTGTGACATTATTGACTTGTCTTCGTTTAGAGATGAAGATGAGGTTTTTGTCAACGAAGAAGGTTCGTAATCATCAATGACAATGTTGTATAGCATCAAAAGTAGCATGGCTGGAAGGAGGACGTGCTGAAGAGGAAGAGATGTTCCCTGAAGATCGCTGGTCATCGTCGAAAAATTTAATCTAAAAAGTTTGAAAACTTTAGGGGAAAAATGTTATTTTTAAAAACTTGGGTTAGAAAAAAATTATTAGTTTTTAGGGTTTAGAGGGGAGAAATGATATAATTAATGAACTCAATTAATTTTAATTATTCATAGGTAAGTAAATGAGATTTTTCAAGTTAAAAGAGGAAAAATTAAAAAATCAATATATTTTGGGGGAGAATAAATCCTTTGGCCCAAAAATAAAATTCAAAAAAACATATTTCAACTTGAATAGACTAGAACAAGAAATTGCATCGTTTATATTGATCCAAAAAAAGTTTAATCGAGATTAGAAGGTTTAATGTTTTATATCTAATAATTATTTTAAAATATTTAAATAAAATAATATACTCATATTTATATATAAATAACAATAATAATAATAATTTATATATGATATTAATATACACATTCTATTTTATCTTTGTAACTTTTTATTTTAGTAATAAAATATGGGTAATTGGAACATAGATCAAACCAAAGACAAAATCTAAAGGCTAAAATCTTTGTAATTTCCAGAAAGGGAGAGATAAGATGACAAAAAGGATGATCAATGACAGATCGTCATTAGAGAAAACAGAAAAAAAAATTGTAGAAAGAAAATTGTTATTTTTTAAATTTAAAAAAAAAAATATAAGATTTTCAATTTAAGGGAAAAAATATGATAAAAGTTTTATTTTAAAATTTTTTATTAAATAATGATTTTATCTTTAACTCTAACTAAAATTTTTGATAAAAATTATCTCATAACAGGTATTTGGTTTTTGAAATTGGAAAAGTAATATATTGGGGTTTCCCTAAACCTTGTGTGGGAATAAGCTTTTGGCCAAATCTAAAATTTTACTGTAACTAGTGAACTCCGTTATAAATGAGGCTACGCAAGGAATTTCCTCACGACAAACAAAAGTCATCTTATACAGACACTCCCACCAAGGGAATTCCTCGCCGAGGAATCTCGCCGTCGAGGCTGCAGATAGAGGTCTCTGTTGATGGCGGGACAGTCAAGAAAATGGATGATATTAGTGGCCACAATTTGGATTCAAGCCTTCACGGGAACGAACTTTGATTTTTCAGCGTATTCATCGGATTTGAAATCCGTGTTGGGGATTTCGCAAGTGCAGTTAAATTACTTGGCGACGGCCTCTGATTTAGGAAAAGTTTTCGGGTGGTCTTCAGGATTGGCGCTCATGTATTTGCCCTTGTGGGTCGTTCTTTTCATGGCGGCTTTTATGGGATTCTTTAGTTACGGTCTTCAATGGCTTGTTATCAGAAACGCTATCTCTTTGCCTTATATTCTGGTAAGTTGTTTTATCTTTATCCTTATCCTCTGTTTTTTTGTAAATTTCATTTGTTTTTGACTGGTTTTCAGATTCATTTTCCTTTTGTTGATTTTCTGGTTTTATTTTGCCGGTTTCCGGAATTTGGAGTGTTAAACAGTGACTTCATAGTGGGAGGCATGAATCAGAATTTTATCTAAATAGGAAAAAGGGTAAAATTTCTGGTTTAAAAGAACACTTTGGTAAGGAAGGATCACATGTTTTTTACAGACTAAATTGAAACACGTAGTCTGGGCTGCTGCGTTTGGTATTATGTGGCTGAGAAAATTTTAAGTGAAAAGACAAACACACCCGCAAGAGTTTAAAAACTTAAATATCCACCCGTCTCTAAACTTTTGTTGAAATTACATTTAAATATAAAAATAAAATTATTATTTTAATAATAATATTAAAAAATATATAAATTATCTCATCCCTTGGCTTTTAAAAATTGATATTTCACCTTAGGCTTCAACTTTGAAAAATGGCTTCTCCCCTTCTCCCCCAACCCAAATCTCTAGGTTTTTTTCTCTTTGGCGATAGTCACCATCTTCATCCTCCCTTCACCCAATGCCACCGTCGACAACTCCAATGATATGAAAGAAGCTCTAGCTGATGATAAATGGAAGACAATTGCTTTTCCGTCAAATTTGTTGCAACCCACTGTTAGTTCATCACTTTCTGGTCTTCTTCTAGCCATGGCTCCAAACGTGGCTGTTGATTCCAGTTGACGAAGTCGAATTGATGACCTTGTCGATTCATTTTTGTCTAGATGGCTTATCCGGCTAAGATGAGGTCGAAAGAAGGGAGAGAGATAATCAAACAATGCCAATTGTCGAAAAGAGAGAGGTTTCATCAAAAGATTAAAACCATAGAGGGAAAAGTGAATTTTTAAAACTTAATATTAAAAAAAATTATTAGTTTTTCAAATAAAAAGAGAAAATGAGATATATTTTATTTATTTTAATATTATTAATAAAATAACAATTTTACTCTTTAATCCTAACAGAAAATTCGTAGACGTGTGACAATAGAGTAAACTTTAGATGAATTTTTAAATTTTTGATATCTCATAAACGTTTATTTATCTTTTCACCGAACCTGGTAAGAAATAGTCCTTTGGCAAGTGAGAAATGAGAAACATAATCAGTATTTAAATGGAGATAATGACGCTATGGGAATCCATGGCTGCTTTTTCCTCCTGCTGACCCAGCCTCTCCGGTCAGCAAAAATGGACTTTGTTTTCATATTCTATCTTAACCCTTTTCTTGGAGTTAATCGTTTTTTATTTTCAGTACACTTTTTAATTTTTCAACAGGAGTATGTATCATCTGATTTATTATGATTTAAAAACTTTTTCAACCGAAGAAAAAAAAGTTTAAAAAAATTTAAAGCAAATAAAACTGAAAAAAAAAAAAGTCCAATTTAGACTGCATATTAAACTTATTAAAAATTATTTATCTTTATATATTTTGTATTTAATAATAATAATAAAATTATAATTATTTAAAATATAAAATAAATATGAAATATATAGATATTATAAACATATAAAAAAATATTAGACCTAATTATTTATAATTTTTATCAAATATAATTTTTTTTTTATTTAAAAAAATATAATTTATAATTTAAAAATTATTTATCAACGCAGCTATACCAAAAATCAAACTAGAGGTTAGGTAGCCTCCTGCGAACTACAATTACTTACTGATTTGCATAGGACAAAATAAAAAATTCTTTAAGGTCACAACTTGAATAACACAAAGCCCCCTTATACTTAACGGACTATCTAAACTTCCCCAAGGTTTATTGTTAAAAGCAATACTAAGCTACGCCTTATTAATTTTAGCCTACGTGCCCTAATACTCTAGAATTAATTATATGGGTGCTTGTTTTGTCAGAACCTAATCTGAAAATAGAAAGAAAATTTTATTAATTGTTTATTTAAAATTCATAATTTTCTTTTTAAATTCATAAATTTAAATCGAATTTTGTGTAGTCTTTATATGAGTTCAAACTAGTTAACACTTATCTCATATTGAGTTAGATTTGATCTAGAAGGAACTAGATTTATCGGTTAAATTCAAAATTTTTATTAATTATTGCCCAACTTGTGAAATTTATAAGTTCAGAATCATTATAAGGCCAAAAGACTTATTCCCACCCAAAGTTTCCTGCAAACCCCAACTTACATATGTTAATTTTTTAAAATTTAAATACTCACCTATTTATTAATTTTGGTTGTTACTATAAAGGATAAATCATTATTTAGAAATTTTATTTAAAGAATTAAAAAAATTATCTCCTTTTTCTAACCTTAATTTGAAAACTAACCATTCCCTCTTTAGACTCAAATTCTCTAAGTTTAAAAATTAACTTTTTTCCCCAAGTCTAGGGTTTGCAACCTCCATATTTTTTTTTCTTTCATAGTTGCCCCACAACCTTTTGAAAAATCTTAGTTTCATCCCCCTTTCAACTTTAGTTTCCAGTTCGTCACTGGTGACCTTCTCACTCCATCTTCGACATCTCCTTTACCTAGACTAAGTCGTTGACATCTATCTCCCTCCCATTTCGCTCCCGACTAGTGTAAAATCTAACTAAAATTAAGTGAGAGATCTTGCTCGATTTTAGTCAGATTTTGTGCCAACTGGGAGAGAACAAGAAGGAAGGGTTTAGGATTTCGGTTTGTTCTGTTCTTGTCGCTAGCCTCCTTGGTGACGCACATTGACACAAATCCAACCGAAATAGAGATCTCTCGCTCAATTTCAGCCTAATTTTATGTTGGTCGAGAGAGAAATGGGAGGGAGATGGATGTCAACAATTTGGTCTAGGTAAAGGAGATGCTAGAGATAGAGAGAGAAGGTCACTAATTGGGATTTGGAGACCGAATCTGAAGTTGGGCTGAAAAAAGATTTTCCAGAAGGCTGGGGGTGGCTCAAATAGAAAAAATATGAGAGACTAAATTGAAACCTAGACTTTGGGGGGGATTAGTTTTTAAACCTTTGAAAAAAAAAAAATAGTGAGAGAGTTATTAATTTTCAAAATTAAAGTGAAAATGAGGGGATAATTTTTTTATTCTTTAAATAAAATTTCTAAATGACAATTTTACTCTAATAACCATTAAATTAATAAACAGATGAATATTTAGATTTTAAAAAATTAACAAATGTGAGTTTAAATTTGCATTAAACCTTTGGTAAGAATAAGTCTTTTGGCCTCATTTTAAATATTTAAAAATTCTTTGTTAACTTCTTTTTGGTCATCTCAAAGAAAATGTAAATTATGTTTTTCTTTGTGGTAAGATTTAATTTTCTCATATATTTTCTACAAAATGACTAGAAAATACTTAATTTTACATAAGTATAATATATATTAAAAATAATGAAATAACCTTTTTCTCTTTTAGCAAAATTTCTTTGAAGCCTTACAATGAAACTTCTTGCAGGTTTTTCTTCTATGTTTGTTAGCTGGATACAGCATCTGTTGGTTCAACACTGTGTGTTACGTTCTTTGCATCAGAAATTTCCCTGCCAATCGAACTCTAGCTCTCTCACTTACAGTCAGCTTCAATGGAGTGAGTGCAGCCTTATATTCTCTTGCTGGCAATGCAATCAACTCTTCATCAAGTTCAATATATCTCCTTTTAAACGCTTTTGTTCCTCTTATAATTTCTGTTGCAGCCCTCATTCCAATTCTTCGCCAGCCATCTTTAGACCCTCTTCCCCCAGATGGAGTTAAACGCGACTCTCTTATTTTTCTCATGTTGAATTTCGTCGCTGTTCTCACTGGAGTTTATCTCCTCCTCTCTGGCTCAACCTCATCAGGTGCAACAGCTCGTCTTCTCTTCGCTGGAGCCCTTTTTCTTCTTGCTTTTCCACTGTTTATCCCCGGTATAATATATGCTCGAGGCTGGTTTTGTCGTACCATCTACTCTCGCATCGAAGGCTCTGGCTTCATTCTTGTTGATGTTGATGATCTCGAGCTGCATAGAGAGCTCCTTGTTCAGGAGGCAAGTAGCCTTGGAAATGGTCTTCTTTTAAGCGACAACGGTGTATCTAATTATAGTATTACTGAACAGAAGAGCGCTGAGAGTGGTGGCTGCTGCCAAACAGTGCTGCAGAAGGATCAATTAGCAATGCTTGGAGAGGAGCACCCGGCTAAATTGCTTCTGCGAAGACTGGATTTTTGGCTGTATTATATTGCATATTTTTGTGGGGGAACCATTGGCCTTGTTTACAGTAACAATCTCGGACAAATTGCGGAATCTCGAGGACAAAGTTCCAGCACCACCACTCTTGTTACTCTCTATTCTTCCTTCTCCTTCTTTGGCCGTCTGCTTTCTGCTGCACCAGACTACATTAGAGCGTAAGTTTTTATTTAGCCCAGAAGCTAAGTAGGTACTTAATTATCAAGCCTAATGTGAAACATTAACCAAACTTTTGCCTATGCAGTAAGATGTATTTTGCAAGAACAGGATGGCTGGCGATTGCACTATTGCCAATGCCGGTGGCCTTCTGTTTGCTAGCGGTATCCGGGCAGTCAATGGCATTGCATGTAGGCACAGCTGTAATTGGGTTGAGTTCTGGGTTCATATTTGCCGCTGCAGTTTCAATTACATCAGAATTGTTTGGACCAAACAGCGTAGGAGTCAATCACAACATTCTGATCACCAACATCCCAGTTGGCTCACTTGTTTATGGACTTCTTGCTGCGATAGTTTATGATGCCAATGTGGAGTCTGGCCTTAAAGATTTCATCACAGACTCAATGGTGTGCATGGGGAGACTCTGTTATTTCTTCACATTTGTGCTGTGGGGATGCCTATCTCTTCTGGGTTTAGTCTCTAGTGTCCTTTTGTTTCTAAGGACTAGGTCTGCTTACGATCGTTTTGAAAGAAATCGTCTAACACAATTGTATTAACATAGATCAATCAAGTTAAATCATAGATTTGATCAGGGGGTAGTGGATTTGGAAGGGAGACTTTACATGTATAGATACATCCAACCCAAAATTAAACAAACTAAAAACAATCTTGTATAGCCTATTAAGGATAGTTACAAAAAGTTTCATTGTTGATACAAAGAAACAATCTCTCATATGCTAATGCCATCTTGCTTGCAGTAAACATGGAGGCTGCATATTTTTTACAAGCCTCGCCCCTTTGCGAAAGCCTCTTTGGACCTTCTCTAATTGCAGCCTTTAATGCCTTCAACAACGAGTCCACATTCGGCGCAAACATGAAACCAAACTCATCATCAACAACAATTGTACCTTTGATGCTGGGAAACCTTGAGGCCGTTACTGGTTTTCCGCTCATCATCGCTTCCATGAGGGTGAGATCAAGCCCTTGCGGCCGTAGCGTCGGATTCACAAAGATATCAATGGCATTGTAAAATGCCCTCAATTCGGCAGGACTCATTGAACCCAAAACTATAACTCTTGAGCCAAAATCTCTGTAACGATTCTCCCATGGCCCTGATCCTGCGACGATTAAGTACACATCTGGGTGATCGATCATCATCTTGGAGAAGGCCTCGTAAAGTAAAGGATGCCCTTTATCTTTCACCAATCTTCCGGCGACTCCAAGTACTAAACTTGCATTTTCCGGGACGCCGATTTTTGACCTGAAAATTTTCCCTATAGAAAGGTCCTTTACAAAGTCATCTTCATTGACGCCGTTGAGAATTACATGAACTCTTTCACTTGGAATTTGGTAAACATCTCGCAACATCTCCCCACAACTGTCGCTTATGGCAACATGATGAGCGTAGTTCTTGAAGAACCGAATTTCGTTTAGCACTTTCGGAACAACTCCCTGTAAGCTTCTGTTGAAAACCGGCGAAATGGGCTCTTGGGGTTTACGCGTTAAGTCTTGAAAAATATCAGACTGCAAACTTTCAAGCGCGATTCCGTGCCAAGAAACAGCAAGATTCTGAACGCTTCGCGCTAGCCAATGAGGCAGCGCCACGCTTTCCGAGTGAACCACATCGAACGGTTCCCGTTGGTTCTCTTCATCAAACTGTTCCCACGCTTTATTGTATCTCCACTTTCCGGGCTCCCCTTCGTGGCAGTGAATCCGCGGCGCCAAACTCTCCGTCTCTTGCGCCGTAGAGGGGCCGTTGGTCTGCACGGGAGAGGTAAAAATATGAACTTGATGGCCTCGACGAGCCAAAGCCGTGTGCAGAGTGTGCGCATGCCGCTCCATGCCACCTGGGGTCGTCCCAATCGGCCATTTTCTCGAAAAAACAGCAATTTTCAGAGCCTTCAGCGGCCGATCATTCCACTCAAACCCAAGACGATTCCATGCGAATTCAGCATTGCGAAGATCGCCGCTCCACGGCTTTATCACATGACTGCTAACAATACTCGTGCATATCGTTGTACTGGGTGTGTGAAGGAGAAACAGAGCTGGAATGGTAAAGAGAATGATGAAGAAGAGAGTGGTGCAAAGATTGGACTGGTACATGAAGTTCTGCTTCTTGGGTTTGTTGTTGAGGATGGCCATTAATTGGGGTGTGAATTATTGGAGAGATTTTTTATTGCTTTTGTTGGGTTTTGGGTTGAAGAAATTGCTCTGAAATTGCACATAAATTTAGTGATTTTGTGATGGAAAGTCGGGGCAGGTGGGATGGCAGGTACGCACGCACTTAAACAGTTGTGTTGGGTTTGGAGTTTTGTTTGAGTGCGTTTCTCACGCTTCTTTTTGGAAAAACAGAGCATTGTGAAATGTGATTCTTCGTTTTTGTGCTATTAAGTATCTTGTGATCACCACCACCACCGCCGCCTTGCTTCATGGGGCGGTCAAATATATTATGAATGTGCGTTTCTTCTCACATGACGCACATTCTTACCCTATTAAAATATTGTTTATGAGAATTCAATACTAATCAAATTAAGTTTAGATATTTTTAATTCAAATTCTATTTAAATTAAAAATATTTGATTCAAATTTATTAAATTAAAATTAAAAATAGTTAATAATCTAAATCAATGGTTTGATTTCATATTTTAAATTTATAACTTGAGTTTATAGTTCATTGATAAAATAAAAAAAAATTCAATTTTACTTTAAATATGAATCGAATCTTTTTATTTAAATTTAATTTTAATTTAAATTAAATAAATTTAAAACGAGTTAAAATAAATTGATTTTCAAAATTGAATTAAACCATTTGAATTTGGATCTTACCCTACTACTTATTTTATGCTTTCAGTATCAATATTATTAAAAATAATATTAGTATGTACTAAAATGAGAAATGATGAATTGAGTCAGAAGTCAGAAAGTCAACTTAGCTTCGGCAGCCAACAGGTCGTTGAGATCCAATCGACTAAAGTCAAACAATTTTGGTTAAGACGCATACATACATTAATTTGCACGTCAACTTTGACTATCCTCGTTTCGTTTGATCTGTGATACAGGAATTTGAATATAAATAATTATTAATGCGATCGGAGACTTTATTAGAACTAGACTCAACTAAATTATAAAAGCAATTGAGCAACTTTACTTGCTCTTTCTGCCACCACAAATTTATAAATTTGATCAAGATTTTCTAAGACCTTACCTTGACCCTATTGAATCATTGATGCCAATGTGTCATAATAAATAAAATTTTAAAATAAGTTCATAACAATTGAACAATTAAATTACATTTCTAACATTTTTTATAATATTTCAATCCCAAATAGAGATGTGATCTTAGGTGATTAGGTCTAATTTAATTCAGTTCATATTTAAATCAAAAGATTTGATTCATTTTTTAAACTAAATCAAACTTGAGTTAAGAGATGTTCGGTTTGAATTAGTAGTTCAAATCATGGTTTGATTTGATTTAAATTAGCTCAAATTTATAATTTAAATTACTGGCTCAAATTTGTAGTTCAGTTTAGTTCGAATCCCTAGCACGAATAAGAAATTTTAAATATTATTTAGGTAAAATAAACTCGTTTTTACAATGAATCACAAACTCAAATCATAAATTCAAACCGTATATTTGAACCATCAATTTGAATCGAATCAATTTATAAATTTGAACTATAAATTCGAACTATAAAATTGACTTAAACTTGAATCAAACCAAACTGAGTCATTTTTCATCCGAATTGAATTTGAATTAGACTTAATTTTGACTCAATGAATTTGAACTGAATTCAAACTGAACCATTTTCTATTCGAACCAAAAGGTGTTTGAGCTTGGCCTAGTCTGAATCCACTCTTGATCCCAAATCAATCTAGTTTAATGGGTAAAATGAGTTTTGATTATTCAATAAATTGGATTTAGGAAGAGCTCCTGATCAAACCCACCAGTCCAATTTGAGTGAGTTTTAAAACATTGACGTTCAATAGAATTAGCATGCATTATGCCGATGCATTGGCCTCACATGAAGGGGCTTTAATTTCAAGGCAGAATTTTTTAGAATATGGATCATGTGCTTCCCGGTTTCATATATAAAAATATTCAACTCATTCCAAGGAAGTAATCTAATACAAATGCCATTGCTATATATATATTTATATTTTTAAATTAATTTAAAATCACTTAATTATATAACAATATATATTAAATATATATTTATTTATATACTTAAAATTAATATACATAATTTTATTATTTTATCACAATATTTATTTCACTTAACCAAAGAAATAATTGTTTTTAAAATTGCGTAAAAGTGTCATTAAAGGAAAACAATTGTTGCACCTATATTAATATTATTAATAAAACTATATTTGGTGGATCGGCATGATCTGTTGCGGGTTTAGCATGACATGACCTAGGCCACACCGAACCTTGCCATTTTCAATTCAACCCGATTCAATACGATTCTTTATCAACTCTAGCAAGGACAAGGTAGATATTGTTAATCCATCATCCCACGTACGTAAAACAAAAGGCCTCTCGTTTATCTTCTTATAATTCTTAATAAAGTCCTGACTTTAAAAAACAAACAAATTGACCAAAAATGAAGTGAAAATGGAAGATCATTGTTACTGATCTCTTCACCATTCATTCAGTGATAATTTTATATATTGTCATTCACATTTTTACACATATATAAGTAACTAATTAAAAATTACCTTAATATACACACTATTACTCACAAATCTTAGTTTTAATAGCTTCATAATCATGATTTTCTGATTGGTGTTCCAAGAGATGACTTTCTAAAATTCCCATGTCTAGTCTCAGGCCTAGCTTTATGGGAAACTCCATTTTTTGTTGATTTTGGTGATGAAACCGGCCATTGCCCACAAGAAACCGCCATGTCCTTGAAATTTTGCAGGCTTTCTAGAGTTTCAACGACTGCCGGCATTCTTGGCCGGTCTTTGGGGTTTAAACTTATGCACTGCAGCGCCAAAATGGCCATTTCCTTGGCTCCTTTGACAGAATATTGGCCGGCAAGTCTTGGGTCCATTATATAGCGCAATTTCCTGCTGCCAGCAGTTAAGTAGGGTTTTGCCCAATCTACTAGATTTTGCTCACTCTTTGCTCTTGTTTTATCCATTGATCTTCTCCCTGTTAACAGTTCTAATAGAACCACTCCAAAACTATAAACATCACTTTTTGTTGTTAAGTGTCCTGAAAACAATTGATACATAATATAAAACATTAGTAAACATCAAATTATTATGACTTTTTTTTTACTTGATTGTTGACAAACTCTTATATACTGATAAGATTGTAAATTCGGTCGAATAAGTGTGAGACCTGATTGTTGGATCCAAAAAAATCATTTTTAGATTGAATAAAATTTGGGTCTTAGACAAGTTTGATAAAAAAAATTTATCCATTAAGTTATCGGGTTTGACGTTAAACAAAAGTTATTCAAACCCAAAAATAAAAATTTCATTGTGGGTAAAGATGTATTAGTTAGGTTTTAATACCTATTAGAAATTTGTATTGGTGTTTTTACAGGTTTTTTAAATTATAAACAGATCTTAATAAATTTGAAACCCAAAAAATTTTAATAAACCATGCCAGAACAAAAAATCTTAACCCTAAACAAGTAAGTTTAAATTTTTTTTACAAGTCTAGACTTAAACAAACGACACTCAATTTAGTGGACTCAAAACTTAGTGATTTCGTTATTGATAAAAAAATTTACCTATTAAGTTATTGAGTTTGAAGTTAAACAAAAGTTATTTAAATCTAAGGATGAAAAATTTTTGTGGATATAGATATCTTTGTTAGGTTTTCAAATCTATTAAGAAATTATACAAACGTTTTTACAAGTTTTTTAAGTTATAAGTAGAGTCTTAATATACTTGGAGTCTAAAATATTTTAATAAACTATGTCTGAACAAAAACTCTTATACCTGAATAAGAAAGTCTAAAATTTTGTGGACTCAAAACTTATTGATATCGTTATTGAATAATAGTACCTGTGGAGACATATTCAGGGGCAGCATATCCGTAGGTACCCATCACACGGGTGGTGACATGAGTGTTGGATCCTTCAGGACCCATCTTGGCAAGCCCAAAATCCGATAATTTTGCAGTGAAATCCTGTCGTAATGAACAAAAGGTAATTCATACTGAAGCCAAAGCCTTGTGTCAATAAATTGACTAAAGAGAGTTAATTAAGAAATAACACACAGAATCTAGTAAAATATTGGAAGTTTTGAAGTCTCTGTATATGACAGGCTGCTCAGCGCCGTGCAAGAAGGCTAAGCCTTTGGCTGCTCCGACTGCTATCTTCAATCTTGTTCCCCATGGCAATGATATTGAGATCCCTTCACAAACAAATTTAATTAATTGTAACTCAATTATCAATAGTAATTAAATGGCTAAAATGGAAATTAATGAAGAAACTCACTTTTGAATAAGTGATTTTCTAAGCTGCCCCGAGACATGAATTCATATACAAGGAGGCGTTCTTCTTCCTCGCAACAATATCCAATTAATCTTACCAGATGTGGATGCCGAAGCTGTCCCAGAAATATTACTTCTGCCTGGAAGAGAAAAAAAAGGTCTTATGATATCCCAAAATAATAATTAAAATTGAATAAATAGATTGAACATCTTACAAGCCATTCTCGGTGACCTTGGAGGCCTTCAATGTCCAAAAGTTTAACAGCAACAGCCTGAGCCTTCAACCCCTGCCTCAAATTGTCATCCACATAACCCTTATGCACAGTTCCAAAACCGCCTTCTCCAAGCAAAAAATTGCTCGAAAAATTCTGAGTTATCGAACGCAATTCACTCAGTTGAAAATCATACAAATCGGGTCCAAACGACTGTGCAAGATCCTCATTGATTCGAGTAGACGAAGAACGGCTTAAATCAGAGAAAGATAGTCGTCGAAATGACGGCAACGGCCCAATGTCCTTGGAAAAATCCGATTTCGATGTCTTACACCGGCTGAAGTTGCTGAAAATCGCTCGATTTTCAGCTGAACAACAGTTGGCTGTAAAGGGTTTCCATGGTTTTGATTTCTCCCTCATTCTTGTTTGTGTCAAAGGAAAGAAAAGATTGAAGTGTTTGTTGTTGATAATTGATACGTTTATGTTATAAAGAAACCATTCTTCTTATCTAAAAGCAAATTCAAGAGAATATAATACAGAAGATGAAAATCTTTCTTCAACTGCCCTAACCACTCTACTAATTTGGGCACCAGTGAAAATAATGTCTTCGTAATCAATTGGTCACCTACGTAATTGTCTTCATGCAAAAATGCCATTGCTATTTTTATTACTATATATTAATTTTGTTTAGAATTTTGAATAATAAATTATAAGACTTAGTACGACTAAGTAAGTGTCAAGCAATGAGAAGAGCAGTTTTGTTTCTTTCATGGAAAGTATGAAGGGGAGCAGTTAAAAATGAAGTGTGAATGATGTGTACAATATCCTTTTCCTACTCCACTTCAACGGGAAGTTAAAAATGATGCAAGCTTGCTCTGAAGTTGTCGTCTCCTTTAGTAAATATTGACCGTCTAGTTAACATATATCATTAGGTATATTTATTTTTTAGTATATAAATATAATATATTATTATATGATTAAATATTATTTTATTTTTAATTTAAAATTATTAAATTATTTGATAATATATATTATGTGTATATCTATTTATATACTTAAAATATATATAAATAGTTTTTTATAAATAAGAATTCAATCTGTGAAATCAAATCTTTGGCTGACTTTTCTTTCAATGAAGAGGGGATTTTTCAATAAAAAAGAGAGATAATGATAGCTAAAATTCCCTGTAAATGGAAATAGGGATAAATATATCTCTGACCAGTCTCTCCCCAATCTGTTCTTTTCCTATATATTTTCTTAACCCTTATAGAATTAACCGTAAAAATTTTGAATTAGTACATATACACTAACACCTAATAAATATTTCATTATTTTTTTAGCAAAGATTAAAGGAAAAAAGTATGGGAAATTTTTCTACAGAAAGAGAATACAGATTTTTCATTATCTTCGTATCAGATACAAGACTAGGCTGGGGATTAAGTTATCATCCGTACCCCACTGGTTGCCATATCTAATTTTGAGCCACTTTGCGATTGATTTTATTTTATGCTAAGTTTACAAATTGGACTCCCTTTTCCCCTGTGAGCAAGGGCTTCACAAATAGATGCGCTAGCATAGATAGAGAAGTTGGTGGATTTGTTAATTTCTTACATATAATTTCAATATTATATGTTTAATGGCGTTAACATGATGCTCAAATAGCTTTGGAAATTAAGTGAATAATTTTGTGCCTAATGAAAAAAATTCCTAATGATGAATTCTTTTAGGGGACGTTTGATTTAGTTAATGTTTTATTATTAAATAGATTATTTATAAAATTACTGGGTGTAAATAATTATTATATTTGATAAAATTTGATAAATATAAATAATTATTGTATTTGATTAAAGGTAATAAAAGAATATTAGTAAATTATTTTATTTAAACGCCTTAGATATAATTATTTTAAAAATTTTATATTATTTATTATATTAATTAAAAATAAATTTATTTTTGTATAAAAAATTAATAAATAATAATATAATTATAATAAAATCAAGATTACCTTGATAATTTTTTAATACTTAAAGTGAAACTGTTAATCAGATTACTACTTATATTACATGTCATATCATCATTAATAATAAAAAATTATCGTAATCTTTTATAAATCAAATAAGATAATATAAATAATAAAGGAGTCTTTCCTTGAAACTGTGTAAACTTCCCTTATTCTATAAAATAAATAAGGGAAAGCAGCTCCCTCGCCGAGGGCCTAAAACGGACCAATGCACTTTGCCCCAACTCTCCGATTCTGGGCATCCAATAAAGGCTCATTCTAAACCCCTCTGCCGAAGCAGCTTTCACTATGACCTTACCTACACCGACCGTTCCCTCGCGGCAACTAGACTGATTGATCATTCGATCCCTGTACTGTGCCTATTTACTCTTCCTAAGTAATCAAAGATGTCTTTTGACCCTCATCATGGTGGTTAATCTTAACTACCAGCGCTGGCATTTCGCCGTATGGCTAAAGGAAATTTGACCACTCCTTGTAGTACCGATGTTACTAAGCCCTAACCAAAGCTTTGATCGCTGTGCTTCCCCCTTATTGTTAGTCCTCTTACCATATACCACTTCGAATGGTTACTTCCCCCCTTACTTAACATAGGTCGATTCACATCGTTTTTATAGGCAAACTCCAAAGTTGGAAGAACTTATTCCCACTTGCTCGGTCTCCCTTGCACTAAGCTCCTCAGCAAGTCTTTTAGTAAACCGATAACTGGAGTCTCAAGATAATATTTAAATTTCTGAAACTAAACGACCTCTTAAATTATTACAGGAAACCTTGTAGTGTTCACATTTACCCTTTAGGATTGGAATTTGGAAGTAGAAGCCTCGTTTCCATGGCTCTTGTGAGTCACCTCCAACAATGCCGAAAGCTATTGGAGTTGGAGGTGTCGTGATAGTCACTTTCTGAGAGGTGGGGTTTTCTATAATTTCTTAGTCTAGTTTTCTTGTAATTTTGGAATTAATAAAATTACGTAGATTAATATATATTATTTTATTTATAAATAATAATATGTTATCATGTGATTTAATATTATTTTATTTTTAATTTAAAATTATTCAATCATACTTAAATATATTATTATTTACGTAGAAAGCTATGTACATGATTTATACATATAATACTATTATTTTAAAATATGTTTAAAAATAATAAAACTATATGTATATATTTTTAAGTACATAATTAAATATATAACTTATGTATTATTATGTGATAGAGTAATTTTAAATTATAAATAAAATAATATTTAATCATATTATAATAGATTATCTGTTTATCTAATTATGTACTAAAAAAATGATTTCAAAGATTAACAAATCTGGTAGAGTATTAGAATTTTTAAGATAAAGATTTAGATTCAAACTTCTGTTACATTTATAAAATTATAACTTATCTGATGTAATAATTATGAGTCTGATGATTCTATTTTTGATTTATCTGTCTAATAAATATAGATAGATGATTTGGCTTTAATTACTTTATTTCAAATTTATTTGTCTAATAAATACAAATGGAAATATTTATTGCTAAAAAAAATTAATGTACTAAAAAAGCGCATTGCTCGTTAAAATAAAGCCAAAAAAAACCATGTCACAATCTAATTGACTTTTAATGGCAGAATTCAACGAAATGGGGAAATACTGTTAATTCCAATATATTGGATGCTTTGAGATATTATGAAAATTGTGGGGGCTCATTTGGTGTAGCCAATTCTTGCTTCCGTTGATTGAGATCAGCGCCAAATCTCATCTGGTAAAAAGTCAATCGTACTGGGTCCCAATCGAATTACTGTAGGTCCCACAAAATAAGAAAAATTGGGAAAAAGGTCCAAAACCATGAGTTAGCCGTTGAAGCTTGTGAGATTACCAAAAATAACCAGAGCCTCGCTGTAACTCGCTCGCCTCACACTCTACTTTATTGTTCGTTTCTTTTCTCTTCAATGGCGGATTTTGGATACTTATCGGATACGGATGACTCGGCTGTGGAAGAACTCATCTCTCAAACGAAGGATCTCTCTGTTCTTGAACAGGTCTCTGCCATTAACTGTTCTGGCTTCACTGACTCGGTTCTTCCCTCTGAGTTGGAACAACGATTGCGCAAACTTAAGTCCTTTCCTTCCACTAGTGGGAAGCCTAAATTCTCCGCGGAGGAATCTTTTCAGCGTTCGAAGAGCGAGTTGAACAACTCGCGAGGAGAGTGTGAGCACGACCAGAGCCGAGATGTGAAGGTGGGTTTGGAGAAAAAATCTGTGCTTGATTACGATTCTTCTCCTCTTAATTCTTTGGATTTTTCCACGGAAAATGAGGTTTTCTCGGAGTCCAAACAGAACCCGTATGGGAAAACGGAGTTGAAAGAAAAATCCAAACGGGGGTTTGTTCCTGTTCATGATTCAGCTCCCTTTTCGTCGAAATCGTTTTCTTCCCCTTTGAGCTCTACGAATTCATCAAGGGGTTCACCTTCTCCGCCTCGAAAGAGCGGTTGTTTTTGGTGTTCACCGAAGAAGATTGTCAAGCCAACGAGCAAGGAAGATCGATCAGTGATTAGTAAAAACGACGAGTTGTTATCGGATTTGGGTACTTTTTCATTGAAAGAGCAGAAAAAGATACTGAAGAAGGCAATGAAGGAGCAAGAAAAGGTTAGCCGGGAGGCAGAGAGGATCGTGGACTGGGCAAAACAAGTGTCAATGAGAATGAGTCCTCATGACATTGAAGATGAGCTCAGCGATGAGTAGAACTGCAAATTAATCAGTACAGTTTAAGGGTTTTGATTTTTTTGGTTCAACTTCATACTTAATTACTGTCCTTTTTTTTTGGTTTTCTCTTCGATGCTATAAATATATAGTTGCCTTGTTGTAAAGGGTGATACTGTTTTCAATATGCTTTTGTACATTTTGAGAAATACATGGAATTACTTGTTATTTGGAAAGTTGCAGATTTTTGAGACTTTAAATTTGTTTTTGATGTAATTTTTGTTATAGCTTAAAATGTTGATGACTCAAATAAAAAAATGAGACCTGATTTCACTAATACTGAAAAGAGATCATACTTGTGAATGTGATCCTGAAACCAGAGAGGTCCACAACTATGCCAAAGTCGAGGTGTTCAAAATTATCTGATACTCTAATCAAATTGATTTTTAAATTGAAAATCGAATTGAAAAATACGCTCTTTAAAAAATTGATTTGGATGTCAATTCAAAAATATAAAAAAATCGGTTTTTGGTTCATTTATTGTGTGGTCTAATTTTCAAAACCAAACAGAACTAAACTGGTTTTTAAAAAGTTAAATGAAAAATTAATAAAATAATAAAAATATTTTCATAAAAATTTAAAAAATAGTAAAATATGATAATTTTTTAAAAATTCAGTTTAAAAATTGGTTAATTAGAAATTTGATTTAATTCAAAATCGATTAATCTTTAAATCAGTTTGGTTTTGGTTTATAATTTTTTTTCAAACCAAATACTTGATTAGATTAAAAAAATTGATAAATCGAATTGATTAACTAGTTTTGAATACCCCTATGCTAAACCAACATCTTCTCAAGATATTATGGATCGACCATCTTCATTATTATGAAACTGAAAAAAATTACAACTCGGGAGGAAGAAATTGAAGATGGTCTGCCACTTTATTGTAAATTATTACATATTACGAATAATTTTATTTTCATGAAATTGTGCTTATCAATTATTCTTGTTTTTCATACAAATTATATTATATTGTGATAATTTGAGGAAAAAATTTAAACATTAAAAACATTTAAAAAAATAAAAACAACCAACTATTTCAGGTAAATTCAAATTGTATCAGATTAATTCAAATATAATTTAGGTTAGATTAAAAATTTACGTATTTTGACACAATTCTAATTCAAATTTAGTTATAGTCGAAAATCTCTATTCGAAACTTGAATTGTCGCAACATAAACATGACATGATTCCACAAATTTTCAAGTCTAATTCTCCTTAATAATATCTTGTTGTAGAGTTATAATTTAAGCTTATTGATGAGACTTAAATTCTCTTTGTATTCTTTTATGTGAAAATTATAGCATAATTGATTTTGCAAATACTATGTAAGGTTCAATAAAACTATGTGAAAAAATAAGTATTATCATATAATTAGGCATTGTTTTATTTTTAATTTTTAATTATTCAATCATATAATGATATGTTATTATTTATGCGTAAAGTTATATAAAAAAATTGTGCGCATAACACTTCTTATGTAAGGTTATACTAAGTCATAGAATTCTTCACTTAGATATGTTTAATTTTGGTTTTGGTTTGAATGAATCTTGCTCTACAATTAAAAGTTCGTCATATCTTATTTAAATATGATAATTTCAATCCAAATTTGAGGTCTTTGACTCTCCTCAACTCTAATAGGGAAGAGATTTCTTGATAAAAATGCGAAAAGGGACAAGGACGAGAACAAAAAATGTCTTTATAAATTGGGAACGGACTAAAGACGGAGATACATGTATCTTTTCCCCGCCCCCATCCTTGTCCTTGTCCCTGTCCCTATCCTTGTCTCAACATATTTATATTAATATTTTTATTTAAAATGCTAACATATTTTTATAATTTTAAATTATTTGTATTTTTGTTATACATATTATGATAGTTTACATATATTATTTGTGAAATTTGAAATATATTAATTTTAATTTTAGTTAATTTTATCATTTAATATATTTATATTATGTTTAGATAGTAAAAAAAAAAATTTTCTTGCAACTACGAGGATAGAGAGAGTATTTGTTTCTGTAAAAAGAAGATAAAGAATCATTATCATCCCTCTAATAAGGATGGGCTGAGAATAGAGATTAAAATTCCTTGTGAGGATGAAGACGAGGAGTAGGATATTTAACCCTACCCCTCCTTGTTGTCATCCTAATCTTATCTCAATGAAATGCTTTTTGAAGTGTTCAACTTTCCTCACATTTCCTTTCGGAGAAACACTCAAGTCAAATTTGTAATATTTATGAAAATGATAGTTTTTCTTTTATCTGTTTGTGACCATTTTCAATGTAATATTAACCATAAGTGCTTTGATCATTTCCACATCTCGCAAATGATATTCTCTTAGAGAAATTAATTGGGAGAATAGAACTATTTGATTAAATAAATTATATAAATTTATTTATATAAGTTAATATATTAATTTATAATTGAGTGATATAATTATTTATTTTTTATTTTAAAATTATCTATTTAAATATTATTATATTATATTGTATAAATTAAATTATATAATTTGTTTATATATTTAGCCTTTTTTTTTCAGCTATGTGTATTTGCTTTTAGCTATGTTTGTGAGCTCTGAGCCTGTGACCAACTCCCCTACCTACAACAAGTTGGTATAATTAATAATTAGTATTTATTATCTTTATAGTCACTGGGGAAATCATTATGGTACATTAAATGCTATTTATCATTTCACCAATTTCATCATTAATAATATGTTATGACCCTAAATAAAATAACAATGATAAATAACACTCATAACATATTAGGTAACTCTTATTAATGATATGTATTTATTAATATAAAATGAGCTACTTATATTATTAAATACATAAACATAATATAAATAGGAAGAGTTAAAAGAATTGAATACCTTACTTTCGAAATTTTGAGCAAGTTTTAGAGAGATATATATATATTTACTCTTACAAATATTTAGCAAAATCTCTTCTATTTATAGAAGAGAAAAATGTCCGGATTTCAACTAATTTTGAATTCGTCATCAACATGGTAAAAGTATTAAATAATCGTCTTTGGCTGTCTCCAGCCGACGTAACAAGATAACTATATGTTCTGAGCATTGTGGTCTTAGTCTCCCATATGTCAGTCACGTTTTACATATTTTACAACAATAAAATCCAAGTGGCGTTTTATCAGTCTTTGATTTTTAAAGTGTCAGTAAAATCTTCTCAGTTGATCTTCTATCTTCACTTTCCACTTGTCTTCTGCATATTTGATACATATTGCATTTACATGTGCTGTTCTTTTTGCTTTTGGGTTAAGCAGATCTCCCTCTTCTTAGGCTCAGTCTATAGGCTAATCTAATGTGTCCATGAAGTCTCCAAAGGTTCCTTTTTCTTCTGGTTGGGTTTCTGTAATTTGGGCTTGAGTTTCAGCCTTTTGAGTAATAACAAGTCGAAGTATATATTTTGTATTTTCAATCAGAGTCTGGTTAGATATATTATGAGGTTTAAACCCTTCAATTATATCTTGGATTTGGGCTCAATTTTCCCTAAACAAAGTATCTGGAACTCTTGCATATTTTTTTGACAAGATAACTATTACTCTTTTGTCAATGTGAACTATTTCATTTTTCTTCAAGAGATCTTCTAACCTGGATTGAACCATTAGTAACTTTACTGTACATAGTCTCGTTCAGTATCCATCTACCTTGTTAAGTTCATGAAGTTGTTGTAGTGATGTCTGTCCCATTAAGACGTCTTTACGAACCATTATGTTATACCATGGTTCTCTTGTAACAAATTTCCGAATTTGTACAGGTTGCACGTTATCATCTTCTTGAACAGATAAAGTTATCACACAGATGAACGTATTAATTCTTCTATAAAATACACAAAGTGTTTGTTTAACAATATCTAGTATTCTGGGGTTCACCATCACTCTCTGTACATCAATCTCAATTACATCTATCCATCTTTTTTTCAGAAATGATTCGTAAAATCCTTTCTGAAAAAGCTTTTATGGAATATGTACTTTTATAAGCACATATGAGAACACTGAAAGTCCTTCTTGAAGATCTTTTCTGTCTTCTTCTTTTAGGGATGTTATTAATCCTTTTAAAGTGACTATTTCAAGACAAAAAATTTCGAAGTCTACTATATCTCTAAGTAGTCTAGACTTTAAAAGTAATTGTTTCCAAAGAATATATCCTCCTGACCGTTTTTCTTCTTCGTAATAAATGTTATTTACTTCAAGCTAAGCTAGTCTATTGGCTAGTTTTCGTAATATCTGCTCGAGTTCTACTTCGCCTTGTCCCACAACTAGGGCTATACGACATTAAATGTTTAGGTCTTTTAATATTGCTTTGCTAGTTTTAGTAGGCTTCAAGTTTTCAAGAATGTTGAATTTCTCTATATAGCTAAGCTTTTCTTGTAAATCTTTTATTCCTTTTTCTTGCCCTTAGCAGTCTCCTGCTTTTTGGGAGTATCCTATTTTACAACAGTTTCACATTTTCTTTGAAAACTCCTTTTGTTGGAATTCAAGGTAGAATCAGAATTTCCTTTACTAGTATTCCCAACTTTAAAGTTTTTCTTCCTCGGTGTCACCACACTTGCTACGATAGCCTTCTGATATTTGGGAGTTCACCTATCAGAGTGTTTGTATCCAAAGATTTTTGCGATCTAGAACATATCAAGCTAGGTAGAATGTCTAGAGATTATTGTGATTTATTCGTAGTAGTATGTTTAATGCTATGAAAACCTATTTGAACACAATATTTACCTCTTCTAAAAGAGTTTCTTTTGGCTTCTTTGAATTAACCATCATTGTCATAGATTTTTCACCTTTGGGGCTGTTAATCTTAGAGCCTGATTTTTTCGTCATTACCACATTTTTTCTGGAAGGGCAATTTCTTCTTAAATGAGTCATTGATCGACATTTGGAGCATGCAAATCTTCTTCTGGTTTGATCTTTTTTGTCCATTTTCTTACAATGGTCTAGAGAAAAAGTCAACAATAAAATTAGATTTTCCAAATATAAATTCAATCTTGAAGCGATATCAAATTTGTCATCTCATTAGTCTAGTTTTATCATCATTTAAGACTAATTTCATAAATGATGTCAAATATTTAGAATCAGTTTTTAAAATAAATTTTTGACTGATGACGAATAATCGAAATCTGTCAATACATTCTTTAGCTGCTAAAACTTTTTTTTCATAAACATGATAGTTTATTTCAGCATGTGAGAATTTTCCTGATGTATACCAAACTATTCTTTCGATATTATCAGTACCTTTGACTTTCAGAACTCCTCTCCAATAATAATTAGATGTATCACTCTTTATGATCAGAGAATCAGAGTCTATTGGGAGTGTTAATACTTGAAGGTTCTGAGTCAAGTTTTTAGTTTGGATAATGCAGTTGGTATCTTCCATGGACCATGACCATGACACTTTAGAATTAACTTTTTTTGTTAATCCAATTATGACCTTGGCCAAATTTGGGACATATTCCCTCATTTGATTCGTAAGTCCAAGAAATTGCTATAACATATGTTTATCTTCAAGCATATTAGGAAATTCCAACAATTTCTTTGTAATATGATTCTGGAGTTAGATTCCTCCAAATTTAACTCCCAAGAATTTAATCTTGGTTTGGAACTAGTCAATCTTTCTTTTGGATAAGACCATTCCATGTTCAAGAAATTTTTTGATTACCTATTCTAGTTGACTTTTATGTTTTTTTTCTAGTCCTACTAAAGACTAGTACATCATCTACATAAACAACACAGAAATCAGATAAGTCGAAAAAAACTTTATCCATTTTCCTTTAAAATATAACAGGTGCTTGTTTTAATCCAAATGACAACAACAGCCATTCAAACAGTCCTTTTGGGCACGTGAAGGTCATTGAAGGAATGTTTTGTTCCGCCATTCTGATTTGCTAAAATCCTGACTTTAAATTAAAGCATGAAAATATTTCTTCAAATCTAGTTTTATTTAGTAAAGCTGATTTGTTAAGGATTTTGTATACATCGTCTATAGTTTTACTATTTAATTGCCTATATTCGATTACCATTCTAGCCTTTCCTCTCATCTGCTCAGCTCTACTCCTCCTCATAAAAGCTGGAGAAGAGTGAAGGCTATTACTTTCTCGAATTAATCCCTTTGCTAATAATTCTAGGATTTGCTTTATAAATTCCTCCTTTGTATTAGGGGAGTATCTACGGGATTCTAATTTTATCCTATCATTGGGATTTTGTAATTTTATTTCAGCAAATACTTCATTCTTTTCCCATAATTTTAATGGTAAATCATCAAAACACAAGGAAAGTTCCTCTTTGAATTCTTTAATCTTTTTCAAGAATCTAAGAGTTTGCATGAGTCTCATCCTTTAAAATTTTATTCTTCTCTATTATCTTATCCGTATTCTCAAGGCATACATTAGAGACTCAAATTTTCTGTGTTTTACTTTGAGTGATCCGGTATATTTGATTTCGAGGGTCAGATTTTACTTGACATGTTATTTCATTCCTATTTGTTTCAAAAACATTAATCCACCATTTCTCTTTTGGTCTAACAGAGAAATGATGTGCTCTTTTTCACTCTGCAATCTCTTGGGCCTAAAGCCGTTTCGAACTTTAGAGAGATTCGGGCTTGCTAAAATAGGAATTGTATGTCCATTAAGCATAATATAATCATTATCTTATATGAAGGGCCTCACTTCTGCCTGTCCACGGAGAAATGAGTTTCCAAGAATGAAATCCACTTCTAAGTAATCTAACAAAAGGATTTCTCTTAGAACGAATTTTTTCTTGTTTAGTAATTCGGTCACTTTTTGGACAAATTTCGTGATCATATTTTGTCCTCCGTATGTAACAATGTTCATGATAGGTTTTTCAAGTTCTTTTCACATTTCTGGTGGAAAGCAAGACTTTCGTGTTATATATTTTGTTGCTCCTATGTCTACGAGAACATCTAATGTATAAGGTTCATATTCTAGAAAACAAAGTTTCGATGTGATACAAGTGTCGATTGTTCCTTGTACCAATGCATGACAACGAATTTTTTGATTCATTATCATTCGCATTGACGAAGTATCTTCTTCTTCATATACTGGAATTTGAACAGATTTATAGCCGATTATTCTTCTCGTAGAAGAATTCCTCGAAATATGGTTTTCCGCATTTGAGTTGTCTAATCTGTCATTTTCTAGTATGTTAATTCTTGGTGTGTTTGGTCCAACATACTCTTTTTTTTTCAGAAATTGAATTTCTTGGTAAAAATGTAGCATTCCTCGAAACTAAGTTTCTTGGAATAGGGAGAGTAATATCAACATTGTCACCAATCTCTTCAATTTTTATTCTTGGGTTTATTTTCATATCTACCATGTTTGACTGTGGTGTAAAGGTTAAAACCCAATTTCTTGGCCATATCAATTGATGAAGATTGACTATATTAGGATTTATTGGAATAATGAAGTTTGATCCAGGATCATGCACTTCAGTATTCAAATGAGAATGCATTGACATAGGATTTACATAATTTACCAATCGGTAAATCATCCTATATTAGATTACCACTCTGTTACTGGATTCTAGTAATTCTTTCAATCCAAAAGTATGAATTCGTAAGCCATAGTCCTCTTAAGATTAGGATCTGTAAGACTGACTATATATCCTGGTCGAATCATTCCATTAGAGTCTCCTAAAGCTAGGTTGACATGAAACCTTCCAACCAAAGCTTTAGTGAAGGTAGTCCATCTCCTATCTAGTAATGCAATTTGGATAGAAACATTCACACCACTACGAAATAGACCCTATACTCTTACTTGTATAACTTCTAATTATACATAGTGATACTTGTTGTTTGCCCGTTTCACAAGTTCACGCAGTTTTAATACCCATTCATCATTTGATAAAATGATTTTCCCTTCGTTTGATTGGGTTAAGGCTACCATAATGATTATGGTCACTCGTTCTATTCTATTCAAGAATAAATTTATGTTCATGGTGAGTATAATTTGATTTAAATTATAAAATTAAATTAAATCTTTTAAAAAAATTATAATTTAGTTTGATTTGATTTGAGTTAATTTTTTTTTAATTTAAATCAAATAGTAAAAATTGTGTATATATATATATATATATATATATATATATATATATATATATATATATAAAACTATGTTTTATAGAATTTTTTAGTAAATAATTAAATGTATAATTTGTTTTTTATATTTATTTTATTAATTTTTAAATTATATATATTATATATGTATTTTATATTTATTTTATATATTTATATTATATTTTTAGAAAACTACAATTCAATTGATTTTATTAAATTATAAGCAATGTTATGTGTACATATTATTGATATACAATTTGAGTATATAAATTATGTGTCATTATGTGATTAAGTATTACTTTATTTTTAATTCAAAATTCTTTAATCACATGATAATACATCATCGGTATACTCAAATTATATACCAAAAATATGTATGCATAGTTTTATGGTGTGTGTGTATATATATAAAAATGATTTTAAAAGCTTCAAACCATGATAGTCGAATAATGTATTATATCTATATCAAAAATTTAATTTTTCATATTGTGTGTCGTGTATCGTTACGTATAATGTGCCTTTCAAAAAATGAAATAACAAAATCTTAGTAAAATAATTAAAAATTATAATTAACATGTTATCATATTAAAAAATATCACAAACACCCTTAAAGTTTGAAAATTTTCATAAACACTGATATTGTACTATCATTTTCTCTAAAATAGTGTATCGATTCATATTAGTAATATGTATTATATTGTATGATATGTTTATTGTATTGTATTAGATTAATTTAATACACCTTATGATACATATGATTTTTCATTTATATTTTATCGTATCATAAGATAAATATCATGTATCGTAAAATATTAATAACTATAGTTCAAATTATATTTTTTTTAATTTAGTTTATTTTAATTTGAAACCTAAAATAGTTTTGGTTTAGGTTAAAAGTTTTTCAAACTATATATTTTTTTAATTTAGTTTGACAAACACTCAAATTAGCCCTAACTAGAGTTTGCACACCCGTACTGCTATCTGCTATTTTGTTTTTCATAGTACTGAAGGGCGCAAAAGCGGGTAGATTATAATCAAATCAATTTATTATAATTAATTTGTGCTTTAATTCATTTAAGACTGGTTATATGAATGTATTTTGAGTATACAAAATAGATATAAAAATAATATATTATTATCTGATTAGATATTATTTTAATCTTAATTTAAAATCATTCAATCACGTAATAATATATCATCTATATATCTATTTTGTATACTTAAAGTCTATATACATAGTATTGTAAACAATTTTAACATATCAAACATAACATTCTGTGAATATTGTAAATATAAATACGTGTACTCAGCTTCAAGTTTGTGACGAAATCTATTCGAATACGATACGAGGTGTTAACATGAGTCATTTCCACGACTCTATTTGCCCACATACTGCATTCTTTTTAGAGATATAATCTCTTTGTGTTTTTGGGTTCCAACAGAGAAAGAATTTTTCTTCTGTTATTAAAAATAAACTCATCTCATTTGGGGTGGTAGTTCGGATATTTAAATAAATACCCAATTTTCAATAACTTCCACACCAACTGCATTTGATAGTTAAAGTAAATTAGATCAGATCAATCCGTTATGGATAGATCTAGACCCAATATATAATTTTATTATTATTTATAACTGAGTAAAATTATGTATATATATTTTAAATACATAATTAGATACACTTTTATATATATTATCACATAATAAAATATTTAATTTAAAATTATTTTATTTAAATATATATCTATTTATGTGCATAAAATTAATACGCATAGTTTTTATGAGTTTCCACTGCATTCTCAGTTAACTTCCACTTTATAGTATGTTTTGATCTTCTCCGTCTTTACGTATTTATCAGACAGCCGACCAACCGTATGAATATCCTGTACAAATACTTTTTATAATCTCACCACGTTTCTTCGATTCTTTCAAAACAATGGCCGCTACTCTCACATTAAGTTTTTTAATCTGGTTTACTAATCTCAGCGTCTTTGCATATCTAGAGGTCAACAATGCTGGTGTCCAATGGCGGCGAATATTTCATGAACATCTCCATTGGAACCCCGCCTGTAGGGCTAATCAGAATCGCCAATGCCGCCAGCGACCTCACCTTTGAAAAGTCACCATTTTCTTCCTTAAATTTGAAATTTTTAGGGCTTTTTCTTGGACGCCAAAGCCAACTTTCCCAATCCATATTTCATTGGTGGCTGAAGAAGAAGGAAGGGCGACCACCATTCTTTTGTCCAAGGCTTGGATGACCACCCATTTATCTATTTGGACGATGCTCGGGTGATGTTGCATGATTCACCGATCTTAGTAATGATATTTGATTCGACCACAACGACAACAGGATGATGTGGGATGATTGCAAAAGATGTTGGAATGATGAGTATAGATGCTTAGATTATGCCAAAAAGACGAATCTTGCAAAAAAAGGGAGATGATTCTCGTAAAAGATAGGGAGACAATGGCCAAGATCCATCGCCCTTCAAGTGTCGGACGAAAGATGTGCAATCTAAAAGAAGGGAAAGAGATGGTCAAATAATATTAGTTGTCGAAGAGGGAGAGATTTTGCTAAAAAATCAAAACCCTAGAGAAAAAAATGAATATTTTAAAACTTAATTCTGAAAAGAAATTATTAATTTTCAAATTAAGAGGAGAAATAATATAATTTTTTAAGATTTAAAAAAAAAATTATTGTTATTTTTAACAAAAAAAATTTAATAAAAATTAAATTATAAATAGATATTTAAATTTTTTCTCTATATCATCTATGTTTGAATTAAAACTTGAGTGTGAAACAGTCCTTTGGCCTTATTAGAATTCTCAAATTAAAGAAACAACAGGCTGTAAAAGGCTGATCCAGCGAAGTTTCGCATTTCTTGTAAATGAATTCCAAATTGGCCGCGTCAATCGTTTCAACCATCGGTCGGTTTTCCTTGTCTTTATGTTTATCTTCTTCTTAGTGGCCACCTTTGCGTGGCATCATCTCAACAGGACAACAAATCCACACAAATGTATATCATTATTTATTATATTAATTAAAAATATAATATTTTTATCTTAAAAAATATAAAATTATAATAAAATAAAAAATGCTTTCAAAATTTTTAATACTAAATAAAAAATAATAATTAGATTATTGAGAAATAGTAACCAAATTATTTATTATATTAATTGTTATATCATTATTTATAATATAAAATTATTAAAATATTTCATTATTTTTATTATCAAATAATTTAAACAAAATAATATTAATAATTAAATCATAAACCCTTATTCATTTTGAAATTAATTATCCATACCTAGAAAATCCGGGGAAAATATACTTTTTTATAATTAAATTTATTTTTATTTTAATTTTAATCTAAATAGGTAATAACACAAAACTACTTCAGGGAGAATCAACGACAAGTCAAAACAAAGCATATAAAAATTCTGTATTAACCGACGGATTTCTCTTTCCTTCCAAACAAAAACTGTATCACGGACCTTACCTTACCTTTTTTTATTGTAGTTATTATTCGGTTTATTATTCTCCACGCGTTTCTCTGCTTCTCTTGGATTTTCGATTGCAACCTTTGCAATTAATTGAACCGTCACTTTCTTCGCTCTGGATGTAGTCAGTTTGGTGATTGCGTTTTTATGGAGGCTATAAAGAAGCAAGCAATCAAGCTCAGAGAGCAAGTGGCCAAACAGCAACAAGTCAGTTTTGCTGTCTTTATTAAATCATTTAATTTTTGACGATACGTGCTTTGGTGTCTGTTGAATTGTACTGGTTTGAGTTTTTGATTAATTTGATTGTGTTTAATTTTGATTTTGTAGGCGGTGTTGAAGCATTTGGGACATCTTAGCAATGAAGGTGTTGTGGTTGATGAAGCTGAACTTGAATGTCATAAACAGCTTCAAAATTTGTACAGTTCTACCAGGGCAGCTAAAGTAATTTTAATTAACTGATACTTTGAAGAGGCTTTAATTTGAGCGCTGTTGTTGATAAAGAAAAAAAAATATGTTATGTTGTACAGCATTTTCAGAGGAATATTGTTCGTGGTGTTGAAGGTTTTATTGCTGTAAGCTTGAAGCAAATGGAGATAGGTCGGAGATGAACTGGCTTTTTTATCGTTTGCCCTTTTGTTTTTCTTGATAAGCTTTATTTGCTGATACAGTACATGAAATTTGATTTTGATTTTTATATATTATAGTGAGGAGGTTGGCTGAAGATTGTTGCAAATATGGAGCTGAGAATCAAAACAATGATTCCCGGCTTGCAAGAGCTGCTCTTCACTTTGGTTCTTGTCATGATTTGATGGAAAGTGAGAGGGAAGCTTTACTTGGAATTCTTGGTGATCAGGTAAAGTCTGAAAGTGCAATCATCTGAAGTATTTTCTTTTATTGTATGTTTGTATGTGCATCTATCAATTTATTATTATTCTTATGAAGATTTTCAAAAGAATTAATGTTGTCTTCCTATGATTTTTCTTCTCTTTATAAAGCCCCCTTTTGTTGCTGAAAGCAGTGAAATTAGACTGGATTCGTTATTAAAAAGTAAGTTCACTATAAGCAAATGAAGCTTTAGGGACATGGCTATTCTGATTTTTACCAAGATTAAGGTGCTACATGCATCATATGGATGTTTGTGTTTGTGGTGTAATCATTCACACCCACATGTGCTTTTGCTTGCAGGCATATTTTAGAATATTGTGCTTAAAAGATTCTGAAACTTCAGATATAATTTGATTTAATTCCTCAGATAAGTCTTCAGATCCTTGCATACTGATGGGTAGTATTTTACTCAAAATTAAAGGTAAAGTACTAAAAGTCTGGGAAGAAACAATGAACAGATTATGTAGAACCCATGTGTATTTTTCTTTTTCTGATTGGTCAGGGAAGTTGATGTGATGTACCTATCTACTAGCCTGTGTTTTGCTGAGATAATATGATGGAAAACTTTGGCATTATGATCTTTCCTTTAGAGATATTAAGGTTTCAGTATATCTTTTTGTGTTTATAATTATGTTACAGGTTTTCGGTGTGTAGGTATCTGAGCCTCTTAAGGCATTAATAAATGGAGCACCTTTGGAGGATGCTCGACACTTGACTCATCATTATGAGAGACTCCGGCATGAGGTTGAATCCCAGGTAATCTTTGAGTTCGTATCTGGGTTTATAAGAAGCTGTAAGAATTATATTCCATTTATAGTGTTTATTCTCATTAGGCAGCAGAAGCAATGAGGCGTCGATCGAAGATCAGGGAATCTGATATATCTGCAGAGAGTGCTATGAAGCTTCGAAATGCACAAGCGAGATTGACAGAACTTAAATCTTCTGTGAAGGCCCTTGGTAGAGAAGCAACTGATGCCATGTTGTCAGTTGAAAATCAGCAGCAACAGATAACATTTCATCGACTTTTTGCTATGGTACTCACCTTAATCACTTTTGGTGTGGACAAATTGCTTGTGCATGCGCTGATTTTCTGCTTATTATAGCTTGATGTTATTGCTAACTTCAAATATGAATGCAATTATTTTTTACTCAGTATGTAAAACAATTAATGATTTCAACTCAATGAACATGCAACAGAGTTGATGTGATATCATATAATGAAAACTGAGCTTATCTTTCAAATCTCATGTTCTATCTCTTTTCTCTTGCTTATTTCTGTAATCTCTTCCCTCTTGTTCTTCTTCCTGTCAGTTAGTTTACATGTTAATTGGATAAAGATTTATCTGAATGCATACAGTTTGTTTGTATGTTGTTTAGCATTTTAAGCAATTGCTTATTTTATGTTGCACATTTACATAAAGTTTCTTTCGGTTGGAGGATTATGATTTATATTGTTAACCTGATTATTACAGCGAAATAATTCGGCATAGATGTTAAATTAATCAAGTAAATAGATCTGATGCATTAAGATTCATACTTTGAATGAAATACACTTGTGCTCATGAACAATTTAGACATGCATACTTGCTGAAAGTAGCAGTTACCTTTTACAGTTATTTGAAGGTAACACAAAAGTGTGAAAGGGTATGATAACAAATGGTAGCCTCTACTATACTGCAAACTTTTTTTTGTATTTCTTACAAGCCAACCATGTGTTTATACATTGGTTTTGAAATTAGGGAATATTGGAAGACCCCAAAACCTTATTGGTCTTGTGGGATATGATATCTTAAGTAGATAACCTGGCGAAATTACCGCTTAACCTAAAAGTTTAACTTGATTGATAATAGCCCAACCGTATATCTAAGCTGTAAGCCTGTAACTAGGAAATCTAACACCATGACAATCACATTGAAGAGCAAACAAAACAAATTATCATAATTTAATATTGTCAACTTGACTTTGATACTATATAAAAAAAAAAAAAAAACCTCATACTTCAAAGCGTATGCTAAATTGACAAGGGCCCAAAAAAATTGGTCAAGCTACGAGGATTTAAATTTTCTAATCCCATGGTTGGAAACTAAGGATTACACCATTCAACATAAGCCTTAGCAATTGTAGTAGTAATTCATGATTGAGGTTTGTTATGTTTATTGAGTGTGCTTTTGTAAAATTTTTGGCTTCGTACTTCTCTTCATTTATTATTTCTTTTTTTTTTCAAAAAAATGGTTTTAATTGTTTTTGATACTGGGCCTTTGTAGGTCGATGCCGAGAGAAATTATCATCAACATGCCATTGCTAGTTTGGAGAAGCTATATGCTGAGGTTTTTGTGTATATATATATTCCTGGTGCTAATAGGATTGCTCAATTATTTTTATGTTTATACTGGAAAGTTTATGGCTTGACATGGTTCTGCTTACCATTGGAATTAGATGATTGTAGAGGAGCAATCAGATGAGTCTTCATCACAATCTGTTACCATGCAAAAGGATGTAAATTCACAACTTGCAAATCAGAGTATTGATTCAGATGGATCTGATAGAAACTTGCATGTTAATCATAATAATGATAACTTCATTGCAAAAGTAAGACAATACTCTATTTGAACATCTTTTAGTATATTTTTTCAGGTTTCATGATGAGGAATGTTGGATTTTTTTTTTTTTTTGGGGTAATGAACACAATCATGTAATTCATTTCACCTAATTTTTTATTTAAAATTTTGTTCTCTTTTCTACTTTGGAGATGTAAATTGGCTTTTGACAAAGTTTGATTATAATTGGCCCAAGTTATTTGAATACTGCATTTACTACCAATATAATAGTGCCTGGTCTTGATTATTGAAGATAGAAACTGTTCTAGATGGTTCTGCAGTACAAATAGATTTCATTACCAAATTATCATGAATTGATTTTTATTGCTAATATATCCTTTCATGGGTGCTTAATCATTTTTGTTTGTAGTATTTCTAATTATTACTGATTTGTTTGTACTGTTGTCAAGTTTTCATCTACAGTGTGTTTACTTATGCTGTCCTCTTATAGGTTGTTCATCCATTTGATGCTCAAGCAGATGGGGAGCTGAGTCTATCAGTTGATGATTATGTTGTGGTTCGCCAGGTAGTTTCTCCTAGTCTAAATCAAATAGATGATTATAGATTATTTTCCTTCCTTTTAGCTTATTCATTAGCAACCGTTTGGGTGATGGATTTAAAATTAATGCACATACTCTTCTAATACTTTGGTATTTGGCCTTCTTCAAAGTATCAGATCTATATTGCAAAGCATGAAAATAAAACCGAGTAGCAACTATTGAAGAGTATTCGAAGTTTCAACTATGCCCCGTGCAAAATTTGATCATAATTTTGATATTTCCTAATTCTGAATACTTGCTTTTTCCTCAATTTATGGATCAGATTGTTTCTTCTCTGAAACCACAATTAAAAGCTAATTTTATTGGGTGCATTCTTAGTTGTTTTCTCTTGCTAAAAGATTGAAAGCTTGAGATCAAATTTAAAACCGAGTCAAATCACAAACCCAAACCATTTTTTTTACAAAGTCTATTGCTCTGTTGTTTCAGAGAGTTGGATTTTCTCTGTTAGGCGGTTTTCCTTTTGGCTATTAATGCTGTCTGAACCAACCAGCTGGATTTGGGTCATTACTTTAAATACCGGAATAAAACCAGCCTGTGCGTATTCCTGCTTTCTTTGCCTTAATCTCTTTCCTGAGAATAATATAAAGAAGCAAATGAAAATATCAATGATTTGCGAGGATTTTTTTTCTTTACTAATGGCCTTAATCTTGTGTATTTGGAAGGTTAATTTCTGTTAGTTGGGTGGTGATTTTAGTTTGTTAGTGACTGGATATGTCATCTCAACGTTCCATTGGCTAAGTATTTCTTATTATGATATCACAAGGTGGCGGCTACTGGATGGTCGGAAGGGGAGTGTAAGGGCAAGGCTGGATGGTTCCCCTCTGCTTATGTTGAACGGCAGGAGCAAGCACCCGTAGGCATGGTATCGGAGGCAGAGTCATCACCTTGATTGCAGTCTTCTCACAAATCTGCTCTTATAAAATATGTATAAATCCTTTTTCAAGCAATATATTTTGCTATTATAGGTAGTGCCCAGCTACCGCAATTGATTGCATCTGTAACATTTTCTTTTTGTCTCTGTGTGATAGCATGCATCTGCAATTGTTAGTGCCAATTTTCAATGACATCATTGGCTTTACTGTGTGCGTTTGAATGGTTTATCATGAAAATAAATTTTATATATAATGATATTTGATAAAATAAATTACAAATATAAATAATTATTTTATTTGATTAGATATAATAAAAAAATAAAAAAATATTATTTTAAAATATTTTTATGTTAATTATTATATTAATTATAAATAATGTATTTTTAAAAAATTAATAAATAAAATTATAATTATAATAAAATTAAGATTAATTTAATAATTTTTTAAATACAGAAGAGATGGTAATTAAAATTATTCTTACATCATCTGACATATAATTTTAAAAGGTGGAGGAGGATGTGATCAAAACTATCTTTATATTAGTTATCATACATGTTAGGAAAATCTTTTATTATCTCATAAATAATATTAATAATAAAAATATATTAATAATGGGAGATAAATTAAGTAATTTTGGATGCCCTTCCACCGAACGTAGTGTTTACTGTCACCAAGCTCTATTTCCAGGGCGAATGCAAAACTCAGTGTCTTAATGAATAATAATTTAAATTTAAATTTTTAAATATTTATTTTGTATTAATTAATTTGGCATTTGTCTTAAAGCTCCGTGGAGAGGGGAGGGTGGCCATTTTCCATTAGACTTGGGTTCTCTGGTATTTCACTCCCGCTTGGCTTGGCGCTGGCTTTCTCTGAATGGCAATGGCAACTACGTTCTTATCATCATTCCTGTCACCACCACCAAGGCCAAAATTAAACCTTCCACATTCTCTTTCCCGAATCCCCAACCCTAGCCCTCTTCTCCTCCGATTATCCGCCAAATTAAATTCCCCAATTCCCGCCATCAAATTCTCCTTCACCCAAATTTCTCCTCCGCCTCTTCATGAACGCCCTCCCCAAACGCAAATCCCTTCCACTCTCCTTGGCCTCGCCGTCTCTCTTTTATTCTTTCTCGGCTTCGGTCTCCGTGCTTGCTCAGCCGCTTCTTCGCTGCTCTCTCCCGTTGTTCACAACCAATACCAAATGATTCAAGGTAAAGCCTCGAATTGCCTCAAATTAAGTTGACATTGAAGCACAAAGTGCATTTCTTGATTGGTTTTAAATTTTGATTTTTCTCTCCGTTTGTTTCGTTTTTTGTTACAGATGAGAATAAGGATGTGGAATTTGAGGATGAAGAGATGAAGGCGGCATTCGAGAAGTGGAAGTCTAAAACTTATGCTTTGACTGTGCCTCTGAGAATAGTTTCTTTACAGGGTTCATTCCCTCAATCTTGGGTTAAAGATTTCATGACAGCTCAAGGAAAGAGATTGAAGTTGCAGGCTAACTTTTGTGGTAGCCTTGAGGATATATTTAATAATCTATCTATGCCATTTAGTAAAGTTAAAGTTAAGTCCAAGGCTTTTATGGCTGCTGATATTGTTGGTATTGGTGATTCTTGGCTTAGCTTTGCGATCAAAAAAGCAATAATTGAGCCAATACCAGGAGTAGAAGAGCAGGATTGGTTTAGAAGCTTAAATGATAAATGGAAGGTAACATCTTTAACTAATGCTTTTTAGTTTTCTAGCTGACCGTGTTCTCCCTTTCGCTAAACAAAAACTTTCAATGGTGAGAGTTTCATTCAGTGATAAAAGATGCAAAATTATTTATATTGACACAGACAAGGTTAAAGAAGAGTGTTATTGCATTCAATTTTGACTGCTTTATAATCTGATTGTTCTGTTGCCAAATGAATCATTTAAGCTATTTCCACTAACAAAGTCTCAGGTATATCTGCGCAGGAACTGTGCAGGTGAAATAGATCCTGAAGGTAAAATATGGGCTGCACCATATCGATGGGGGTGCATGGTAATTGCTTACAAGAAAAGTAAATTTCAAAAGCATAAATTGGCTCCAATAGAGGTAAAATTTCTTTTAACAAAACCAAGACATCTTTTTGCTTATCATCTACAAGAATAGCAAATTTATATGTAATGTAATGTACTGTGATGTGAATCTCCCAATTCAATTTCCTGTTTCTATTCTTCTGTTATATGTGCACTCTCCAATCTAACCCAGGAGAGTTGGAGTTAGTATTTACAATGCTTCTCTAAGTTGTATGTGGTTAATGACATGCTACTGCAGGACTGGGCAGATCTGTGGCGGCCTGAGCTTGCAGGCAGGATTTCAATGGTTAATTCTCCCCGAGAGGTTATTGGTGCAGTTTTGAAGTATATGGGGGCATCATACAACACGAGCAACATGAACTTGCAAGTTGCTGGTGGTCGGACTGCTGTTCAGCAGAGTTTGGCATTACTTGGAAAACAGGTACACAGAAATGATATCTTGAGTCATTGCATTTTATGCTTAGCTGACAGTTACTATGCAATTGGCTCTGACACACTATGGGTAAAGAGGACTTTAATGGTGAATATTGGGAGACAGGAAATTAATTTCTCATAGAAATGAGATGATTAAGTGCTTCTAACATTTGACATGGTTGGTAGGCAAAAATCTACGCACCGTTATAATAAAAAGGATACTTCTAAATTGCAATCTAACCTGCTTGCTCCAGGTTGAATTACATTATTTCTTATTGGTGCAATTTGTTAATTTTGTCTGCTATGTTAGCCTGCACCAAAGGGATTGGGCATCATTTGCTGAGTTCCACTAAAATTCTCTCTCTGAAAATTTTCACACAACTAGAGAGAGGGATAGAAAACTGACAGTCAATTGCACTTGCCCTAATAGTTTTATAGGTTAGCTTTCTGACATGATATGTGGTAACAATACTTTTCCTGTGATATAGGTAAGACTATTTGATAGCACGCACTATCTAAAAGCATTTGGAGTTGGAGATGTATGGGTCGCTGTTGGGTGGAGTAGTGACATTCTTCCAGCAGCCAAACGTTTGTCTAATGTTGCAGTGATTGTTCCCAAATCTGGTGCTAGCCTATGGGCTGATCTTTGGGTATATCTCTAAAAACTATTATTGTACTTTAACAGTTACTTAGTTATGTCAGTGATTAGTGATTACTTGATATGAAAACGTGAGTACTAAGGTTCCATCGTCCTTGTAGGCAATCCCTGCAGCCTCTAGACTTGAAACAGATCAAATTGGGGGCCGAGTCAGAGGTCCATCACCACTAATCCATCAATGGATAGAGTTCTGCTTGCAAGCAGCAAGAGCTCTGCCTTTCAAACAAGAGGTTATCCCAGGTGCAGCTCCCTCTGCCCTGGAAAGTACTCCAGTTGAAATGCCGAAAGATCTTCTTAAAGGAAAGCCAAAGTTGGATACAAACTTAATCGTTGGAGTGCCCCCACCTGAAATTCTGGCTAGATGTGAGTTTTTGGAGCCATTATCTGATGATGCATTGTCAGACTATGAGTGGCTGATCAATGGTATGCAAAAACCAAGACCTGCTTGGACGAGTAGGATACAGCAATACATTTCATCATTAATTGGTGACTTTCAAACAAAAACTGCGCTCAAAAGTGATGTGAAATAATATGACTCCCTCTAATTGCATTGCAGAGTACAAAAGTCATTACGATCAATAGAACAACTCCAAATGCACTATGACAAGCTATAAAAATATAACTGGGTATTAGCCCTATGTTGATAGGTAATGAAATTTTGAAAGATTACTGATTAAGATGTTGATTTAACTTATGATTCGGGGAGAATAGGTTTCTATATTGTGTTCCTTGGAGAACAGAAGAAATAACTTTGTATGATTCAGTCTGTTCACAAGTGAATTCTGTTGTGGTAGCTTTGATAGAAAGTTCTGAATATTGTAATTGGTGCTAGTGTAGTGCATGCTATTTAGAATAAACATGCACAGTTGCAGAGTTGCAGTGATGGTAGGATGTCGACTTTCTGCTTGTTCAAAGGATCAGGATGCAAGGGAAAGACAGGATCCTTTTCTAAAATCCATAGATTTCGACTTCAATATTATTGATTTGTTGTTGCAACCTATGTTATTTATTTGCTAGTAGTACCTGTATAAAT
Organism: Mangifera indica; assembly: GCF_011075055.1. Taxonomy (NCBI): domain Eukaryota; kingdom Viridiplantae; phylum Streptophyta; class Magnoliopsida; order Sapindales; family Anacardiaceae; genus Mangifera; species Mangifera indica. The sequence goes on from NC_058144.1 coordinate 10,788,316, forward strand.
TTCATTTACATTTGAGATATATAAAAGATTTAATGGTAAAATTAGTAGAGTTGTATCGGTTCGAGCAGCAATTAAAGATTTTATACGAAAATATTAAAGTTAATTTTGATTTGTAAAAGTGTTTGGTGAAGAACCTAACATTCTATTTTACAACAGAGTTTTTCAAGTACTAGTTCTAAATCAATCACTAATAATGATGTATTATTGTATAATTAAATATTATTTTATTTTTAATTTTTAATAATTCAATAACATAATAATATATTATTATTTATATACAAAAATTACATAATACTATTCTTATAAAACTATTACAAAATGAATTTTATTAAAGCAATCAAAAAATTTAATCTGTTTTCTTGGATGATTATATGACGCATGACAGTTTTTTTATTTTGGAAATTATATTCCATAATTCATCAAATTAGTGTTAAGTCGGAAACTGCAAAACAATAACCACAGCTGGCTAATATAAGGTACTGATTATGTAAATAAACAGATTATACAAAAATGGCACGAATCGGAGAGGGTCAAATTTTGGTTTTATACAAATGCCATATACACTTAATTAGAGAGATCAATTGCAAAAATAACTACAATTTTTTTTTTTTTATGAAAATAGAAAAATAAAAAGATAAAAAAAGGAATATGAAAAAGAAACGACTCAGACCAGTATTGGGACTTCCAATCACGTGGAGAAATAACTGTCTGCATGCTGCCATGCAAAATGGAAAACACCATAAGTATAAAATTAACCCAAGTGGACGGCACTGCAAATCTCAATGGCATAAATCTGCACAAAGAATGATCGAATGGAAATGGCGAGGTTAAAATGTTGCAGACTCTTGGCTACTCTTCGATGCCGGTAGACTCCTCTAATAACTGGAAACCACATTGACTTCGTTGCAAACTTGGTGTGTCCATGAGGCTTTCAATCAGAATCATAAAAGTCGCTTGGGCATGGGGTCATTACCTCAGATTCAAGTAATTGGATCACCCTGTGCATGGTGGGTCGATCATCAGGGCTAGAAGAAACACACTGTGTAGCTACTGAGAGTAGGGCATCAAGACTTTCAGCCTGCACCCCTTCACAGTTTGTATCAACGATCTCCCGTTGCCTATCTTCTGATATCAGAAAATTCAACTGCAAAAAGAAACAGATTAGTTGGGGAAAAAAAAAAAACAATGTAGCAACAACTTTTTTATTTAAATTATAAAAGAAGGAAGCGTTACATTAAACTAGTTGCAGTATTTTTTTAAATTCCTTTGTCAAATAATCAAAATTTCATCTAGTCACCGAAAATGATCTCCGATTACAGTCAATGAATCAGAGCATAAGCTACATTCAAAACAAGTGAAAAAAGCATACCCAGCCAACAATGTTGAGGCCCTTCTCGATGAATGAAGCATCAGTCGGGCGCTTTCCACTTAGGACTTCAAGCACCAGGACACCAAAACTGTAAACATCAGTCTTTTCAGTAGCTCTACCACTTTGCATATATTCTGCCATTGGAGTTACAATCAAACTCAGAACAAATGACTTCAGAAAGATAAAATGAAAGTACATTAATACACATTTTCACTTTAAAAGACACAAACTAACCAGCAAAGTACACCGAGAAACCCCACCCTTGGTGCAGGTTATAAGTTAAAAAAATGCAGCACAGTTATTTTCCTAAGCTAATTTGGGCACCTTTATGTTTACATCCCTTCAATGATAGGAATGATGTGTCAAAAATTAAGCTGATTCAATTTATGTAACCTTCTAATATGTAAATGCTGTGCAGAAATATACTTTCTTTTTTTGAAAAACCATTTGCTGCAACATTGCTGCTAACATGTGCCACTATTATATTCAATGCCCTTTCAAACAAATTTGGGGCAAGTCAAAAGGATGTTCTTACACAATTCAAGTAATGAAGAGCCAACATCTCTGAAATGGTAAACAAACACAGTACAGTACTATATTTCACTATGCCTACCTGGCGCCAAGTAGCCAAATGTTCCTGCAACGATGGTTGTTATGTGTGATTCTTCATCCTCTAACAGTTTGGCAAGTCCAAAATCAGATACCCGAGCCTCCAAATTGCCATCAAGCAAGATGTTGCTGGACTTTATGTCACGATGTATGATCCTAGGAGAACAGTCATGATGCAAGTAGGCCAACCCTTTCGCTGCACCCATTATAATATTCAAGCGTGCATCCCAGTCTAACTGTTCAGATCTTTCTGTACATCAATTGTAAGATATCATTGCTTTCAGAATATTTAACAAATAAACAACACAAGCGACTAACAAATAAACAACAAGTGTAATCAAATAATATCTCACCGTGAAGAGCTTCATCAAGACTGCCACCGGGAAGGTAGTCATAAATCAATAACTTTGATGTAGGTGAATTGCAGTATCCTCGCAAATTCACCAAGTAACGATGCTTTATGCTTCCAAGAATTCCAAGCTCCCTTTCAAAAAATCGATCAAAGCCTTCATTCAACTTTACAATTCTTTTCAAAGCAAATACATTGCCATCATCCATTGCGAACTTGTAAACTGTTCCAAAGCCCCCAACCCCTATTATGTGTTCATCATTCAAAGTTTCCAATTTCTTGATAATGTCTTTTGAAGAATATGGCAAGTCTCCATGAAACATAACAATTGATGCACCTACAGCAAGAATATATAAATAGAATTAGCGAATTCTAGTTCTTCAAGGATGCAAACAACTGAAAACAGCCCAAACAAAGATTTCAAATAATAGTCCAGAAAATAGTTAAGACCACCACCTCCACCAACATCCCTTGCAAGACTTTTGCCTTCATTTTTACCAAACTTCTTATAAAGAAAGCAACCCCAAAAACACATTAGTGCCACCAGAAGTAGTGCACCCACTGTAGCTGATGCACTAATAAGCAGCCTGCCTGAGTTCTTCTTTCCACCTTGATTTTGACCTGTAAAAGTTAACATTTGAAATAACACAGGTTGAATTCAAGCATAAGACACTAGGAGAAGAAAATAAGAATGTCATCAAAATAATGGATTTTTGTGGCAGAAATTATTGTGTTGCCAACAAACTTTCTCATCTTCTCAGAGCCATATCATTACAATGCAAAAAGTAGTGACTACATCGGGAGAATAATCATGGTAGCTGAGCCCATTTTATCACAAAGTTGCAAAGATGACATTCAACATGTTGCCCAGTAAATATAAGCATCAAACTTAAATTATGTAATCAGGTATTAATGCCGATTTACCAGAATTAGGAGATTGAGCATTTGTTCCAGAGTCAGTATCATCATCTTTGCAAGTCACTTGAATTTGCTTCCCACACAAACCACGATTTCCAAAGAAGCTGCAAGGAAAGAACACATCTCAGTTTTGTAAAGAGATAATAATTTCCCCTTGGCTTTTTGGGGTTATATATCAATCAAAAGTTTAATTTAAAGGCAAGGTGCTTGTGTCAAATTGCAGAACTATCATAAAATTCAGTAGCATTTCCAAGAGCCATGAGATAATTTTAGGAAAAATATATAAACATAAAAGGGCTGGTTATACTTACGAGCTTTCAGAAAATTTGGAAAGAACTCCATCTAATGGTATCGGTCCAACCAAAAAATTGTTTGATACATTCCTTCAGACATTCAGTAAAATCCACTTATTAAAATTACATTCAAAATTTTCATTCAATAAAATGCAATTACCAAGTGCGGCTATGATCTGAAGTAAGGATACTCACAGGGTTTCAAGTGTCTCTAATTTACCAAGTGAAGGAGGAATAGAACCACTGAGCGAATTGCCTGAGATATCCCTGCAATTTAGTGTAACACCAATTAACTACATTTTAAGTATAGATAATTAACACAGATGTTGTATCAAGTATTTAGTTCCAATCTCTCTCTCTCTCTCTCTCAAAAAGGCACCATAATGATATGGGTAATACCTTATGAAATAAAAAATTGTTATATCCAGCCAGTAACAATTTTAAGCTCATCATTACCCTAGAAGATCTCTATTTTGATTAACATGGTGAACTGACTTGACTTCATACCATAAAAAAAAAAAAAAATTGGCTTTGGTCAATTGGCAATAGAGTTATGACTATCAGCATTATCAAAGCTCTTTGTTCATTTCCGACCTACAGGCATCCTTAATTTCAAGAATTTATAACTTTATCACAAACTTATCTCATATACAAGAATTCTTAATTCACTTGTTGTTGCCCCAACAAACTTTAAGGAGCTTGATTCAAGATATAGCGTAGAGCCTTTGATGTCACCAGTGAGGTAAGGTGTTAAAGGATTATTTCTTCTCATTTTCACTTCCTTTGTTTTCCCCTCATCAGGATCAGGCTGTGGGATGTGTTGGGAATTGAGATTGTTAGGGGGATACAACAATTTACATAAACACCAGAACAGAAAACAGGTAATGGAAAATGTTAATTCCACTTGTGATAAGCATTACACTTGACACTACTTGAGATAAGAGAAGTGAAAGAATTTTACTAGAATGGAGTGACATGTGTGTAACTCAAATAATCAGCGAGATAGGCCACAATACCTTCAGAGGCTAGTTTTTGTTAACATAAATACTTGATACAAAGCCACTTAATATGAGAGATAACTAGGGTAAATTGCACCACATTGAAGAATTAAGGATTTTTCAATAATGACAATATAAAACAGTATGAACCACTATAAGTTCAAAGTATGCTTAGAATCTGTTTACCCTATAAAGCAAAGTAATTAATTTCCAAAAAAAATGCAAATTCTGTCCATTGCAAACAGGGTATACTAAGTTAACAAGAAGGGAAACAAGCATCACTTGTAGAAGAATAACATTTTTAATATAAAATAGTAAAAACAGCTTCTACAAAGAATTTTGTTTGTGTACAATGTAAAATCTATAACTTAGACTATGACTATATGATGATTTGCACATAGAAAAAAGTCATCAAGATTATGCACAACACCATTCAATTGGAGAAGTAGTCCAGCAAACCATATTTTCAAACTCAAAACAGCCTTCTGCATTCAAGGGGCTGAAACTATGGGTTGATTTTGATATTTAACTGATTTAAGATAATTAACAATGATTAGCTTGAGACAATAAACTCACAGAGTTTGAAGCTTCGATAGGTTGCCTAATTCATCTGGGATTAATCCACTTAAATAGTTACTCTGCAACAATCTGTAAAGAAAGTAATATCAGCAATTTACTATTGATTAAAAGAAATGAGCTGATAAGGTGATAACAACAAAGTATTTGAAGAATCAAACTTAGTTGCTTTCATCACACCAACATGGTGTATTTAACACTTATACAATCAAGAAACTTATTAAACTGTAAGTATTCAACTTCAGAATATTTTCAGTTCTCAAGAAGTTTAATGTACGATAAGAAAAGTGACATTCAGAAGGAAAAAAACTAAAAATCTCTCAACTTTCCCCACATGTTTAATTGAGTTATATCATGGAGGCCTCTTTCAAGGCCCACAACCCTGGAAACCGACAAAATTGTGAAATTTATTATCCCATGCAGGTAACCCAATAGAATTCAAGCCCTGAATTCTTTAATCGAACCAAGAGCCTCTAACACTCAGCCCAACCCTTTGGGATCACTAAACTCAAATTAGAATATATATACATACATACATATATATATATATATATAAAAATCAATTTCGAAGAACTGATTGTATGATGTCACTTCAGTTGCTTCCTCGTATTGTACAGTATATAATCAAAAAATATTACAGCATATTATTTAGTGACAACTACAAGGATAAATTGATTACCCAAGGCACTTACATGGCCTGCAACTGTGTGCAATTTCCCAATTCTGAAGGCATTTCCCCATAAAAGTTGTTGTTATGAAGAGTTCTACAACAGAAGATATTGTAAAAAGCATCAGCTGCAGCAGCCTAATTCTAAAACAATAATCATGCATCAAGATAAAATGAAAGTCCCTTCCAAAACCTACAGGAACTTTAGCTGGTCTAGCTTCCCAAGGTCAGTTGCTATTGGTCCACTCAATTTGTGATTGGTAAGACTCCTGGAAAACAAGTGAAACACAAGGAAACATAATAAGCAATAAAATCCAATTGAAAAATTATTGCAAACACACAGTTGTTTGGGAAGACATCATATCAAAGTAACCTTTTCCTTTCCTTTTTTCCCATGTTATACATCATACTTGAACATAAAACAAGATACAAGTCATATAAATGCCAAAACAATTAAAAGAAAAGGGCTTATAAAATAATTAGCTACCAATAGTTTGCTTTAACTCATCAACACGAATAAGAAAAAAAATAAAAAGTAATATAGAAGTGTTGCATCTATCATCCCATTGGACAACATTGAAAAAATTAGAAAACAAAACAAATGAGAAACTCGGTTCTCCACCAAAACTTCATTTCTTGAATGCATCTTGAGAAATTAATATGAGAAATTATATACTATCACTTATCATCCTTCATTACACACTCATGCATTTTAAATATGTTTAAAATCCACATGAAACTATTTTTCCATGTAGTATAAAACTTAAAAGTAACTATTCATATATTAGGTTAATTAATTAAGTATATGAAATATAGATTGGCTTTTGAAAACTCACAGAGTTATTACTCTCTTGGTATTTTTATCACATTCCACTCCTTTCCAGTTACAAGGATCAGGGTCCTCTGGTCTCCAATGAGTAAGGATACCATCTGAATTAACCACTGCCGTCCTGAAGTTTAAAAGAGCCTGACCTGCACATCAGAAAAAGGGTTTTACATTCCTAAACTATTAATAGTGGAGAGAGAGGAACTATGAAAATTTAAAAATGGACTTCCATCCTGCAAGCACAAACCAAAGGTCATGACAATTGACAGATTGAAAACTAGCATCAAATCCACCTGAACTACAAAAGTGCTCTCTGACCAAACTAGTAAAATTTCTTGCTAGTTTCTTCACTTGGTATATAACCCCGAGCAACAGAAAGATCAAAATGCAACAACACCCTCAACCTAACTTATGGGGAGAAAAGTCATTCGTGAAACTGCCTTTTTTATGTTATAATATGAGAGAAAGAATTAAGGAAGATGAAATATGGGTTAAGCTCCAGCATTCAGGACTCCTTCCAAATTTGAAAAGTGAAAAGTATGATAACTAGTAAAAATGCTAAAGAATCAAATTTTGAAAATTTACTAGATTTTTTTTGGAATAATTGCTACAGTTTTGTACTACTCTTAAGTGATGAAAGCATAAACCATTCATCAGGAACTCAGTCATATTGACATGACTGATAATTAAAACCCAAATAAAATATACACAATAAATGAAAACATGTCACCATCATCATACCATCAGCATTGATGGCTCTGGATTTCCTTAATAAGATAAAAAGCAGTGTAATGTAAAGAAGCCATAGTCCTCTACATTCTACTGGAATCATGCCCATAGTGGCACTCAACAAGCATAAAATAGGTGTTATAAATCATCTGATACGCCAAACTCCAAATGATTCCTGTGTAACATATGGTTATTTAGTCGATGATGGCAATCAGCAACCATGAAAGAAACGAATTTGCATTCTGCAGAGAATAAGAGTCATTGTAATGATTATAGCAACAAGAAAAATGTAAACAGAAAAATGAACTCAAACAACTTAAAGAGTAATACTTTAACTGTACCTTGTTGACACAAATAAAATTAAGATTTAATACAGACAAAAATCTAACTGACCTTCAGGAAACCAAGAAAACATCTTTCTACCCAGAAGAAACTAAAACAAAATGACATTAATTCTTATCTTACTTCAAGTGTTCCAGTGAACCAAAGGAAACAAGAAACCCAATATACAATATGTATTAATCTGATTTTACATGATCAATTAGGCAAACATGTATATCATGATAGAAAAAATTACAGACAAGCTCAAGGCAGGAGTTTGTCCTATGTATGAGAATCATCTCCTTATAGTGTAAACTATGTAGCAGTTATCTCTGAAAACGAACCTAATACAACCATAAGGTGAAGTATCTAGATGAAACAAACAAAGAAGAGGAAGTATATAGTCCTCCTGCAGTCATGGGCATTTGTTTTTTATTCAAAATTTGCAAGACATAACTGAACAGCTCTTATGCAAGTTAATAAAATTTCATAACTCTGAAAAAAAAAGTGACACTTTTAAATCCATACACTAAAGGAAACATCACTCATAATAGACAGAACATTATAATGTGCCTGTTCGCTCATTGTGTTTTGTTTTGAGTCTTCTGTGACTTTGCTTGGGGTATGCCCCTCGCATTTTGTACTTTACTTTTCTTATTTATAAAATTTTTTAACTTCTCCAAAAAACCAAAAAACATTATAATGCCAATTTTCCCGGTAATTACTTTTTTGAAGTAAGCATGGACTAACATTCCACGCAATACAGACACTGCATGGTAAAGCATTCTCCTTCTACGAATCTAACTTTCAATAACAAAATTCTAATTTTAGGATCAAGCTAAAAGACCAAGCAATCCCTTCAAAATTTAGTTCTTCAGACCAATCTCAGTCATTCTGTTAGAGTTCAACTATCACATCAGCATTTTCAGTACTTGCTACTCTTCTCACTCAATTAAAACACAGTACACTACTTAGAATCCACTAGTGAGCAAGAAATTACCACCAAATTCATAACAGTTGCAGCTGAAACTAAGTGAATTGCCCCTACAAGTTCAATTATTTACATTTCTACGCAGCTGACAAAAATCCTCTCCACAAAGAAAAAAAAATCTACAGTCGTTAAAGTACATCTAAGCTACGACATTTCACAGCAATGACTGATCTGAAACAAAATTTAAAAACAATTACACTAAAAAGAGAAAAAAAAAAAGGTCGATGAAGGAAAAATTAACATGCGCACAAAGAGAAACATACCTTAAGATTCTGATCTCTGATCTGTGAAGAAGAATGCGGAGCTTGAGCTGTAAAGTGAAATAAACAAATAATACAAGAATAAAAACAGAAAGATAAAAAAGGAAAAACGGTTTTTTTTTGGTGAGATTTGTGTTGAGTGGTGGTTAGGAGAGGGTGTGTGGAATTGATGCTGGGAATTGAAATGGGACACGAGCAGAGGCAAAGCCAATTACAGTGCAGTGGTATAAGCACGTGCCAACCGACAGACGCTTCCTTCTTTCTAGAACTACGGCTACTTATTATCGTTCACATTTCCACAATTCTACAACTCTACAGTATTCAACCGGTGCTCATCTTTGCTGTACCTTTTTTTTTTTTCCCGTCAAACACTCAATTATTTTTAACCGTTAAGCGGATTGTGTTGACTTTGGGGTAATCTGAAGTTATTTTGGTAATTTCTCTTTCATTTTTAATACCAAGGTCATGTTTGTTCTCTAGCTAATGAAAATCTTTTAGGCCAAAAGACATATTCCCACCCAAGGTTTGGTACAAATTTGATTTTTCATCTGCTAATTATTAAAAATTTAAACTTTCACCTATAAGTTGTTAAAATTAACAAAATTAATTAATTTTAAGAGTAAAATTGTTATTATACCAATAAAATATTAATAATAATAAAATATTATTCATTTTTTCCATAGGTTTAAAAAACTATTCTCCAACTGCTTCTCTCCAACCACCTTCTCTGTTGATAACTTTCTTTGCCAATGACCTCTCCGTCTGTTTTCTCTCCCAATAATAGACAACCCAATGGACTTTTCGGTTATGGACTCTTTATTTGACTTATAAAGAGCATCGATATGAAAGAATCATCACTGAAAATAAAAGAAGATGAATCTATTACGATTGGATTCAATGAATGAATGCTTTGTCTCTAACGAGGACAAACACAAGAGGGAAGACGTCACCCATTGACAACTCTTAGGGGGAAGATGTGATTCGTCACCAGAGAGAAGTTGGCCGTCGTCGACCAGAGAAAAGAAAGACTAAAAATGAAACCCTAGTAGAGGAATCATGTGATTTTTAAAAGTTTAATCATAAAAAGAAGTTGTTAATTTTCTAAACTTAGGGAGAAATGAATAATGTTTTATTATTTTTAATATATTACTAGTTAAATAATGATTTTACCCCTGGAGTTAACTATTTCTATTAATTTTAACAGTCCATGGGTGAAAATTTGAATTTTTGATAATTAACGGATAAAAGGTCATGTTTGCTTCTAATCTTGGGTGGGAAATAGTCATTTGACCAAGATTTTATTACCAAACATACGTAACATGGCCAAAGGACTATTTCCTATTCAAGTTTTAGCCCAATCTCAAAAGTATGTCCGCGATAGTTTAAAAACTTAAACACTTAACAATAGACTAACTTTTATTAAAATTTTCAGTTAGAGACAAAGGTAAAATTGTTATTTTGTTACTGAACTTTAAAACTCGAAAATGTTATAGCATTTTCCCCCTAGATTTTAAAAACTAACACTTTACCCACATTTTTAAAGTTTGAAAAGTTAACATTTCACCCCTAAGGTGTGTTTCTCTTCCCTGATGACCATCATTCTGGTCGATGGCTAATACTTTCCACCCATCTTTTACATCCAACCACAAAGGATGACCACCCACCACCATGAAGGATGACAAAGCATTGTCCTTCGTCGTTTGAAAGATCCAACAAATGACGACGCTTCATCATCCTTCATTGTTTGGATGACATGACGAAGGTGACAAAGCTTTGTCTTTCATCATCTTTTGTAGTGGTAAGTGGGTGACCGTCCTTCATGATAAGATCTAGAAGATAAGTGGAAAGCATTAAACTTTCCGTTGGAATGGTGGTCGCCGAAGAAATGAAACAAACCATAGGGGTGAAATGTTAACTTTTCAAACTTTGAGAATAAGGGTAAAGTGTTAGTTTTTAAAACATAGGAGGACATATTATAAATTTTTAAGATTTAACGGTAAAATAGTGATTTTACCTTTATCTTTAATTGAAAATTTTAACAGCAGTTAACTCATAGATGAGTGTTTGAGTTTTTAAACTGTCGCAAATGTTGTTAATCATTAATTATTATCACAAGAAACTTAAAAGATTAATAATGAAATAAATATCATCGAAAGTCAAAGGATTAATTTAATAATGTATTAATATAATAAGGAATGTAAATGTATTACCTAAAAATAATTTAACAATAAAAAATGTAAATTAATATTATTGGAACTAAGAAGACACATAGAGTTAATTAATATCATGGAAAATAAAAAATCTAACCCAAAAAATAATTAAAAATTTGAAAAAATATATAACTTAGTAAGTCAACCCATAAAAACATGCAGACGATCAAGGGCTCGTGAAGGCACGACTTAGGGGGCCCAGGGTTGTGTTGCAAGCCTAGTTGTGTTGCAGGCCTAGTCGTGTTGGTCCCACCATAACCCAACCCGACCCCTAGACATAGTTGGCCACATTGAACCCGATTTGGCATGACCTATGGTCATATCTAACTAGGTGAAATTTATGGATGGTGTTTGTAGGACAATTGTGTTAGATAGAGACATAAGATTAGACATAAGATTTGTTAAAGTATTTTGATAAAGTTTGTAGAGATCATTGAGTATCGAGTTTAGCTTTTAATATTATTTATCATCCCTAGTCCAATGGATAGTGTTATGGTCTTGATTGGATTGATGTGCTAAATCGTGACATTGAATTTGAGTAGACTGCTTATGAGCTATGGTAATCAAGAATCGAGAACAAAAAAAAATTGTAAAAAATAATTTGTAATTTGAAAATGAAAACTACTATTTTTATTGACAAAATGTTAGCTTTTATATAAACTTCATCTTCAACGAGTATAAACCATTTTTTTGCTACTCTTTAAGAAAATACCAAGTCTAATTTTGATCAAGAAAACAGGGGATAAACCCCTTTATTTTATCAACAAACAACCTACTTTTAGACTAAGTCTCCATTGCTATGTGGATATTTTATTTTATTTACATATGGCTTCATAACAAACCCATCCCCACTAATTTTGATCCTTGTCCCCAAGGATGTTGAAGTTTGGAAAATCTTAACGAGACTTATCCTGTTGGATCCATGCGGATTTTGTCTCATCTACTTCATCTCATTTGACTAAGAGTTCTTGTCCACATCCACGCCCTTGACTTGCCAAACTAGTTTCAAGTTTTCTTTATTCTTCTAAGGATGATTCATCAAACTTCGGAGGTATCATCATCACTAAAGTATTATTTCCAATCTTTTTCTTTAGTAATGACACATGAAATATTGGTCAACATGACTTGTGCTAGAAGCTTTAACCGATAGACTACTTTTCTAATTTGTTCCAACACATTGAATGGTCCATAAAATCATGTTGCTAATTTTTGAAATACTTGTTTGGACACTATTACTTGGTGATGAGGCTGGAGGTTTACATATACTCAATTGCCTTCAACAAATTGTCATTTATTATTATCATAAACTTGTTTCATTTAGTTCTGAGTTATTTGAAGCTAACCTTGGAGTTTTTTCAAAAGTGCATCTCTTTTCAATTGTGTTTCTTTAACTACCTAAATTTTGATTGTTCCTAGAACAAATAAAAGAAAAGTCGATGTAATACACAACTTCAAAGAGAATGGTATATGTGGAAGAGTGAAAGTTAGTGTTGTAACAGTATTCAACCCCTGTAATCTATGAAGTTTATTCCTTTGGTTTAGAACTTGTAAAACACCATAGATACATCTCAATAGTACAGTTGACAACTTCAACTTGACCATCCATTTATGGGTGATAAGCGAAGCTAAAGTTAAAGTGAGTTCCTTGTAGTTGGAAAAGTTCTTTTGAGAACAAGCTTATGAAAATGGGATCTCAATCACAAACGATGGACTGTGACGTATATAAAACTTGAATATATTGTAAAAGAAGACTTGGGTTATTCCAAGCACTATATATAGATGGGAATCAGTATGAAATAAGTGTACTTTAAAAGGTGATCGACCACCACAAAAATAGTTTACTTCCTTTTTGGAAAAGGTAAACCTTCAATAAAGCCCATGGATATGTCTACCTAAACTTAGGTGGGAACTAGAAGAGGTTGTAATAATTCTTTTGGTTTTTATAAGTCAGATTTTTGGCATTGGCAAGTATCACATTCTCATATGAATTCACAAACCCTATCCTTTATATTCTTCCAAAAGAAAACTTCTCTAAAGCAGTGGAAAGTTTTGCAATATCTGTCATAGTTTCCTCCATAGATTTTTTTCAAGCAATACTGAAATAAAGGAGGAGTCATGGGGAAGGTAAATCTCACCTTTGAAAATTAAAATACCTTGTTGGATTTTTCAAGGTTCGACTGCTTCCCTTGTTTGGACTAATCTATAGAGCCTTTAAAGGTCAGGATGATTATTATTCTATTCTTGAATAGGTTCTAGCCATTGAGGTGTAGGAGTTGAGAGAGCCATTACTTTTGCCATTTGTCCTTGTTATGAGAAGGCAGCAACAGTTGCATTTAATTTCCCTTATTAGTATTTTACTGTAAAGTCATAGTCGATAAGCTTGATAAACCACCATTGTTGTGTTGTAATAGCTATTTTTTTATCCCATAGGTACTTAAGACTTTTTTTGTTTGTTCAAAAGATAAATTGTCTTCCTAATAAATAAAAATACCATTTCTGTATTGTCAAAACTAAAGTCATCAATTCCTTTTCATAGGTGAAGAGGAAAAGATTTTTTCTTGAAGACTTGTGCTAAAATAAGCAATTAATTGTTGTGGTTTTGTGTAAGAACTACTCCAATACCTATTCCAGAAGCATCACATTCTATTACAAAGGGAAGTGAGAAATCGGGAAATGCTATGGTCGGGGTTTTGGTCATAGTGTCTTTGAGTTGCAAGAATGCTTGACCCATGGCTTCATTCCATTTAAAGACATTCTTCTTGAGTAAGTTTGTAAGAGGTCGAGCAATGATGTTATAAGAATTTTTGGTAGTAGCGTATTAAACCAAAAAATCCTTGTAGCTTTTTAATTGTAATAGATGTGGGCTAGATAGTCATTACCTTGATTTTATATGGATTTTCCATGACTCCATTTTGACTGATGACATATACCAGGTATAGCAGAAGATTTATGCGACTTTGACATCCGTAAGCTCCGATAACGGATTACTAGCTAGAGCAATGGTTTGGAACAAGTTTTGAAACAACTTTTGAAGTTATCACATGCCAAAAAAAAGGAGTCCAGTAATCAATCATGCCCTATTCATAGACATACAAAAAGGGAAACAACTAATGGAAGTATCACTCTTAAGATAGGAAAGCTTGATTTCTGAACATATAATGGCTTTGACAATCTAACTTCTTGGATTTGTCATGATTAGCAACTCTTTGAGTTCTAAGAGATGACACCTTAAGATCAAATATGTTTAACCACATATCATATGAAGAGCAACGTCTAAATGTGTTTCAAAGGCAGAGACAATCTCATTGAAATCTAACTTGGGAGGATTTGAAAGATAGGCTACTTTGAAGATATAGGACGGCCAGCTTTGAAAATGCATTCACTGATCTATGTAAGCTAAAACAGATAGGAACTCTTCACAAATATCAACAACAATTCAATTGACTATTGGCTAAAGTTGGCACCTTGACGGATGCTTAAAAAACGGGAGTTTTTATTAGTGGCCTGAAGGAAAACTTAAGGGTGGATACACAAGCTTAGAAGCCTTTGAATTTGAATGAGGCAATCAGGTTGGCAAGAGTGTTTGATAGTCGAAGTTGCACAGCCACGGATTCAAGGACTCTAGGTATGAATCAAGCCTCTTAGAGGTTTCCTCTTGAGCCCAACTAAAATAGTGCAACTCCCTACAGGTGACCAATAAGTTCTAGCAACCCCACTACACTAGCATTAGTTGGCGTTGTAGAAAGGTTCACAATAATTGAATTATAAGACCCTCAACGAAGAAGACTTTGCTTCTATTGTAATGAAAAGTTCTTCGCCAACCATGTCTACAAGAAGTTGTTTCTAATAGAATTGAAGCAAAAGATTGATGATGATGACAACGCTACTTCAGACGTCCAACTTGTAGAAACTGAAGACGTGGATCTACAGCCACCCAAAATCTTTTTGCATGCCCTTTCTAATGTTCCTACACCTCAAACAATGAAGGTAAATGCCAAGATTTTAGACACATCTATCACGATTCGCGATGATTCATGATCAACACACAATTTCTTGCATAACATATCGCACGAGCTGTCAAAATTCCCATTGAGACATGACCATCACCGTGGCTTATGGTGGCCAACAGAGAAAAACTTCATAGCTTAAGACTATGTTGACAGATCCAAATACTCCTCGATGACTCCCATTTTTTCTGTAGATTTCTTCTTGTTATCATCGGAAATGTGCAATGTCGTACTCGGAACAAAATGATTACAAACTCTTAGGCCTGTCTTATGGAATTTCAAAGACATGGAGGTGAAATTCAAAGCCAACAAGAAGGTCATCACTTTACATGGCATTGGGACGTTAACAATTCAATTAGTTCGTGAAAAAACCCTTTAACAAGGTTGTACGAGAGAATAATATGTGTGACATGCTTCTACAAATATCTCTGATACGAAGTTGTTATGGTCTTGGTTGGATCAAAGTGCCAAACTGTGACCTTATATTCAAGCAGACTGCCCGTGAGCTATGGTGACCAAGAATCAAGAACAAAAAAACTATAAAAAATAATTAGTAATTTGAGAATGAAAGTTGTTTTTATTGATAGAACGGTGGCCTTCAGATAGGCTTCAACTTCATCAAACACAAGCCATTTTTCCGTTACTCTTAGTAGAAATAGCAAGTCTAATTTTGACCAAGAAAGCAGAGAATAAACTCCTTTATTTTATCAACAAAAAACTTACTTTTAGACTAAGTCTCCACTACTATGTGAATGTTTTATTTTATTTACATGCGGCTTCGTAATAGATAGAGTGAGTAGATTAATCAAATGTTAAGAATATGATAAGGATATATTGTCTAAATCATAGAGCAAATTAGATTGATTTGTTAGCACTGATAGAGTTGGATTGATTTGAAGATGAATTTGAGTGAAAATGGTTAAAAAATTGAAGAATTACAGGTTCGAGTTTTAGTAGACATAAAAGGTAATTTTTGGCAAATATTATTTTGTTGATGGTATAGATATAATCTCCAAAAGTTATTAAGATTATATAATCTCACACTAGCTAGACTATTTTAATTAATTACAGGAAAGAATCATATATTTCAACTGAGTTTCAGATAGGAATAATGATTGGGCTTTTTTTCTTTTTATCCTTCTAAATTTGTAACACATCATAATTTTTGACAACCCAAATCCTTTACTATTTAAGCCATCAACAACCAGACAGGGTGGTCTTCGAATAATTT
This sequence comes from Mangifera indica, assembly GCF_011075055.1. Classification (NCBI taxonomy): domain Eukaryota; kingdom Viridiplantae; phylum Streptophyta; class Magnoliopsida; order Sapindales; family Anacardiaceae; genus Mangifera; species Mangifera indica. The sequence goes on from NC_058144.1 coordinate 10,804,670, forward strand.
ATGAAAGGCCAAAGGACTATTTCCCATCTAAGGTATGGTGTTTTTTTAAGTTTTCCCCGTTAATTTTGAAAATCTTATTTACTCATCTGTGAATAGTTAAAATTAACGGTTTTAAGGGTAAAATTGTTATTTTGTCTATATTATTAAAAATAAACTTAAATTTGATTTTATTTTCTCCCTAAACCCTAAAACTAACAATTTCTCTCAACCCAAGTTTTCAAAAACAACATTTTTCTTCCTAGAGTTTTCAATTTTTTGTATTCAATTTTTCAACATCGTTTCTTCCTCTTTGGCGACCTCCAGACAAAGCCTTTTCCTCTTCGGCACGGCCTTCTTCTGACGGCTCTCTTGGGAGTAGTCATCGACGAAGACGAGTCATCTTTGTCTTTGACAAAGACAAATCGTCTTCGTCCAAAGACAAAGACGAGGTTTTCATCGACTATGACGAAGACGATTTTTCTTCGTCTCGATGAAGACGACTCATCTTCATTGACAACCACGCCCAGGAGAGCCGTCAAAAGGAGGTCGTGCCGAAGAGAAAGATGCATCGCCTAGAGGTCATCGGAGAAAAAGAAATGATGTTGAAATTTGAATCTGAAAATTGAAAACCTTAGAGTAAAAAATGATGTTTTTTAAAACTTGAGTTGAAAGAAAATTATTAGTTTTTAGGGTTTAGAAAAAAAATGATATAACTAACGAACTTAGTTAATTTAATAGCTTATAGGTATATAAATAAGATTTTTAAAGTTAATAAGGAGAAACTTGTAAAATGCACATACTTTGGGTAGGAACAGTGCTTTGGCCTTTATGAAATATTAGAAACAACGGTAAGTTTGACCTTTTCAAAACAGTGAACCACACCCCTGCTGTCAAAGAAATATTATATCAAAGGCTAAATGAGTGTCCCCCACCGAAAGATTGGTTCAAACCTCTAGATCAAACCAAAATGTCTTTTACTATTTCATAAGAGTAAAATTATTATTTATTAAAATATTTAAAAATTAAAAAATTAGTTTAAAAATTTAATAAAGTTTTTCTCATTAGAAATTTAAAAAACTAATATTTTTTCTTAAGATTTTTTAGTCATCATTGTTGCTAATCAGAGAAGCTAGCCACGGAGTTCTCTCTCTCCAACTTCTCTTTTAGTTGTGCTCCATTTTCGATTATCATTCATCGACGAAAAAGAATCATTTGTTTTCAATCATTTTTTTTTGTTGGTGATGACCGAAAATAGAGTGAGACTAAAAGAGAAGTCAAGAGAGAGAGAAAATGTTGTTATTGTCTCTAACTACTGACAGCAAGCTAGAAAAATCCTAGGAGAAAATATAAATTTTTTAAACTTCAGATAAAAAATGTGTTAGTTTTAAATCTAAAAATAAAAATATGATAAATTTTTAATTTTTTAAATATTTGTATAAAATAATAATTTTATTTTTAAAAACAATAATAAAATTTAATATATAAGGAAATATCTGGGATATTAATTAAAATAGGTAGTCGTTTTCTCGCTTAAATATTTTTTGGCAGCAATTTATATGTTTTACCTTTTTAAGCAAATTGAGTTTTTCATTCCAAAAATACCCTCATTTAATTTCTCAATGTTTACCGTAGTATTTCACCAATTAATTACTTACGTTTCACTATACGCATTAAGATTAAATTGAATAAAATCTACAGATTGAAAATGTAAATCTATGAATAAAATTGAAAAACATATTGAAAATCAAAATAAAATCTATAAATTTATAAAATAATTAAATTTATAATTGATTGATACATATGGAAAATAATAGATATAAATAGTGCGTTTTCTAAAAAGGGGTGTGGAAAGGGAATGGGTGTGGGAATTCTGAAAGGGCTACAAAAATCTGGAAAGGGGTGTGGGTGCTGAAATGGGTGCGGGAATTCTAAAAGGGGTGTGGGAATTTCTGAAAGGGTGCTGCAAGTATTTCGGGTGCGTGGAAGGGTGCGACCATTTCTGAAAGGGTGCAGCAAGCATTGTGGGTGCGTGGAAGAGTGTGACAATTTCTGAAAGGGTGCGAGAATTATAAAAGGAATGCAAGAATTATAAAAGTGTACGTGAAAATAATGAATACAAAAAAGGTGAGTAAAAATATAAACGGGTACATGAAAATGTGAATGGGTGCCTAAAATATAAAAAAGATGCAGGAATTATAAAAATGGTGCGGGAGTTATAATATATATTATATATAATATATTTATAAAATATTATATATTAATATAATATATTTATTAATGTAGGATCGAATGGCCTAAGAGGGGGGGTGAATTAGGCAATTTTAAAACTATCTTTACCAAATTTGAGAATTAAAGCAATTTATTCAAATCAAATAATGTTGCCTATTTTTAATCCAATGTATGAAAATAACTAAAATATCTCAAACAATCAATACAATCAAAATAACATAACATAAAATATAAGTTTAAGGGAAGAGAAAATCAAACACGCGATGTATAGTGGTTCGGCTCAACCCGGCCTACGTCCACTCCTCCAAGCTTTCTCCCTTGGAGTATTCCACTAATCCTTGGTTGACTAAACCTCAACCAAGCTTTTCTTCACAACCAAAATAGCTTCCAAGGTGCTATTAACCTTTACAAATGTTGAAACACAATTTCTCTCACAAGAAATTTTCTAATCTCTCCAAGAGTGAACCTCACTCTTTTATAACACGAATTTTAGTATGAATATTGAAATATGATCTCTCTCAAAGTGTATATGAAAGTTAAAGCTTAGTACAACCCAAAGCAAATGAAATTACAAAGTGTAAAAGCAAGGGTTTTGATTAAAGAGAATAATTTGCAAGTCAATAGCTCAAAACTAATTTGCTCTCAAATATATGAAAGTTCTTGGTGGCAAAAGTTCTTTTCAAACGAAATTCATTGGGTTTATATAGGGGAAAATAAGGAAAGTTACCGTTGTGCACAAAGATAGCCGTTTTAATTTTCCAGAAAACGCACAATTCGGTCGACCGGATGGAATTCGGTCAACCGGATGTGACATGGCACTTCCATGGAGCTTACGTGGCACTAGCCGTTGGAAAAATTCAAACCAAAATTCGGTCGACCGAATTTAATTCGGTTGACCGAATTTTTGAAGCCAAAATACATGGCTTCTGGATAATTCGGAAGCTGATTCGGTCGGTCAAATTCGGTCGACCGAATTTTATTGCATTTTACCCCCTGAATTTTTAAAAATCGCAATTTGACCCCTAAAACTTTGAAAAGTGACAATTTAACCCATTTTTGAAAATTCTTTCAAAACCAACTTTAAGATATGAAAATATAGTTCACAAAACTTCATCACTTTAAAAGAATTAATAAACTTTAGTGACAAACTTGGCTTAACCCAATAAGTTTGAAAAATGACATTTTAACCCAAAATGTGAAAGATATGAAAATGAGTTTTCAAGTGAGCTATCTTATGCAAATAAATATTCTAATCAAAACGAATGCTCTAAATTACAAATAGATCTACCTAACACTTGAGTTTTTCTTCAAGTCTTCAATAATTCTTCAATTGACTCTTCTCTTTCATTTCCATCTTGAAACTCCTTCAAGTGCATTAGATAAATCCTTGCAATTCAAGCTCACACTCAAGTAAAATCATTAGTCAATATGTTTAGGGACATATTAGTTGTTATCATCAAAATAAGAGTATAATGACTCATTGAGTTAACAATTAAAAGAGGTGCGGGAGATCCCCCGCCCCCCGCACCCATTTTGTATCTCCTGCACCCTTTCACATTTTCACACACTCGTTTGTATTTTTATGTATCATTTTACATTTTCACGTACCGGTTTATATTTTCACACACTCTTTCATATTTTCACACACTTATTTGTATTTTTATGCACCGGTTTTGTATTTTCACGCACCCCTTCACATTTTCATGCACCCGTTTGTATTTTCACACACCCCTTCATATTTTCACGCACTCGTTTGTATTTTTACACACCCGTTTTGTATTTTCACGCACCCCTTCATATTTTCACATACCCGTTTGTATTTTTACGCACCCCTTCACATTTTCACTCCCCCGTTTTGTATTTTCACGCACCCCTTTACATTTTCACACACCCGTTTGTATTTTCATTCACTCATTCCTGTACCCATTTATATTTTCTTATAAAAGTATATAAGAATCAATTATTTTATAAAAAATTAATCTGTTTTTCATCTGTAAATTTTATTTATTACAGAAAACTTAATCTTAATACGTATTGTCTGAAATGTAAGCAATTAATCGGTGAAAAACTACGATAAATACTGAGAAATTAAATTAGGGGTATTTTTGGAATAAAAATATAATTTGCTTAAAAAGATAAAAAATAAGAATTGCTGCCGAAAAAAGTTTACGCGACAAACCGACTGCCTATTTTAATTAATTTTTCAAAATATCTAAACTTTTAATAATTAATTTAAAAAAAGAAAAAAGTGGGACACAGCCGATCGGCCTATATCAAATCAAACAAAAGCGTTCGATGGCACAACGAGATGTCGTGGCCCACGTGTCAACAAGTGAAAAGGACATTGATGCTCGTTGTGATAGCAAGCCGTTTCAAACGCCCACGAATGCAAATTATTATTAATAATAGGCCAAACCACTATTTCCCACCCAAGGTTTGATGATTTCTCAAGTTTCCACCCTTTAACTATGGAAACACCAAACACCCACCCATGACCGATTAGATTTAACAAAATCCTAACGGTGGTAAATTTAATCTCATTTTCCCCCCTAAAAGTTTAAAAACTAACATTTTTTCCTTAAGCTAAGTTTGAAAATATCGCATTCCCCCCTAGGGTTTGAAAATATCGCATTTCCCCCCTAGAGTTTATCTCTCCGGCGCCATCACCGACCGTCTTCCCCTCCCGACGGTTTCTCTTCCACCGACGGCCGCCCTAAACTCTTGCACTACTCATCCGACGCAGGGATAAGTCGTCTGGGAAGAGAAATCATCTTCCCAGACGACTTATCTGACGACGCCGACACAGTTTTCTTCATCGTAGTTGGAAGATGAAGACGAAGATTAAGCTCGATCGCAGTTGGAAGATGAAGACGACGACGACGACTGGGAAGGCAAAGGACGAAGTTCTTCGTCTTCCACAGCTTCTCTGACTCCGATGGGGGGTCCAAATGGGAGGAAAGAGATCACCGAAAGGAGAGGATGCTTCGGGAGGGAGAGACCGTCGGCAATGTCGCCGGAGATTTCAAAAAGAAACCCTAGGGTGAAACTACGATTTTTTAAAACTTAGGCTGGGGAAAGTTTTAGTTTTTAAAGTTTAGGGGGGCAAAATAAATTCTATTTAAGTTTATTTTTAATATTATAGAGAAAATGATGATTTTACCCTTGCCACCATTAGGGTTTTGTTAAATCTAACCGGCCATGGGTGGGTGTTTGGTGTTTCCATAGTTAAAGGGTGGAAACTTGAAACAACATGAAACCTTAGGTGGGAAATAGTCATTTGACCTTAATAATAATAATAACGCGAATTTTAGAGGACCACATTCGCCGTTAGGTCTCAATTCGAGAGAGATGACGAGAGGAAAGCAGAAGATTGAGGCGCAGAGACGAAATGCAGAGAGGAATCAGAAGTCAAAAGGATCGCAACTTGAGGCCCGAGCGGTTGCCCTCAAAGTTAGTTGCCCTATCTGTAAGGTACATCTATCGAAGTCTTCCATTTTTTTCTTAACTATAAATCGATAGATCTGATTGTGATATTTACTATTATTCCTCTTTGATTGATTATTAGATGAAAGTATTACGATCGGTTGACTCGATCACGGTCACATGACGTTAATAGTTTATCTTTTCAAAGGTCTACTATATATGTAATATATGCAGAAACAAAAACAGACTAAGACAATGCATCGCCATGAGTCGCTAGTATCTTACTAGGAATTTTAGTGAATGAAGAGTGCGTTGATTTTCTTGAACCAATAATTGAACAACGCGTCTCTCATTGTTGGATGGGATAACTGGTAGTGAATGTGAAATCTGAGAGGTGAGAAGTTTGTCGGTGACTGTAATTAAAGATTGTTTTAGACATATCAACACAATGTTGTGTTGGAATCAAATAACCTTGCGTTTGTGGACTCTTGCACGAGGATGTGATAATCCGCATCCAGTGATTGATAACTTTGTTGTACAGATATAGCCCATATTGTAAATGAATTACTTAGATCTTAGCACTAAGAGGCGTACAACATATCCAATATAGCAATAAATCGGATAATTAGTTCACCATAGTGAATATTTACTTTGGGAATACAGGCTGCCATTTGATGTTTGTATATTTGAGGTTTCCTCTCCACCCGTAGCACAAAAAAAGCTTCCACCAAAATGGTAGCTAGATGTCTCTCACTTTTGGCTCACCTACATAATAACTAAAAGAACATCATAACTCCAATCTCAAATCTTGATCAGCATATACAAAATCTCTATTCACCAAAATCCCTGGGTTAATTATATCATATTCTATCAATTTTCAAATTTTAACATGGTGTCAAAGTCATTGTGGATTCAATCATAAGATTTTAGATTTCTCCAAAATTCTGAGTAATACATGGAAGGGAGATACATGACAAAAGCAATTTACAAGCCAAATCTGAAGTTACCAGGGTAACTAAATTTCAATCCCAGGTATGTTTATGATGTTATGATAATGAGCTGGCCTCGTTGCTAAATGAAATTGGAAAATGAAAAAAGCAAGACAGCTAAAAGAAGATTGTCAAAATTAATTTCTCCCTTTTTCTTTGTTTCTAATGCATAAGTTTGCCAGATTTGATAATTACTTATTAAGATTGTATTGAAAATTATTTTAAGAGTCTCTTCAAAAAATTTTTATCATAGGTCTAAAAATTTTTTAGAAGGTTTTTGGTTGCTAGTGAAAAATGTTTCTTAAATGCATATGAAGACTTGTTCTGGAGTATATACAGACAATTCAAATGTTACAAGTGATTGGTATAATGAAATAATTCAACTATGCCAAAATGATCAAATGAAGAATGAGAATTAATAAAAGGAACACACTGGAGGTGGATGCTGATTCAGGTTTTATCTGAATTATTTGTAATTTTGTATATAGTCCAAATCAAGTATTGCTGCTGCATTTAAATATTCAACCAGTTTTCTGGAAACTTTTGGGAATCTTTTGAAGCCGATGATAAATTTCATCTTTTCTGAAACTCCCTTGACATAAATTTGACAGGAATGTCAGTGGTTATTTTTTTATCAAGAAACTCTACTGATTTTTTTTTTTTAATTTTAAATTAGAGATTTTAATACACATAAGTGAAGAGTATTTTGACAACTCTTTTTCTGGTTCTCTTTTCTCTTTTTTCAACTAGAAGAACCATACCTGGCTCTGAAATATACTTATTGTTGGTTTTGCTTTTAAATTTTTGTATCTCTCAATCTTTGTTTGTGCTTTGGGTTTGGAGAAATCTTGAATTTGCAATGGCTCTGATACCATGTTGAAGTTAAGATAGATTTGATATTGTTGGCAGGAGGATCTTTGGTGGATAGTGATATTTGTTTATGCTGATCAGGACTTAGATTATGGAACAATGATATACTTTATTAGGGAGGGCGCATTATGAGTGAGTGATTTTTAAATAACACTTAAGCTAGCATTGAATTTTTAATCCTTAATGAACCAGGAGATGTCTAATTATAAGAAACCAAAAAAAAATCCTTACCCTATCCTCTTTTAACCATGGGCTACTGGATCATTAGTTGAAAAGCCTGAAGTTGTTGTTTCCCTTATGTGCCAACCTGGCCTACCGCACCGCGTTCTTCAGAGTATATTTGCAGGTATGCAAAGAATCGCACCATTTTTGTTATCAAAGTATGTTTATTTCATTTATATGTTCCCTCTGCTTGCAGTGGTATTTTTTGATCCACAATCCCTCTTCTTTTATTGCATCTCCATTATTACATTGTATGTAACATGGCTGACACATTTTGGTGGTTTCTATGGATTCTGAACATGTAGCAACTTTCTATTTCAGACGCAACTGGCAAATCACAATCAGCTTGGTGATCATTATTCTTCCAAACATCCGAAGGAAAAACCTCCTTCTCAAGCAAGTTGATTGATTTCCCCTTAAATAAATATGCAAAGAAAAAGAAAATTTGGTCTGCGGAAGTTGTAATATGTGCTAACTTTGTTATCTGAACAGAGGAGTTTGCTTTTCCATCTAGCTTTCTGTAGAATGGGACTTTGAATGACTGAAGGATGATAAAGGCTGGCTGTTTACTTTCCAAATGTTTCTTGTACATAATTCTTGCCCTTTGCAAAGCATTTTATCATTGAAAATAAAATATTTTCTCACCTTTTAAACAGTCACTTCATTTGCAAGCAACAACCAAACTAAAATCCTCCACTCTAGAGACTGTTCTCATTGATAAGTTTCTTCAAGAGTAGAAGGCATCCCTCCTCTCAGCTCGTCTTTCTTCTTTCATCCATCTTTGTGCCTCTTTCTCCCTCAAAGCCTGTTCAACCATTAACATCTTCCTCTCATGTGTCTCCATTCTTGCTCAAGCAATACCCGCTCTTGTGCACGCTCCTCCATTGTCCTGCTCCACTCCATTTCCATCCTTTGTTGCTTCTCTAAGAATTCCTTAAGCAATTCCTCAATTATTCCACCATTACTCCCAGCTCTGGAGGACTTGTCCAAAACATCTCTTTCAATCTTCCTCTTCTGAGAATTACCTCTAGCAGGGGCCTCACCCTCAGTCTCATCTTCCTCATTGACATCATCCTCTTCATCAGACAATTCATCTATATACCTAATGCCACTCAATCTCTTACCCCTTTTCTCTGGTAGAGTAAGTAATCTCTGCATGTTCTTTGCTCAGTTCAGTAAACACTGCATGCATTTCGTCAAAGAATGGACATTGTTTGCCCACTCTCCGGATCAGATGTCTCCTTGCCCTGCATAAATTGAACTTCATTGACTCCTTGTTCAATATCAATTTCCCATTAGCATAAATGAGAAAAGTTTCACTGAGTCTGATCTAAATTCTAATTCTGAGATCCATACTCATTATTTACATAAAATTACATATGAAAAGCATTTTAACAACCAGAAACTTCCCATTTTTCCAGCACTCTTATATGAATACATTGAAACTATTTAAAATTCATCGAACCCTGAAATGGGGTGACGGCTGTGATTTCCTTGTAGCGATTGAGGAGATTTTTCCACTTGCATTTACATTGATCGGGATTCCCGGAACCGCCTTTCTCTTTCAATTTAAAACTAACAAATCTCCATACTGTTTTGCTCCTTTTGATTCCACTGAATTCTTTTTCAACTTTTCCCCCAGTCAAAATCAAATCCGTGTCTCCTCGTCACCCACCCGGGACTGCATTCTGATGCCCTGCTCCCCAACCCCCGAAACTAGAAGGAAGAGAGTGTTTTTTCAGCTGAAGAATTGAACGCACTTTGACGTCGTCGTTTTAAACCATGTTTTAACCTCTCTGCCATTGTGCTGTATTTAGTTAATTTAATGGCAATTCCCGTGAATGGCAACGTCTGATCCAATAACTTGGACATAATAACCAAATTTACGAGTGAAATATCACAGTTAATCCTCGGAAAGCAAACATATCAAATTCCCAAAAGCATTTGATCTAGAGTTTAGGTGTATTTAATGAGGTAAGAGCTGCCTTCATTTGTGAAAACACTCCATGAGGAGGCGTCCCTTGGGGGTATGGTCATTAATGAAAAGCATCGACTTGGTTTGAAGGAAAAAATATGGGTTATGGTCAGAGGTGCCAAAAGAGCCAGGTCACGGACAGGTTCAGGCATTTTGAGAGGGCCCATCTTGGGCTGCCACAAGAAAAGGGAAAAGGACTATTTTCCATCTAAATTTTAGTTCAATTTAAAACCCAGATCTATGGGAGATGAAAAACTTAAACTCTCACGTATAGTTAAACTTCTGTTAATTTTTTTTTGTTAAAAGAAAGAGTAAAATAGTCATTTTACTGTTTATATTAAAAGTTATAAAGTTTATTACTTTTCATCTCCCCAGGTTTTAGAAACTACTATTTCACCTTTACTTAAAATTTTTAAACTTTGAAAAGTAACATTTTTACCCTCAAACCTAAGTTTCCATATTTTTCAAAGCTCAGCCACCCCTCATAACTTTCAAAAACAGCAGTTTCACCCACACTCTTCAACTTTATCTTCCGACATCGTCTCCAGCTCTTTCTTCTCCTAATGCGACGAGGAGATGGAGACCAATTCGTCAAAAAATTGGTCCATCTATTTGCTAGCCAAAAAATTTTAAATAAACTAATTTTACATAATTAAAAAAATATAAAAATTATTTTATGGTAAAGGTCTATTGTAACCTAGGAAAATTAAAGGTCTATGAAGGCATGAATCAAAAAAATTTTAAAAAAAATTTTAATTTTTTAATTAAAGGTCTATAAAGGCATGATTCAAAGATTTCTCCTAACTTGAGTTTTTATTGGTATGAAACTCGATCAAGTTAGGAGCCTTGAAAGGACTTAACATATGGGGAAATTGAAATTTTCAGCCTTATTTTAATCTGTGTATACATATATGTCATTCATTTCAAAATTTAAACAAATATACCACAACAGTAAACTACTTTTCCAAAATACCCCTCTTGAAATAACCCATGCAGAGATTCTCTTTTTTTTTTTTCTGTTACTTTTTTTCTCTTTTTCCTCAGCTTTTAAGTGAGGAAGGAATCCTTGCAACATGAAAAAAATAAATTATTAATGAAAGAAAATATGTGATTGAACAATAAAACCCGTATGAAAACCATTATAAAATAGGCCAAAGGACTATTTTCCACCCAAACTATGCTAAATTGTCAAAGTTCCCCCCGTTAACTATGAAAATACCGTTTACCCACTCATGGCCGATTAAATTTAACGGAACTCTAACCCCTGAAAATTTAATCTCATTTTCCCCCCTAAAAGTTTAAAAACTAACCTTTTATGTTCTAAGCTAAGTTTGAAATATCGCATTTCCCCCCTAGGGTTTTGTTTCCAAACTCGTTCACTTTCTCCGACGCCATCGCTAGCCGTCTCTCCCTCCCGACGGTTTCTCTTCCACCGATGGGCCCCTTCAACTCTACCCCAACCCATCCGACGCTGAGAAACGTCATCTGGGAAGAGAAATCGTCTTCTCAAACGACGAAGACGAGATATCATCTGGGAAGACGAGATCAATCAATCATGTCTTCGTCATCTGGGAAGATGATTTCTCTTCCCAAAAGACGTTTCTCGGCTCCGAATGGGTTGGGGTGGAGTTGAGACAGGTCGTCGGTGGAAGAGAAACCATCGGGAGGGAGAGATGACCGATGATGGCATCGGAGAAAGTGAATGCGTTTGGAAACTAAAACCTAGGGGGGAAATGTGATCTTTTCAAACTTGGCGTAGGGGAGAAAAGTTATTTTTTTAAATTTAAGCGGGGAAATGAAATCATATTTAAGTTTATTTTTAAAATGAAATATAAAATGACGATTTTACCCTTATTACCGTTAATTTTAACTGCTCATGGGTGGGTAAACGGTATTTCCATAGTTAACGGGGGGAACTTTGAGAATTCAGCATAGCTTGGGTGGGAAATAGTCGTTTGGCCTATAAAATATTCAACTTGGACATAAGGGAGGGAGAGACGAAAATTGCTAAATTTATTAAGAGAATTAACATTTATTGCAAAGACTTTATAGTAAAATCATTCACATTTAAGTCAGTCTTGACTTAAGCCCGTATGTTATGTATTTTCTTTATGAACAATTGAAAATGAAATAAGTATGGTAGATTCATGTTCGTAACTTCATGTAAAATTTAATTTTATTGTGATTTCATGTTGTTAGATTATTTAATGCTATTGTTTAAAGTTGTTATAATATTGTTTAATGTTGTAGTGATAGTTATAAAATATTAAAATGCAAGATAGAAAAAATTCCAAACGAAAAGCAGATTGGTGTTAATGGTAACCCTTGGTGTTAACGCCAACCCCCCGGACCCCAATGAATTTATTTAACTTTTTCTGTTTTTTTTTTTTCTATTACACTCAATTCCTTTATTTTTTTATGTTTGTTTATTCTAATTTGGTGTTTATGTATGTATTGTTTTCCTTATCTTGGTAGAGAGTTTCATAAATAATTACAAAATTACCACTATCATTTTCTTCTGTTTTTTATTGTCTTGTCTTGATCAATTTTTATATATCACTTGATGATATGATAGTTTAATATGTTGTAAATATGTATGTATAAAGCTTGGTTGTATTGGTATTGCATTTAGGGCTTAATTTGAAAAAAAATGTAAAGTAGTGTAATTTAGAATTTTTATGTTTTTTAGGTTTATTTTTAGTTAGGATAGAAAAACTGCATTTAAGATTCGTTATGGAGGCCAATGGGTTGAAGGTGATGATAATGTGGCAAGATATGTTGGTAGGAATGAAAGGGGAATGTGTATTGACACAAATGTTGATTTTGAAGGGCTTATTGTAAGAATCAACTATCGTCTAAGACTCCATTTAAGTCAGTCAAATGTGCACATTAGGGATGGCAATTTGAACCCGACTTTAGGGACCCTGACCCTAATGGGGAGGAGATTTCCCGATAAAAATGGGAAAAAGGGCGGGGATGGAGACGAAAAAAATCTCTGTAATCGGGGACGGGGATACATGTATCCCCGCCCCACCCCCTAAACCTAATATATTAATATAATAATTTCTAAACTATTAAGTTTTAGAAATTTTTATATTATGATTTATTAAAACTATAACTTTAATTTTACTAATTTTTGAATTATCAATTATTAGCTTTTACTAATTTCTAAACTATTAATCTAATATATTAAAAAAACCTCAGAATCTCATTATCATAAAATGCAAATGCACCAAATTAATTTTATTTCAACTTCAAAACTTAGTTAGTCAATCCACCAGGTTTTACACAAAAAAAATAATAAACTATAAGCTTGATAAAATCAATTGAAGCGAATGAAAAGTGTTAAATTTAATGTTATTATAAAATTACCCTAAATCACATACATGAAGAGCTACTAATGAAGAGATTGATTATTGCATATTGTTAGATTTTATGAAAACTTTATATTTGAACTAAAATAACAAAGAATATTTTGTAGCTCTTGTAGCAAGTGATATTTTGAGAAAATATGATTTATTTTATTTATTGAAATATATAAAAGAATTAAAATTTATATTTATGGGTATGGGGATGGGGATGGGGAGGAGATTTTTTCCCATGGGGATGGGGCGGGAATGGGGAGGGGATTTTCCTTCGCGGGGAGGGGACGGGGATTACTTTTTATCCCTGCAACGGGGACAGGACAGGGACGGGGATTGATATCCCCTCTCCGCCCCTCCCCATTGCCATCCCTAGTGCGCGTATTTACACTAGGTTTTATGGGATCGATAGAGATTGTAAACAATGATGATGTGGAGTTTTTGATAATTGTAGCAAGAAGTTTACAAGGATACACAAAACTTTTTGTTATCGAGAGTCAAATTGACAGAAGGGGCAATCAACAGGGTGAAGATGTTTATGAGGAAGAAAGGGAAAATCATCTGACAGATGAGTGGACACATCCACAAAGTTTTCAAGAGTTTGATGGGAATTATGATATTGATGATGATAATGACGACGACATGGACGAGGATTATGAAGTAGAAAGTCATAAGGAAGAGGAGGATGATGATGATGACGATGAAGAATTCTCAGGGTTTGATGAGGAAATGTACGGTGTTCTGAGCCAAAACATTGGCAAAAGTCAAAGTCATGCTTATAACGAGGGGTTGAATGTAGCACAAGACGTCATGGGTTTATGAATATTAGAGTATATCTAAGTCATATCCAAAATTCAAATCTATTTCAATGGGTTCTTGAGCCTATTTTGATGTTGAGAATGCAGACATTACTAATCGGGCAACACAAAGGGGTAACCATTTACAAGTGATGGGTTTTTATAACTCTAAGGCAGAATTGAGAGCATTATTTTGAACATATGCCTTAGAGACATGAATTCAATGGAAGGTTGGTCACTCCGATAACATACGATATGCGCTTAAGTGCATACACCCATAATGTAAATGATAGGCACAAGTAATGAGAGAGCAAGATGGAGACTATCGAGTCTTACGACATATGGACGAGACCCACACTTGTCATCCAGTTACCATTTGAAAAAGATTTACGGAGTATTCCTATGAAAGCTTTGATATGTTGTGTACACAGATAAATTACATCATAAATTAAAAGTGATAACTAATATGAACAATACAAAGGAAGGGTACATACCATGTTTTCCAATTATTACCCTGATGTTACAATTTGGGTCCACCATAGGTTGTGTATATTGGTGGTAATTTCGGTTGGTCCCCTGAGGAAGACACGTCGAGTGTCAACGACGGTACCATAATAAAAACTCTGAGTAGGCCTCAACCAATCACAGGTCCAGATGACGATCCTCAGGTATGGGTTGTTTGTTCTTTTTGCCTTTGTTGGATCTGTGAATAGACTTACCAACTGTTTCCCTTTTCATAGCACACGTTTGAATGCTAACACTTTTTTAGTTATCGTTGGCTTCTGAACAGTTGTTGGTTAGTCCTACACTTGTTGTTGGACATCATCGTCCGATAAGTCATCCAACTGGAAAAAGTTCAAAAATTGATTCTTATCATTATTTTATAACATAACTAATTGAAATAAAAATTAAGTATGGTGGATAATAACTTGTACTAATCCTAATGCTTGAACATAAGAATCTTTAAATTGTGTAATTCGATTATTTAATGATGTTTGGAGTTCCTACATCTCCTCCTGAAGCATTGATGTTTGTTATTACCATTGGTTTTGTATCTCCCTATGAAACATCGATGTTTTTTGTTGCCAATACGATTGTATCTCCTTATGAAACACTGATGACTGTTACTCCCACTCCACGCACGTCATTACTGCGTACTGGTCCAATTGTTGTTACATTTGAGAGCTGATGCCTCTTCCATATTCCATTAAGATCTGTTGAAGATGGTTGTATGATACACCATTGTACGACGTCTTATGGATCGAGTATCTTACAGGCTCGTCCATCTGGTGCTCTCGAGGATGGGAAGCACAAGAAGTAGACATCCGTGAAGGGGAAACAAGTACATTATCAGAGGCCTTATATGACTCTCGACGGTGTGCAGTGCGAAAGGATGACACTTGTGGAGGGATGTCTGTCCAATACGAGATGTCCTAGGAACAACGGGTTTGGCACCTCGTGATGAAGATATTTGTATGAAAATAGTGGATGACTAGGAAGACCCTTTGAGGGCTATCTGAAAGGCAATAGGACGATTTGACTGGATGTCATCATCATCATCTGAATCTATAAACTCGTCATTTGATGATGTCAATGGTGCCTATTCTCTCTTAAACTTCAGAGCTCGAATATACCACTCAAAGTAATGCTCAGTCTCGATCGGATATAATGCAATTGTAATCCTCTCCTAGAATATGAAGGAAATTTATAAAAATTAATGAAATACCAAATAGGATAATAAAATATAGGCCAAAGGACTATTTCCTACCCAAAGTATGTGTTTTTGTCAAGTTTCCCCTCATTAACTTTGAAATTACTATTTACCCATCCGTGACTAATTAAAATTAATGGTTTTAAAGGTAAAATTGTTATTTTGTCTGTATTATTAAAAATAAACTTAAATTTGATTTTATTTTTCCCCTTTAAACCCTAAAAACTAACAATTTCCCCCAACCCAAGTTTTAAAAAACTATATTTTTCCCCCTATGGTTTTCAATTTTCTGAGTTTGTTTTTCGATGTCGTTTCTTTCTCTTTGAGGACCTCTAGGCGACTCCTCTTCCTCTCTGGCATGGCCTCCTTCCAACGATTGTCTTGGAAACTGTTGTCAATGAAGACGAATCGTCTTCATCGAGACAAAGACGAGTCGTCTTCGTCTCTGACGAAGACAAATCGTCTTCGTCTTTGGACGAAGACGAGGTCTTCGTTGACGATGAAGACTCCTCGTCGATGAATACCTCATCTTCATCTTGACGAAGACTAGTTGACGATCGTGCCTAGCATAATCATTGGAAGGAGGCCACGTCAGAGAGGAAGAGGAGTCGTCTGGAGGTCGTCGGAGAGAAAGAAACGACGTCAAAAAACTAACTCTGAAAAATTGAAAACCCTAAGGGGGAAAACGCTGTTTTTTAAAACTTAGGTTGAAAAAAATTGTTAGTTTTTAAAATTTTAGGGGGAAAATGAGATAAATTTTTCAAGGGTTAGGATTCCGTTAAATTTAACAGCCCATAGATAAGTAAATGATATTTTCAAAGTTAATGGGGGGACACTTGACAAAAGCGCATACTTTGGGTGGGAAATAGTCCTTTGGCCTAAAATATAAATGCGCAACTTATCAGAGAAGTGTCTCAAAGTATCGATATGTCATCTCATGTAGGTAGTACAATTGTTTTCTATTTCAGGATACGAGGGATTCGATCATTTGCTTCCAAACGAATATAAGGCGATAGATTTTAAATCGTCTCATAAATCAAATACTATACAATGTACAACATTTATGGTTAGTATTTACAATAGTTAGTATAAATGTAAACTTTATCTATTATATGATATTTACTTGAAAAGTAATCAGGTATCCCAAAACACTGTAACTGAGAAGTGGGAACGGACTTGTGCATGACGGATAATGTTCAACACAATACTGATACTTGTTATGGATACTTTTCTGCATTGAGTCAATTGTTTTATTCAATGTTAGTGTCCCCCATGGGTATCGACTAAATGCATCTAAATTGTCCATTAAATGTAAAAAACAATTACGTATTTTGGTTATGTTGTCCGCCCCTAATAATCCTATAAACGTATAATACAAGAGCGCGAACTTCACTATATTGTCATCATTGTCTCCCCAAATTTCATTGTCAAATACTTGCTCGATCTCCCCATGGGATAACAACCTGTGAATATTTGGAAAATATTCCTTTCTCAATCGAGGCGTCTCTGTGCACTCAACGTAATTGGACACGTCCATGTCCTCCCCAAAAATCAGACCAATGACTAGTACAAACTTAACAGGGCTAAATCGGAATTCAACACCATTTATTCTGAACCACATTTCTTTGTTTGGGTTCCTATGGTTGATCATACCAAATAACATCGCTTGAATAAATATGACACTGAACCGTGACTTCACCAAATCTAATAAGTGTTCAAAATAGGTTATCCGAAAAATGACTCTTTGAGTAAATGTTAGTTTATACCTAATTATAGTCACAGTATCCATCTTTGTCTGAAGTGACATATGCACTTGGAATTTGTACGCCCTCTCTTGGTAGTTGATTGCAAATGCCTGAAAATATATATTAATTCGTTAAAATACATTAATGAAAGACAATCATTTTAATCACAGATTAATCAAACAAACTGGATTATCATTATTAAATTAACATAATTAGCATCAGTTAATGTAACATTAGAATAAAAAAATTAGATTATCAGTAAATTAATATGCATGACGTCATTTTTCATAAAAAGATAAAAAAATTAGAGTATTCATAATATTTGATGTAAGATTATCATTTTTGAGTTTTAAATGTCATTTAAGCTATATTTTAGATTTGAATCACCAGCAAACAAAAATAAAGTTTCAATTTCCCATAATAAAATATACTGAACTACAAACTATAATAAAATGCATGTGGTGCTTTCAATCTAATTTTTTAATATTTTTTTTTCTTATCATGTATTATTCTTTTGGAAGAGTTGGTTCTCTTCATCTTTATTTCTTGTGGAAGTTTTGCTTGCTTTCATAATAATTTTAGTGAAATATTTTGCCTCGGCATTTCTACCAACCACGGTACGCCACTCACCCAATTTCAGATTAATTTCAATTTCAATTTCCAAATTAATTTGAACAATTTCATTATTAATTTTAATTTTAATTTCAAATTAATCCAATTTTTTCAAATTAATTTAAATTTAGACCAAATTTCAAATTAATCCAATCAAATCAAATTAATTTAAATTCAGACTAAATTTAAATTTAATTTACATTGAATTTGGATCAAAATTAAATTTGATATGATATATTTCTACTTTCATTTAACATAACGAAACCTAACATTTCTTACTGCCATTACGTTGATAGTATCGATGATCGATGAAGCTGTTTGTTGAATTTTCTTCGTAACCGAGAAAATAATCCAATGATCTATGCGAAAGCAAATACTTTTAGAGAAAATATGGAAGCAAGCAACCAAACACTTTCGGCAAAAAATATTTGCCAAAACTTGCACATATATAAGAAAGCAAGCAAGCAAAACTTCCACGTGAAAGATAAGAAGGCGCAAACAAGAGCGTGAGGAATATATTCTCCTCTGGTTGTCAGTGAATTATTAAAGCAAATGCACTATTCATGTCAATGAATTATTTATATATATTCATTATAATATTTCATATTGATGTATTCATTATTCATATATATTCATTGTACTTGCTGAAAGTATGGAAGTGCATTATTTCATCTTGATGCATTATTCATATTCATGTTAGTACATTATTTCATCTTGAAGCACTTGAAATTTTTAAAAAGGGTTGGTGATGAGACTTTAAAAAAAAATGAATTTTTAAAAAATTCATAGCATTTAAGACTTTAAAAAAAAATTTAAAAAGGGTTGGCGTTGAGACTTTTAAAAAAAAAATTATTTTAAAAAGGGTTGGCATCTGCGTTGAGACGCCAACCCATTTTAAAATGCAAAGGACTGGCGTGACGTGTCAATGCCAACCCTTTTTATTTACAAAGGGTTGCCAACCCTTTTTATTTGGAAAGGGTTGGCGACCCTTCTCGTCAACAACGCCAACCCTTTTTATTTACAAAAGGTTGCCAACCCTTTTTATTTGCAAAGGGTTGGCACGTCAACCCAAGGGTTGGCGTCACACCAACCCTTTTTATTTACAAAGGGTTGCCAACCCTTTTTATTTGGAAAGGGTTGGCGACCCTTCTCGTCAACGCCAAGGGTTGGTGTCACGCCAACCCTTTTTATTTGCGAAGGGTTGCCAACCCTTTTTATTTGCAAAGGGTTGGTGCGTCAACCCACGCCAACCCTTTTTATTTACAAAGGGTTGCCAACCCTTTTTATTTACAAAGGGTTGCTAACCCTTTTTATTTGCGAAGGGTTGCCAACCTTTGGCATTAACGTCAAGCAAACCCTTTTTAAAACCTTTGTTTTTTTAACAATTAGTAACTTTTTTTTTAGTTAAACGTCAACCCTTCATTTCTTTTAGTTAAACCCTACTAAATTATCTTCTTTGATCATTCTAGTAGTTGAGATCTAATATAAGGTATGAAGTGGATGTGATCGATTTTTGGTGGGTTACTCTTTTTGTTTTATATCCTTACTTCGAAAAATTTTTAATCTGAAATTCGTTTCACTTTTCAGTTTTTCTCTTTTTTCTTTTATTTTTGAAGCACTGACTCTATTCTAGAGTACTTATTCTATTTTTCACAGTACAATTCCAAAATTATAGAGAAAAAGAAAGAGGATTTCTTTGATTTCTTCCTCACTTGAAAGTTGAGAAAGAAGAGAGAAAAAGTTACAGAGAAAAAAAGAGAATCTCTGAATGAGTTATTTCAAGAGGGGTATTTTGGAGAAGTAGATTATTGTTGTGGTATATTTATTTAAGTTTTGAAATGAATGGTATATATATATATATACACAGATTAAAATAAGGTTAAAAATTTCAATTTCCCTAACATATGGCCACGCCAAAAATGCCTTGACAGACCCGCCACCACCTTTGTATGTGGTCATGGCCTTTGAAGGACTAAAGAGTTTTGAAGTTGGCCTTTCCAAAAAGCTTGTAGTTGTCATCAGCCTTTATGTCCTCATCCTCATTTCCCACGCTAGTATCGAGGTTTCATATTTCTGTTCATTTCCTCTTCGTGCCCATCATTCGCACCTTTATGTAAATAATAATATTTTGGAATTATAAGAACCGTATATACTAATTCAAGCAAAACAAACTCATAAACGCTAGATCAAAGTAACATTATCCAGTTATAAAAGTTTTCCCACATCCCAAACCTTTTTGTTTTTCATAAACTATCATATATCGCCCTTCAATTTTGTAATAGCATGTTTCATTTTATAGTAATGTCAAGACAAAGTCTTTGTTGGTGGATTAGTTATGGTTAGGTTCAATCCTTATAATATATATATGGGTAGTTAATCTACCCCCCTTGTTTTCATATTTAAAATTTGTTACTTTTTGTAACTATATATATTTTTTTAAATAAAGACTTAATATAGAAAATTATTTAAGTAATTTTTATAATAAATATTAGAAATTACAATGAAAATTATAAAAAAAAAGAACAAAGATAAACAATATGTTGTGGTATAACCACAGTTTCTAAAAAACAAGTGGGAGTAGATTGTTTAAAAGTAAATCCTAGTGGGTGTACGGTGATTTAGGTATAACAAATAAATAAATAGTTGGCGTCAGTGGAAGCGCAAGTGAATATGATGGACCGCGCGTGACGGAAGGAGAGAAGGCATCTAATCTCGTCCCAGCCTTTTTCAGTCACGACAAAATTGCCTCTTGCGAATCATACGCTAGCCCACGTGTCTTTGTATGTCTGGTTAGGTTCTATTAATTATATCATGCGCGATACGATACGATAATTTTGGTGCGAGATTCTCAATACATATTTACTTCTGTATTTTGTGTATAATTTTTTATATAAATAACAAAATATTATAATATAATTAAAAATTAAATATAATATAATATTTTAATTATATAATAATAATAATAATTATAATAATTATTATTATTATTTATAGATAAAATTATACATATAATATTATTGTTTATCCAATTGGCTAAAGAAAATATAAATAAAAATTCCAAAATTATTGTGTGGTTATCAACAGAAAATAGAGAAAAAAAAATCGTTGCAGCCATGGAACCGTTGCTTTTACCTTGAAAACAAGTCCACTGCAATGCGACAATTTGAATATTTAAGGAATTAAAATCAATTTTAAAATTATATTTTAAATAATATAATCTAAACTCAATAATTATGATAATATTTCAGAAAACATAAAAATATAATATTTATTTTGATGAAAAATTAAAAATTGTAATGGATCAGTGATTGAAAATTTGTGATAAATTTTTAATTAAAACAATTCAAACTTTTTTAATTACTGTGTGTAAATTTTAAATTTTATATATATATACAGACACATTCATTTACTAACTTTCTACCCCAATAATAAATTAAAATGATAATTTTGATGCCACCCAAGGTTAGGTGCAATCTGTATGTTAACTTTAAAAATCTATAGTCTCACTCATAAATTAAATTATAGTAAAATTTTTTATTAAAGTTACAAATAAAATCATCATTTAATTAAAAAAATTAAAATTTTATCATATTTTTTCTTTTTAATTTAAAAATCTAATAATTTCTACACACCTAAAGTTTGAAAAGTAATAATTTTTTCTTCTTCTCTCAAATGACTTCCTTCTTGATTGTTAGTTGGTCTCCCTCTTTCTTCTCTGTTGGTGACTCATTTCCCACCCTCACCCCTTTTGTCTTTGTTAGAGATGAGGGTCTCCAATGAAGACAAAAAGGGAAGGGGGGAATAACTCGCCAATGGAGAAGAAGGGAAGGTCAATTGACAATTAAAAAGAAAGTCATTAAAAAGAAAGAGAAAAAACTCTAAGAGAAAATTGTCATTTTTTAAATTTTAAATAAAAAATTATTAAAATTTTAAATTAAGAAAAAAAATTTGATAAAATTTTAATTTTTAAATTTTTATTAAATAATAATTTTATTTTTAATTTTAATTAAAATTTTTAATAAAATTTTACTTATGATAAGGTTTTAAATTTTAAAAAATTAGTGTGTGTGAGATAAGATTACATCTAACCTTGCGTGGGACCAATTAATTTGGCCTAAATTAAACTCTTTCATCGACGACTTAACTCCGCGTATTGAAATCTTAAGAATTACACATTTATTCCTGAGTCCCTGACCTTTTCCTCGGTTTGTCCTATGTATGCCACCTGTCCCTAACACAAAACTTTTAGCTCTGTCAATCATATTTATTTATTTTTCTTTCTAATGCCCTTCTCTGCCCCAAAATGTGTAAACGCGTTGACAACCTAATTATTAGTGTACTATAATATATTAAATAAATTTTAGGGAGAAGGACTATCTCCCACCCAACTTTTGATGCGTTTTCAAGATGCCACCCATATCAGATGAAAATCCAGTTTTCTCACCCATGACCAAACTGCCATCCATTTTTTCAATTAGGAACAGGGGCAAAATCATCATTTACTATTTAAAACATTAAAACTTTAAAATTTAACCGTTTCCCCCTTTAGGTTTCAAAAAGTAATTAACCCATCCTCAAAGTTTGAAAACTTTAATTTCACCCCCTAGGGTTTTGCTTTCTTCTCCGGCCACCACCGACGGCCGCTACAATCGATCAATGGGAGATCTCCGACTACAAAGGACGACGAAGGACGACCCTTCGTCGCCCAGATCTGGACGACGAAGCGTCATCCAGATCTGGAAGAACAGACGAAGGACGACGCTTCGTCGTAGTGTCTGGACGACGCGACGAGCGACGAAGGACGACGAAGAGTCGTCCTTCGTTGTCTGGGTGGAGCGACGAAGAGAGACCTCTTCGTCGCACGGTGGTGCGACGAAGAGATCTCTGTCTCTTCGTCGCATTGTGCGACAAAGTCGCACCGTGCACCAGGAGAAGGAGATCTCCGTCTCTTCCTTCTTCGGTAGACCTGGCCATGGGCCGGTTTGGCCCGTGAATCGGATCGAAACCAGCCTGGATAAACCCAGAACCGGAATCAGAAGACCCAGAACCGGACTGAACCGAAACCGAAATCGTGGCTCTATGGTTCGGTTTTGATTCACATAAATTGAAACCGTTGAACCACCGGTTTATGAACCGGCGGTTTACTGTACTGAACCGAAAAAAATTTGAAAATTTTTTGATTTTGTTTTGAATTTTATTTAAAAAGGCAATGGTTCCCTGCGCAGGGAACCGTTGCCTTTTGAAGAAAAATTTGCAGGGGACCAATTTTCAGAGAATATACAAAGTTTGCAGGTGAATAATAGTTAATTTTAATCTTTTTATTATTTCTGATTGAAATTAATATATAAATATATTTAATATAATTTTGGGAGTAAAGTTTTATTTATTTGAGAATATATTTTTTGTACTTTCAATCATTTCATAATAAATTTGACTTTTTTATATAAAATAGTTTTATCAAATTTAAATAGTGAAAATATATAGTGAAATAGTCATTGCTCTTTGTCTTATTTTACGTACATTTCTTATATTATTCATATAGGGCAATATCATGTGTATATGTTTTAAGAATATAAATAGATATATATTTATATGTGTTATTGTATAATTAGTTATTATTTTGTATTTAATTTAAAATTATTTAATTATATGATAATATATATTAAATATAAACTTATTTATGTATTTAAAGTATATGTCTATAGTTTTATAATAAAACTCTGTATATCTATTTTGGATACATAAATATATATACACTTATATATATCATCATATAATTAAGTGATTTTGAATTGAAAATAAAACAATACCTAATCATATAATAATATATATAAATATATATATATTTATATATCTAAAATAGATACATATAAAATTATTCATAGTTTTATTATTATTAATAAGGATAACCGTTGGCCTCCATATAATCTTCATGTTAAGATTTCCATGTGAGCAGCGCTTCAGAAATAGAAATTTGAGATACAATGCATTGAGCACGTGTCCGAATCAGGTCTCTCCTTCTCGCCATTAATTATTTAATTAGTAATACTAATAACTACAGAAATTTGATCATTCATATGGAAATAAGCATATCTATTTGGGTTTGGAAATAATCTATTGAAGCTCAAGTATGCGTGGACGATTGGACAAGAGCCGAATTACGACAACAAGAAATAAAAGTGGACTTCAATGAAGAATCGCTTTATTTAACTACGGATAGTTCGATGACGACGGGAAATAATACTCAAGATAGTGGAGGCGAATGATAAGGTAAGGGGGTACTGCCAGCTATTAGATATGCAAAGGTAAGAGAACTACGTAGACTTTAATTCTTCTAAACCCCAAGAAGATACGTAGGAAGCTTAATTGAAAAATTAAGTCCAAGCCTTTCTTTTAAATTTCAATTATTGTAATTAATAATTTAAAAATTAAATCAAGATTATATATTAGAATTGACGGTTCAATATCGGTTCCGAACCGGGGCCATGAACCGGAACCGACGGTTCCGAACCGTGGACGAACCGTCCTGTTACGATTTCGGTTCAGGGTCCTTATATTTGCGAACCGTGAACCGGCGGTTCTGAACCGAAATCGGCGGTTCATGAACCGTGGCCAGGTCTATTCTTCGGCCACCACCGCCGTCGCACCAGGAGAAGGAGGAGGCAGGTGACTACGCCGGAGACGACGTCGGGAGATGAAGTTGAAGAATGGGGGTGAAACTGCTAGTTTTGAAAGTTATGGGGGGCGACTGTTTTTTTGAAAAATTTGGAAACCCTAGGTTTGGGGGTGAAAATATTAGTTTTCAAAGTTTAAAAACTTTAGGTAAAGTGAAATGTTAGTTTCTAAAACCTAAAGGGGGTGAAGGAAAACCCTCACATCAATTTTGGGATGAATTTTGCAGAGGGGTATTTTTGTCATTTCATCTAACAAGGGTAAAATGGATATTTTACCCTTATGCAAACAGAAACCATCCACATTAACAGCTCATGGGTGGGAAAACTGGATTTTCATCTGGCGTGTGTGGTATTTTGAGAACGCATCAAAAGTTGGGTGGGAAATAGTCCTTCTCCCTAAATTTTATCATATATAATAATATAAATAAAAAATAATATATATTATATAATTTATTAAATTAATATGATATAATAAATATATAATACAGTATATATTATATAATATAATATAATTATAGATATAAATTAATATATTTATTTTAAAAAATAATAATATAATAATTATATATAAAAAAAATTAAAAAATTAATAATATTTTTTAAAATAATTATATATTAATTATAATTTTTTATTATTTTATTTTTCTAAAAATATATCACATAATATGATAAAAAAAAATTGATTTTAATATATTATACATTATATGATTTCATTATTATAATTGACAACGTAGAACAGTTTTAGTTAACCCGTGATCAATTATTTTTGTTAATAATTTCGTATTTATCACTAAAACTATATTAATGCTATATGTGACGGTGCGAGGCCTAGTTGATGTGAATTTACGTACATAGACTAAAAGCACACAATATATTGAATCTTATACAAGCGACAATAATGTCAATTGAAATTATTACATAATTCCGTATATGCTATATGATATAGGTAAGTAGTGTTGATTAAGTGGGTTAATGTGTAGGAGAAATAGAGACCAAAAAAACAAATATTACGTGGTTTGATCCATTATTTGAGTATTTAGAGTTGACAATTTTCAATATAATTTGTTAATTGGATATGATATAATATAAAAAATATTAGGTTAAGATTGAGTTTTTTGACATAAATTTATTTCAGAGCATCCTGATATGACTCGAAATTAACTCGGATAATATTAGAGTTTACACAAAAATAACTCGATACGACATGAATTGACTCGAATATTTTGAAGAAATATTATGGATAAATTAATGAAATGTTGATAAACAATACCAATAAACAATAGTTGAAATCTTTATAGAGTATGTATAGTTATATTTTTATATAATTATAGTTTTTATATTATTATTTATTTTTATTTAAATATTTTAATTTATTATTAAATAAGATTATAAATGTATTTTAAAGGTTTTACTTATATTATAATTACATGTTATACCTTTTGTGTATAGTTGTATCTTTGTATAATTATAATTACTTATATTATTTTTTATTTTTATGTAAATATTTCATTTTATTATTAAGTAGTAAGAATTTGATTTGATTAGTCAAATTATCGATGTGTTTTAAAAGTCTTAAAATGTAAAATTTTAAACTATTTATC
This sequence comes from Mangifera indica, assembly GCF_011075055.1. Taxonomy (NCBI): domain Eukaryota; kingdom Viridiplantae; phylum Streptophyta; class Magnoliopsida; order Sapindales; family Anacardiaceae; genus Mangifera; species Mangifera indica. Next base: position 10,830,858 of record NC_058144.1, read on the forward strand.
AATAAGACAAAATGTTATATTATCTGTTTTATTAATAGTATGTTTGAATAATTTAGTAAAAAAAATTAATACAATAAAAATACTGTTAAGAGTTAAAATAAGAGATAATTTTAGATTAATTTAGATTGGATCAGATTAGTTCGAATATTAAAGTGTTGAGTTAGAGTTAAAAAATTTTAACATGATTTTAAATTGGGTTTGGTTATAGTTAAAGATTTTTAATATAAAACTCAAACTGATTTAATACAAATATAATTCGATAATACGAATTATCGAATCTACGGGTGTCTATATTCATAGTCATTGACCGAATTAATTGTGGTTGTGAAATTACCATATGAGTCTCATTTTGGGGAGCAGTCTTTCAATATAACAGTTGTATTTACGTGGAATAATTGACTTGTGATAATAAAGCAAGAGCTTTTGTATATAATTTATGGCATAATTACGCGGTTCAACAGGCTCACGGCACTGAGTAGTTGCTGTAAAGAAAGCGACCTTGTTATAAACAACATCAAAAGAAGAGAATTTTGAGTATGCTTACAAACTTTTGTGGCTTACCCAACAAAAAAAAAAAAATAATAATACTAAACTTTTGTAATTTTATAATGGAGAAGAGGATGATAAAATGAGTAAACCCATTTATAGAAACGAAGAGATAATTGTAAGGGTATAATTGATATTTTAATCATTCTTGTAAGGGTAAAATAAATAATTCATTCGTAATTTTAAGCACAAATGTGGTTATATTGCATGTAAGATGGTGCGATTGACCAAAATCATACTCAGAATAATGCAATCTAATGATATGAGTAAATTTCGTTAGAATTCTATATTAGATAGTGTGATTTAACATAAATTGTATTATTTTGAGTATGATATGACTAGATTATCTTTTGAGACTATGATTTAAGATTACGTAAATCGGCCATCTCATATGCAATTTCAATCATATCGCACTATTTGAATTGTGACATGGTCTATATGCCACTTAAAAACCCTATTTTTATTGTATGGAATGGTGCCGATTAGAGTTTTGACATATTTTAAGTGAATAATTTCTAATATGGGGAAAGATGTATTATATTTAAAGGGTAAAAGTGATATTAATCTAAAACTTGTGAAAAAGTGTAAATAAAGCAAATCTTGGCTGAGAAATTGTTGAGCCGCCCCTTTCAACCGAGATTTTTTGTAATGCCGGCTCATCCCCGGGCCCCAACCTCCCTAGATTTGTTCATTTGGATCATAGTCAAAGATTCATATTAAAAAAGAGAGAGAGAGAGAGAGAGAGAAAGTTTCATAAAAATATTATTAAACTTTCATGCAAACACCTTAAAATGAAAGCGAAATTGGAAACACGGAGCAAGCTTTCTCTGCAGCAATTAATGGCATCACCTACTTTAATTACAAATAAATAAAGTTTCTGAATTCAGCTTTTGGCTTTAATTTTTGGTCCAGACTTATGACATAAACACAACGAACTGCCCATCCGTTGTCGCCAAAACACAAGATACAAAACACAAGTCCGGTCGTCGCCAATTTCTCATGTCTCAAACTGAAACTGATGTCCATTCCAAGCGCCAACATCGGACTCAACAAAAAACTGACGATAAGCGGCCGCCTTTACTTCCCGGACTTCCCGATCAAATCGCTCAGATTTGCCTCTCCAGAATCCACCCTTCTATTCTCTTCAACATCTCCCGTTCTTGGAGACGGTTGATTTACTCCCCTTCTTTCCCTCCTTTTCTTGCATTATATTCTCTTTTCTCTTCCAAATCTGATAAAATTCTTCATTTTTACTCGTTCGATCCCATTTCTTCCTCCTGGGAAGCTCTTCCTCCTCCGCCGTCCAATCCTCCGATCCACCTCCTCCTCCATCACCCTTCTTTTTTATCCCGGAAGCTTCCGATTCAGTCCGTTTCCGTTTCCGGAAAGCTCGTACTTCTCGCTGCTACTACTCATAATTTTAACCCCGCCCTCACGCGTCCTCTCTTGTTCAATCCCATCCACCGGAACTGGGTTTTTGGGCCCCCGCTCCTGACCCCACGCCGCTGGTGCGTTGCCGGCTCGCTCCGCAACGTTGTCTACGTGGCGAGCGGCATCGGATCTCATTTCTCGACCGACGTGGCGAGGTCGGTCGAGAAGTGGGATCTGTGGAAAACCAATAATAATAATACTTATTATCACAATGGTGACGTGGGGAGCTGGGAGAAGATGAAGGGGCTTAAAGATGGAAGATTTTGCAGAGACGCCATCGATGCCGTGGGGTGGAGAGGGAAGCTATGTATGGTAAATGTGAAAGGGTACGGCGCCAAGGAAGGAGTAGTTTATGACGTTGATGGGGACACGTGGCGGGAGATGCCGGAGGGGATGATTAAAGGTTGGAGGGGTCCGGTGGCGGCCGTGGACGAGGAGGCGATGTTTATGGTGGATGAGAGAAACGGCGCATTGAGAAAGTATGATGAAGGGAAGGATGATTGGATTGAGATAATTCAATCCAATATGCTCGTCGAAGCTCAACAGATTACCGGTGGCGGTGGGAGAGTTTGTGTTGTTGATAGGGAGGGTGGAATTGTGGTGGTGGATGTGGTGGCAGCACCGCCGCGGATGTGGGTGGTGGATACACCGAATGGGTTCCTAGCTTTAACGGTTCATATCCTCCCTCGGATGAGCCAGCCGGTTACAAGCAAGTCTTGATTGATTTTATTTTATTTTTTTCCCGCAATTTTTTATGAAATTGTTGAAAATTTCTTGTAAGAGATCATAATATACACAGATTTAAATTATTAATTATTAATTTAGAAATTAATTTAATAGGTGCTTGCGTTAAAAGTGAAAATTTGTCGATTGCTTGCAGCACAGAATGTAGACTTAGATTCTTAACTAATTTAAAGACTCAAGGACCAACTTTTAAAATACATATCGCCAATATCTCGTGAGATGATATAAAACTGTATTTATAGAATAAAAATAAAAATAAAAACTAACCGACTTATTTTATATACATAAATAAATATATATATTTAATATATATTATCATATAATTAAATAATTTTAAATTAATATTAAAATAATATTTAATTATATAATAATCTTTATAAATATGTATCAATTTATTTATTTAAGATATTTTTGTATAATATTATTTTATTTAAAAATTACTCTAATGCTATCTACTCAATTTTATTTTGTATAAATAAATTACACCATTTATTTTTATATATAATGTTTAAAACCAAGCCACAATTGCCGGTGGCCACCATTAATTTTGGTGTTTCCCTGTTTTGGCAGAGAAAATGTTTGACAAATGTCCAAGTGGCGGTCTAATCAGTCATATTCTCAAACTCAAAGTTTCAAACCATTAATATCAGTTCACATTACAAGACTGAAATGCTCTTGTCATGAGACAGGCTCTCCACTCCAATTGTTAGTATTTGTTCCCAAAGGGTGACTTTGGTAGGCCTGATATGGTCGAAATTGGTTTGATTTTAAAAGTTGATTTGATTTGATTTAATTTAATTCAATTTTTTTTATTAAAATTTGAATTGAATTTAAATAAAAAGATTTGATTTATTTTTTAATTCGAACTGAGCTAAACCCAAGAGGTATTCAGGTTAATTTAATTTGACTCGATTCAAATCTAATTTGAATTCGTGACTCGAATTAATAGTTCAAATTTATGGTTTAATTCAATTTGAATTCATTACTCAAATCAGCTCGAATTTAGTAGTTCAAAAACACAACTTTATTCTGCTCGAATTAGAAATTTTAAATATTATTTAGATAAAATAACATCATTTTATTAATAAACCGCAAACTCAAATCACAAATTCGAGTTATACAATTGAGCTATCAATTTGAACCATTAATTCAAACCGAATCGAACTACGAATTCAAATAATTAATTAGAGCTATAAAATCAAGCCAAACTCAAATCAAATCGAATTAAATCATTTTTTATCTGAACCGAATCTAATTTTGGCTTAACGAACTCAAACTGAATTTCAACCAAACCATTTCTATCAAAATCAAACTCAAACCAAGGAATGTTCGGTCTCATTCTAACCCAAATCCGCCCCTAGATTTAGGTGGTAAAAAGGTCAGATTTCAAGGTGGAGAGGTTGGATTAAGTCTCCCACATTATACTAAGATAATACTCTTATCTAATCCATTGATTATAAGACCAGCTATTAGACCTAAAACTTGACCTACTTAGACTAGTTAATTTAACCTAGAAAGAACGTTTCAACTTAAGTGAAATTCTTCCTTCAAAAAAAAAAAAAACTAGGGCTCCCATGAATGTTGGCATTGTCCGCAAATGTGCTGCCCCCTTAACCTGATTACGTACATTTGTCCATTTCAAATGATTTGGGCCAAATTGTTTAGCCCATCAATTAAACCCACTATATGATTTAGGACACTGCAAAGATTAGAATTAAGAAAGCATCAAATTCATTGCCCCCAAGGTGGGGAAAAAGAAAAAAGGATTTTCCTTGCCCAATGTAAAGAACCAACAATCTAGTTATAACAGCTAAAGGCATACACAGAAGCACCAACCTTAATCAAGTTCGTATTCAGTTCTTGGACACAAAATACAACCAAAGCCTGATTGGCTACTAACATCGTTTGCTTATAATGTGAACAAGCATCTGAATCATACAACTATTATTATAACATCACCCATATTAGAAGTGAAACCATTATCATAACATCACCCATATTAGAAGTGAAACCAAACATCATCGCACAGCAGACTTTCCTGGACATAGGACGAGACTATAACGCATAAAAAGTTGCAAATACCAAACCAGAAGAAAATGTAACAAGCTTTCACGTGAATGAGATGGAAAGCAACAGCATTCAGTTCTCGGAGCTATAAGAGGTCTTGCCTGCAGATAGATTTTCTCTTTGAAAACGGTTCATCTCCTCGTATGCCCATTCAAGACCAGGACAATAATGAAGTGGTGGATTGAATCTGCTATCGTCGATGTTATCCGGCAAAAATGCTCCATTCTCAATCAGGAATTTAACAGCTTCCCTCTTTCTTTCTTTGGCTGCAATGTGCAGTGGGGTCCCTGGTTTTAGATGTTCATGAAGAAATGGTTACCATTAGAGTTGAGTCAGTAGCACATAACATTATAAAGTAAATAGTTTCTCTTACAGTGAATTGCCGAAAAAAAAAAAAAAAAGAGTACTTATTATTGATGAGAATACTTACAGCCACAAGCACCCTTGGTTCTAGCATCAATGTCAGCACCCTGCTCAAGCAATTCATCCATGACTTCAATGTGGCCGCCTTGAGCAGCAAGGTGAAGTGGGCTAACCCCATTTGATTTGGGGCCCCATGCCGACACATTCACATCCATTCCTTCATTAATAAGTTGCTTCACCTGCTCCAAAGAAAATTTCAATCAACAACTATTCACCCATGCTGAAATTCTTGGCACAAAATGATAATCAGGAATCATCGCAACTATGATAGAAATCAATAATCTATTTCCTGAACAATATACCAGCCTCATTTTAGCATTATAATATAAAAAGTTAAAGGAGAAGATCAAAGACATAATACAAAACAAGAATCAAAAACTAAATTTTCAGAAGGATCTATGGAGAAACTAAACAATTAAGAAGCACCCAACTGTCAAAGTTTGTAAAATCTCCTGAAACCATAGTTCTGTGGTTACAAGCAACGTCGCATAGAAAGAAAGGAAGGCAAAATTAAAAAACACTCGTAATGATTTTTTAAGATCCGCAATTTGGGAGATTCATGATTTATTAAGTCATTAGTTCATGATCTAACAGTTGAACCCATAAAGATAGGAACCAGCACAAAATTAAACTCTACCTCATTTAGAAAGTATGTCTCTCAAATGGGTTAAAACTAATCAGTTAGTCTTCTTGATGTAAGCATATGAAGGCAGGAAAGAGAAAAAAAGGGTTAAGAAAAGAGTAATAAATACAACCTAAGTGCAACAACAGACGACCATCCAGCTATAATTAGAATACAAATAAAATATTCCCAAGTTCTCTTAAGCATTCTTCTTGTTTCCGGTCTAACAATTAATTCCAAAAACATATAAAAAAAACCCAAAAAAGAAAACATCTATCTAAAACAAAATTTAAAGCTATTTAGAAGGAGATAAATAAGCGTAAATAAATCAATAAATAAAACAACTCACCGCTTTGAGGTCACCTTTACGAGCACTGATATGAAGGGAGGTCCAACCCCTATCATCCCTGTCCACCAGAGACCTAAAGAATCGCTTTTTAGACAACTTACGCTGAAAACAAAACGGACCCAGTTGCTCTTGGGGTATGCTGTCAATCATCCTTTCCAATTTTCTTAATCAAACCGCCAGAAACCAAACCCTGAAAATTCAATTATCCTTTTGTTCGCAACAGCAAATTGACTGAAAACAAAACAACGAACAAAGAAGCCGATTTACATGATAGGAGAAAACAGAAATTAGCGAGAAGAAGAGGTGTGATTGGCAACGCAATAGGGAGAGAACGGATTGAGACCAGGACCCAAAACGCGAAGATTTTGACGCACGACGACGGAATTAACTACAGATAAAGATGAAATAAACATAGTAATCGATTAAGAATCCTAAAAACACAGAAATTTATCTGAATATTCGTAGATTAAAGAGAGATCAATTAGACGAATCCGGGTTTGATAAGAAGAGATTTGGGAGGAAACATTAAAAGCTAAAACTTTTGCCCCAATTGCAAAAAGAAGGAAGAATTTTACTAGAAATGAATTGAAAGAGAGGGGCCAAGGAATACTTTTACACCGGATATCTTTCCTTTTTTCGACAATGCCAGTTCAAGTTCTAGGGGATTTGCTCTATTCATGGTAAAAAATATTGGGCTTTGATGGGCCTGTCTCGTAGCCCATGATATTTTATGGGCCGGTTTTTCTAATGGAGAAATAAAACCAAATTTACATAAATATATTTATTCCTTTGCTCGCGCTCGGTCTCCCTCAGTCGCCGTCGACGACGATGGACACTGAAGAGATATTGCAAGAGTTAGATACCGTTAATGTTGAGCTCCAACTTGTGCAAGGTGAGGTGTAAACGTATTTGAATCATAAAATTCGAATTTATTTTGAAATTTTTACTACTAATTAACATTACAGACCAGATAAAACAATTGCTTGATCGGCAAGAGAAGTTGCAAGAGAGGCAATCGGAACTGAAGGCTTTATTGGAAGCATGTGAAGCATCGGTGAGCCGTACACAGTGTGGTGGCTCGGTTGGTGTGGAAGACTGGTCGGGGCATTTTGAGTGGGACTCTCGTGCCGATGACGTTAGGCTCAATGTGTTTGGAATTTCTACTTATCGTGCTAATCAGCGGGAGGTTGTTTAGTTTGGTTTCTGAATTACTTAATTTATTGTTATTGTTGTTTTATGCTTTTTTTAGTTGGTAGTAGAGTGGGGTTCAACATTTTGATTGCTCTAAGTGTGCATTAAGTGTGCAAAAGCAGATACTTGGTTGACTAGTAATTAATTTTCTATCTTTACCAGATTGTAAATGCTGTCATGAGTGGAAGAGATGTTCTGGTGATTATGGCTGCGGGTGGTGGCAAGAGCCTTTGCTACCAACTTCCAGCTATCCTTCGTGACGGAATTGCTCTTGTTGTCAGTCCATTGCTTTCTTTGATTCAGGATCAGGTGCTATTTGCTTATTTATAAATAAACAAAGTGTTGTGTACAGACATTTTGCTTTATATAGCTTTTCTTACAAACTTCAATGCTTTAGGTTATGTGCTTGGCTGCTTTAGGTATTCCAGCATACATGTTGACATCAACAACTACTAAAGAGAATGAGAAATTCATATACAGGGCCCTTGAAAAAGGTGAAGGGGAGCTAAAAATATTGTATGTCACTCCAGAAAAGATATCAAAAAGCAAGAGATTTATGTCGAAACTCGAAAAAAGTCATCATGTTGGTCGTTTTTCTTTAATTGCTATCGATGTAAGTATATGATTCAATGTTTTAGACTTGACTTTCAATGCGTGCACGTTTGTGTGTATATATATATACATACACACACTTTTTTCAATAAAAAAGTTATTTTCACTGTAGGGTTCTTGACAGACAATAATTCATAGTTTGTTGTAGAAATTCTATGGAATCATTTTGATGCTTGCATATGGTATATATCATTGTGCGTGTTGTATGATAAACTTATCATGTGACAGCAAAAAAACTTAATTTTGATTATTAGCCACACTTGGTATTCTTAATGTTGACCTGTTGAATGGTGATCTCATTTAGTAAAGTTCATCAACAGGAACAGTTTGATTGGTTGGGTTGATTTGCAGGAAGCTCATTGTTGTAGCCAGTGGGGTCATGATTTTCGTCCTGACTACAAGAATCTTGGCATTCTTAAGACTCAGTTCCCCAATGTTCCTATGGTGGCTTTGACTGTATGCCAATTTCTCCCTCTTTATAAAATATCTATTTAAAATGACGATCTATTGTTTGTGTACTAGCTGCAATTCTTGGGTTAATTTAATGAAGTTTGCTTTCTAACCTACATTTCAGGCAACTGCTACCCAGAAAGTCCAATATGATCTAATGGAGATGTTGCACATTCCAAAATGTGTTAAATTTGTCAGCACGGTCAACAGACCAAATCTCTTTTATATGGTATAGTTACTGGTGATCTTTGTTTGATCTGTGTAGTTTCCAACTTAACAGTCTAGGTGCTAATGTGGTGATTTCATTTGAGATGATATATTGCCAGGGGTACAGATTTCTTTGTGTAGGATCTACATAGCATGTATTTGTTACTGGGGGGGCTGATTTTGATGTTCATGTCATCCTTTGGACCCTTGGTTTAGTTTTAATCATCTTCTCTCTTTAAATGAATTTGTTTCCGTTTCTTGAAAAAAAAAAAAAATTATGGTGACTCTCTCATTGCAGGTACGAGAAAAATCATCAGTGGGAAAGGTGGTTGTTGATGAAATTGCTGAATTCATACAAGAATCTTATCCAAAGAATGAGTCAGGGATTGTCTATTGCTTTTCTAGAAAGGAATGTGAACAGGTTCATAACTTTCAATTTTGTCTGTCTTTTTGGTCCTTTTTATTTCATCTCATTTGCTTCATCTTGATTGGGAGTGGTTTTTTTTTTTTAAAATTATGGATTTTGCTTTAGTCATATATCTGTTGGATTAGGAGTTGGCAGTTTCGTTAAATTATAATAATGTTAGAGTGTCTAAGACTGTATTTGACCATACAAGTTGGACATGCAAATTGAATTAACCTTTTGAAATCAGTATGATAGTAAGACAATAATGTCAAAATCGTAGAATTGTTGTGTATAAAACTCTTTTAAAATGAACCTGCCTTGACTTATTCTTGATATTCAAGCACTCTTGCAAGGAATTTGGACTCAACAAGATGCCACATATTAGGTCCTTTCAATCCATTGCACTACGGAATACTTAAAACAAAATAGTACAAGGAATCATAACACATAGTTAACTCCTGCTAAATTTGAGTCTCTCCCTTGGAATTATTACCCTGTAAAAACATTGAAATCATTTCCAAGACATTATCTGGCAACAACCTTAATTCATATGGCCTCCTGTTTCCCGGGTGTTTTAGGTGCTCATTTTCTTTGAAGGTTGCTTTCTGATTGATGGGATGAATTTTAATTTTCATTTTGAAACTTGAGATAGCATTCTTATTTTAATCTAAACATCTGTGTTTTAGTCTGTATTGGATGTGCTAGGAAATATCTAGCGTTTAGATGGAGTGAATGTTTATTTCTAGCTCATTGTCAAGAGTTGTAGGTTGCTCAGGAGTTACGTGAGAGAGGAATTTCAGCTGATTATTATCATGCAGACATGGATGTGAATGTTCGTGAAAAAGTTCATATGAGGTACAAATATATATTAAAGTACTGTTTTTCCTAAGTATGTTTTAGGAGCTTAGTGAATATCTTAAAAAGGTGGTATCAGGTGCATAGTATTGCCATCTTAAATATACTGCTCAGTTAGAAGACATTGTAATACAGTATAATTTTGCTTGCTATACAAAAAACAATACAAGTGTCTTTACTGAAGCTTTCTGAAGCTATAAAACAATGAGCAGTACACCGTTTCTGTCATGGCTTTACTTTATGGTCTCATATATATGCTTAATTTATTGAATCATTTATACGTTTCTTTTTGAAATTTATGAAAGGTGGAGCAAAAATAAGTTGCAAGTGATTGTTGGTACGGTATGTAAAATTGTGATTATCAGTTTTTATTGGTGCTGATATTGCTTTATGGTTCTAATACTTTTGCTTACATGCCAGGTGGCATTTGGTATGGGGATCAACAAACCAGATGGTTAGTATTGTGAGTTCAAATTTGTGCAGCTGTTAGCACTAATTGTGAATGAGAAGCAGACTGAATTCTAGCCGTAATTCTTGGGTTTTCACTCTTTTGTGTATGAGAACTTTAAGGCATTTCTTGAAAATGGACTAGTCCATCATATAATATCATTTATATGAGAAAATACAGTATTGGCACAGTAATGTATCTTTATTTGCTAAAATGAACCCAAGGAAGAGTAAAACAGAGTTAAATTATGGCACTTTTCCATTGGGCATTACTTGTACATTTTGATTGATTGTTAAACCAGATTTTCTTGCGGTTCAATCGGTTGTATGACAATTCTTAGAAATATCTGCACATTGAGTAAACATATACCTCAATTGTATGAATTATTGTTCTAATTCTTCCAACAGGTTCTTTTTACTGGAACATATGTAATTAGTGTTTTAGTTGCGTGAATGTGAACATTTTAATAGAAATGAATTGAAACTAAATTTCTTCTGGTTGTGCCTTGTTCTTTCACCAGAAATGCATTTTATATTAATAATTCCTCTCTTAATTTTGGCATTATCTCTCTCTTTTTGTTTTGCCCATGTGACTGGAATCTTCTGGCTGTGAGTGCTTTTGCTTCACAGAAGTTTCTTTTCTACCTATTCGCCTTCACCACTTCCCCAATCCGTAATTTATTAACATGCTTTCTGTGCTGTTTATTTCTAGATCTATTCACAGATACACCCAACACATATTGCCTTCTTATTAAATATGAATTTTCCTCTCTATTATGTTGCTCTCCTGTTTTCAATGTTATAATAAATTCTTGCATTTCAAATATATGTTTCTATACATGTTCTTGTATTTAATATAACTAGTTGCTTGTAGTCAGGTTTGTCATCCATCACAGTCTGAGCAAATCAGTGGAAACATATTATCAGGTTCTTAATCGTTCCCCTGTAAGCAATATTTTTTTCCTTTTTCCCCATATATTCTTCTTTCTGTAATTGATTTTGCTGCAGGAAAGTGGCCGTGCTGGACGAGACGGACTTCCTTCTGAGTGCCTACTCTTTTTTAGGCCTGCTGATGTTCCTAGGCAGGTACTATATAGTTTGGCATTCCGAATATATGCTATATTTTCTCAATTATTCCTTTATTTGTAAATTGTGACACTTCTGTGAGCAGAGTTCAATGGTCTTCTACGAGAATTCTGGATTGCAGAATCTCTATGACATTGTACGATATTGCCAGGTACAAGCATTTGTACTTCTTTAATTTTTTTATTTACTATGGTATTGCTATCAACCAATAAGGAGTGCATGAGCTGTTGTTCATCATTGCTTTGAATGATGGACCTTGAAATATTTTATCTCTAGACATTAATTGATCTGTATACTTGTACCAGTCTAAAAAGCAATGTCGACGAAGTACTTTTTTTCGGCATTTTGCTGAGCCATTACAGGACTGCAATGGTATCATTTTTTGTTATTGAAATTCTGGTGACTTGTTCAAATTTTTTATACTGATTTTTGAATAATATAGTGTTAATGTTGTGTTTTCATAGGGATGTGTGACAACTGTGCATTCTCAAGTGAGGTTAAAGAAGTTGATGTATCTCGTATGTTTCCTTTTCTATTAATTTATACAAATATATGGTTTCTGGTTTTATTTTTAGGCACTGATCTAATTCAGTCACTATATGTCTGATATTATTAAAATTTTGAGTGTGTTCTACCTTTGCTTTTAAAATTCTTACATTGCCCCTAAGGTAAACTATAACTTTTTGCCTTAGTTAATGGTACCTTTTTGGAACTCCATTATTGTCCTTAAGAGATAATAACTCTTATGGCACGGTTTTTCCTTGAGCGGTAAAATCTCTTATGGCTTGGTTACCATGCTGGATAGTGGATAGTACACTACAAAATTTTGGTACTGTATTAAATGCTTCAAGGCAGGTGTTTGACACACTTCCAACTTGGGACTGTATTCAGTAAAATGATCAAATATTATAACGGAAGTGCACTAAGTAGTACCATGGGGTCGGGTTGGTTAATTTAGTGTATGGTTGTGAGTTAAAGAATTAAATTCTGCTGCCTATCCTTAACAACTTAAATTTTACAGTGGTTGGTTAGTGTCCTTTCCCAGCAAGTAGTCTTAAAGCGAGTTAACAGGTTTGAGTCCCAGATTGTTAGGGGAGATTGTGGGCTTATGGAGGCCATGAAGCACTCTGCAACTGTGGTTGTTTATAGTCAGTGTGCTGCTTCTAGCCAAAATTATATTTTCCAACTATTTATAATTATTTTACTGAAAAGTTTAAATCTGTTCTATGGCCTATATTCAGCTGAAACTTTCTTGATGTTACAGGCTTACTCTCTTTATTTTTGTTAATATAAAATTGATATCTAATGAACGAATTAGAAGGCAAATGTAATTGCTTTATTTCTGCATAATACGCCTATTTTTGCAGGTCATGCAAAATTTATGGTTTCTTTCCTGCAAGACATGAAAGAGAATGATCAGAGATTGACATTGTTGCAACTAGTGGACAAAATGAAAACTAAGCATAAGGAACTAGGTAGGTTTTGTGCCTCTTGTTGTGCCCAGGATGAATGATCAAAATTCTCGTGTTTATGAACAATAGAAAGACATGAAACAGAGCTATCTTCAATATCTGGGTTGGTAAATGGGTGTTGCATTAAAAACTATAGAGGGTCTCTAGGCTAATTTTTTGGCTATTAAAGACTTGGAAGATAAACCTTTATGGGTCTTTTACAGTATTCTTTTTTGCTTAAAGAATACAAAATTGTCTTTTAATACTGATATGGCATAAGTTGCTTGTGACAGTTATAATTTTCAATAATTGTTCCTTAACATTGTGTAATATAGCTATTGTAATGATAGTATATTTTGTTCATGTTAAGACTTCTATGTCCAGCTCTATCTTAATCATGTAAGCACTTCTTGGAGTTGATGCATCACCATTAATGTTATTTGAATTTAACTTTCCTTTAATTTGCCTTTCCCTTCTCTGACATCTGATATCAGGTTCTGACCTGAAGAAAGAAGAAATACAACAGCTTGTGTTAAAGCTTATCGTAGATCGTGTTTTGGTAAGATATAGACCCTTCAGATATGGAATCTTTTCATATGAGCTAGCTTCTGCTTATTTACTTGTCTGGCTTAAAAAACTATGGAAAATGTTCTATTTTGTTATAGATTAAGTGAGTGTTTTATTTCAAACTTTTAAAGACATAAGCTCAAATAGTCATTTCTAATAAAGGGAACAGAATTCAATCTGTTTATGGTCTTACCATTTCAGCTTGTAATGGAAATCTGTTTTTTTTTTTCCAGAATGAAGAATTTCAGCATACAGCTTATTCTACAAATGCTTATGTAACAGTAGGACCTCTGGCAAGACAAGTGCTGCTAGGTATGTGGCTTTTTTTTCCAAGGAAGATGACATGTTATACACTTTGAATAGGAGATTTCTATGATTAGATTATATACTACTATTTAACACTTTAATATTTACTCCTTTTCCTTGTTCATAGAGAGCTTTTCTTCAATGGATATGTTCATGATGATTTGGATGCTCAATATAAGTTTAAAACATGATCTTAGGCTATTTGTCTTTTAACTCTAGGTCATTTATGCTCATTCATTTTCAACATTTTTATACTCTCATCACATTCATCATGGAAGATTCCATGGCAAAATTTTGCATTTGTTAGAAAAATTGTCATTTATACAGATCGATTACAGTTAGGAGGGAGTCAATGTGCTAATAACATGGTCTGTTACTTGCCTTTGTTGAGTTCAAAAAGAGATCCTCAAGATGAAATTAAATGGCCTCCATGTAAATTGCTTTTGCTTTAAAACTTAAACAGAACTAAATATTCCCTTCCAGATTAACATATGGTTGTCTTCGTCTAATATATTTCATCAGATAATATAATCATATTCAAACCCAAATATTCATGTGCTATATTTTACAATTATTTTTTATGATTGACAATTAATTAACAGGGAAGAAGATCATTAAACTTGAGATTTCTGGCGGACTGAAGAATACGAATGGTGGAAAGAAATCAACCAAATGCAGTGTCGGCTCATCTTCATTGGAGCTTAAGCTTTATGAGCTAAGGAAGGAACTTTCTGCTGCTGATGGAGGAATACTTCCTCATTCTGTTTTGTCTAGTCAAATGATCAGAATTATAACTGCCCAGAGGCCCAATTCGATGGAAGAGGTAAGTTTCAACCATGTCAGTTTTCCCTATGAAGAGATGCATATTTAGTGACTTTGATGTTGAAAACTTCTACAAAATTATCAATTTAGGGATCATTATAATAATCGAAATCATAACTGTATATCATCTAATGTCATTCTCAGTTGGAGAAGATAATTGGAAAGTTGAAGACAGATAAGTATGGGACCAAAATTCTTGAAGAAATCAGCAAGTGCACCATTGCGGACCAACCTGATGACTATGCTGCGAGTGAAGGACAAACAAGTGAAACTAGAGCTAAGAAGCGCCTGAAGACAGAAAAGGTGCTTGTCATTGTTGAGAGTAGCGATGGTGAAGACGTGTGAAAGACTCCGGAAAGTTTTGTGAATTTCCTGAGAGCAACGATGATTTAGTGTGAAAGGCTCTGGAAAATTTTGTGAACTTCCTGGAGCTGCTGCTACTAACAATCATCAATGCCGGCAGAGACATCTGAATGTAAATGTATGTTATGATTTAAGCTATTTTTAATATAACTTTTCCAGTTTTTGAATATCTATTTTTCGGCATTTTTGGCACATGTATTATGCTCAGTTACAGCCTAGAAAAACACGCACCTAATTGGCATTTCTGGGTCTAATGGGATAAAAAAAAAACCGCCTTTCGTTTATTTTCTGAAACAGAAATATTATAATTTGGGTCTCCGTAGTTTTGAACTTGATTTGTCTCCTTTTGAATTTGAGTTTTTAATTATTTCGTTATTAAAATGACATCATTTATATATATATTAGTCGAAATAACTTTGTTTTGTATCAAAATTTTTAATTGACAAATTTAATAAGTAGTTTAAGCTCGAGCAAATTTGTATAAGATTGATTTGTTTTAGACTCGTTTAAACTGAATGTAAACTTGAGCTCGAATAGACTTAGTTTGAATCTAGCCTTACATCAATCAATATAATGAACTGTTATTCTATATCAAAGGTTGGGGGTGTTTGTGTAGTTTCAGAAACTATTGGGTCTACATGAGCGAAAACATGAGAGGAAAATCCTTTGGAAAAAGAATGGCTGAGCGTTATAACTTGACTATTAAATCGTGTTCTGAGGCGTCGATGTAATTGTAGCAACACAACGAACGAGTTGCAGAAGATAGAGGGAAATTTGAAAGCTGTGTATTTGCTTCTCTCTCTCTCAATGAGTTCCAATGCCACTAAAATTTCTTTCTCTGTTCAATCAAAATCGAACCGGAAACAGTCGAAAACAGTGCATCGTCAACAACATGACGATCAACCTAGTAAACACTTCGTCACCGAATTCGATCCAAACCAAACCCTAACCGACGCCAGCCCGAAGCCCAGACTCATAATCCCTCCCAAAGCCAATGAATCGCGTCCGCACAAGAAGATGAAGAACATCGACCTCTCCAACGAAACCTCTGATCAACTTCAGTTGGAGCTTCATAGCACAACCGAATGTACTGACGGTGGTGCCGGTCAAATTATGTACGGTCTTAATTTGAGGAAAATTGTTGGCGGCAATAAGGATGAGGAACAAGCGGCTGAGTCTGCGGCCGCGTTTGAGCCGGTAGAGAGGGTGAAATCGAAGGATGTGAAGTTCGATTTGGAGGGATTGCCGGAGGACGAGGGGTTTAAGCAGTATGAAGATATGCCGGTTGAAGATTTTGGTGCTGCGTTGCTTGCTGGATTAGGTTGGTATGAGGGTAGAGGGCTTGGCAAAAACCCTAAGGGAAATGTTCAGATTAAGCAAACTGAGAAGAAGAGTTTTGTTTCTGACTATGCTATTGCTAGTAAGGACAATAGGATAGAAGAGAAACGCACTGACACAAATGGAGGTGATAGAAAGGATAACCCAATCAAACATCAAAGTCAGGAGAGTGAAGATAGAGATAGAGAGAATAGAAATGGGAGCCAAAAGCATAGGGAGAGCAAACAGAGAGGCAGTATTAATAATGGGAGTGAAAGAAGTAGTAGAAAGGGTGAAAAGAGAGGCAGTAGTAATGATGGGAGAAAGAAAAGAAGTAGAGAGAGTGAGAAGAGAGTCAGTAATGGTGATGAAGAGAGGGTTTCTTGGCTTAGGCGTAATATTAGAGTAAAGATAATAAGCAAAGAGTTTGAAAAGGGCAGATTTTATTTGAAGAAGGGAGAGGTGGTGGAAGTGGTGGGGACTTCATGTAATATATTAATGGATGACGCTAGAGAGTTGCTAAAAGGTGTTGATCAAGATCTTCTTGAGACTGCATTGCCAAGGAGCAAAGGCGGCGTAGTTGTGTTGTATGGAAAGCATAAAGGTGTATATGGGACTTTAGTGGATAGGGAAATGGATAGAAATACCGGTGTAGTTTTTGATGCTGATACAGAAGATTACTTGAATGTAAAGCTAGATCAGATTGCAGAGTACACTAGAGGTCCTAGCAGCTTCGAGTATTGATTCTCTTGCTTTAACAAGATGCAAGACCTGTTTGATGGGCTTGCGGTGTGCCTCTGGTCAATTGGTATTTCAACCTGTACCTCCTGTTAACACATTGGCTGATATATAGTTCTTTCAATGAATTTTTTTGTTGTATTTTAGTATGGTAGTTGTCACTGTGATCTTTCTATTTGAGTATTTGTTCTGTGGGAAGAGCTATGCTCGGTGATTTATTTGTTGTATTTATAAGTTTTTCATTTTATCAGCTACTGGTTTTTGTTCTTAGAAGATATTTGCTGGAAATTATTAAATCATTGATACAACAGTAATGCTGACTCTATGGTGCAATACTGAGATAAATTGAAGTTTTGAAATCTTCTTTAATAGGTAAACAAATGTTTTGCACATTCATGATCACACTCTAATGTTCAGTGTTTAGTAACTTTTACAATCACAGAATTCTTATCTGTAGACAGAGATGTGAGGAGATCACTGGATTTATGAAATTCGTTAAATGATTTTTTTTGGTCATCTTTGACAATCTATTTGTTGTCAATCTATGTTTGGATATTTTTATTGTCCATTTAATAGTTAAGTAACTGTTTTGGCTCCTTTAGTTTGAACCTTTGCCATTATGGTATTCAATGCATATTATATAGTTTGTGGCCATTGTAACTGGATATGAACTTGGTGTTTGCATTTTATTGGCATAGGAAAATTTTTTATCCTCTGACATTTTAGCAGTGTAAAGGTGATTGATTTTACAATACAGTTATTGGGTCAAGTGTGATGCACAATTGACTATTTTGTGTTTTATGTGCGGGAAAATGATGTTAGAAATTGGGGCGTGCATCATGGAGGGTATGCTTGAATAAGAAATCATTCTTTGTTTAGTTTAATTCTTTAATTGCATTGAATTGATCCTTAATGGATTCATAATTTTCCAAAATCTTTTGGAATTCAGCCGAGGATTGGATAATCCATTTGAAAAGATCAGTAAGTGTAGTGTAGATTTATATTGTAAGTTTGAATTTCTTGCTTCAATGGTTTCTTTTGCGAGAATTGACACTTGTGATTGGATCCAAAGAAGAAGCTCAGATGTTTGTTTTTCACCATATTGGTGTTTGTAGTATAAGAGGCAAGGGAAGAGTAATGAGCATCCTTTTTTGGTCTCTTGATCTTGAAGTGCTATGCATTGTAGATTGCTGAATTGTGTTTGGACTTTGGATGTTCTGTTCCCCTGCAATTTCTTACTCGTTGAATAACTTTTTGGGTTGGTTATGGAAAAGAGTGCTGCTATACTTTCAAAGTCTATTTTGGGTTATTTGGTTGGAAAGGAATATTCGAAGATAGGGAAGAATAAGAGTGATAATAAACAGAGATTTAATTTTCAGTTTTCGTATGGGCTTTTGCTAATTATTTCTGAGGAATTGTTTTGTATATCCAGATTGTGATGTTGCTTGTCTGTTCTATATTTTTTCTTCTTTTGTTTCTTGATAAGAAAATTATATTCTATTCAAAATAATTTTGATGAGAACATATTGGAGTTGTTCTTTTTTGGTTGGAATAATAATTTTAGATGCTTACATAGTGATGGAGTAACACTTATTAAGAACAGTGATGATAATAATAAGGTTGAGAGAGATTGAAATTTGATTGTTAGTCTTGATAGAATTATTTATTGTTTGGACTCTGAACTTAAGGTCTATATCTTATTTATGGTTATTTTATGAACAGTGAAGAATCATTAGAAAGGAAGGAACTAGGTTTTAAAATCCTTTACAAATTGTCTTGTATTTTCAATAAATCTTGTGTATCAACAAAGCAATCTAGTGTTTGAAGAATACATTATGTATTGTCCCCTTCAAAATCACAGTCACCATGGCTACATCCTCAGTTGCTTTGGCTATTGGATTTACTTGTATTGCTAATCTTGGTTAAGAACTGAAGTGGTGGTTAGGTAACTCATTTCTTTTAGGGGCATAAAATCTTTTCAACTTTTAGAAATCCCAGATTTCAGTATGTACAATATGATGGATGGTTTTGTTTTGATAATCGTATGTATGATGAATGTTATTTATGAAGTTTGTTATAGGTATCTAGCAACATGCTTCTTTGTATTTTTGAGAGAGAACATCATTAAAGACCGACCGCTCTTCCAACCACTATCCAAATTCTACAATGAATTTTCAACTGTATTGCATTTATTAGAACATTTTCATGTCTGCAGAAGTTAGGTTTATTTCATACCATCAAGATTTGCAATGTGCCCACATCATATTTTATCCATTTATCATGTGCATTGAGTTTTAATATATTTTTGTTCATTTGTAACTCCATGATTTAGTTGATATTTTCAGAAGAATAGGATGAAAGAAGATATAGGCTATCCAAACTTTAAGATAGGATCATGTTTAGGGTTTATGGGTTTTTGTCATTTTGTGGTTGGGAGATTTTAAATTAAAAATAAAATCATATTAAATCATATTATTATAATACACGATTAGATACTTAAAATTGGGTAGTACGCATATCATTGTTTATGATAACCTACTTTGGTTTATAGAGATGTGATACGATCAAATACGAGTAATGGTAAACCTAATTGGGTTTAGAGAGCTGTGTGTGACATAATGAAATTTGAATCATCTTTTTCTCATAATCTTACACTATAGTATGATAAAATCATCATTATTTTATTTTGTCAACAACCAATTGCCCCAAAGTGAAGTAAGAAATAAGAATACGCGACTTAAATTAATATTAAGAGTGAATCACGTTACGTTTTCCGGCTGAAGATTGGTCTTAAAACACTCTGCCACCCTTAAGTGATAAATAAGTGTCATATGATTCATAAATAATTTTCCTGTTCAAAATTAAACTCCCATAATTAAACAACAATATCAAAAATTGAAATTATTGTTTTTTCCCTATGAGTTCATTTTTTAAAAATTATCAAAAAATCTTAAATTAACTAAAATAAAAATACAATAAAATTATATATATATATATATATATATATATATATATATATATATATATATATATATATATATATATATATATATATATATATATATATTTATATTTGGGTATATGGATGATGTATTATTGTATAATTAGATGATTTTGAATTAAAGTTAAAATAATGTTCAATTATATAATAACGCATCATCTGTATACTTAAATTGTGTATAAAAAATATATACATATAACATTGTTCTTAAAAATACCTTATAAATATCTAAATTATGTAAGAAACTTTTTATCTTCTTTTCTTTCACCGTCGTCTATTCTTCCATCTCTTTCTATATATAAAGTTGTCTTTATTGTATAATTGTATATCAAAGGTCAAACTATAACTTCTAAAAATATTAAGGTTTTCTTTTTTTTAATTTTTAGATGCTATTAGAAATTCAAAAAAATTTAATTATTTTTTAAAATATTTAAAATATTAATTTACTTTTTAATAGTTTTAAAAATGATACTTATACTCTTAAATAATTGAAAAAAATGAAACAAATTATGGATGTAAATATCATATTATAATTATTGAGATCACATTGTAGTTTCAAAATATATAAAAGTTTGAAAAGATTTCAAAAATTGATTTATAAATTTTTAAATATTTTTAAGAGTTATATTACTATATTTAAAATATTTGAGCCTAATAAAAAGTTATTATTATTTTTTAAATTAATGAGTAATAAAATTATTATTTTACTTTTATGTCTTTAATTTTTTTTAAAACCAAATTTGATTAGAAAATTTGATATTTAGGACGGGAAAAGGTTATTTACTCTAATATAAATTATGCAGCACTGGACAGAACAGATGCGCAAAATATTTGCCAGATTTTAATGGTGCCAAATGTGGGTGAGCAGAGGGCAGCTGTCAAGACAGAAATTTTAGGATGCTTTTAGGTGCAATTCATTTGACTTTGATTAGGGATGAGAATTTCGGCATAAATCTAAGATTTTTGAGCTCCTCTAATCTTAATCGATAGGAAATTCTCTAATAAAAAGAGAAATAAAAATGAAAAATATTTTTATAATCAGAGAGGAAGATATATATGTTCTCTCTTTATCCTCTCCTCCCCCGATTATGTCTTTTATATTAATATATTTATTTAAAATATTAATATGTTTTTATAATTTCATATTTTTTATATTATTTAAATTTATTTAAAATAGTGTGTTAGTTTCAATTTTAGTTAATTTTATTATTTAATATATTTATATTGTGTTTAAATGATACGGAGAATAGATTTTTTCTTGTGAGAATGAAAAGAGATTTTTCTTTGTAGAGAGAGGACAAAAAATCTTTTTTATCCCCATAATAATAATGGGCCGAGAACAAATATTGATATCCAAAGACAAAGAATTGAGATTTCCTTGTCACCCCCTCTCTATTGCCATCCTTAAGTTTCACCTAAGTCTCCTTTTAAAATGACACTATTACTCTTAACAATTTCAGTATAAATATTATTTAATAAAATAAAATACAATCATAATAAATACAATTTTTTCTTTAACAATTATTAGATGAAAAAATATTATTCTGATTTATCTACTAACACATTTGATTCCCCTCAACTGGTTTCTTACACAATTTATTTCCCATCACTACTTTATTTTCTTCATACTGTTTTTTTATTTAAAAGATAGATCAATAAATATAGCAATAAAAATAAATTAAAATATTATAAATTTTGTTGGCCACTTCTGCTCATTGTCAAGCATCTAACAACAATAAAGGCCACGCCCACATGGCATGTACAATGTCAAAACGAATATGCTTCTTGCTCCGACTCATCCGCCCTATTTATTCTAACACTCCACCCCTCAAACTAGAGCCATTGGCGTTACGTTCTGAGTTTTAATCACTTTAAAGAGAGAAGGGAAGCCATTCCAACGCCAAATTCCTAATGGGTTTGAAGGTATAATTACTCCTTTTTCGTGTGTGTAATAAAAACCAAATCTTTCGTTTCGTTTTGTTTGATCTGTTTTGTGTTAGACTGGGATGAGATTTTTGCATGTTCTAATAGCTGGATTGAATTCAGGCTTTCTTTTTGTGCCTCGCGTTCTGTTTTGAGTTTGATTTGTTCGATTAGTTTCTTGTTAAACAGGATCTGGGTTTTCTTATCCTCTGTATCTACTGTTAGCTATACTGTATTAAGATTTTTTTTTATGGATAATTTCTAGTAAAACGATTCATTTAATTGATTTCTTTCGATCACTTAAATCACGGATCTTTATCTTCTAGATTTTTTCTGTTGATTGCTGGCGTTCTTTCGTTGGGTTTGATTTTAAAAACTGTTTATATGTTGTTTCTTTTTAATGTGTTCCTTAATCTTTGTAGGATGATGATGTATGGGATCTTTTAAATTGCATTTCGTATTATTATTATTTTTTTCATATTTGGGCATTTCCTCACTAAGTAGAAGATCTTACAATTGTCCCCAGTTTAGAACTAAGTGAAGCTTTCATAAAGTTTGCGGTTAGCAATGTTTAGACTAATTCTGTGCGGTGTATTGGATGTGTTTTTTCTTCACCTTTTTGCAAAACATATATTGTAAACAATTATTATTAAGTTTGTGAGTTAACTGTGAATCTCTTTGGGTTTCACAGGAGGAGTTTGAGGAGTATGCTGAGAAAGCTAAGACCCTGCCAGAGAACACAACAAACGAAAGCAAGCTTATTCTTTATGGACTGTACAAGCAAGCCAATATCGGACCAGTGAACACTAGTAATTATCCTACAGTGTCTGTGAAAATATTCTTTTTTATATTCTTTAGTCTTCCTTATTCTTAATTGATATCCGATTTGCAGGCCGTCCTGGAATGTTCAACCCCAGGGACAGAGCGAAGTGGGATGCCTGGAAGGCTGTTGAAGGTGGTTTGATTTATGGTTTTGATAACGTGAGAGAAATTTGCTTGTGACATTTATTAGCTGCAACTACTTACTGGTTATGTTTCTGGCAGGGAAATCGAAAGATGAAGCCATGAGTGATTACATTACCAAAGTAAAGCAGTTGCTGGAGGAAGCTGGTCTTTCTGCTTGACATTTCTCTGTGTTCTTGGCTCCTGAAACTTGTGCTTTAGAAGTTGAAAATAAGAAGTCATAAAAACTATTAGTTGTTTGGGAACTACATTTAAATTAAGTTTTTAAATTAAATATGATATGTACTTCTGTTAATTTCAATGGTAATATGATTATGGTGGCCTTGTTGTTGAGCACATGGCTGCAGGAGCCTTGGCTCTTTTTTCAGTGCTTAATAACTATGTAACTGATTTCCTGCAACTCCTGTTTACTTGGGATGTTTTGGTTAGAAATTTTGGTACATCCATACCCCTTGTATTTGATTGTCACTGAAATGCCCAAATCATCCGATCTTAACATTAGACTTAGTAAATGAAATTAGGTTTCTTTATCCAGATCTAGTTTCATCTAACGACAAAATAAAATAAGATCTTTTGCATTCACATTTTAAATCATTAAATACATCTTCAACAATAGAATTCTTACCTCAAGTTTCATGAACCTTAAAGGATAGTTATTGCCGTTGGAGCCACCATCGGGGCATTAATGAGCATTAATGGGAGTCCCAACTGCTTCCTGAACCTAATTACTATGGTATAATAACTCCCAATTGTTGCTTATGTTGACATCTCTAAAAATTTTGATCAAGTAAAAGAACAAAACAGAAATAGAACAAGAAGCTATTATTATCGTGACTGTCGAATTCTACACTTCAATCTGGCAAAAGATGATTGGAAACCCTATCATAGTTTCGTTATTTAGAAGCAAAATGGAATAACGCAGTTGGCATTTAATTCTCACCAAAATTTTCCTGCTACTAGATTTAGTCTAACTCTTCCTGACCTGAATGTATCAAACCAAATCCGGTAATATGGAAGACAAAACAAAATTACATAAGCTTCGCAAGAACCTTGGATCAATACAGGTCATTGCATTTTCATGAATTGCAGTAAAGCTTTTTTTTATTTTTTTTTGTGATAACTTGGTAGATCAGTATGCGAATTGACCGCACGTTAAGATAAATGCAGAACAATTTCATCTTAATATTAGACATCTTACTTCATCTTTCTGGTTTTAGATCAGCATATAATACTTTTGTTAGATCAAGATTTGGGAAATACCAATCTTCAGATTCTATTGAACAAAAGGATATCTAGTAATGTAGCATTCCCTTATAGGTGAAGCGCCATCTCTGGCCAGAATGCCTTCAAGATCTCCGATAATTCTCGCCAACCATATCTCCAAATTTCTCTGGACTTCTTTCAAATTGTTTCTAATGCAGTCTAACGACCGTCTCGTGGTTAAATTGGGTTGGCTCCCTAGCTCATCATCATAGAAAGATTTCCCCATCTCAGTTTGTAATGCAGTAAGCTTCTGGGCAGTTTCAGATGCACGCTGCTGCAGTCGAAATGCTTCAAGCAAAAATTCTGTTTGCCTTTGCGTTCGAAACTCCAGACTGAGTGTGGATTCACAAGGGTCACTAGCCTGCTGTAAATGTGAGGAGTAAATAGACTTGTGCAACACACATCATTAAATCTCTAATCACCAATATCAACCTAAAAATATGAATATAAGACATTGGGAACTGGTAGGAGTGAGAATGTGTGTGACAGAGAGAAATATTCCAAGCTCAAAATATGCGGTCCAAGCCCTATTGGGAAGGGAACTCTTCTGTATCATTCTCAACCAAACTTACATGTTTTCTATGGTTGCAATCAAAGTTGAAGAAGAATGCAAACAATTCTAATAAAATGTAATGTGAGGCAGAAAAATCTTACCATTCTTCTGCAAAGATCATCTATCTTCCCAGCAAGAGCTTGATATCTCTTAGCCTGCTTTCTCATTACTGTCGGCACCTTTGACAGATCATTTTTTCCTAGCTTTTCCATATTCAGTAGCTCCTCTTCAAGTAGCTTTAGTTTAGAGGAAACTCCTGTTGATTCACCATCTACCTTCCAAGGGGATTCTCTTCTGAAAGGAGACACATGTCGGTTTTTTAGTTAGCATAGTGTTGCAGCAATTATTACCTCAACAAGAATTAGTTTCTACTGTTCAATTTACCTTGCTACAAAATGCTTCATATGGTAAAGTGATTCAAGGGATTCATACTGTACATCCTGCAAGTACATTAATTTTTAATCAAAACAGAGTAAACACCTTCACTACAGATCAACTGACTAGTTAAAACCGTCTAGTTCAAAATAAATATATCTATATATTTACCAATTCAAATCATTTTCTATGCCTCCATTTCATCTAAATTGTTTTATTCATGATAGGAATTGATTATTCTCATGTTGAAAGAAATGCAACATGATAGATAAATGCTGACAGATGCCAATAAAGTTTAAAGGACGAAAAGTCCCCTCATTATCTTAAAGAAAATAAGTTCAAGCAGCAGCAGGCCAAAAATCTATTTGCACATCCATACTGATACCATGTTTAGACAGGGAATTGGGTAAAGAATATAAGTAGAGGGGAATTGTGGGAGGAAGAAAAATTTCCGTATTAACACTTCAAAACAGCACAATAATCAATTTACACATCCTTACAGATACCATGTTTAGACAGCCAGGGTATTTGGTAAAAAATATAAGTAAAGGGCAATAGTGGGAGGAAGAAACATTTCCATATTAACACTTCAATACAGCACATAGATATCTTTCTAGCAAAGTATATTCACTGAAACAACTAAATCATGTAGTCAATCCCTGGTGTTCACTGGAACATGGGATGAAAATGGACCACTATTTTACCAAGAATGCAATATTATACAGCTTATTGTATACTTTTTTACCTAGTTAATGTTTAAATTCAAACATGCACATATTAAAGAATTCAGTCTGGTTGTTAACAGACTCCCTGTGGTCCAACTCCATCAACAATATTATCAAATTGAGCAAATATAAGTAGAACCCTTCTCCTGAAACCACGGATAAGAGTGGTCCCATCAACGCTGAAGTTACATTATGAGCAGCAAGAAACTGGCATCACGCTTCTAGTTGCTACCAAATTAATTATATTATCATATCATCTAGTTACTAAGTAAGGACAAATTGCAAATTTCGATAAGTACAAAAGATGAGACAAAAGGAAAATTGTTCAACGTTCAACCAGAAACATTAGCAATCAGGAACTCGAAAGACCCTTGAATCTTTCATTTTAAGTATTCCAATTGAACTTCAAACAAATTCAGCTTTCAGAAGACTCTCTTTGTCAAGAACATTCATCAACCATGCCATATTTTCTCATTTTCTCGAAGACCAAACACATAATTAAAATTTTAGCATTGAACATTAATCTACATGAATTATGTAAATATGAGAGGAAAATATTTAATTTTTAAATCTTTTATAGGTCGAAATACACTCAAACGATAAACCATTGACAAAAATTATGACAGAAACAGAGCTCAAACCTGCCAAAGACTAGCTTTCTCAGCCCAAAACTTGGAAGCAGAGGCCAAAAACTCAGAGGTGAATCCAAAATTACCATTCCGACCATCATCCCCACCGTAAAACTCCCTACTCCCATACCCACCTAATTGATCCTCTTCTTCTTCAAACTCACAGCCTCCTCCTCTTCGAGACATAAACCCAATCATTTCCTCAAGCTCCTCAACTCGCCTCTTCGATTCCGCCTTCTCCCTCTCCATTTCCTCTATCTTTGATCCGAACCTCGCCATCTCCTCATTCGCGGTGTCGATCTGTTGCAGCAGTCGCCTCTCCTCCGCCTGCCACGTGTTCCTGTGGGTAGCAAAGATCTCCACCACCCTCGCATTCGCCTTTGAATCCTCCTTCCTCCGCGACTTCATGAGCCTTAGCTGCTCCTCCGCCGTCATCAGCCGCGCTGTAAGCTCCCTCACTTGAGATTCCAAACTAGGTATCAGCAACAGAGACTTCTCCGGAAACAAAGCTAAAAATAAAGAGAAACTTAAGCCGAGATATGAACGAAGAATCTTCTTCGTCTCTTGCTCTTCTTCTTCTACCTCGACGAGCTCATGCGCAGCCATTTCAGTATTTTAAAAAATTTTTAGCATTAATTTTTTTTAATTGCGGGGATTGTCGTATTGCTTACGCTTCAAAGGAAACGGACAACTGACAGAGTGTTGTTGCAGACTTCATATCTCGAAAGCTTCTTCACTTTTTTACCTGTAACTTGTTAAACCGGTTTCTAGTAACCCAAGGGAAATGGATAATGTTCCAACCCTTGTTTTATAGGTAATTACCTTTGGCCCCCTTTTTAATTCCGCTTGAATGTCTGATTTGCCTGGTTTAAGATTTAAGATTTTTGAGCATGCTTTGGAAAATTTAATTACTGAAATAGGATTATTTTAGAGTTCCAAATTATATTAAAATATTTTGAAATGATTCTAAAAATAATATAAAAATGATTTAATTTTAGATAGGGTTTTTGTTATTCATTTTAAATAGATATCAAATTTAGTACTAATTTGAAGTTTATATAATATTACCTGTAAATGTGTTTTGGTTTATTCAAAGAAAGTGACCCTATATTTATTTCCCAAAAGCATAGGGGCTAATCAGTAATACCCAAAAAATTTGTTGGATTGTGAGATTATTACTCTGTAAATTAAAAAAAAATATTTATACGAAAAGTTATGTTTGAGAAAAAGTATAATATATAGTTTTATATATAAATAATTATATATTATTATATTATAAAAATAATATAAAATAAAATTATTTATATATGAAATTTATATACCTAATATTACTGTTTTAAAAATTTTAGCGAGAAGAAAGAAATTTTAAGTTTGAAGGATAAAGCCCGGTGAGAATGATGTAAGGAGGCAAGCACATGAGGATTAATTATGGTGAAAATAAATAATAATTATCCAAGTAATTATGGTGATTTACCAGAGCTAATGATGCTCTTTGTTCGCCAAATCAATCATTTATCATGTAAATAATATTACTCTATTTTTCTAATATTATTTAATTAGAATAATAACTTTTGCCACCCACGTTTCACTAAATACTTAAAATAATTAAAATATCCTTATCATAAATTATCATTGATTCTATTTAATATTATTTAAGGTTTATGTTTGTTTTTCACTCTTATTAGTTACAAATTAATATTAAAATATAACTTCTTCGAATTATATTTAAAATTTGCATGAGAAAAATACAGAATGTAATTTATTGCATCCATTTAATTTATATGTTAATATATGAAAGTGATGATATAATTTATTTCAGAGATATTGAATTTTTATCTTTCTTTTTTTTAATTGTGTGTGTCACATCTTAAATTATAAACAAAAATATTACAATAGTAATACATTTTTCTAAAATACCTCAATTGATGAAACTCATATAGAAATAAAAAATACCACAATAATAATTTCTCTTTTTTCTCAGCCTTCCAATAAAAAAAAATCTCTACAATATAAAAAAAATCTTCAATAAAGAAAAAATTTATAATTGAACAGTAAAACCTTTGAGAAAAAAGTCATTATAAAGGATTCAACTTAAATACAACGGATGGAAATGTAGGATTTTAACAAGAAAATTAAAATTTTTAGATCATGTTCACATTATATGTAATGATGGTAACATAAAATTTACATGTTGTTTTAATAAATAAAACATATAAACATATAAATTACTTTGTATCTTGTAATTTGATTTGAAGTTAGAAAGTTTGAATCACTAAAATAAATGATCTCTTGACTTGCACCCTTCAAGAAAGAAAAAAGGAAGAAAAATAAAAGCTTTCTTGGCAAAAAGAGAAGAAACAAAATGTATCATATTTTCTATATTTTTCTCTTATTTATTAAACTAAAATTTGATATTTATCAAGTTAAATTATGTGTTTAATTCTCATTGATTGATAATTAAGAGTAAATCATAATTTAACACATGTTGAATAATTTGTGCCTAAAATTATTAATGCAACTTTCTAAACAATTTAAAAGGTGCAAAATGACAATTTTGCCCATTTTTCAAATCTTATTTGAAAACACATTTTTTATCCTCGAAAAGTGCTAGCTAACCATAGATAAATATTTTCAACTTCATAACACTATTTTCTTCCTTGAAATATGGGTATGACCTTCAAGTTTCATAGTGACATAGTCGTAGGCCCCATATCAGATAATACATTTCATTATATCATTGTATAACTCAAAACTATCTTTAACCGATATACTTCGTTTTTCGCTACAAAACGAAACTCCCACTGATTATATTGTGTTATCTAGCAATGTCCTATGACATCTATATCACAATGAACTACAAGTTTCACATAATGTCAAATGAACATTTCTTATTCACACTTACCATATAGTCCAATCCCTCTATCGTTACATCCCGATTAAACTTGGATTCATAGAATGTCAAAATCTAATATTTAATCTTTTCGAATATCAAGTAATACATCATAACGTGTCACATCAAAACTCTCTCAATGTGGTCTTTTATCTACACTGGCCAGTGTTTTAGATTTTCATGTTTCTCGATATTCATATGAGAACTCGGAAGCAGTCGAACTGACGGATCCCTATATGATCATCACTTGTCCTCTCGCTCAAACAACATATTTTCGAATATCAAATAATACATCTTTTGGAATATCAAGTAATACATCATAACGTGTCACATCAAAACTCTCTCCATGTGGTCTTTTATCTACACTGGCCAGTGTTTTAGATTTTCATGTTTCTCGATATTCATATGAGAACTCGAAAGCAGTCGAGCTGACGGATCCCTATATGATCATCACTGGTCCTCTCGCTCAAACAACATATTTTCGAATATCAAATAATACATCTTTTCGAATGTCAAGTAATATATCATAATGTGCCACATCCAAACTCTCTTAATGTGGTCTTTTATCTACACTGACCAATGTTTTAGATTTTCATGTTTCTCGATATTCATATGGGAACTCGGGAGCAGTCGAGCTGACGGAGCCCTGTATGATCATCACTTGTCCTCTCACTCAAGCAACATATAATCAAAGCGGCTTCTGAACGAGACGTGATTAGCCTCATGGTATACACCGTATGAACCATACGTTCTGGAACAAAGCACAACTGTGATATCTCAAGTCAAAGGATTTATACACTAGTATGATTTACAATATATCATTGACTACATATTAATGCCCATGTGATTATCGTTTAACGATCACGTTCGATAAACAATATAATATAATAACTTTTGATCAATTCTCTAATCATCAAATGGTTATATTGTTTACCCATATGTATATACATCATGTCTAATATCATCCACTGATATACTGTGGTGATATAACACACACCCACTATGCAATACTATTGCCCAAACAGATTGCCTATGCAGAGAACAATTTGATGACGTTTATTAAAACTCATCGGAGACTTTTCACATGTCATATGTATGTAACTAATATGAATGTAATATACAACTACAACATAGATATAAAAGTAACGTAGAAAACATGTAAAGTATGACATAACTCTTCTTTTATTAATAATGTATATACAAAATATACAACCCTTGAAACTAATAAAACGATTGGTTTTTAGGACATATTCTAACAGGAGAGACGAAAATTGTCAATTTTTTTTTTAGATAATTCACATTTGTCGCAAAAATTTTATAACAAAATCATCCACATTCAGGTCAATCTTGATTCAAACCCTTATGTTATGTGTTTTCTTATTTAACAATTAAAAATCAAATAATATAAGGTAGGTTCATATTTATGACTTTATGTGAAATATAATTTTGTTGTAATTTCATATTGTTAAATTATTTAATATTATAATTTCATCTTGTTATATTATTTAATATTATTATAATATTGTATTGATAGTTAAAAAATACGAAAATTCAGTTTTGGATAAAAACCAGATGAAAAACAAGTTGGTTAGTATTAATGGCAACCCCCTTGATCCCACATATCTTTAACACAGGAGGGTTGGTGGCGTTGACCCCTGACTTTTCGTCAACCTATTCTTTGCCTGGTTTTTATTTATAATTGAATTTTCATATTTTTTAACATCAATATAACATTATAACAACATTAAACAAGATAACAACATGAAATCATAACATTAAATAACATAACAACATGAAATTACAACAAAATTATATTTTACATGAAGTCGTAAACTTGAATCTATCTTACATTATTTGATTTTTAATTGTTAAACAAGAAAACACATAACATATAGACTTGAATCAAGACTAACTTAAATGTAAATGATTTTATTTACAACAAATGTGAATTCTCTAACAAAATTTGACAATTTTCATGTCTCCCTCCTTTGTGTCCAAATTAAGCCTTTTATAATAGTTTTTTCTCACGAGTTTTATTAATCAATCACATATGTTTTCTCTATTAAATTTTTTTTTTTTTAATATTGTAGAGATTTCTTCATTTGTTGGAAGAGTGAGGAAAAAGAGAGAGATTACTATTGTGGTTCTTTCTGTATGAGTTTTATTAATGAGAGTATTTAAGAAAAATAGATTACTATTATGATATTTTTGTTTAAGGTTTGAGATAGGTGACATATATATACAAACGGTTTAAAAAAGGGTAAAAAATTCAATATCTCTTTATTTTAACACTTTTAAAGTTAACAATAAAAAATACCTATTTTGGAAAGCAGAAACATAATTATTGAATGTTAATAACAATATGATACTGAAAACCATTTTCATATCAAGAGGACTATTATTTTCCCCAAAAAGTTAAAAAGAAAAACAATCAAGTATGATAAATGAAAGTAAAACTAAAGTGTGAAAAAGAAATAAAATTTTAGTTTTTTAATAATATTATTAAAATAATAATTTTATTCTTAATTATAATCAAAAATTTTAATAAAAATTAGTTTATGGGTAAGATTTAAAATTTTAAAAAATTAATGAATGCGAGTTTAGAATTATACCATATTTTGTGCACAAAAAACTCTTTTGAGCTATTTTATTTTAGCACTTTTGAGTTAACAATAAAAATACCAGTTTTGGAAATAAGAAACATAATTATTCAAAATGTTAACAACGATATGATACTGAAAACCATTTTCATATCAAAAAGATTATTATTTTCCCCAAAAAGTTCAAAAAAAAAAAAAAAAAAACCAATCGAGTATGATCAATGAAGTGAGTAGATGAGAAAACAGGAAGCCCTCCTTTGGCACTACAATTATTATAAAATCGCTACAAATCAGAGAGAATGATGAAGACAGAACATAAGAAAAGTGATTTCAAAGGAACTTGTTCTAATTAATTAATTTGGACCAAACAGAAGGGTATTATAAAAAATGAAATTCCAACATATTTGATATAATAAATTAATTTTGAAGCGGAAAATGAAATTTTATAAAAAATGAAACCCAAACATATTTGATATAATAGTTATAGATTTGATTATTGTGTCTCAGATATACTTATTTAATAAAATGGGATAAGAACCCAATCATAAAAAATTAAAAAATGAGATTTTAAGGTTTTGAATAAGGTCAATTTGAGAATAGTACAAAAATGTATACACTAGATACACCGAGGCTTGAATTCAGTTTGATTTATAAAATTGAGGTTCATAAATTGTGGCACCCTATGAGGAATTTATGTGAGTCCTCAAAAAATATATGTTTAAAAGCAATATGACTCGAAATTCAATTTGAGTTTAACTCAAACTTAATTTATTTATTCAAATAAATTTAATCATTGATTAGAACTCAATTCTATTTAAGTTTAAATTTGACTTGCGTGATTTAAACTCAATCAAAAATAATTTTGATAAATTTAGGGAATATATATATGAACTTGGGATTTAATATTAATGGTTGATTATTTTTGATTGATTTTTGGATTTTGTTTGAACGGAGATGATGAATTTGAATTTGGTGGCTATTTGTTAAAAAACTGATTTTTTTTTCATATTTATTTTATTTATAAATTTAAATAAGTAAAAAATTACTCTTGTGAGGGCAAAAGTGTTATTTTAATACGTTAAAGATGGTAACCTAATGGTAAAAATGGACAAATATGAAATTACCTTGTACTGGACCACATGTAATTTAGGTTATCTGTGGGCACCAATAGTTTTGGGCCCAAAAATGGACAACAAAATTACAAATTTAACATTCGACAGCAACGGCAAAGTCATGTCTCCTCTCGTCTCTTCCGATTGGTCCTAAAATTGAAAGTGAAAGTTCTCAAAGTGAAAGTGGCGGTGCCATCTTCAAATCCAACTCGTTCGGACTTCATAATGCACAATTTCTCCTCTCTCAGGTTTCGCCTTCTATTAATTAAACGTAAAATATATTTACATTTCTTTATCAGTGCTGAGATAAGTTAAAAATTGAACTGAATTCTGTTTATTTCATTATAAAAAAGAGAAATAAAACCCATTTGGATACTCGGGGTCAGCTGTAAAAAGTTTAAGTTTTGATCGTTTTCAAGTAGAAGGATTATTCAGGTTACGCATTTTCATTTTGTTCAGGTTTCAGCTCATTGTTGTGAACCCAAACCCCGTTTGTGATTGAATTGACAGAAATGTCTCTTCTTAGTAGATTCTTTTACAGAAGACCTCCTGATGGCTTGCTTGAATTTGTTGATAGAGTATATGGTTAGTGTTTGTTCCTATTGAGTTGAGTGGATTTTGATTTGGGTAGTGAA
Organism: Mangifera indica; assembly: GCF_011075055.1. NCBI lineage: Eukaryota > Viridiplantae > Streptophyta > Magnoliopsida > Sapindales > Anacardiaceae > Mangifera > Mangifera indica. The sequence goes on from NC_058144.1 coordinate 10,864,527, forward strand.
TAATTTTGTTAGAGTTTATTTTTATATGTGGATTTTCGGTTTTTTTTTTTTTTTTTCAGTTTTTGATTCATGTTTTTCGACTGAAGTTCTACCAGTTGGAATGTATCACATATATCTTCATGAAATTATAACTGATTTGCATGAAGAGTTTCCTGATTCATCATTTCTTGCGTTTAATTTTCGTGAGGGTAAGAAGAGGAGTCAGTTTGCTGAAATTCTATGTGAATATGATGTTACTGTCATGGATTATCCGCGACAGTATGAGGGTTGCCCTCTCCTTCCAGTGTCTTTGATTCAACATTTCCTTAGAGTTTGCGAGAGTTGGCTTATGATGGGGAATCATCAAAATATTATTCTTCTGCATTGTGAGAGAGGGGGTTGGCCGCTACTGGCATTTTTGCTTGCAAGTTTTTTGATTTTTGGAAAGTTTCATAGTGGAGAGCATAGGACTCTTGAAATTGTTCATCGAGAGGCACCTAAAGGTTTCTTGCAGCTCTTGTCTCCTTTAAATCCACTTCCTTCACAGCTTCGTTATCTTCAGTATGTTGCCAGGAGAAATATTACTCCAGAGTGGCCACCTCCGGAGCGAGCACTTTCTTTGGATTGTGTTATTCTTCGAGCCATTCCAAACTTTGATGCACAAAATGGATGCAGGCCGCTTATTCGTGTTTTTGGTCGGAATCTCCACAGTATGGGTGGTCTTTCAACTCAAATGCTCTTCTCCATGGGCAAGAAGAAGAAGACCCTTCGTCATTACCACCAGGTGTGAGGTTTTCTGTTGTACTTGTATTTTTCTCCATTATTTGCATACTGGTGCTGACATGAATGTCTTCTTCTTTCAGGCAGACTGTGATGTGATTAAAATAGACATACAGTGTTTTGTGCAAGGAGATGTTGTATTAGAGTGTGTTCATTTGGACTTGGATCCTGAAAGGGAAGTCATGATGTTTCGAATAATGTTTAACACTGCATTTATCCGATCCAACATAATGATGCTTAACTCCGAAAACTTGGACATTCTTTGGGATTCAAAAGAGCAGTATCCAAAAGGTTTTCGTGCAGAGGTGAATAGACTTTGAAGCTTAACTATATATTGTGGATATATGGGAGAAGGGAAAGGCAAATGATGACAGTTTTTCTACAAAAAAGGAAAAAAAAGAAAAGCAGTATTATGTATTTATGGAAGTTTCTTCTCATTTCGCTCTTCTTTCCCAAGATTAAGGACACTAAGAATTTCAGCAAGATTCTAAGACTTTGTTTTTTTTTCCCCTTTATCCTTTCATCTAACAAAAATAACTTTTCAAGTTCAGGTTTTGTTTGGGGAAGTTGATAGCATCTCCCCTCCAGAGGCTCCGACTACAATTTTAAATGGAGAGGAGAAAGGTGGACTGCCCATTGAAGCTTTCTCTAGGGTTCAAGAACTTTTCAGCGAGGTTGAGTGGGTTGATAGCAGTGATGATGCTGCCCTTTGGCTACTTAAACAACTATCTGACTTAAGTGATGCAAAAGAACTTTCAAGACAGCAAAATAGTGGAAGTTCATATACGTCACCTGTGGATTCTGAAGAAGAAAGCACTGCATCTTGCGTGGCTGAGGCTGATAGTTTGGATGAGGCATTTGATGTTTTTCCTAAGCCCATAGCAGATACGGAGAAATTACTGCCTTCAAATACTACTAATTTAGTTACCTTTACTTCTGAAAATGGTGGTGCACACAATAATATTGTTACTTCCGAACCTCTAGATCAAGTTTATGCAGAAACTATTTTATCTCCACTTCATCCACAATCAATAGTTCCTACTGATGGAATTTTACCTTGTTCCCCTCCATCACTATCTCTGTCTCCTCCCATTACCCACATATCGGACCCACAAACTCCCCCACTTTTTATATCTGAAGGAATTCCCGCACCACCGCTGCTGCCACCAGCACTACCATTTTCTAATGCCCTCCCACCACCACCACCACCACCTCCTCCTCCTCCTCCTTTTAATTCTTCTAAAGCCATCCCACTAGTCCCACCACCACCACTGCCCCCTCCCCCTTTTAATTCTTCTAAAGCTATCCCACTAGTCCCACCACCACCACCTCCTCCATCTAATTCTTTTAAAGCCCTCCTATCAATCCCAACACCTCCACCACCACCTCCTCAACACAATTCTTCTAGAGCCATCCCACTAGCTCCACCACCTCCCTCACTTACTTCTAAATCTAGTCAACCATCCCCTGCACCTCCACCACCTCTATTTTTGGGCAATGCTAATAATGCACCACCACCTCCACCTCCACCTCCACCGCCTTTAGGACCTACAAAGTCAGGTTCAATCCGGCCATCTCCACCACCAGCTCCCAAACTTCCTACTGCTCCTCCTCCTCCTCCACCAATTCCTGGCATGAAGCCAAGTCCTTCCACAATACTTGGACCAAAAAACTCTACAGTGCCACCACCACCTCCTCTATCTATTGGAAAAGGAAAAGTGACTTCAGAGCCAACAAGTCTTGGCAGAGGTCGATTAGCCAGTGGAGGTGGTATTGCTCCTAAGAAAACTTCATTAAAGCCCTTACATTGGGTGAAAGTTACTCGACCAGTGCAGGGTAGTTTATGGGCTGATTCTCAGAAACAGGAAAATCAGTCCAGGTGCGCTAAAGTTGGTATATTTATCATACATCACCTCTTTGATAAATTCTTTTAGATGCTAAAAAAACATCTTTCTATTGTCACCTGATGATCTTGAAAATTCTGGGTAGGGCCCCTGAAATAGATATGATGGAACTTGAAAGATTGTTCTCAGCGGTGTCAGATGCAAGTGGAACTAACAAAGTTGGAGTTCGACGTGGTTCTAGCCTCAATAAACCTGAGAAAGTGCAATTGGTAATGCCATTTTTTCTTTTATTTTCTAAATTTTTTTTGGTGAAAAAGGTTGCATTTATTGCTCTTATTAATTGAAAAGAAGGTATAACTTGACCCTCTGCATCCATAATTTTCATTAGTAACATTACAGATTATATAATCAAATGAAATTTGTTTATCGTACTTAAGAAGAAAAAAGGAAAGAAAACTAGCAGTATTAAGAGAAAAAAATTTGGAAGATCCTTGTCTACCTGAAATAGAGATGAAAAAATAAAAGTGGTATGCATGAGAAAATGGATGGGAAGTAAAATTATGCATCATAAAATTAAAGTTAGATATGCTATTGACTAATATTGCCTGCTAGTTTTTTAAAATTCTTTGTTTTCTTTCAAGCAAATATCTGAAATTTTAGTAACTACTTAGGGATAATTTATATCTGAAATTTTAGTAACTACTTAGGGATAATTTAGATCTTAGGCTTTCCAAAAAACCTGTTTTGCATTATGTTTGTCCTTGTGTAAATTTGATGCTTCCTTGAGAATTCAAAAGTATACTACGATCATATTTTTGTGTGTATATTTTTCTTTTTACTATCTTACCTAAACAAATCTGAAAAATCGCTGAAACATTAATTTTGACCTTGGCATTCTATTAACATTGGAGGATGAAAATTGTTTTAAGGGAATTGAATGAATTTCTGATGATATGGTACCTTCCTGGTGAGCCTGGTTATTGAGAAATGGCATCATTAGCGATAAACTAAAAGTTGCCAATTTCATTTATGCATATACATTTGAGATTTTTATTCTTACTATTGGCATATGGATCAAGTTTGTTATTTTTGCTATATTTGACAGGTTGACTTGCGTAGAGCATATAATTGTGAAATAATGTTGACGAAAATAAAAATTCCTTTGCCAGATATGATTGTAAGTTCACCTCTGCTCCATGCTACATGTCTTAATATTTTTTTCACTGACTCATGGGAATATCAATTTTCATTGAATCCATATTTCATAGTCTTTATGTAAAAGAGTTTGTTTGTCAAAAGAGCTCTTAAATTCCGAGATTTATCTCTTCATTTTATATGGTACTACAGTATCACATTTTGATTATGTTAATGTCTTTGTTTCAATCAAGTGTTAAATGTGCTTTAGCTATCTGATTGATTTCCAAATGATCTTAGTACTGTATTTTTAACCAAGGAATATAATGATATTGCTGCATCCATGAACTTAGAAAATATTGCAAATTACCTCTACTTCTGCAAACTTAGAGAAGTCCCTTTATTAAAGTTCCATGCATCACACAGTGCTATGAGATAGCACTGGTCTTCTCTCCATTTTCTCGAAATGTATTTGTTTCTGTTCAGGTTTTCTGTCACTTGCCTTTCTTGGAAGAAAATGTCAGGGATGGCCAGTTGTGATATTGACATCTCAGGAATTTATTTTGTGCAAATTATTTATGTTTTGCATCTTGCCTGATCTTGGTGTGCAAGTTGATTTAATAATCTTGTTGCTATGCCATGATTTGAGGTGTGGCTTTAGTACACCATACATGAGAGGTTTCTAATTCAAGAGCTGGGGAGGTTTCTGATCCCTCTGAGGCAATTAAGTTTTGCTTCTTATGTTCATGAGTAAGTTGTAGCAATTTGTATTTAGATTGTCGAATATGGATGTACAAGTTCAAATGAAAATAAATTATACTACAACAATCAACATGTTGCATACTGTCAGAAATGGTTTGTTATTGTTTGGGGATGCGGAAGTGATGAATGTATGGACTGCTAATGTTAGGATACATTTTGGTGTTGATCATTTGACTGGTTAGGGACGTGGATCTTGACTGGAGATATGGTAAGAGTGTGATGTGAGAGGTTTTGGAGGTTGGAGCTATATCTTTAAGGCTTTGTTAGTACTGTATCTTTGATTTCTTATTTCTAGTCCTAAATGATTGTTCACATAGGAGCTAGGGAGTGTGTTGCCTTGCCATGTTTCTTTGCAGTTTTCTTTAGTAATATAAAAAAACACGATATTGATGTTGATTTTTGCAATTCTATGATGGAACTTTCCATCTTGCAACAATTATCATGATTCATATTGTTGTGGTATTTATCTGGTAAGCAGTGATATTCGTGAGCCAAAAATCAATATTTGGTAAAAGTGGTGAAAATTTTCCTGTCATTAGTTTGGGGACTAAGACAGTGGTTACTATATTTATTTTCTGCTAGAAAACTGACTCTATTCTTTGTCCCAATTAATTTTGCTTTCTCTCTCTCTCTCTCTCTCCCCCTTTTTAAAAATTAACTTGTGTTCCCTCTTATATTTGATTTTTGAACATTTTATTCTTGAAATTGATGTTCTTTTTCTGTTTTGTTTGTGTTTCCAGAGTGCAATTCTAGCTTTGGATTCTTCTGCTCTAGACATTGATCAGGTTGAGAACCTAATCAAATTCTGTCCCACTAAGGAAGAAATTGATATGCTGAAGGTAATCCTATATGTTCATATGAACCTTTTACAGAGTAAGTGATATGTTTCTGTATATATGTCTGACATGTTATTGTTTCCATTTTCAGAATTATTCAGGTAACAAGGACATGCTTGGAAACTGTGAACAGGTCTGTTCAGATGACTTATGTCTTAAAAATAGTTTCACTCATTAAATTTACATATGATCTTCTAGTGTGAGAGGGACAGAGAGAGATAGAGAGATGTTCCTAGGTGTCTACTTATGTATCACTAGGAGCAAAAGCTCACAAAAAGTGTCATTTTTTTCTTCTTTGTTTTTTTTGGATACGAATGGATCTTAGTTCTTAGATCAGACATTGGCACTTAAGAACCCCAGATGGGTTGGCAGGTTCACAAATAGACCAGTTGGTAAGTGCTACTTGACTAGTGTGTGGATTTTTCTGGTTGACTTGATTGGGATGATTGGATCATTTAGTAAGGTTTTGAGGGGTTACTTTGATTGGTTTGTAGACTGGTTCTCCAGTTTTCTGGCTGATTTGATTAGCTTGGTCCAGTTTTTAAAAACATGACTTATGTAATTATCTTGAATATGTGCAGGTACCTTTTTTTATTATTCTAATATACTTTTCATCATATGACGTTTCAGTTCTTCATGGCATTGATGAAGGTTCCACGAGTAGAAGCTAAGTTACGAGTTTTTTCCTTTAAAATCACCTTTTGTAGTCAGGTATACTTCCAGGCAGTTCGTATATTGAATTCTGCATACTATTATTATTGATGGTATACGGTGTTTAATTTCGCAATTTTATGAAAGGTTGAGGATTTAAGACGTAACCTGAATACCATTAATGCTGCTTCCAGAGAGGTAACTTCAAAATTAATATTGTAATATTTATGAATATACAAATTATTTGCATTCTATCTTGCTCATATTTTCAGGTAAAAGAATCGGTGAAATTGCGTCAGATAATGCAGACTATTCTCACATTAGGAAATGCTTTGAATCAAGGCACAGTTCGAGGTGCAACTTTGTTGGTTAAATTTTAATTTTTGACAGTCTTGTGCAATTTGCTTCTGATGCCTGTATTTTTATCATTGGTTTATTTTGTATTGTATTGCAGGATCTGCTGTAGGGTTCAAATTGGACAGCCTTCTCAAATTATCTGACACTCGTGCCAGAAACAACAAAATGACTCTAATGCATTACTTGTGCAAGGTAGAATAACTAAAATAATGTTTCAAGTTTTTACCTGGATCATAAGTGGGTATTGTAAAATAGTAATTTAGTTCTTCTCTCTCAGACTGTTGGGAGGCAAAATCTACCACAGTTAATTGATACTTATCAGGAAAAACGAACCTAATGCTTGTGTCATAATTCATCAAAAGCATTTTCTAAAATCCTGCATTATGAATTTTCCATTTGGCATTTTTGATGTAAGAATGGGTTTTTTTGTGATAACTTTGTAATATTTTTGTCTTCATTAGCTTCTTGCTGAGAAAATGCCGGAGTTGCTGGATTTTGACAAGGATCTTGTTCATTTGGAAGCTGCATCGAAGGTATAATTATTTCTGTTTTCTTATTAGGATTAACTTGTTAATGATAGCCTTGCCTTTCTGCTTCAATAGCGTGCTTTTCTTGTTTTCATTAACTTTTCCTTCACATCAAATAACTAGATTCAATTGAAAATTCTGGCTGAAGAAATGCAAGCTGTAAGTAAGGGTCTTGAGAAGGTTGAACAAGAATTGTCAGCTTCAGAAAATGATGGTGCTATTTCCGTGGGCTTTCAGAAGGTGAGAATAATAATGACACCTGCTCACTCTATAAAATAATCTTTTGTATAAAAAACACATGGTTAAATATTTTAAATAGAATAAAATCAAGGAAAATTTCTGTACCCTTAAGATTATGGCATATGTAGATTGATTCAAGCAACTTGCTAACTATCTCTTGTGCAATAGTTTTAGATATATGCCTCAGTTAATTCATAATTTGGTGTTTCCTTTAGTAGAGATTCTTGCTTTACTTCCCAGCTGTATGAGACAAAATAGGACATTAATACCCAATAAGGAAATTTTACTGGTTAATCATTGACTTTATCCTGGATATCAATGGTATTGTTACTAGTGGCCATTTACTTATTTATGTCTTGTTACTGGTTGATTCTGTGTGGTCCATGTGTTCTCATGTAAACAGCATAGAATCCTTACATAGATGGGTTTTAAAAATCCTTTGATTTGAAGTTAACTTGATCATAATCAAAATGCAAAGATCTTAAAAGTATAATCTGTAGAAGATTCAGAATCAGCCAGTCTTTGTAGTAATTTGAATAATCTCAGAAATCCACTAATGTAGGCAGAACTGGAAGAACTTGGCAGATAGGAACTGAGCAAGACCAGTAGAGACATGAATACAAACCACTAGCAAGTGTGCTTAAGGAAACAACTTGGCCTGATCAAAACTGAACTTAAGCTGCTATTTCAAGTAGTTTGTGTTAATTCATAGCCTGATTAATTTTTCCTTGATAAATAATTCTTCAAATTATGCAACAGAATTTTGTGTGAACAATTTGATCATAGCTGTGATTATTGGGTCTAAGGTTCTCTGCTGTTAACACAAAATTGTGTATGTTTCCTTTTTCTTTCCCCTCTAAAGAGGTGCTTGGGAAAGCGCATTTTAACATAGTTAAAATATTTTTTCTTACCTCACCCACTATCTTCTTTAACTAATAATGATAATAACTTGCATGGTTTTACATATCTTGTTTCATTCTTTTGGAAGAGCATCATAGATCTAAGTTGTGTTGTTAAGTAGTTAAACTATGTGAAGAGCTTATTTCATCTAAGAGAGTGTCCTGTACTAATTCCACAGTGAGCTTGTTTCCTTAGACGTGAACTTTCTTGATGAACATGATAATGATGTTCAGTAGCATGCCAAAACATTTTTTAGCAAACATGTGCTTTGCATTAACATATAAACTTCCTGCTTTTCAGGTGTTGATAAATTTTCTTGACACTGCTGAAGCTGATGTAAGGGCCCTTATATCCTTATATTCTGAAGTGGTGAGTCTAAGATTTCAGCCCGTATACTGAAGTGCATTTTAGCTCTAGTTTGCATCTTAAGAACGGATTCTGTTTCAGGGGAGAAATGCAGATTCATTGTCCCATTACTTTGGTGAAGATCCAGCTCGGTGTCCTTTTGAGCAAGGTTTGATACATTTTTCTATAATTTGTCTAAACTACCAGTACATTTGATGAAGAAGAATAATCAAAATGTTTTTTCACCTCTATGATTTTTCTTTATTTTTTTGTGTTTTGTGGCATTTGTGCAACTGTCGAGTGAAGTTGGTAATAATTCTGCAATTGATTAGAGTTTTGCTTGTTCTCCTATTTCTAAGTAGATGAAGTCAATGCAAATCATTCAATATTTTCTGTCTATATTGCTCAGAGTTAGCAATTTGAGGGAATTCTTCTCTAAAATGATTATTGATCAAATTACATTTTCCTATAAATTGGTGATTCTTTATTGCTTCTGAATGCAGTGACACAGATCTTGGTGGTTTTCGTTAAGATGTTCAAAAAGGCACGAGAGGAGAATGAAAAGCAGGCTGATGCAGAGAAGAAGAAACTTGAGAAGGAAGCCATGAAAGACAAGGCAGCAGCTAATTTATCTGCGAAGAAAGACGGTGTCTCTACTTATAATTTGAGACATAATATTCAAGTTCAGAAATAAGACTCCTGAATACACCTCAATGAATGCGATGGCAAGCACATGTTAGCAAGATGCAAGAGCTGCATTAATCATTCAAAACAGAATGATGAACTTGATTGTTTGTGGTGTTGCGCAGCTTCTTCACTGTAAACTCTGCTGTCTAATTTGCAGCAAAATGGGGTTTCTCTCAGTCAACCTTGAAGAGAGTTGAAATCTTCCATGAAGCTCAAAATTTTGATATGGGGTGGTCTTTCCATAATTATGTTTTGAGCTGTAAATAGTCTATGTGAAAGACAATTTTTCAACTGGAAAGCATGTTCATAAATAAATCCCATTCTGCATTATAACCATAGAGGTGTAAAAATTTTCAGCAATTCAAATTATTTATTTATTTGCTGGGTTGTAAGACATTATTATTTGTCTTGCCCCGCACAATTAACTTTAATTTCCCATTATATTCACATCTGCAATGTCTGAATGAAGAAGGCAAGCCTTACCAGCTCAAAAATACAATTTTATATATTTTACTTTTATGTTTAAAGTCTGTAATCGACTTTCTCTTATGATATTAATCTAATAAACTTATGTTTAAATTTAATCTTCCTAATTATTAAAGCATTTATGGTTTTGAATATTGGAATTTCCCATTTAACTTTGGTGGTTTTGTTTTAGGGTTTTAAAATAAGAAATTCTGTTTAAATTCCTTTTTTGTTTGAAGAATTTGATGATATGATATATATATATTGTCCATATTATTTCACAACTCACATTGGTTTTCATCTTTGCTTTGTGATATCTGAACCTGCTAGGCAAGCGTTATCGCCTTAACATGTGGATGCTTCTCTCCTTTTCTTAGGATTTAGAAGTCTGCAGGAATTTTACAAATTCATTAAACAATTAATATTAATTTATCAAACCTATATAAAATATGTATCCATGAAATTTTCTTTATGATATTAAAAAGGAGTAATATTATATGTATTTATTTTTTATACAAAATTCGTATATAAAAATAATGTATTATCATATAATTAGTGATTCTGAATAATGTGTTATTACGTGAAAAAACAATATCTAATTACATAATTTTGAAAATAGACATTTCACGTGCATACTTAACTTTGAAAAGTGACTTTTCCACCCTTAAAATCTTGGGTTTTCTTTTCTTCGGTGATGGCCACTATCTCTGTCCTCCCTTCTTCTTCTGCAACCACTGATGACTTTAATGACTTGTGAAGAAGCTTCGACGACAACCAATGAAAGACGAATTGAGGACTAATCGAAGGGCATAGATTAAATGTATATAAATATCTACAAGTTTATATGTGTTATCACATGTGTTATTTTATTTTTAATTTAAAGTTATTAAATCATATGATGATATATATAAATATATATATATATTTATATATTTAAAATAAAAACATATAATATTACTTATTAGATAAATTTGTATTTCTGGTAAGATTTTTATTTTGTCTAGATTATTGACTTAATTTATCGGGTAACTCTTATTTAACGTTTGATTCCAACATAATAACCCTCTTTGTCTTGTCCTACAGAATGAAATATATATTTGTTACAGTAAAATTTGTGTTCATCGTTTAATGTAAAAAAAAATTATGGTAAAATAAATTTATTTGCTCATGTGAAAATTCAAGAGAGAATCTAATCTTGGGCACTATCAGATTATTTTCCCATTTAAACTCTGCTTTTTCTTAACCAGATGACATAAATAAATAAACTCTCCTTGTCTGACACTGAATTAACTTTTATTTTTGTTTTCAACTTTCCTAATTAACTTGAAATTCTCTTTGATTTTCCAATTTGGGTGATATAAATAAATAATGTCCTTTTATTTCTTAACTCAAAATTTTGTTTTTCTTTCAGTTTTCTTCTTCTCTTCTCTGCACTTTAGAATTTTTCTCATCAATTTCTAGAGCTGGAAGGTTGGTGGTACTGTCTCGAAGTTCACTCTTGCAAAGTAGTAAAATATAAATTTATATTTTTGTTTTAGTTTCATTTTTTTTTTTAACTCTCTAATTATGTTTTTATGTTTTTAACATCAAGCAAATTTAGGGGATTAACTTAATTTTTTTTTTCTTTTTCTAATTCTCATAATGGTTAGAGTAACAGTAAAAGCTTGTAATACTAATAAAAAAACTTATAACATGAATATAATGTTAATCTAACAACTTTATAATATCAATTATACATGAAAATTTAATGATTTTCAATTCTATTCTATTGTTTCTTTTATTATGAAATTCATAATTTTGGTTCAACAAAAAAAAAAAAAAAAAAAGCAAAAATATGTTAGGATTGTTGTAATCTTGCCTTTCTTTTTCTCTTGACATTCTGGTTCCATAATTGCTCGGATTGTTCTGAATTTTTTTTTTTTTTTTTTTTTGCATATTTTGGTGGAGTAGTATTATATGTATAATTTTATATATAAACAATGATATATTATCATGTGATTGAATATTTATAAATTAAAAATAAAATAATACCCAATTATATGGTGACGCATCGTTATTTGTATCTATATTATTATTGATTTTTGCGATTGTAATTAGAGGAGTACTATATGCACAAATAATGAGTACAAACTTGTGCATAAATAATGACATATCATTATGCGATTGGTTGTTGTTTTATCTCTAATCAATACTATCTAATCACATAAGACATTATATTATCAATAAAATTATGTGTACAATTTTATGCACAAATAATAACATGCGATCATATGATTGAGTAATTTTAAATTCGAGATAAAATAACATCTAATCATATGGTGACATGTTTTTATTTGTACACAAAGGTGCATATATAACGCTAATCTTAGATTATTTGTGCATAAATTTGTATTTATTGTTTGTGCGTATAATTTTATTAGTGTAATTAAGTATTGTTGTTATGGCTTTTGTACAGGAAACAAACCATGGAGAATGAGTGGAAAGCTGCTCTTACTCTTCTTCGTATGAACTCCCAGAAACTGGACAACGAAACAGCACTTTCTTTGAATAATTTGATTAAATCCAGGAAAGAAATTGCCAACTCAAATGAGTCACACGATTATATACCCCTAGCCATTCCTCAGGCGCCAAGCTTGAGAGGGCTTATTCAAAAGTGTGTTTGCAGCAAGCCTTTTGAAAAGCTTCTAACAAGAACCGATTTGAGACCTGATCAAAGCCGATTGTCATTGAACAAAAATGATGTCCAAGAATGTCTAATTTGGATGTTGAATAAAGATGAGAATCTTGAGGCAGGAATACCTGTAACCACATATGATATGAAGGGGAAGCAATACCCCATGATTTTTAAACTTTGGTGTTGCAAAGTTTATGTTCTTACCTCTGGATGGATAGAGTTTCTGCAGAAAAATAAGCTTACAGCTGAAGAAGATTTGGTAATAATATGGATGTTTCGCCATGTTGAGACACAAAAACTTTGCTTCGTCATCAGTTCCAGGAAATCTACACGGCTTCCACAGCCAATGAACACTGGAAGGTTAAGGATTAATTGAGAGCTGGGTCATTAGTTTAACCTAGAAAATGTTGTTTTAATTAACTAATATATCCAATGAAGACAGATTATGGATACAAATAAAAGTACTCAGCAAATTTATTAGCTCTTAATAAATCTGACATTACAATTTAAGTTTATGATAAGGAAGCTATATTTTATACAGTTGAAATCATATGCACCCAAATGCTTGATATGTTGTTATTTGTTGAGATGTTGAATGATGCAATGCAGAGGCTCATTAAGCTTGTTTTTGTGTTGAATCTTTGTTTTTTGCCTTCTCTCTCTGAAGCAAGTAAATTTTCTCGGCTTCAGGAACTGCTAGCATGATGGTGTCAAGTTTGAGATTCATTTCTTCAACTTTTTCCATTAGCCTATCATTTGTGAACATGCCGAGGCAAACACTTTGGATGGTTTCCCAGCTTTCAATTAGTGGTAAAGCTATAATCACTGCTGATCCAATTGTGCCCCAGGCTATGGCCACCGCAGCCCAGAATCTGAAGTATCCCAATTGTGCCCCAAGCTATAATCATCGATTTAAATATTCGGAACATGTTATAATGAACATCCTTCATATGACTTGCATTATACTATTCACCAAAGATTTGATTTTAAATATTTATCAATGTTTGTTTCATAACTCAAATCTAGATCGAATCATTGGATGTTCAAAACCCAGTACTTTTCGAGTCAACAAATCCCATCTTGACCATCATTTTTCTTCATATACAAATAATACATGACCAGCATGACTTGTCTTACGAGATGTGGTTAACCCTGTATATATATACCACATGATCAATCTATTCGTATCGGATCTGACCATGACATTTCAGGTTAAAAGATTACTTTGTACACTAGTGCAATCTTACAATAAGTCATTGACTATGATTTAATAACCATGTGACTTATCGTTATTTGGTCATGTTCGAAAAATGATTCTCTAACTGTTAATCCATACCAATACCGTAATGACATGACCATTATCATCACTCGCACTATTGTCATTTCATGACATTCAATAGAGGTATACAATATGCCTACCATATAATATAATTGTCCAATTTATATCACATTCGTAAGGAACAATTCGACGACTTAGTAAATATATTAAGTGAATAATCCAGACAATTCACATACATACTTTATATTATTGCAAATAAATAAAACAACTTATGTATATGAACAAAAAGACTACTTCTTTTATTAATAATTTATATAAATGTACATACAAGATTAAAATACCTTCAAAACTAACAACACAAATAATTCCTATGACATACACTAATAGAGACCTTGCATTGTTCTCGACCCTAGGAATTATCTAGCTAGTACCAATATGTAGACACCCAAAGGTATCGGATAGTAGCAATGAATAGCAACCATGATTGACCTTTTAACTTATAAAGTAATGATTGCAGTGAGTAGTTGCTTCTCCCTATCAACTTGTAAGCTATAATGTCAATTCCAGACAAGTAAAAAGAAAACTCCAAGCACTTTATTAATCCAATAAATAATATATAATTTTAATATTTTCCATAATTTTATAAACATTTTTGTTGTATCAAAAAAATAAAAAAAACATTTTTGTCGACTGATCCATGAAATATTGGAGCATGTCCATCAAAGACTTTTAACTATTGACATATGAACTTTTAATAGTTGGCTTGTGAACCTTCTTTCTTGTTTCTTCTTTACGATTTGTTCAGTATAAATTACTACACTTGCAAATTAATACTCAATAAAAAAATCTTTGCCTTCAAAATTTACATTTTCTACCATTTTTATATATCTAAAGCTTTGAAAATGAGTCATAACACTACTGCGAAGTTATCAGGTTGATTATATCTCTATTCGGTCTTTGCAATTTCTCAGCAACATCTGTGAATGTCTCAAAAACATCCCAAACCTTGGCCATATAGGCTTGGGTCTGCAATTTGGAATTTGAGAGCTTCGACTTCCCTAATGGCTTATTAAACATCATGAATCAACAAGTGTGAGCATGGAAAGGCATCATCATAGCACAATGCAGCGTAATCAAATATCTAGCCCAGTCTCAATAAGAATGCAACATCAGTTTAGGTGTGTCTAGCTCAATCTCTAATAAGAGTACATCAGTTTGGTTGTGTCAAGCTTACTTTCAACTATTGCAAGAGATTGGGTTTTTAGCTTATTCTAGAATGTGCCAACAAATAGAGGTTAGAATATTTGAGTATTGAGAGATACCCATAAAAGCCTGAGGTAGTTGTGTATTGAGAGGCATCATTTATTGTATATTTAGTTTTTAGGTTCTTTTTGTACCTATATAGAGGACACTTTGTACAACCAAATCAATCAAACAATACAATCATTTTTTTAGCACAACTATAATCTCTCATTGTTTTTTTTTTTTGTTTGGCCTTCATTTTGTTTTTGAGTGTGCATTCATCACTCTTATTTTGTCATTATCTTTTCATTGTTTTCGAGCAACGTTCAAGACAAGAGACTGATTTAACAAGAGTTTTAACTAAGTGTGGCAAATATGTGTACATGATACAATCAACCTTTGACATAAAGGATGAGAAGAATGTCTCTATTAGCCTAATAAGTTGCAAAATGGTGTGACACCTCTTAACTTGACTAAAGAATATTAAATAAAATGTTCATTCCTATTTTGGATGATTCTAATTTTGTTTTATTCTAATCTTAATGTGTGTATATTATTTTTCTTATTTCTTAGGATTTAGAATCCTCATAGGATTCAGATTCCTATTAAGATTGTCCAGTAATATTTTAAATTATACAACATTTAATCAATAATATTTATTCAGTTTTATAACCCTAATTCGAAATTATTCATTGTTTTAGAGCGGTTAACATCCTAATGTGTGGGAGCATGTCAGATTGTTGTTGTGGGAGCATGTCCAATTGTTATAAAGTATCATAATGAGCCACCAAAGCCATTATAATTCTAATCCTTATTGGAAACATCCAAGAAGGTTTCATTGAAATCTATGCCTTCTTTTTGAGCAAAGCCTTTAGTAACTGATCTTGCCTTAATCTTGTCAATTTTGCCCTTAGAGTTTTCTTGGTCTAGAAAATCCATTTACGACCTATGCAATTGACACTAATAGGTGACTGTGCAAGATCTCACACTCCATTTTCATCCATTAACTACATTTCTTCCTTCATGGCTTTGAACCTTTCATCATATTGTGGGCTTGAAATAACTTTCTTACAGTTCACAAGATCTATTGTCTGACCTATGTCATAATTTATCTCACCAAGATAGACATAATAATCATTATAGATAGCTCAACGCCTCTATTTGGTTGATCTTCTAATAGGAATCTCAACTATTGGTTCATTAATAATAAACTTTAGTCATTGGTGGTTGATCTAAGGTGGGATCTATAAAGTAATTTTAATAGTAGCCTCATTTTGAACAATCTTAGGTTTTGCATGAGTTTCAAAAACCTGTTGTCTAGACTTTATGATAGGATTTGGTAAAATACCACCATACCTATCAGAGGAAGGAGCAGTACTAGATGAACCTGATTCATATTTCTTCAAGGATAGAGTGCTACTACCTTTTACTGCATATAGTTCAAGAGACTTTACTATCATGGATTCAACCATTCTAGTATTATGAGAAGGAAAACAAGATCTATATCCTTTGGAATGCTTGAAATAACCTATGATATATCCTAGAACAATCTTAGGATCCAATTTATTCTCGTTAGGGTCATACACCTTTACTTTAGTTGGACACTCCTAAACACAAACATGTTATAAGTTAGGTTTCTTCCTTGTCCAGAGTTAAAAAAGAGTACACTGATTTTGAAGAGCCCTATTGAGAATATACAATGTAGTCATAATTGTTTCACCTTACAAATATTTTGGCCAATTAAATATGCACATTATGCTTCTTATCTTATCCTTGAGTGTGCAATTACATTTCTCAACTACATCATTATGTTCAAGAGTCCCAGACATGGTCTATTGAAAAGCAAACCCATAATCTTGCAAATAGTTGACAAAAGGTCCCCATTGTTGTCTTGAGTCAT
Organism: Mangifera indica; assembly: GCF_011075055.1. Classification (NCBI taxonomy): domain Eukaryota; kingdom Viridiplantae; phylum Streptophyta; class Magnoliopsida; order Sapindales; family Anacardiaceae; genus Mangifera; species Mangifera indica. The sequence goes on from NC_058144.1 coordinate 10,881,129, forward strand.
CATATCTATCATAATACTCTCAACCTAATCAGATCTCCAACTTTGTTGACTTTCCTAATTTGCTTTTCTGATTCAGTTCTAAAGATCTTAAAATTCTCAAGAGTATTAGATTTCTCTTTAATCAAAAGAACATAACCATATATAGAATAATAATCAATGGAGGTGATAAAATCTATTACCACATAAGATAGTTAAGTAGGGCTACTTTTATTTATATTAATAATCACTAATAGATTTTGACTCTAGTTGATCCATGTTTCTTAGTCTTAGTTAGTTTACCTCTTATACAATTAACATAGGTCCCTAGATTTTAAAAATCTAAAAGAGGTAGACCTTCCTATTTGATAAGCCTATCAATTCTCTCTTAAAAAATATGTCCTTACCTTTTGTGCCAAAATAAATAGGATCTCTTTCTAATAAAAGGTTTTTTAACACCAACATTTTTTGTATTTAGAGAACACTAAACACAATTAGGAGCCAAACATAATCTGTATGAATTATCAGATAGAACACGACATCCAATAATGTTTTAATTAAATCACAAATCCACTTTTTCATTTGCTAAAATAAGTTTGTATCTCATTTTGTCAAACAAAGAAACATAAATTAACTTCCTCCTAAAGGAGGGAATATAAAAGTAATTCCTCAAACAAAATTCATAACCAGTATCTAAAAATGACTTAACTGTATCTCAACTATTGATTAGTCCTTGTAAGTTAAAAGTCACATAAATAGAAACATCACTATTGAGCCACCAACTATCTCTAGGAACATTAATAAGATTAGACTTACAACAAACAAAACCTAGAGCATTACCTTGCTCCTTATTCTTCTTATCTAACCAAACCTTGAGTTATTAACAGTTGGCCCTTATATAACTTTTCTTCTTGTAGAAAAAGCTCTTATCTTTAAACCCTATTTTCATATGAGGCTAATCAGTATCCCTCTTTGTAAAATTTCTAGTGTTCTTAGGAGCATGTGCCTTGTGTTTCTTGTTATGCCATTTCCCTTTGTGGTGACCTTTTGATGAACTAACCAAGTTGACAGTTTCTACTTTTTCTAACTTTAACTTCTCTTCTTTAGCCACACATTTAGTAATCAAATTATTAATGCTCCAATTCTCAAATTTACCTATTCAACAAATACATCGGAGGTTCAGGTTAAAAAAAAGGAAAGAATAAGAACAAGTACCCCATGGTTTTCAAACTCCACCCTATCAGAAGTTATGTTCTTGCCCATGGATGGGTAGACTTTGTGCGAGAAAATCACCTTCAAGTTAAAGAGTTTGTAACAATTTGAATATTTCGCCATCTTTATACTAGAAATCTTTGCTTTGTTATCACTATATCCTTCCTCTTCATTAGGAACTAAAAAGTTCAAAGATTTCATAAGTTAAGAGTTTATTTTACAAGATTTTCAGATGTCATTAGTTAGAGTTTATTTTTAGAGGATTTTTGTATTACTAGGTTAGATTATTCATTTGAGTTGCTGGTTTAATTTAGAAAATTATATGCTAAACTATCCTTATTGAAATAATTGATATGATTTTAAATATATATTTATGCTAATGATCAGTTTATGGGTTTTTCATAATTTTAATTTGTGATTATACGTATATATAACCTTAAATATATCTATATAATTCATAATTAATTCAACCAAAAAAAAAAAAAAAAACAATTGACAGGGAGAAAAAATTAAAGTAAAAAGAATGAACTTACAATATCTGAATCCATTATATAATTATCAATTTAGAATATAAAAATTTCGTTAATCCACCCATTTAAAAAAATACGAATATATTTTACTGAACTTTTTAAATATGTTAGGATTAATCTTCAAAAAGAGATGGCGTCAGATAATACACCACAATGAATTTGATGACAAGCATAATTCAAGACAGGATGCTGAAGTTGCTTGTGGTGTTGTGCAGCTTCTTCAGTGTAAACTCTGGGATCTATTTTGCAGCAAAGTGGGGCAAGTTCACTTCTTTCTCCCCGTCAACCTTTGAAGAGAGTTGAAATCTTCCATGAAGCTCAAAATGTTGATATGGGGTCTTTCCACAAATATGTTTTGAGTTGTATATACCATTTAATATGAGTCAAAGTCATTCTTCAACTGAGAAACATCCTGATATTTATATAATGATGGAAAGGGCATTCCATTACACAAGAACAGAGACTCTAGAACGGAGCCGTTCCAAGCTAAAAACAACAATTTCAAGTGATAAAGAAATTATTCTATTAAATTCGTCGTTACACGTATTATATGCATCTTAGTTGTTTCAAACATGTATATTGCATAAAAATTATAGCAAAAAAAACAAGAAAAGAAACGAGTTTGTTCTACGAAGAACTAGTTAGGTTGAAGAGTTGAAGGGATATTCTTTCAAGCAAATTAAAGTTTTTGTCCGTTGAAACATTATTGTAATTTTTGGGTTACTTAGGTTATTAATCCTATTTAATAAATTTATATATATATTATACATGTTTACTATATTTTATCATTTTAAACTCAACACGCCTCTATATCATCCAATTATTTTAACACTTGTTGTGTTCTCTGCTCAACACACATCTGTATCATCCAATTTGGAAAATCAAGTTATTTATATCATCCAAATTATAAAGTCAAACAGAATGTCAAGTTGAGGAAATTCGAAAACAAAAACAAAAATGAATTAAGTGTCAGAGAAAGGAGAGTTTCGAAAAGGACAAAGAAAATGGAGAATTTTCGAAAAGGACAAAGGAAAAAAAGAAAAGTTTATGAAAAGGACAGAGTTGGATGACATTAATTAAGATAAAATTTTATGTAGTTATTTTGTATATATAAATTGATATATATTATTAAATAATTAAATATTATAAATTATGAATGAAATAATATTATATTTATATATATTTATAAATAAAAAAGCACGTACATATAGAATTGCTCTATAAATAATGTCCCTTTTATTTCTTAACTCAAAATTCAGTTTAGCTCTGAGTGTTCTTCTCTTATCTGCTCTTCGAACTTTTCTCCTCAATTTCTAAAGCTAGAAGGTTAGTGGTACTGTCTCCAAGTTCACTCTTGCAAAGTAGTAAAATATAAATTTATATTTTGTTTTAGTTTCATGTTTTTTGTTTCCGTCTCTAATTATGTTTTATTGTTGTAATTAAGTATTGTTGTTATGGCTTTTGTATAGGAAACAAACCATGGAGAATGAGTGGAAAGCTGCTCTTACTCTTGTTCGTATGAACAGCCAAAAACTGGACAATGAAACAGCACTTGCTTTGAATAATATGATTAAATCCAAGAAAGAAATTACCAACTCAAATGAGTCACGCGATTATAGACCCCCTGCCATTCCTCAGGTGCCGAGCTTGAGAGGGCTTATTCAGAAGTGTGTTTGCAGCAAGCCCTTTGAAAAGCTTCTAACAAGAACCGATTTGAGACCCGAGCAAAGCCGATTGTTATTGAATAAGCACGATGTCCAAGAAGGTCTAATTTGGATGTTGAATAAAGATGAGAATCTTGAGGCAGGAATACCTGTAACCACATATGATATGAAGGGGAAGCAATACCCCATGATTTTTAAACTTTGGTGTTGCAAAGTTTATGTTCTCACCTCTGGATGGACACAGTTTCTGCAGAAAAATAAGCTTACAGCTGAAGAAGATTTGGTAACAATATGGATGTTTCGCCATGTCGAGACACAAAATCTTTGTTTTGTCATCAGTTCCAGGAAATCTACAGAGCTTCCACAGACAATGAACACTAGGAATTTAAGGATTAATAGAGAACTGGGTCATTAGTTTAACTTAGAAAATGTTGTTTTAATTAACTAACATATCCTATGAAGACAGACTATGGATACAAATAAAAGTACTCAGCAAATTTATCATCAAAGCTCTTAATAAATCGTACTCAGCAAATTTATTATCAAAGCCCTCAATAAATCTGACATTACAATTTAAGTTTATGCTGGGGAAGCTAAATTTTACACAGTTGAAATCATGTGCACCCAAATGCTTGGTATGATATTATTTGTTGAGATGTTGAATGATGGAATGCAATGCAGAGGCTCATTAAGCTTGTTTTTGTGTTGAATCTTTGTTTTTTGCCTTCTCTTTTTGAAGCAAGTAAATTTTCTCCGCTTCAGGGACTGCTAGCATGATGGTGTCAAGTTTGAGATTCATTTCTTCAACTTTTTCCATTAGCCTATCATTTGTGAACATGCCAAGGCAAACACTTTGGATGGTTTCCCAGCTTTCAATCAGTGGTAAAGCTATAATCACTGCTGATCCAATTGTGCCCCAGGCTATGGCCACAGCAGCCCAGAATGTGAAGTATCCCAAACTGAATTTCCCTGCATTGAGAGAGGAGTAAAAATTAAAAAAACAGTTCAATTCAAAGAGATTTGTTAGGCTTAAATCCAGATTGCTAATGAAGTTGAAATTTGCCTGCTGGAAGAGAGAGAATAGGCCACAATATGACAATCACAATAGTGAAACCAACACCCCACTTCACTATCCATAATTTTGCTTTTATTAGTTTTCCCTCATTGAACTCTTCTTCTGGTAGCTCACTCTTTTCTTTTTCAACCACTGTGATCTGCTTTGTGGTATCCCAGTCATAATTTTGAGGCCACAAAAAACTACACACAGCATGAACAGCTCCTCCAGTGAGTATGGAAACAAGGTTTCCAGCAAGCATTGGGGCATTTCTACCAGTAGTGTCAAGGTTTATTCTGCCATATTCAATGGCTGTGACTGATAACCAAGTTACAATGCCAAGAACACAACCACTGATTGTTCCAACAATGGCTCCGATTGCATTCGCCTTCCTCCATAGAAGCATAAAAGCTATTGGGAGAACGGCTGAACCGATTAGCACTCCCATGGCGAGATACATCCAACCCAATGAAACTCCGGCTTTGTTCAAAATTACCGCTAACAATCCCATGAAACAACCAAAGCCTAATACAATAGCCCTTGAAACTTTGAGAATCTTTTTTCCACTTGCTTCCGGATTTATGTATGTACGGTAGATATCATATGTGCATAATGAGGAAACTGCAATTAGCTCAGAGGAGCCAGCAGATGTCACTGCCCTGTTTGTTAATAAATGAAATAAAATCAAAGTTCAAAAAAGATTCAACAATTGCCACGTAGTTCCAGTTTCAAGCTAGCTAAATTAAAGTTTTAACTTACATGAAAAGCATAGTAAGAAGGAGAATTGATCCAGCTTTTCCCATCAAAGCAGTAGCAGTAGCAGGAGGAACAAGTCCGTGGCCTGCCTCACTTGCTGTTAGTGGTAAATCAAGTGCAAGAGCTCCCAGACCAAGTGATGTTGCCAAAGAGAATGGCACTGCAAACCACACTAGTCCACCCAACAAGTATCCCTTGTGTGTTGATGAAGGCCTTGCAGCAATAGCACTCACCCAATATCCCTATACATTTTCATTTCAAGATTTTAGACAAACATAATCGATAATATGGTTTTTATTTTCTGTATGGAAGAGCTGGAAGTGGTTACAGAACACCATAGAATGGTGCTGAAGCTTACATTATCAACAAAAACAGTGCCAAAGTTGCCAACAATATTTATGATTCCAAACACAAGCCCTCCAGAACTCAACATTGTTAAGTAAGACCCCTTGTAATTACCATTAACAGGGCCACAGGATTGCCCATCGTGGGAAAATGGCTCTTTACATATTCTTGACTTGCTTGCTACCTCCACTAGACGGTTGTATACCACACTAGGACTGCCAAGCTCACTGCTTGCTGTGTAAACTAGGTACACAAATATGACTAATACAACATGCACTGAAACCAATCACGCAACAAAATTAACTCTGAAACTCAAAGAAGTTATCATAGATGAAATGTTGTATAGCTAACATGTACACAGAAAGGAAGAGTTCGAAAGAAATTTGAGAATACCAATAACAGAGTGAATATAGCTTGCCAAGAAGGTCGCTTTAAGTCCTCCTGCTAGAGTGTAGACAATGACTCCAAGTGGTATCAGAAAGCTAGCAGCATAAATGTTTACTCCAGTAAGAGCATTAACAACAGCCGAACCACCAAGGAGCAACATAGCCGTCACTATGATATTTGTCAAGAAGCAGAAAGCAAGAAAAACGAAATGTGCAGCAGTTCCCCAACTGAGTTAAAGAATAAGATTTCAATATTGCACGTGTATATTTATCAAAATAATTTACTTTTATACAGTGTATAACATACCGGGCTTTGACAATTTCACAAACAGTATGGGCATGGGGAGCCTTTCTTTTAATCTCTATGGCCATTATACCAAACAAAAGTACCTGTTGATTAGCATACAGAACAATTTAAGTACCCAAATCTTCGATGTAAACATTTTTTAAAGTAAGAGGGAATAGTTTGAAACATGCCTGGATGGTGGCTCCACTTGCATACCAGAAGGGTCCACTCACTCCATACTGCCAAGCAACATTGGAACTTTGCAAAATTGTGGCAGCCCAAGTCCACTGCAAAATAAGTCCACCATTAAGATGAATTTAAAATCTATCCAAATGTACATAAGGCAGTTGCAGGATGAAAAACTTTGCCTGGGATACAATCACACTGGCAATTAGCCCAGTTTTAACATTCCTGCCTGCAGTGTTAAACCATTCAGATGTGTGGCGAGACCCAACATATCGCTTCTCCAGCCAAACCTGATAGTTCCAGAGTTTGAAACATTTAACAAACAACATAAACTGGTGCTAAAAATGAAGATGTTAATGCCACAGTTACTAAAATTTAGTCCTGTAATAGAACATGCTTGATTTGTAATGTAAAACATCACATTTCTAGGCAGGAAGTCTCCCTAGAGAGTGCTGGCCAAAATTTTCATAGGATGTTTTTCCGCTCAGTTCATACAATTTTGCAGTGAATAGTAAAAATGATAGGATGGTTAAACAGTGACCCCTTCAAGCTAAACCCACCACACTAAACGGGCTACTGGAACAATATTGAAGAGAAAAAACAATTTAGAAAAAAGAAAGAAATTAACTGACATACCAGGAAGGAGGTGAAGACCGCAAAGAAGGCGCCAAAACCCAGAATAACAGAGTAGCCAACGCCCTGATTCAACACAGTTTTTCCCTGGAAGAAACTGCTCTGTCTCACACATCCTTCTCCATCTTCAGAAACATGGTAATATTTTCCCGAGAAACTAAAAGGTGGACACTGTGAACCCATCTTCCAATTTCTTCTGAGCTCTCTTCGGTGGTCACTCAGTCACCACCGTCTCTTTCTGTAACAAAATCCAAACCACTATACGGACATACAGAAGCTAAATCTTCCTGTTTTAGCAATTACAAATTAAGAATTATAACTCTATGGCTGGCTGATTATCTCTTTGGCCAGAGACGAATCTCTTGGATGACACATGATTACCCTTTATTTTAACGTAGTATTTTGTCCAGATTGAAACCTGTTCTTGTAATTTTGGTCCTTTGATTTGACAGGTGCACAAGAATTGAGGCTCCAACTCCGATTGGTCCTGGGATGGCGTATTATTTTGACTTTAATGTTTCCCAAGTCAATTGGGCCAAAGGACAATTTCCCACCTAAACTATACTGAAACTTCAAAGTTTTTTTTATTAATTTTGAAAGTATTATTTATCTACTCATAATCGATGAAATTTAATAGAATCATAATCCTTAAAAATTTAATCTCATTCTCTCTCCTAAAAGTTTAAAACCTAACATTTTTTCTCTAAACTAAGTTTCAAAAGATCACATTTCTCCCATAGGGTTTAATTTCAAAACATGTTCAATTTCTCTGACCCTATCACCAACTGTCTGTCCCTCTCGATGGTTTCTCTTTCCTCAACGGCCCACCTCAACTCCACCTAATCCATCTGACGCTGAGAGATAAGACGACTCATCTTCCCAGAAGGGGGCAATATGATTTTTTTAAACTTGATTTAAGGAAAAAAATTAGTTTTTTAAATTTAGGGAGAAAAATGAAATCATATATAAGTTTATTTTTAATATTAAATATAGAATGATGATTTTACCTTTAAAATTAATAGATTTAAACGGCTATGGGTAGATAAATGAGATTTTTAAAATTAACTAGGGAAACTTGAATGTTCAGCATAGTTTGGGTGGGACATGGTCATTTGGCCAGTCAATTGTTAGGCTGGAAAAGGAATATCCATTTTTATTCATTTTTGTTTTCTTTCTATTGGGACATTCAGAAAGAAATGTGAAAGAGCTTTTGTACAGAGAAGAAAATGGTGAATGAAAAGCTAGGCCCGGTAGGTTTGGTTTTGAAATTTAGTTCCTAATTCGGCCCTGGTGATGATAAGATGAGTATGGTTAGTCAATTTTTTCATGAATAAAAATAAAAAAACCAACACTTGAACTCTCTCAAGACCCATCATTTGGTGGATCTTGGAAAGACAAGACCACGAACTAACCATAATATATATATATATATATATTATGAGCCAACCTACTCAAAATCCATAAAAGAATAACCTAATAAATTCTAAGCCGTGTTCTAAATCTTTCCATGATAAATCTTGATAGGACATGAGTGTGAAGAGACCTTGCATTATTCTCAGCCCTAGGAATTATTTAGCCAGTACCAATATGTAGACACCAAGAGGTATCGGATAATAACAATCAATAGCAACCAGGATTGACAAATTGTTACACTTGCAAATTAGTATTCAATAAAAAAAATTTTACCTTCAAATTTTACATTTTTTATCATTTTTATATACCTAAAGCTTTGAAAATGAGTCATAACACTGTGGAAAAGTTATCGAGGTTGATTATATCTCTATTTGGTCCTTGCAGTTTCTTAACAACATTTGTGAATGTCTCAGAAACATCCCAAACCTTGGCCACAGGCTTAGGTTTGTGATTTGGAATTTGAGAGCTCTGACTTCCCCAATGGCTCATTAAACGTAGTGAGTCAATGGGTGCAAGCATGGCAAGACATCATCATAGCACAATGTAACGTAATTAAGCATCTAGTCCAGTCTCAATATGAATGCAACATCAGTTTAGGTATGTTTAACTCAATCTCTAATAAGAGTATATTAGTTTAGTTATGTCAAGCCTACTTTCAACTATTGCAAGAGATTGAGTTTTTAGCTTATTTCTAGAATATTCCAACTAATTGAGGTTGAGATAGTTGAGTATTGAGAGATACTCATAAAAGCCTAAGGTGATTGTGTATTGGGAGGCATCATTTATTGTATATTTAGTTATTAGGTTCTTTTTGTATCTATATAAAGGACACTTAGTATAACCAAATCAATCAAGCAATACTATCATTTTTTTAGCATAACTATAATTTTTCATTGTATTTTTTTATTTTTTGGCCTTCCATGTTTGTGAGTGTGCATTCGTTACTCTTATTTTATCATTATCTTTTCATCATTTTCGAGCAATGTTGAAGATAAGAGATTGATTTAACGAGAGTTTTAACAAAGTGTAATAAATGTGTGACAATTAGCCTATGACATAAAGGATGAGAAGAATGTCTCTATTAGCCTGATAAGTCATAAAATAGTGTGACACCCGCAAACTTCACCAAAGAATGTTAAATAAAATATTCATTTCTATTCTAGATGGTTCTAATTTTGTTTAATTCTATTTTTAATGTGTGTATATTATTTTTTTCAAAAATTTAAAAATCCTAATAAGATTCAAATTCTTATTCAGATTGCCTTATAATATTTTAAATTATAAATATTTAATTAATAATATTTATTTAGTTTTACAACCCTAATTCAAAATTATTCCTAGTTTTACAGTGGTTAACATCCTAATCTTGTATCCTTTAGTTTTAATTTTTTTTTCCTAACCCATATTTATTTTTTTTAAGTTTTAACAAATTGCATTTTAAACACGTATTATACGTGTTTACTATATATTACCATTTATAATACATTCAGTCATATTTTTAAAACTAAAATGTATAAAATGTGTATTTTATATGCTTATCTTATTAAGCTTGATCATATTGAATGTTTGTACTATATGTTACTAACAAAGGATAAAACGATGCTATTTTACAAAACACAAAATACCGTTATTTAAATAAAATATATAAAACTCAACCCAAACATTGAAAAGTTGTATTTATTTTTCTTTCAAACTCATATTTTTTTTAATTTTTTTTTTTTTAAAGGGACAATTCACATAAGTGATCTGATCAAGGTAAGAAACCTATTACTTACTATTTTGTCAAATTTATATTGAAATAATCCCGTAATGATAAATTTTGAACTTGATTGATAATACCTAAAACATAATGATCGAAATCACAATTACTATATTAGATAAGTGAGGTTTCACAAGTCTGATAAAAACTTGAACTCAAATTTTCTTCGTGGAAGTTTTAGTGTTTCACCAAATTTGCTAACTTTTGGGTATTGTGATATTTAATTAGCTATTTTATGTATTTGAAAAACTATAATTGAATATTGACTATTTATTGTATTTGAGAGAATTAATACTATTATTTGAAAATCTATTATATATGACGTTACTTTAGGTTTAATAAACAGTTAAATAATTTAATTTGAAATATTATGTTGATTTTAACCAAATGTTTCTTAAAAAGTGTTGAAATATTTTTAGAAATGTATATTTAATGATATATTGTATTAAATCTATGTATATATATATTTTATATTTTTTTTGAATCTGATTTTTATTAATATATTTTTAGAAACATTTTTTTAATCATTCACCATATATATATATATATATATAATTTTCATTTCATTTTTTCATGTTCTCATATTCATTAACTGGGTTATTAACTTAATTTAAATAGATTTTCTTCGTATTAATAATAAGAAAGACGGCTCCGTGACCGTAAGCGCACTATCAAATTAGGTAAATTTGCCTGTTTTTTCTGGATTTTCGCCTTGACTTAATGGGTAAGTCTAATTATACAATTTATTGTGAATGGCCTGTCTAACATTGCATTTCAGATCATTCAAACCAATCATTTGGCTGCTTTAAGCCAATAATCTTAACTTAACTAGATTATTAATTATAATAAGTTTAGAGATTATTATTATTTTAATTCAAAAATCACACAAATTTAGAAAAAAAACACGTAATGGTCTAAAAAGATTTTTTTTTTTTTTTAATTGGAAACCTCTACAATTGATTAGATTAGACATGTAAATACTTAGATATAATAATTAGATTTATAATTATATAGGGAAAGTTAAAGTTTAAAATGATTGTTAATTGCTTTAAAATTTATTTAAAAAAATTTAGAAAACATAAATGTTGTTAACTAAATAATTAAACTGATAAATTTAAAAAAATTGAAATTCTTTTTGAAATGGAGTATCAGTTGTTTGATTTCAACACACATTTATATCATCCAATTTGGAAAATCAAACAGAATTTCAAGTTAATCAGGAAAGTTGAAAACAAAAATAAAAATTAATTAAGTCAGGCAAGGAGGGATTAAGAAGAGGACTGATTTGATTTTCCAATCTGGATGATATAAATAAATAATGTCCTGTTTATTTCTTAACTCAAAATTTTATTTTCCTTTGAGTTTTCTTATTCTCTTCTCTGCTCTTAGAATCTTTCTCCTCAATTTCTAAAGCTAGAAGGTTAGAGTTATGGTATCGGAATTCACTCTTGCAAAGTAGTAAAATATAAATTTATTTTTTTGTTTTAGTTTCATGTTTTTTTTCGTCTCTCTAATTATGTTTTTAACACCAAGTAAACTTAGGGTTTAGGGTTTTTTTTTTTTTCTTGTTTTTTTTCATATTTTTGTGATTGTAATTAGAGGTGTATTATCTGCATAAATAATGAGTATAAATTTAGGTATAAATAATAATATATTATCACGTTATTGATTATTGTTTTATTTTTAATTCAAAATTATTCGATCATATAATGACATTATATTATTAATAAAACTATATGTATAACTTTATATATAAACAATGATAAATCACTATACAATTAGGTAATTTTAAATTAGAGATAAAATAATACGTAATTATATGATGAGATTTTATTATTTGTATACAAAGTTGTATATATTATTTGTATATATAACACTACTTTTATATTATTTGTGTATAAATTCATGTTTATTGTTTGTACATGTGGTTTTATGGTTGTAGTTAAGTATTGTTGTTATGGCTTTTGTATAGGAAACAAACCATGGAGAATGAGTGGAAAGCTGCTCTTACTCTTGTCCGCATGAACTCCTAGAAACTGGACAGTGAAACAGCACTTGCTTTGAATAATTTGATTAAATCCAAGAAAGAACTTACCAACTCAGATGAGTCTAAGGATTATAAACCCCCAGCCATTCTTCAGTTGCCAAGCCTGAGAGGGCTTATTCAAAAGTGTATTTGCAGCAAGCCCTTTGAAAAGCTTCTAACAAGAACCGATTGTCATTGAACAAAAATGATGTCCAAGAATGTTTAATTTGGATGTTGAATAAAGATGAGAATCTTGAGGCAGGAATACCTGTAACCACATATGATATGAAGGGGAAGACATACCCCATGATTTTTAAACTTTGGTGTTGCAAAGTTTATGTTCTCACCTCTGGATGGACAGAATTTGTACAGAAAAATAAGCTTACTGCTGAAGAAGATTTGATAACAATATAGATGTTTTGCCATGTCGAGAAGCAAAATCTTTGCTTTGTCATCAGTTCCAGGAAATCTACACAGCTTCCACAGCCAATGAACACTAGGAGGCTAAGGATTAATTGAGAACTGTGTCATTTGTTTAACTTAGAAAATGTTGTTTTAATTAACCAATAAATCCAGTGAAGACAGATTATGGATACAAATAAAAGTACTCGGCAAATTTATTAGCTCTTAATAAATCTGACATTACAATATATGATGGGGAGGCTATATTTTATGCAGTTGAAATCATATGCATCCAAATGCTTGATATGTTGTTATTTGTTGAGATGTTGAATGATGCAATGCAGAGGCTCATTAAGCTTGTTTTTGTGTTGAATCTTTGTTTTTTGCCTTCTCTTTTTGAAGCAAGTAAATTTTCTCCGCTTCAGGGACTGCTAGCATGATGGTGTCAAGTTTGAGATTCATTTCTTCAACTTTTTCCATTAGCCTATCATTTGTGAACATGCCAAGGCAAACACTTTGGATGGTTTCCCAGCTTTCAATTAGTGGTAAAGCTATAATCACTGCTGATCCAATTGTGCCCCAGGCTATGGCGACCACAGCCCAGAATGTGAAGTATCCCAAACTGAATTTCCCTGCATTGCGAGAGAAGTAAAATTAAAAAAACAGTTCAATTCAAAGAGATTGGTTAGGCTTAAATGCAGATTGCTAATGAAGTTGAAATTTGCCTGCTGGAAGAGAGAGAATAGGCCACAATATGACAATCACAATAGTGAAACCAACACCCCACTTCACTATCCATAATTTTGCTTTTATTAGTTTTTCCTCATTGAACTCTTCTTCTGGTAGCTCACTCTTTTCTTTTTCAACCACTGTGATCTGCTTTGTGGTATCCCAGTCATAATTTTGAGGCCACAAAAAACTACACACAGCATGAACAGCTCCTCCAGTGAGTATGGAAACAAGGTTTCCAGCAAGCATTGGGGCATTTCTACCAGTAGTGTCAAGGTTTATTCTGCCATATTCAATGGCTGTGACTGATAACCAAGTTACAATGCCAAGAACACAACCACTGATTGTTCCAACAATGGCTCCGATTGCATTCGCCTTCCTCCATAGAAGCATAAAAGCTATTGGGAGAACGGCTGAACCGATTAGCACTCCCATGGCCAGATACATCCAACCCAATGAAACTCCAGCCTTGTTCAGAATTACTGCTAACAATCCCATGAAACAACCAAAGCCTAATACAATTGCCCTTGAAACTTTGAGAATCTTTTTCCCACTTGCTTCTGGATTTATGTAAGTACGGTAGATATCATATGTACATAATGAGGAAACTGCAATTAGCTCAGAGGAGCCAGCAGATGTCACTGCCCTGTTCATTAACAAATGAGATAAATTCAAATTTTAAAAAAGATTCAACAATTGCCACTTAGTTCCAGTTTCAAGCTAGCTAAAATAAAGTTTTAACTTACATGAAAAGCATAATAAGAAGGAGAATTGATCCGGCTTTTCCCATCAAAGCAGTAGCAGTAGCAGGAGGAACAAGTCCATGGCCTGCCTCACTTGCTGTTAGTGGTAAATCAAGTGCAAGAGCTCCCAGACCAAGTGATGTTGCCAAAGAGAATGGCACTGCAAACCACACTAGTCCACCTAACAAGTATCCCTTGTGTGTTGATGAAGGCCTCGCGGCAATTGCACTCACCCAATATCCCTACACATTTTCATTTCAAGATTTTAGACATGCATAATCGATAATATGGTTTTTATTTTTCTGTAATGGAAGAGCTGGGAATTGTTGCAAAACACCATAGAATAGTGCTGAAGCTTACATTATCAATTGAAATAGTGCCAAAGCCGCCAACGATGTTTATGATTCCAAACACCAGGCCTCCAGAACTCAACATTGTTAAGTAAGAGCCTTTGTAATTACCGTTAACAGGGCCACAGGATTGCCCATCATGGGAAAATGGCTCTTTACATATTCTTGACTTACTTGCGACCTCCACCAGACGGTTGTATACTACACTGGGATTGCCAAGCTCATTGCTCGCCGTGTAAACAAGGTATACAAAGATGACTAATACGACATGCACTGAAACCAATCAAGCAACAAGAGAAACTCTCAAACTCACAAAAGTTATTATAGATGAAATATTGTATAGCTAATATGTACACAGAAAGGAAGAGTTCGAATGAAATTTGAGAGTACCAATAACAGAGTGAATATAGCTTGCCAAGAAGGTCGCTTTAAGTCCTCCTGCTAGAGTGTAGACAATGACTCCAAGTGGTATTAGAAAGCTAGCAGCATAAATGTTTACTCCAGTAAGAGCATTTACAACAGCCGAACCACCAAGGAGCAACAAAGCCGTCACTATGATATTTGTCAAGAGGCAGAAACCAAGAAAAACGAAATGTGCAGCAGTGCCCCAACTGAGTTAAAGAATAATATTTCAATATTGCATGTGTATATTTATCAAAATAATTAACTTTTATACAGTGCATAACATACCGGGCTTTGACAATTTCACAAACAGTATGGGCATGGGGAGCCTTTCTTTTAATCTCTATGGCCATTATACCAAACAAAAGTACCTGTTGATTAGCATACAGAATAATTTAAGTACCCAAATCTTCAATTTAAACATTTTTCGAAGTAAAAGGGAATAGTTTGAAACATGCCTGGATGGTGGCTCCACTTGCATACCAGAAGGGTCCACTCACTCCATACTCCCAAGCAACATTTGAACTTTGCAAAATTGTGGCAGCCCAAGTCCACTGCAAAATAAATCCACTATTTAGATGAATGTAAAATCTATCCAAATGTACATCATAAGGCATTTGCAGGTTGAAAAACTTTGCCTGGGATACAATGACACTGGCAATTAGCCCAGTTTTAACATTCCTGCCTGCAGTGTTAAACCATTCGGATGTGTGGCGAGACCCAAGATATCGCTTCTCCAGCCAAACCTGATATTTCCAGAGTTTGAAACGTTTAACAACAAACATGAACTTGTCATGAATATGAAGATGCCAATGCTGAAGTTACTAAAATTTAGTCCTGTAATATAACATGCTTGATTTGTAAGGTAAAACATCACATTTCTAGGCAGAAGTCTCCCTGGAGGCTGCTGGCTAAAATATTCATAGGATGTCTCTTCCGCTCTGTTACAATTTTGAAGTGAAAAGTAGCATGATAGATGCTTAAACAGTGACTAGAACAATACCGAAGAGAGAAAACAATTCAGGAAAGAGAAATAAATTAACTGATATACCAGAAAAGAGGTGAAGACCGCAAAGAAGGCGCCAAAACCAAGAATAACAGAGTAGCCAACGCCCTGATTCAACACAGTTTTTCCCTGGAAGAAACTGCTTTGTCTCACACATCCTTCTCCATCTTCAGAAACATGGTAATATTTTCCCGAAAAACTAAAAGGCGGGCACTGTGAAACCATGTTCCAATTCCTTCAGTTTCTTCTGAGCTCTCTTCAGTCGTCACTCAGTCACTACCACCTCTTTCTGTAACAAAACCCAAACCACTACTAGGGATATACAGAAGCTAAATTTTCTTGTTTCAGCAATTACAAATTAGGAATTATAACTCTATGCCTGCCCAATAATATCTTTGGCCATGATAACGTAGTATTTTTTGTCCAGTTTGGTAGCGGTTCATGTAATTTCAGTCCTCTGATTTGACAGGTGAACAAGGATTGATTTTGCCATACCCATTGGTGCTGGGTTGGCGCATTATTTTGACTTTAATGTTTCCCAAGTCAATTGTTAAGCTCGGAAAGGAACATCCATTTTTGTTTTCTTTCTATTGGGACATTCAGAAAGAAATGTCAGAGAGCTTAAGGAGAAGAATTTGATGAATGAAAAAGCCACGAATTTGAAAAACAGCCAACAGCAACTCTAAGGGCTTGGAGCTGCGTACTGTTGATTTTTGTATCCAGTTAACTCCCTTGCGGTTTGCCTAAAATTGAATCCTCTAACAATTTTAAAATAATAAAATTATATTTATTTATTTTAAATATACAAATAAATATTATTTTATATATATCATCCCATATATACTCTTTGCACAGTTTGCCTGTGAAAGCACAATTGTTGAACATGGAATGACTATATTATCCTTATAATTTACCTATCTTTGCAGAGTTTTTCGTCCACACATTTTTTTTGGTTTATCAAGAGAAAATTCATACCTGCACCGTACATGATCTCAATTTTTTCCATAGACAACACATCATAAAATATAACTTACTGGATCTGACAGAGACCCGAAAGCACTTTTTTCCACCTATTACTTTGCCACAAAAATCTGGCACTTCTACACAAAAATACGAAAACTTAAATTACCATATTACCTATAGATATTTTCTCAACTTTTTTCTTTCCAACTTTTCAAAAGCATGACTACCTTTTATATAAGGAAGAAGTGGTAGCAAAATGGACTTTCTAATACAAAATCTATTAATTTTTTAATACAGAAATCCCTTGAATTAAGCTAAGTCATACCTCTTAATTGCTAAAGATAAAAAAGTGAGTTATGTTTTCCCTAAATCTAGGAACCACGTCTCTTAGCTTTGTAACTAAATTTCTATCTAGTTCTAAGCCAACTAAATACACAAGTTTGAGTTAAAATGGGCTTCAAAAGAGTCTTGGGTGGATTGGGCTTGGAAAGACACCATGTGAAGCTTATTTTAGGCCGAAAAAGCAAACCAATCAAGGGATTCTTGAGTCCAACTAATAAGGTTATGCCCAAAAATGAAGTTGGACCAAAATTGAAAGTGCAATGCTTTATTTGGCTTGATATTTGCTAGTTCTCATTCTTATTAGCTTCAAAGGCTGCATGGAGACTTGAGGATGACTTAGAACCCAAAAATGACAATGAAGCCATGTATACATCATTCTTCTCGGGTTGAGAAGGATTTGTCTTCAAATCCTCAAGATGGTTATCCTCCACTTGCTGACCATTTTTAAGCAAGCTCTCTTTCTTGACTTCGTTTCCTTTAATAGCTTTATGAACTTGTTATGGACTAAGAGGAGTTACAGTGATAGTCTAGCTGTTGAATTTAAAGGAGTAAGTGTTCTTCTTGCCATCATGTTTCACTTCCTTATCAAATTGCCAAGGTCTTCCCAATAACAAGTGACAAGCATCCATAGAAATCACATCATGTAAAATCTTATCATTATAATGATTGCTAATGGAGAAGGAAATAAGCACCTGCCTTGCAACTTGTAGGCTGGTTCCATTACTTAACCATTGTAGTTTGTATGGTTGAGGGTGTGGCATGATGGATAACCCAAATTTGTTTACTAAGGTGGATGAGATCACATTTTCACAACTCTCACTATCAATAATTAAATAACACACTTTATCTCTAATAGTGCACCTTGATTGAAAAATATAGAGTCTTTGCTCTTCATGAGGAAGAGGCTTGGCATGCAAATCTCTTTTAATAACTAGCAACTCTCCTTCATCAGCTTCTTGTAGAATTGCCTCTTCTTCCTTATTGGCTTCATCACTTTCATGGTTGAAACTTCACTTTCTTCTTCTTTCTTGAATGGACTCTTCAATTGTTTGTATCTCCATCAAGGATAAAACTCTCTTGTTAGGGAATTTAGGTTGTAAGTGTCCATAGTGTTGGTATTTAAAGCACTTTTTATTAAAAAGGTTGATCTTCACCATATTAGACTTGTCCTTAGTTAGTTCCACCACTTTTTCCTTGCCTTTCTCCTTGGAAGAAGAATCAACAACATTTGTGTAGGATGGGAAACTTTTATGGAAGATAGTTCCCTTGGTAAAAAATATGCTTTTGTTAAATAATGTCCCTTTGGAGAATAACTTGGAAACCATAGGCTTCATGACCTTCTTTTGCTCCTCCACTTTAATAGCCAACTTACACACATAGTCAAAAGTGCAATATGGTTGCAACTCCACCATATGAGCAATGTCTTGATTCAATTCTCCAATAAATCTTGCAATGGTTTGCTCCTTTATTTATGGCAGCTCACTTCTCATCAATAGCTTCTCAAGTTCCCTTATATAATGCTCAACATTATCACTTCCTTGTTTGAGAGTGTGTAATTTGAGGTAAAGGTCTTGCTTATGATTGTCAAAAAGAAATCTCTTTTTCATAAGCTTCTTAAGTTTCCCCCAAGATCTAACTTTCTTTTTACCATCCCTTTCTCTTTATTTTTTTAAATTTTCCCACCACAAAGAAACATAGTCTTTAAACTTTAGGGTTGCTATTTTGCACTTTTTCTCATTTGAATAGCCTTTGTACTAAAAAACCCTTTCTATGGCATGCAACCAATCAACAAAATAATCTGGATCCATACTTTCCTCAAATTTCAGAATTTCAATTTTCAATCCTCTATCATCATCCTTATTACTCCTAGATGCCCTTTCTTGTTCTTCTTCACTTGAATTATCATGAAGCATCAGTTCCTCCTTAGTATGTCTAGGAAGAGGAGGGGAAGTTCTAATATGTCTTCTTGGATGATGCAATTGGGTTGAATGAGGCGGAGGTGGGGGGTATTTGGCTTTATGTTGAAGTTTGGGGTTGTGATAAGGGTGCTTAGCTTTGAGTGAGGGTCAAGTCTCTCATCATTGCATCATTTGGTCCCTAATGGCCTTAAGTTCTCCTTTGACCTTTTCCTTTAGTGTCATATAGGCAAATTCTCAAGAATAAGGAGGTGAGGAGAATGAGGATGAAGTTCTTTTATAAGACATTTTTGGTAATGGCTAATGGTTATAAGTATTTAAGGGTGGAGTGAGTATTGGTAAGTATTTAGGTTAAATAAGGTTCGCATTTAGGCAAAATGAAGGTTCTGTAAACAGTAACTTTTGGTGAACAGTAAATTCCAACAATAAATAGTAGCTTTAGGAGGTAGAAATCAGTTAATAAATCACACAAACACTCTAGGCTTTGATACCAAATGGTGCATTTCCATCAAGATAATGCAACAACACACAAACTCAATTTTGAAGATTATTATTGATTTGGCATAACAACAATTTGTCTTTTAATTTTAACCAATCAAATGACTTTCAAATCATGTAAATTATATATCATTGAAAAAAACATTCAAAGAACTTTCTAAAGGTATATAATATCAACCATAACTCAATCAACAAGACATTCAAAACTAGTTTCAAAGTTTGCTGGCAAAAACTAAAAATTGCAAAATCACAAACTGTAAACAGTAACCCGAGGCATACAACACACATTCAAATCTTCACACTTTGGATTTCAAGGGTAACAAGAAAAATAACTAAGGCATAAAGGAAATCTCACTAACCTTGGGATCTTCCACCACAAATTCTTCCACCAAAAATGAATTAGATAAAGGAAAATGGAGAAAGCCAACAAAACTTTGCTTCAAACTTTCATTATATCAAATTGTCTAAACTCTTATAAAAGCATGGCCACCTCTTGTATAGGAAGAAGTGGTAGCAAAATGGGCTTTCCAATGCAAAATCTATCAATTTTTTAATACAAAAATCCCTTGAATTAAGCTAAGTCATACCTCTTAGTTGCTAAAGACAAAAAGTAAGTTGCATTTATTTTACAGGATTTCTAGTACAAAAAGTGGTAGGATTAATCTTCGAAAAGAGACAACGTCAAATAATACACCACAATGAATTTGATGGAAGCACATGTTCTTAGCAAGATGCAAGAGCTGCATTAATAATTCAAGACAGGATACTGAAGTTGCTTGTGGTGTTGTGCAACTTTTTCAGTGTAAACTCTGGTGTCTATTTTGCAGCAAAGTGGGGCAAGTTCACTTCTTTCTCCCCATCAACCTTTGAAGAGAGTTGAAATCTTCCATGAAGCTCAAAATGTTGATATGGGGTCTTTCCACAAATATGTTTTGAGTTTTATATACCATATGGTATGCGTCAAAGTCATTCTTCAACTGAGAAACATGTTGATATTTATAGAATGATGGAAAGGGCATTCCATCACACAAGAACGAGGAGTCTAGAACGGAGTCGTTCCAAGCTAAGAATAACAATTTCAAGTGTCAAAATGATCGTTCCAACAAATTCGTTGCTATCCGTATCATAAGCATCTTAGTTGTTCCAAATATGTTTATAACACTAAAATTGTAGGAAGGAAAACAGGAGGAGAAACAAGTTTGTTCCATGAAGAACTAGCTAGGTTGTAGAGTTGAACAGATATTCCAACAAGCGGACTAAAGTTTTTTTTGTTGGAGCATTATTGTAATATTGGGTTACCTAGGTTATTAATCGTACTTAGTAAATTCATGTATTATACGTGTTTACTATATTTATTATTTTAAACACGTTCAATCGTATTTTTGAACTTTAAATATATAAAATGTGCATTTTATATGCTTGTCTTATTTAGCTTGACCGTATTAAACGTTTCTATTATACATTGTTGACAAAGGATAAAACAACGACGTTTTACAAAATACAAAACAATGTTATTTTAAATAAATATATAAAACCCAAATATTGATAAGTTGTGTTTTATTTTTCTTTCAAACTCTTTTTTTTTAAAATAATTTTTTTAAGAGCTTGCTAATACTTGGAAACGACAATTCAGATGAACTTGATTGATAATGCTTGGGACATAATGATCAGAGCCACAATTGCTACTTCGGATAAGTGAGGTTTCGAAAGTTTGATAGAGGCTCAAATGCAGATTGTCTCCCTAAAAGTTTTAGTATTCCACCAAATTTGCTAATTCCTTGGGTATTGTGATATTTAATTAGCTATTTTGTGTATTTAAAAGACTATAACTGAATATTGACTATGTATTGTATTTGAAAGAATTAATACTATAATTTGAAAATCGATTATATATGACATTATGTTAAGTCTATTGGGCAGTTAAGTAATTTGATTTGGCACGTTATGTTGATTTTAACCATATGTTTCATAAACAGTGCTAAAATTATTATTAATATTATTATATTTTTATAAATATATTTTTAAAGATATATTGTATTAAACTTGTATAAATATGTTTTATACTTTTTTCGTATCTAAATTTTATTAATGTATTTATAGAAATATTTTTTTTTATCATTCACCGTATATATATACCTATATAATTTCCATATAATTTTTTCATGTCCCATATTTATTAACTAGGGTACTAACTTAACATACGAGGGAAACCTAGTTTGCATGATGTAATCAATTTAAATATATTTTCTTCGTATTAATAAGAAGAAAGACGACTCCGTGATCGTAAGCGCACTTTCAAATTAGGTAAAATTAATATTTTGCAAATGTGGGTTGCTCTTTTCCTTTCTTTTTTTTTTTTTAATAGTAATTTTAGATAACTTTTCCTATCATTTTAAAAACTATTATTTTAATAATCTTAAATTGGGCATTTAGTAATATTATTTTTTATTTAAAATTAATATATTATTTAAATATTTAATTAAATCTATATAATTTTATTATTTATCTTAATTGTGGGTGCTACCTCAATTTCTATCACAAAATTATATATTATATCATAGGTGATAAATTATACACTTTAGCATAGTTCTGGATTTTTCATGAGCTCAAATTCAAACTTTAATTGAATAAATCTAATCTGAATTGATGATTTGGCTCTTTTTTATAAACAAGTTGAACTCAAATTTATCCAAATAATTAAATCTAAACTGATTTGAATTGAATTTGAATTAAATTATATTCAAATCAAGTTTGAGACTCAATTTATCTATCTCAATTTAATTTTTTTATATTTAAATTAATTTTAAATTGAACTGTATTTTTAATTTCAACCCAAATTAAACCCTACTCTCACGCAAGATTGCACCTTTAAGCCATGAGCCATTTTTTTGTATTAATTATATCAATTCATAATAATATTTAGACAAACAAATAATTATATCAAAATCAAATTCAATATTATGCCTATAAATCGTGTTTCATGACCCACCAAACGGCATCGTCTTGCTCAATCAAATAAGCACGTGGCCGTGGATGGGAGATTTTACGATGGACAACTGGAGGGCACTGACTCAGCTTCAGCCTCTCCACGCTCATGAATTTACAATACCGTAGGACGGAATAACGTTACCGTATGTTAACATTTTTCAAGAAAAAAAAATATTTTTTTAGTATAATCTGAGATTATTAGAATTTTAAAAAGAGTTGATCAAGATTCGGAATATTTCGATTAGACCATTCTCTTCTTTAATTGCTGCCTCCAAAATTGTGGTTCATATTCTGTTCAATTGCCGTCTTTTCGCTTAGCTTTCTTGTCACTCTTATTGCTTTTTGTGTTTCATCATTTTCCAACCATACAATTTACAATATCACTTTCCAATTATTCCAAATATTCAAAAATTTAATAAATTATAATATTTTTATGTGCTAGTATAATCCACCGTTGATTCTCAAAATCACATCAAAGCTAAGTGTATCATATTATAGGTGTAATTTTATGCAAGTTATTATAATCAATTATGAAATTTTGAAATAATAATAAATAAACCTAACATTGGTAAGTTAGAGTTTAAAATGATTGTTAATTGCCTTAAAATTTATTAATAAAAATTTAAAAAATATTAATGTAATTAACCCAATAATTAAACAGATAAATTTAATAAAGTTGAAATTCTCTTTAAACAGAATGCCAATTGTTTGATTTATCAATTTAGATTATCCTTGTCTAACAAAAAGTTGTCCCTAGCACTTCATTTGGATGATATAATTAATGTCCTTGACACTTCTTGTCTTCTCTGCTCAACCCACATTTGTATCATCCAAATTAGAAAATCAAACAGAATTTCAAGTTAATTAGGAAAGTTGACAAAAAAATAAAAATTAATTAAACGTGAGACAAGGAGAGTTTAAGAAAAGGACAGTTAAAAACAAAACCAAAAAAGAAATCATAATAATAACAGAGTGCCAGAGAAACGACAATTTACGAAAAGGAGTGAGGCCGGTGAAGAAAAAGAAGAATTTAAGAAAAATGGGTAGAGTTGAATAGTTGAATAATATAAGGTAAGATAAAATCATGTGTATTTATTTATTTTATATATATAAATAAATATATATTTGATATATATTATTAAATAATTAAATATTATAAATTATAATAAAACATTATGTTATATGTATATACGAAAAAACAGACTCTTTATTTCTTAACTCACAATTTAGTTGTCCCCTGAGTCTTCCTTCTTCTCTTATCTGCTCTTCGATTCTTTCCTCAATTTCTAAAGCTAGAAGGGGTAGTTTATTAGCTGGATTGACAAAGAAAGGCGACCCTACACTATGGCCATGCTTGATCACTATAAATATTTCCGAGTCTTCCTTCTTCTCTTATCTGCTCTTCGATTTTTTCTCCTCAATTTGTAAAGCTAGAAGGTTAGTGGTACTGTCTCCAAGTTCACTCTTGCAAAGTAGTAAAATATAAATTTATATTTTGTTTTAGTTTCAAGTATTGTTGTTATAGCTTTTGTACAGGAAAGAAACCATGGAGAATGAGCTAGGTGCTGTTGAAGTTCTTGCTGGTTGGAGACGCCAAAGACTAGACAATGAGTCACGCGATTATAAACCCCCAGCCATTCCTCAGGTGCCAAGCTTGAGAGGGCTTATTGACAAGCGTTTTTGCAGCGGGCCCTTTGAAAAGCTCCTAACAAGAACCGATTTGACACCCGCGCAAAGCCGATTGTTATTGAAAAAGGGTGATGTCCGAGAATGTCTAATTAAGTTGAATAAAGATGAGAATCTTAAGGACGGAATACCTGTAACCACATATGATATGGAGGGGAAGCAATACCCCATGGTTTTTAAACTTCGCAAATCTTATGTTCTCACCTGTGGATGGACAGCGTTTCTGCAGAAACATAAGCTTACAGCTGAAGAAGATTTGGTAACAATATGGATGTTTCTCCATGCCAAGACGCAAGAGCTCTGCTTCGTCATCGGTTCCAGGAAGGCTAAGGATTAATTGGTAACAATATGGTCATTAGTTTATGTTGAATGAATGCATCAGCAGCGGTTGAGTTCGTAAAAATCTGCTGATTATTTTTTATCAAGTCATTTTTAATTTTCTGTTATTGCCAGTAGCTAAAGTTTAGGAAGTTTATTGCTTTTATTTATATTTTTCTGTTGCAAACTTTTGTATTTAAGTAGATCATTCATTAATGAAATACGTAAAAAATCTTCTTTCTTCCAAGTTTCTTTTGTTCCATATATGCTCTCTTCCTCTTGTTAAGTTTAACTAAGTAAAAAATACCATCAGTTTAACTTAGAAAATGTTGTTTTAATTAACTAATATATCCTGTGAAGACAGATTATGGATACAAATAAAAGAACTCAGCCAAATTTTTTGTCAAAGCTCTTAATAAATCTGATATTACAATTTAAGTTTATGATGGGGAAGCCAAATTTTATACAGTTGAAATCATATGCATCCAAATGCCTGATATGATGTTATTTGTTGAGATGTCAACACAGGGGCTCATTAAGCTTGTTTTTGTGTTGAATCTTTGTTTTTTGCCTTCTCTCTCTGAAGCAAGTAAATTTTCTCGGCTTCAGGAACTGCTAGCATGACGGTGTCAAGTTTGAGATTCATTTCTTCAACGTTTTCCATTAGCCTACCATTTGTAAACATGCCCGGGCAAACACTTTGGATGGTTTCCCGGCTTTAAATTAGTGGTAAAGCTATGATCACTGCTGATCCAATTGTGCCCCATGCTATGGGTACAACAGCCCAGAATGTGCAGTATCCCAAACTGAATTTCCCCGCATTAAGAGATGAGTAAAAATTAAAAAACAGTTCAATTCAAACAGATTTGTTAGGCATTAAATGCAGATTGCTAATGAAGCTGAAATTTGCCTGCTGAAAGAGAGAGAATAGGCCACAATATGGCAATCACAACAGTGAAACCAACACCCCACTTCACTATCCATGATTTTGCTTTTATTTGTTTTTCCTCATTGTACCCTGCTTCTGGTAGCTCACTCTTTCTTTTTCAACCCAATGAAACTCCAGCCTTGTTCAGAATTACCGCTAACAATCCCATGAAACAACCAAAGCCAAATATCATTGCCCTTGAAACTTTGAGAATCTTTTTCCCACTTGCTTCTATGTAAGTACGGTAGATATCATATGTACATAATGAAGAAACTGCAATTAGCTCAGAGGAGCCAGCAGATGTCACTGCCCTGTTCATTAACAAATGAGCTAAATTCAAAGTTTAAAAAAGGTTCAACAATTGCCACTTAGTTCCAGTTTCAAGCTAGCTAAAATAAACTTTTAACTTACATGAAAAGCATAGTAAGAAGGAGAATTGATCCGGCTTTTCCCATCCAAGCAGTAGTAGTAGCAGGAGGAACAAGTCCATGGCCTGTCTCACTTGCTGTTAGTGGTAAATCAAGTGCAAGAGCTCCCAGACCAAGTGATGATGCCAAAGAGAATGGCACTGCAAACCACACCAGTCTACCTAACAAGTACACCTTGTGTGTTGGTGAAGGCCCCGCGACAATTGCACTCACCCAATATCCCTACACATTTTCATTTCAAGATTTTAGACATACATCATCGACAATATGGTTTTTATTTTCTGCAATTGATGAGCCGGGAGTTGTTGCAAAACACCATAGAATAGTGCTGAAGCTTACATTATCAACAAAAACAGTAAAAAGTTGCCAACGATGTTTATGATTCCAAACACAACCCCTCCAGAACTGAACACTGTTAATTGAGACCCCCTGTAATTACCATTAACAGGGCCACAGGATTGCCCATCGTGGGAAAATGGCTCTTTACATATTCTTGACTTGCTACCTCCGCTAGATGGTCGTATACCACTCTGTGACTGCCAAGCTCACCGCTTGCTGTGAAAACTAGGTACACAAATATGACTAATACAACATGCACTGAAACCAATCACGCAACAAAATTAACTCTAAAACTCAAAGAAGTTATCACGGATGAAATGTTGTATAGCTAATATGTACATAGAAAGGAAGAGTTCGAAAGAAGTTTGAGAATACCAATAACAGAGTGAATACAGCTTGCCAAGAAGGTGGCTTCAAGTCCTCCTGCTAGAGTGTAGACAATGACTCCAAGTGGCGTTAGAAAGCTAGCAGCATAAATGTTTACTCCGGTAAGAGCATTTACAACAGCCGAACCACCAAGGATCAACATAGCCGTCACTATGATATTTGTCAAGAAGCAGAAACCAAGAAAAACGAAATGTGCAGCAGTGCCCCAACTGAGTTAAAGAATAAGATTTCAATATTGCATGTGTATATTTATCAAAATTATGAACATTTATTCACAGTGTTGAAGTATTACATACCGGGCTTTGAGAATTTCACAAACAGTATGGCATGTGGAGCCTTTCCTTTAATCTCTATGGCCATTATACCAAACAAAAGTACCTGTTGATTAGCATACAAAACAATTTAAGTACCCAAATCTTCAATGTAAACATTTTTTAAAGTAAAAGGGAATAGTTTGAAACATGCCTGGATGGTGGCTCCACTTACATACCAGAAGGGTCCACTCACTCCATACTCCCAAGCAACATTGGAACTTTGCAAAATTGTGGCAGCCCATGTCCACTGCAAAATAAATCCACCATTTAGATGAATTTAAAATCTATCCAAAGTACATAAGGCAGTAGCAGGATGAAAAACGTTGCCTGGGATACAATCACACCGGCAATTAGCCTAGTTTTAACATTCCTGCCTGCAGTGTTAAACCATTCGGATGTGTGGCGAGACCCAACATATCGCTTCTCCAGCCAATATGCACACAGAAAGGAAGAGTTCAAAAGAAATTTGAGAATACCAATAACAGGGTGAATATAGCTTGCAAAGGAGGAGGCTTTAAGTCCTCCTGCTAAAGTGTAGACAATGGCTCCAATTGGTATTAGAAAGCTAGCAGCATGAATATTTACTCCAGTAAGAGCATTTACAACAGCCGAATCACCAAGGAGCAACACAGCCGTCACTATGATATTTGTCAAGAAGCAGAAACCAAGAAAAACGAAATGTGCAGCAGTGCCCCAACTGAGTTAAAGAATAAGATTTCAATATTGCATGTGTATATTTATCAAAATAATTAACTTTTATACAGTGTATAACATTCCGGGCTTTGACAATTTCACAAACAGTATGGGCATGGGGAGCCTTTCCTTTAATCTCTATGGCCATTATACCAAACAAAAGTACCTGTTGATTAGCATACAGAACAATTCAAGTACCCAAATCTTCAATGTAAACATTTTTTATCGTAAAAGGGAATAGTTTTAAACATGCCTGGATGGTGGCTCCACTTGCATACCAGAAGGGTCCACTCACTCCATACTCCCAAGCAACATTGGAACTTTGCAAAATTGTGGCAGCCCACGTCCACTGCAAAATAAATCCACTATTAAGATGAATTTAAAATCTATCCAAATGTACATAAGGCAGTTGAAGGATGTCAAACGTTGCCTGGGATACAATCACACCGGCAATTTGGCCAGTTTTAACATTCCTGCCTGCAGTGTTAAACCATTCAGATGTGTGACGAGACCCAACATGTCGCTTGTCCAGCCAAACCTGATAGTTCGAGAGTTTGAAACATTTTAACAAACAACATAAACTTGTGCTAGAAATGAAGATGTTAAAGCTACAGTTACTAAAATTTAGTCTTGTAATCGAACATGCTTGATTTGTGATGTAAAACATCACATTTCTAGGCAGGAAGTCTCCCTAGAGAGTGCTGGCCAAAATATTCGTAGCATGTTTTCCCGCTCAGTTCATAAAATTGTGAAGTGAATAGTAAAATGATAGGATGCTTAAACAGTGACCCCTCAAGCTAAACACACCACACTAGACAGAAATGTTGTAAGAGAGACTAAAACTCATATTCTTCTCCGTTTTATCAATCTAGCTACCCGGGCTACTAAAACAATATTGCAGAGAAAAAAAAATTTAGAAAAGAGAAGGAAATTGACTGACATACCAGAAAGGAGGTGAAGACCGCAAAGAAGGCGCCAAAACCAAGAATAACAGAGTAGCCGACGCCCTCATTCAACACAGCTTTTCCCTGGAAGAAACTGCTCTGTCTCACACACCCTTCTCCATCTTCAGAAACATGGTAATATTTTCCCGAGAAACTAAAAGGTGGACACTGTGAACCCATCTTCCAATTCCTTCTGAGCTCTCTTCAGTCGTCACTCAGTCACCACCATCTCTTTCTGTAACAAAATCTAAACCACTATACGGATATACAGAAGCTAAATTTTCTTGTTTTAGCAATTACAAATTAAGAATTATAACTCTATGCCTGCCTAATAATCTCTTTGGCCAGAGACGAATCTCTCGGATGACCCATGATTACCCTTTATTTTAACGTAGTATTTTGTCCAGACTGAAACCGGTTCATGTAATTTTGGTCCTTTGATTTGACAGGTGGACAAGAATTGAGGCTCCCATTCCAATTGGGTTGGCGTATTATTTTGACTTTAATGTTTCCCAAGTCAACTGTTAGGCTAGAAAAGGAATATCCATTTTTGTTTTCTTTCTATTGGGACATTCAGAAAGAAATGTGAAAGAGCTTTTGAAAAGAGAAGAAAATGGTGAATGAGAAATCTAGGCCCGGTAGGTTTGGGTCTGAAATTTATTTCCTAATTCAGCTCTGGTGATGATAAGTTGAGTATGGAGTATGGTTAGTCAATTTTTTCCTGAATTAAAAAAAAAAAAAACCAACAGTTGAATTCTCTCAAGACCTATCATTTGGTGGATCTTGGTAAGACATGACCATGAACTGTCCTTGGACTGTATTCGGCCCTATGAATTATCTGGCTATACATATATATATAAAATGAGCCAACCTACCCAAAATCCACAAAAGAATAACCTAAAAGGTTCTAAGTGTGTTCTAAACCTTTTCATGATAAACCTTAGTAGGACATGAGCATGAAGAGACCTTGCACTGTTCTCGGCCCAAGGAATTATCTAACCAGTACTAATATGTAGACACCAAGAGGTGCTGGGTAGTAACAATCAATAACAGTTAAGATTGACCTTTACCTCATAAAGTAATGACTACAGTGAACAGTTGTTTTTCCTTATCAATTTGTAAGTTGTAATGTCAAATCTAGACCCAAAAAAAAAAATCTCCAAGCACTTTATTAATCATGAATAATATATAATTTTAATATTTTCTATAATTTTATAAACATTTTTGTTGTATCAAGAAAATAAAAAACATTTTTATCGAATATCAAGTAAACTGATCCATAAAATATTGGCGCATATCTATCAAAGACTTTTAATAGTTCACTTGTGAACCTTCTTTCTTTTTTCTTCTTTACAATCTGTTTAATATAAATTGTTACACTTGCAAATCAGTACTTAATAAAAAAAATCTTTACATTCAAATTTTATGTTTTCTATCTTTTTTATATACTTAAAGCTTTGAAAATGAGTCATAACATTGTAGAGAAGTTATCGAGGTTGATTATATCTCTATTTGGTCCTTGCAATTTCTTAACAACATCTGTGAATGTCTTGGAAACATCCCAAACCCTGGTCACATAGGCTTGGGTTCGTGATTTGGAATTTGAGAGCTTTGACTTCCTCAATGGCTCATTAAACGTCATGAGTCAACGGGTGCGAGCATGGCAAGATGTCATCATAGCACAATGCAACGTAATTAAGCATCTAGTCTAGTCTCAATATGAATGCAACATCAGTTTATGTATGTCTAGCTCAATCTCTAATTAGAGTACATCAGTTTAGTTGTATCAAGCCTACTTTCAACTATTGCAAGAGATTGAGTTTTTAAGCTTATTTCTGGAATGTTCCAACAAATACAAGTTGAGATAATTGAGTATCAAGAGATACTTATAAAAGCCTGAGGTGGTTGTGTATTAAGAGACATCATTTATTGTCCATTTAGTTTTTAGGTTCTTTTTGTATCTATATAACAGACACTTAGTACAACCAAATCAATCAGACAATATAATCATTTTTTAGCATAACTATAATATCTCATTGTCTTTTTTTTTTTTTTGGCCTACCTATGTTTGTGAGTGTGCATTTGTTACTCATATTTTGTCATTATCTTTTCATCATTTTCGAGCAACATTGAAGACAAAAGATTGATTTAACGAGAGTTTTAACAAAGTGTGACAAATATGTGAACATGAAACAATTAGCTTGTGATGTAAAGGATAAGAAGAATGTCTTTATTAATTTCATAAGACGTAGAATAGTGTGACACCCGCTAACTTGACTAAAGAATGTTAAATAAAATATTGATTTTTATTCTAGATAATTTTAATTTTGTTTAATTCTATTTTTAATGTGTGTATATTATTTTTTTTAATTTTATAACATTAGAAATCTTTATAGGATTTAGATTCTTATTCAGATTGTTTTATAATATTCTAAATTATACAATATTTAATCAATAATATTTATTTAACTTTACAACCCTAATTTGAAATTATTCATGGTTTCAAAGTGGTTAACATCCTAATCTTGTACCCTTTAGTGTAAAACTTTTTTCCTAACCCCATATTTATTATTATTATTTTTTAGTTTTAACAAATTGCATTTTAAACATGTATTATACGCGTCTACTATATTTTACTATTTTAAACAAGCTCAATCGTATTTTTGAACTTAAAATATATAAAATGTGTATTTTATATGCTTGTCTTATTAAGCTCGATCGTATTGAATATTCGTATTATAGGTTGCCAACAAAGGATAAAACAACACCATTTTACAAAACACAAAATAATTTTATTTTAAATAAAATATATAAAACCCAACCCAAACATTGAAAAGTCGTATTCATTTTTCTTTCAAACTCATATATATTTTTAATTCTTGTTTTAAGAGAGACAATTCACATTGGTGATTTGATCAAGGTAAGAGATCTATTACTTATTATTTTATCAAATTTATATTGAAATAATCTTACAATGATAGATTTTGAACTTGACTGATAATGATCAGGACATAATGATCAGACCTATAACTACTGCATGAGGATACAAATGTGGTAAAAACTCGAACCTAAACTTTCTCCCTGGAAGTTTTAGTGTTTTACCAAATTTGCTAACTCTTTGGGTATTGTGATATTTAATTAGCTATTTTATGTATATAAAAGACTATAATTGAATATTGACTTTGAATTGCATTTGAAAGAATTAATACTATAATTTGAAAATTGATTATGTATGACATTATGTTAGGTCTAATGACTAGTTAAATAATTTGATTTGAAACGCTATGTTGATTTTACCCATATGTTCCATAAAAAAACATTAAAATTAACGTTAATATTACTATATTTTTAGAAACATATTTTTGACAATATATTGTATTAAATTCGTATATACATATTTTATATTTTTTTCGTATCTAAATTTATTAATGTATTTTTAGAAGCATTTTTTTTTATCATTCATCATATATATATATATATATATACACACACCTATATAAGGGAAACCTAGCTTGCATGATGCAATCAATTTAAATAGATTTTCTTCGTATTAATAATAAGGAAGACTACTCCGCGACCGTAAGCACAGTATCAAATTAGGCAAATTTGTATGTTTTGTCTGGAATTTTGTCTTGATTTATTGGGTAAGTCTAATTTAATATTTTGCAAAGATCAAAATTTAGAAACAACAATGTCTTGACAATTTATTGTGAATGGCCTGTGTATTATTGCAATTCAAATTATTCAAACCAATCATTTGGCTGCTTTAAGCCAAGAATCTTAACTTAACTAGATTATTAATGATAACGTGGTTAGAGATTATTATTTTAATTGAAAAACGACACAAATTTAAAAAAAACACTTAGATGTCTAAAAAGATTGTTCTTCTGTTTTGTTATCCTAAAAACCCATCTCCGATTGATTTGGATGTGTCAATACTTAGATATAATAATTAGATTTATAACCATTACATCGGTCATATTGGTAAGTTAGGATTTAAAATGATTGTTAATTACAGTAAAATTTATTTAAAAAAATTTAAAAAACATAAAAGTTGTTAATTGAATAATTAGACAAATAAATTTAAAAAAATTGAAATTCTCTTTGAAATAGAATATTAATTCTTTGATTTTCGAATTTAGACTGTCCTTGTATGATAGAAAGTTGTGTTTGACATTCCCTGTCTTCTCGATTCAATACACATTTATATCATCCAATTTGGAAAATCAAACAGAATTTCAAGTTAATTAGGAAAGTTGAAAACAAAAATAAAAATTAATTAAGTCAAGGCAAGGAGAGCTTAAGAAAAGGACTGATTTGATTTTCCAATCTGGATGATATAAATAATGTCCTGTTTATTTCTTAACTTAAAATTTTATTTTTCTTTGAGTTTTCTTCTTCTCTTCTCTGCTCTTAGAATTTTTCTCCTCAATTTCTTTAGCAAGAAGGTTAGTGTTATGGTCTCGGAATTCACTCTTGCAAAGTAGTAAAATATAAATTTATATTTTTGTTTTAGTTTCATGTTTTATTTTAATTTGTTGGAGACTTAAATAAAACAGAAAAAAAAAGTTTCATATCTAATGAATAGAACATAAAAGATTGTTATATAAGTGTGTGGATTGGACTTTAACACAAGTCAATTGGTTTTATATAATATGAGTTTCAATCTTCACACTTGTAAGTCCAAAATATATATTTTTGATATGATATTAGAACATGAGCCAAAACGACAGGTTTAACACCTTAAGTGTTCCTGGATACAAATGACATATACTCAACCAAAAATCAACTGAGCCAAATAGCTGGTTTAATAACCTAGATGGTTATACTTAAGCAGGGGTGAGGTTGTTGAAGACTCAAAAAGTCTTACATCTAATAAATAGAACATAAGAGAATGATATATAAGTGGGTTTTTGTAGATGGTTGCACTTGAGCACGAGCCAAAACGGTAAGTTTAACAGTTTAAGTGTTCTTAGATACAAATGACAATATATTTAACCAAAAATCGACTGAGTCAAATGGTAGGTCTAATAACCTAGGTGTTTGCACTTAAACGGAGGTAGGGGTGTTGGAGACTCAAAAAGTCTATTGGTTTTGTGTAATATGAGTTTCAATCTTCGCATTTGTAAGTTCAATATATATTTTCGATAGTTTTTATGTTTTTAACATCAAGCAAATTTAGGGAATTAACTTATTTTTTTCTTATGCTAATTCTCATAATTGTTAGAGTAACACTCAAAACTTGTAATACTAATCAAACAAAGTTATGACATGAATATAATGTTAATCTAACAACTTTATAATATCAATTACACATGAAAATTTCATGTGCTCTATTCTATTCTATTGTTTTTTTTAATTATTAAATTCATAATTTTGGTTTAAAAAAGAAAATGTTAGGATTGATGTAATCTTGCTTTTTTTTTTTTTTAATCTCTCGAGAATTTGGTTCCATGATTGCTAGGATTGTTCTGAAAGGGTTTGTTGTTTTTTTTTTTCCATATTTTTGTGATTGTAATTAGAGGTGTACTATAAGTATAAACAATACTATTTTTAATTTAAAATTCTCTAATCATATAATAAAATTATATTATCAATAAAATTATATACACAACTTTATAAAGCAATAATGACATGTCACTAAATGATTAGGTAACTTTAAATTATAGATAAAATAATACGTAATCAATAAAATAAAACCTAATTATATTATGATATTTTATTATTTATGCAAAAAATTATGCATATTGTTTATATACGTAGCACTACTTTTATATTATTTGTATACAAATTTGTATTTATTATTTGTGAATGTAGTCTTATTGTTGTAATTAAGTATTGTTGTTATGGCTTTTGTATAGGAAACAAACCATGGAGAATGAGTGGAAAGCTGCTCTTACTCTTGTTCGCATGAACTCCCAGAAACTGGACAATGAAACATCACTTGCTTTGAATAATTTGATTAAATCCAAGAAAGAACTTACCAACTCAAATGAATCAAAGGATTATAAACCCCCAGCCATTCTTCAGTTGCCAAGCTTGAGAGGGCTTATTGAAAAGTGTGTTTGCAGCAAGCCCTTTGAAAAGCTTTTAAAAGGAACCGATTTGAGACCTGATCAAAGCCGATTGTCAGTGAACAAAAATGATGTCCCAGAATGTTTAATTTGGATGTTGAATAAAGATGAGAATCTTGAGGCAGGAATAAAGATGAGGTTAAGGATTAATTGAGAACTGGGTCATTAGTTTAACTTAGAAAATGTTGTTTTAATTAACCAATATATCCAATGAAGACTGATTATGGATACAAATAAAAGTACTCAGCAAATTTATTAGCTCTTAATAAATCTGACATTACAATATATGATGGGGAAGCTATATTTTATGCAGTTGAAATCAAATGCATCCAAATGCTTGATATGTTGTTATTTGTTGAGATGTTGAATGATGCAATGCAGAGGCTCATTAAGCTTGTTTTTGTGTTGAATCTTTGTTTTTTGCCTTCTCTCTCTGAAGCAAGTAAATTTTCTCCGCTTCAGGAACTGCTATCATGATGGTGTCAAGTTTGAGATTCATTTCTTCAACTTTTTCCATTAGCCTATTATTTGTAAAAATGCCAAGGCAAACACTTTGGATGGTTTCTGTTAGATCCCGAGTATACATCAAACAGAAAAAGAAAGCACAAGGAGATGGGACACGTGGCGGAAGTAGGCTCAACAACAAATCAATTCATGTGGAGACAGGTGGCTCTGCAGCAGTGGAGCAGAAGGCATGCATGCAGGCATCAGGACCACCAGCAGAAAAGGAGAAAACGAGGGATAACAATAAAGGGCAGGAGGCAGGCAGAGAGGGGGAGCAGAGAGAAAAGAAGTAAGGCAGGACAGGAGTGGGAGAGCACTAGGCCTCTAGAATTGCCTAGGGAAAAAATGGGAAACATCTTCGTGGTAGTTTTGAATATTGTTTTCAGTTGAATGTAAAGACTTTTAGTATTGGGATTTGCTTTTAAATGAATGAATGAATGAGCACATTTGAATTATTTCTTTATGAACCATTTACTGTTACATTGATTGACTGCCAACTTTAGTTTGTCAATTACAATTGTTCCGAAATTACATTGCCTGAAGAGAGCGCAAGCATCGTCTGAGAGCTCGTAAGCGAGGCAGCAGTGCAGGTATCTAACAGTTTCCCAGCTTTCAATTAGTGGTAAAGCTATGATCACTGCTGATCCAATTGTGCCCCATGCTATGGCTACAACAGCCCAGAATGTGAAGTATCCCAAACTGAATTTCCCTGCATTAAGAGATGAGTAAAAATTAAAAAACAGTTCAATTCAAAGAGATTTGTTAGGCATTAAATGCAGATTGCTAATGAAGCTGAAATTTGCCTGCTGGAAGAGAGAGAATAGGCCACAATATAACAATCACAACAGTGAAACCAACACCCCCACTTCACTATCCATGATTTTGCTTTTATTAGTTTTTCCTCATTGTACTCTTCTTCTGGTAGCACACTCTTTCCTTTTTCAGCCACTGTGATCTGCTTTGTGGTATCCCAGTCACAATTTTGAGGCCACAAAACACCACACACGACAGGAACAGCTCCTCCAGTGAGTGTGGAGACAAGGTTTCCAGCAAGCATTGGGGCATTTCTACCAGCAGTGTCAAGGTTTATTCTACCACATTCGATGGCTGTGACTGATAACCAAGTTACAATGCCAAGAACACAACCAGTAATTGTTCCAACAGTGGCTCCGATTGCGTTTGCCTTCCTCCATAGAAGCATAAAAGCTATTGGGAGAACAGCTGAACCGATGAGGACTCCCGTGGCCAGACACATCCAACCCAATGAAACTCCAGCCTTGTTCAAAATTACCGCTAACAATCCCATGAAACAACCAAAGCCTAATACAATTGCCCTTGAAACTTTGAGAATCCTTTTCCCACTTGCTTCTGGATTTATGTAAGTACGGTAGATATCATATGTACATAATGAGGAAACTGCAATTAGCTCAGAGGAGCCAGCAGATGTCACTGCCCTGTTCATTAAGAAATGAAATAAATTCAAAGTTCAAAAAAGATTCAACAATTGCCACGTAGTTCCAGTTTCAAGCTAGCTAATGTAGAGTTTTAACTCACATGAAAAGCATAGTTAGAAGGAGAACTGATCTGGCTTTTCCCATCAAAGCAGTAGCAGTAGCAGGAGGAACAGGTCCATGGCCTGCCTCACTTGCTGTTAGTGGAAAATCAAGTGCAAGAGCTCCCAGACCAAGTGATGTTGCCAAAGAGAATGGCACTGCAAACCACACTAGTCCACCTAACAAGTATCCCTTGTGTGTTGATGAAGGCCTCGAGGCAATTGCACTCGCCCAATATCCCTACACATTTTCATTTCAAGATTTTAGACATACATAATCGACAATATGGTTTTTATTTTCTGTAATTGATGAGCTGGGAGTTGTTGCAAAACACCATAGAATAGTGCTGAAGCTTACATTATCAATGAAAACAGTGCCAAAGTTGCCAACAATGTTTATGATTCCAAACACAAGCCCTCCAGAACTCAACATTGTTAAGTAAGAGCCTTTTGTAATTACCATTAACAGGGCCACAGGATTGCCCAACATGGGAAAATGGCTCTTTACATATTCTTGACTTACTTGCGACCTCCACAAGACGGTTGTATACTACACTGGGATTGCCAAGCTCACTGCTCACCGTGTAAGCAAGGTATACAAAGATGACTAATACGACATGTACTGAAACCAATCAAGCAACAAGATTATCTCTCAAACTCACAAAAGTTATTACAGATGAAGTATTTTTTAGCTAATATGTACACAGAAAGGAAGAGTTAGAAGGAAATTTGAGAATACCAATAACAGAGTGAATATAGCTTGCCAAGAAGGTCGCTTTAAGTCCTCCTGCTAGAGTGTAGACAATGACTCCAAGTGGTATTAGCAAACTAGCAGCATAAATGTTAACTCCAGTAAGAGCATTTACAACAGCCGAACCACCAAGGAGCACATAGCCGTCACTATGATATTTGTCAAGAAGCAGAAACCAAGAAAAACAAAATGTGCAGCAGTGCCCCAACTGAGTTAAAGAATAAGATTTCAATATTGCATGTGTATATTTATCAAAATTATGAACATTTATTCACAGTGTAGAAGAATAACATACCGAGCTTTGACAATTTCACAAACAGTATGGGCATGTGGAGCCTTTCTTTTAAT
The DNA here is from genome assembly GCF_011075055.1 of Mangifera indica. Lineage (NCBI taxonomy): Eukaryota > Viridiplantae > Streptophyta > Magnoliopsida > Sapindales > Anacardiaceae > Mangifera > Mangifera indica. The sequence goes on from NC_058144.1 coordinate 10,918,960, forward strand.
CTCTATGGCCATTATACCAAACAAAAGTACCTGTTGATTAGCATACAGAACAATTTAAGTACCCAAATCTTCAATGTAAACATTTTTTAAGGTAAAAGGGAATAGTTTGAAACATGCCTGGATGGTGGCTCCACTTGCATACCAGAAGGGTCCACTCACTCCATATTCCCGAGCAACATTGGAACTTTGCAAAATTGTGGCAGCCCATGTCCACTGCAAAATAAATCCACCGTTTAGATGAATGTAAAATCTATCCAAATGTACATCATGAGGCATTTGCAGGTTGAAAAACGTTGCCTTGGATACAACCACACCAGCGATTAGCCCAGTTTTAACATTCCTGCCTGCAGTGTTAAACCATTCGGATGTGTGGCGAGACCCAACATATCGCTTCTCCAGCCAAACCTGATAGTTCCAGAGTTTGAAACACTTAACAGACGACATAAACTTGTGCTAGAAATGAAGATGTTAATGCCACAGTTACTAAAATTTGGACCTGTAATAGAACATGCTCGATTTGTAATGTAAAAGATCACATTTCTAGGCAGGAAGTCTACCTAGAGATTGCCGGCCAAAATATTCATTGGATGTTCTTGCGCTCAGCTCATTCAATTTTGAAGCGAATAGTAAAATGATAGGATGCTTAAACAGTGACCCCTTCCACCTAAACCGACCACACTGAACAGAAATGTTGCAAGAGAGACTTGAACTCATATTTTTCTCCTTTTCATCAATCTAGCTACCCGGGCTACTAAAACAATATTGCAGAGAAGAAATAATTTAGAAAAGAGAAGGAAATTGACTGACATACCAGAAAGGAGGTGAAGACCGCAAAGAAGGCGCCAAAACCAAGAATAACAGAGAAGCCAACGCCCTCATTCAACACAGTTTTTCCCTGGAAGAAACTGCTCTGTCCCACACACCCTTCTCCATCTTCAGAAACATGGTAATATTTTCCCGAGAAACTAAAAGGTGGACACTGTGAACCCATCTTCCAATTCCTTCTAAGCTCTCTTCAGTCGTCACTCGGTCACCACCATCTCTTTCTGTAACAAAATCTAAACCACTATACGGATATACAGAAGCTAAATTTTCTTGTTTTAGCAATTACAAATTAAGAATTATAAAGTCTATGCCTGTCTAATAATCTCTTTGGCCAGAGACGAATCTCTTGGACGACCCATGATTGCCCTTTATTTTAACGTAGTATTTTGTCCAGATTGAAGCCGGTTCATGTAATTTTGGTCCTTTGTTAAGCTAGAAAATGTGCAGCAGTGCCCCAACTGAGATAAAGAATAAGATTTCAATATTGCATGTGCATATTTATCAAAATAATTAACTTTTATACGGTGTATAACATTCCGGGCTTTGACAATTTATAGGCATGGGGAGCCTTTCCTTTAATCTCTATGGCCATTATACCAAACAAAAGTACCTGTTGATTAGCATACAAAACAATTTAAGTACCCAAATCTTCAATGTAAACATTTTTTAAAGTAAAAGGGAATAGTTTGAAACATGCCTGGATGCTGGCTCCACTTGCATACCAGAAGGGTCCACTCCATACTCCCAAGCAACATTGGAAATTTGCAAAATTGTGGCAGCCCACGTCCACTGCAAAATAAATCCACTATTAAGATGAATTTAAAATCTATCCAAATGTACGTAAGGCAGTTGCAGGATGGAAAACGTTGCCTGGAATACAGTCACACTGGCAATTAGGCCAGTTTTAACATTCCTGCCTGCCGTGTTAAACCATTCAGATGTGTGACGAGACCCAACATATCGCTTGTCCAGCCAAACCTGATAGTTCCAGAGTTTGAAACATTTTAACAAACATAAACTTGTGCTAGAAATGAAGATGTTAATGCTACAGTTACTAAAATTTAGTCCTGTAATAGAACATGCTTGATTTGTGATATAAAACATCACATTTCTAGGCAGGAAGTCTTCCTAGAGAGTGCTGGCCAAAATATTCATAGGATGTTTTCCCGCTCTGTTCATAAAATTGTGAAGTGAATAGTAAAATAATAGGATGCCTAAACGGTGACCCCTCAAGGTAAACCCACCACACTAAACAGAAATGTTGTAAGAGAGACCAAAACTCATATTCTTCTCCATTTTATCAATCTAGCTCCCCCGCCTACCAAAACAGTATTAAAGGGCAAAAAACAATTTAGAAAAGAGAAAGAAATTAACTGACATACCAGGAAGGAGGTGAAGAACGCAAAGAAGGCGCCAAAACCAAGAATAACAGAGTAGCCAACGCCCTGATTCAACACAGTTTTTCCCTGGAAGAAACTGCTCTGTCTCACACATCCTTCTCCATCTTCAGAAACATGGTAATATTTTCCCGAGAAACTAAAAGGTGGACACCGGGAACCCATGTTCCAATTCCTTCTGAGCTCTCTTCGGTCGTCACTCAGTCACCACCATCCCTTTCTGTAACAAAATCCAAACCACTATACGGATATACAGAAGCTAAATTTTCTTGTATTAGCAATTACAAGTTAAGAATTATAACTCTATGCCTGCCTAATAATCTCTTTGGCCGGAGATGAATCTCTTGGATGACACATTATTACCCTTTATTTTAACGTAGTATTTTGTCTAGATTGAAACCGGTTCATGTAATTTTGGTCCTTTGATTTGACAGGTGCACAAGAATTGAGGCTCCCATTCCAATTGGTCCTGGGTTGGCGTATTATTTTGACTTTAATGTTTCCCAAGTCAATTGTTAAGCTAGAAAAGGAATATCCATTTTTATTCATTTTTGTTTTCTTTCTATTGGGACATTCAGAAAGACATGTGAAAGAGCTTTTGTAAAGAGAAGAAAATGGTGAATGAAAAATCTCGGCCCGGTAGGTTTGGGTTTGACGTTTAGTTCCTAATTCGGCTCTGGTGATGATAAGATGAGTATGGTTAGCCAATTTTTTCATGAAATTAAAAAAAAAAAAAACCAACACTTTAACTCTCACAACCCATCTTTGGTGGATCTTGTTAAGACATGACCATGAACTGACCTTCAACCGTACTTGGCCCTAGGAATTATCTGGCCAAATATATATATAGGGAATAGGACTATTTGTCACCCATTTTTTACGCTATTTTCAAATCTATATCTACGAGAGATCAAAAACCCCTTTTTTTCATTCATGACCACACTGCTGTCCAATTTTTCAATTAAAGACAGGGGTAAAATCGATATTTTACTGTTTAAAACCTTAAAACTTTAAAATTTCACCATTTTTCCCCTCTAGGTTTTAAAACTAACAACTAACCCATCCTCAAAGTTTGAAAAGTTTAGATTTCACCTCTAGGGTTTACTTTCTTCTTCGGCCACCATTGACGGCCGACGTATTCCACCGATTTCCCATCTTCGACTACAAAGGACGACTCTTCATCACCCAGATTTGGAAGAACAAATGAAGGACGACGCTTCATCGTCGAGTTTGGACGACGTGACGAGCGACGAAGCGTCATCCTTCGTCGTCTGGGTGGAGTTGGTTCGACAAAGAGATCTTTGTCTCTTCGTTTCACCATGCGACGAGGAGATGAAGATCTTTTCATCGCACCAGGAGAAGGAGTAGGTCAGTGACGACGTTGGAAGACGAAGTTGAAGAATGGGGGTGAAACTGCTATTTTTGAAAGTTATGGGGGGTGACTATGTTTTGAAAAATATAGAAACCCTAGGTTTAGGGGTGAAAATGTTAGTTTTCAAAGTTTAAAAACTTTAAGTAAAGGTGAAATATTAGTTTCTAAAATCTAAGGGAGTGAAAAGTAGTAAACTTTATAACTTTTTAATATAAATAGTAAAATAACGATTTTGCCCCTATCTTTAACTGAAAATTAGACAACAGTTTAGTCATAAGTTGAAAAAAAAGTTTTTGATCTTCCGTGGGTATAGGTTTGAGAATAGCCTAAAAAATGGGTAGGAAATAGTCCTTTTCTCTCTCTCTCTCTCTCTCTCTCTCTCTCTCTCTCTCTCTCTCTCTCTCTCTCTCTCTATATATATATATATATATATATATATATGCCAACCTATTCAAAATCCACAAAAGAATAATCTAAAAGGATCTAAGTCGTGTTCTAAACCTTTTCATGATAAATCTTGGCAGGCCATGAGCATGAAGAGACCTTGCACTGTTCTTAGCCTTAGGAATTATTTAACTAGTACCAATATGTAGACTCCAGGTGGTATCGGATAGTAGCAATCAATAGCAGTCGGGACCTTTATCTCATAAAGTAATGATTGCAGTGAGGAGTTGGCCCCTATCAACTTGTAAGTTATAATGTCAATTCCATATTAAAAAGAAAAAAAACTTCAAGCACTTTATTAATCGAATGAATAATATATAATTTTAATATTTTTTGTAATTTTATAAACATTTTGTTTGTATCAAGGAAATAAAAATATTTCTTTTTGAATATCAAGTCAATTGATTTATGAAATATTGGAGTATATCCATCAAAGTCTTTTAATAATTCACTTGTGAACCTTCTTTCTTCTTTCTTCTTTACGATTTGTTTAATGTAAATTGTTACACTTGCAAATCAATATTTAACAAAAAAATCTTTACCTTCTAATTTTATATTTTCTATCATTTTTATATATTCAAAGCTTTGAAAATGAGTCATAACATTACAGAAAAGTTATCGAAGTTGATTATATCTCTATTTAGTCATTCTAGTTTCTTAACAACATCTGTGAATATCTCGAAAACATCCCAAACCTTGGCCACCTAGGCCTGGGTTCGAGATTTAGAATTTAAGAATCTAACTTCCCCAATGGCTCATTAAACATCATGAGTCAATAGGTGCGAGTATGGCAAGGCATTATCATAGCACAATGCAACGTAATTAAGCATCTAGTCCAGTCTCAATATGAATGCAACATCAGTTTAGGTATGTCTAGTTTAATCTCTAATAAGAGTACATCAGTTTAGGTATGTCTAGCTCAATCTCTAATAAGAGTACATCAATTTAGTTGTGTCAAGCCTACTTTCAACTATTGCAAGAGATTGAGTTTTTAGCTTATTTTTAGAATGTTCCAACAAATAAAGGTTGGGATAGTTGAGTATTGAGAGGAACTCATAAAAGCCTAAGGTGATTGTGTATTGGGAGGCATCATTTATTGTATATTTAGTTATTAGGTTCTTTTTGAATCTATATAAAAGACATTTAGTACACCCAAATCAATTAAGCAATACAATCATTTTTTTTTTAGTATAACTATAATATTTCATTGTCTTTTTTTTTTTTTGGCTTTCTCGTGTTCGAGAGTATGCATTCGTTACTCTTATTTTGTCATTATCTTTTCATCATTTTCGAGCACCATTGAAGAGAAAAGATTGATTTAACAAGAGTTTTAAAGTGTAATAAAAGTGTGTATATGAAACAATTAGCTTGTGACTAGACACGTCAATTGGGCCGGGTCGAATGGAGGCCCAGCCCGAAGCACGAAAAAAAGCCCGGGCACGACAAAGCCCGGCCCGTACTGTAGCGTGCCGGGCCGGGCCCATGGGCTTATCGGGCCGGGCCTTGGGCCTTAATATTAAACCCATGGGCTGGCCCGGCCCGGCACTGTTCACATATATATATATATATATAAATAATTTTTTTTAATTTTTTCTTCTGCCAAATGGCAGAAGCTGCTTCTGCCTGGTGGCAGAAGCTAATTCTGCCTGGTGGCAGAAGCTGCTTCTGCCAAATGGCAGAAGCTAATTCTGCCTGGCAGAAGCAAGCTTCTCCCAGGCAGAAGCCCAGGCAGAACGCTTCTGCCTGGCAGAACGGCTTCTGCCTTGGCAGAAGCCGTTGGCTAGCTTCTGCCACAAGGCAGAGGCAGAAGCCGTTGGCAACAGCTACTGGCGCCAGTAGCCGTTGCCAAACTTTGTTTTATTTTTTTTTTTTAATTAATTGATTTTTTCCTATAAAAACCTATTCAATTTTTCATTTTCATTTTCAATTACAATTACAAATTTCTCAAACTCTCAATCTCTCAAACTCCCAATCTCTCAAACTCTCAATCTCAACTATTTATTATATTTTTAATTTCATTTTATTTTAATTTTATCATTACAAAATATTACAAATGAATCCAATGTCAAATGAATTCAATCCATTTGAATATTATCATACTGGCGCTGATGATATTATTGATGATGTACAAGGTGGGATAGGTAGAGCACCAACAGGTGAAAGTGGTACTGGTACAGGTTCGCATTGTTCGACAGAGAGAAAAAGAAAACAAACGTCAATGGTATGAGAACACTTTGATAGAATAGAGGAAACAATAGAGGGGAAATTAATTCGTCGAGCAGTATGCAAACATTGCGGTTCTTGTTTAACATGTGCAAGTACAAGTGGGACGGGACATCTTCGCCGACATGTTACTGATTACTGTAAAAAAATTCCATATGAACTTAGAGGACAAAAACAAATTGCATTCACCAGATCGCGATCTGTTGGTCTAGGTGCCACTTCAGCAGGAGGTCCGAGCGGTTCTGGACATATGGGAGAAATGTCAACTTTTACGTACGATCAAATGAAGGTTCGAGATTACATGGCCAGGTATGTCGTTGCTTCTGATCAACCTTTTAGTTATGCAGAAGATGAAATTTTAGAATGGATGATGCAAAATAGTATTCAACCAGCATTTAGAAGAATTCCTAGGTCAACTCTTAGGTCAGATATATTGAGAAATTATGAACTAATGAAAATAAAAATTATTGGAGAATTAAGTAATTTTAATGGTGTTATTTCAATAACTTCTGATTTATGGACTGCTACAAATCAACGTATAGGGTATCTTTGTGCAACTGCTCATTATATTAATTCTGATTGGCAATTATGCAAAAAAGTTATTGCATTTAGAAATTTAGAATATCCACATAATGGTCTTGCAATTTATCGTTCATTAGCAAATATTTTTGATGAATATAAAATTAATAATTCTATTTTTTCAATTACTTTAGATAATGCTAAAAATAATAATAAAGTTATTGAATATATGTATAATCATTTATCTCCTCCATTTAATGGAAAATTATTTCATGTTAGGTGTGCATGTCATATTATTAATTTAATCGCTCAAGATGGCTTGAGTTTGGCAAAAAAACATTTAGAAGTAATTAGACATGTCATTGCATATATTTCATCATCCCCATCACGGGTACAAGCATATCATCAATTATGTAAATCAATGGGGTTAAGAAGGAAAAAATTAAAAATAGATATTAGCACTAGGTGGAATTCAACATATCTCATGTTGAAAGCATGCGAAGGGTATGAAGTTCCTATAACACGATACTTCAATACCCAACCAATAGATTCGCAAGATCCTATTTTTTTGACAGATCAAAATTGGGAAATAGCTATGGCTTTAATGAACTTGTTAGAGCCATTGAAAACAGCCACAGATCATTGCTCAGGTGTGTATTATCCGACAACTTGTTCTATAATATATAATATGGTAGAAATAAGTGATATATTTAAAGAACATAGGTATCGTCACTCTCATAATGCTTTTCAAAATATATGTATGCAAATGGAACAAAAATTTAAAAAATATTGGAGTGAAATTCCTTTACTTTATTCTGCAGCTACTATTTTAGATCTTAGGACAAAAACTAATGGATTACAAAATTTATTTGATGTTATTAATGAAAATTTGTCAATTAATAGCAATGTAAATTCTGTTGAATATGTTCAAGAATTTTTATTTGATATGTATAGTATTTATGAACAAAAATATGGAAAAACTGGACAAAGTTCTGCACCAGAGGTAAGCTCTGGTAGTTCAGGTAAAAAAAAGTCACGCATATGGTCTTTATTGCGCAAAGGTAAACAAACTGTTAGTCAAAGTACAAATTATAGTCAATTTTACAATTATATAAATATTGATCATTATTCTGAAATTGTTCAAAGATATAATGCTGAAAAACTAGATGTTTTGGCATGGTGGAAAGACAAGGCAGAACCTTTCCTGTGCTTGCAGCCATGGCTCGAGATCTACTAACACCTCCGGTGTCAACTGTAGCATCGGAATCCGCTTTTAGTGCAGGGGGATGTGTGCTGGATGATAGACGATCCAATTTACATCCAAATATGGTCGAAGCGATAATGTGCATGAAAGATTGGATCAAAGCTGATTTTAAATTACAGAATCGTGTGACAGAAGATGTCTTTGAAGAATTCAAAGATTTGGATGTAGAAGATGAATAGATAAATATTATATAGTAGATAAATTTTATTTATGTTTTGTAATTTATACAATATGTAAATTAATTTATTTGTATTTTATTAACAATTTATAATATTTTTTATCATGTAACCACGGTATTCCTCCGCCATAAGTGAGGGATTATAAATAAAATATTCGGGGTACTGTCCTCGATTTTAATAATTGAAAAATAATTTGTGTTTAAAAATTTTAATTAAAACTTTTTTTAAAAATATTTAATAAGGCCCGGCCCGGCCCGTTTACTGAGGCCCGGCCCGGCCCGTTTACTAAGGCCCATTACTGTTTGGGCCTCGGGCCCGGCCCGGCCCATTAGCCCAACGGGCCGTGCTGGAGTCGGCCCGACCCGGCCCGGCACGGCCCATTGACGTCTCTACTTGTGACATAAAGGATGAGAAAAATGTTTCTATTAGCCTGATAAGTCATAGAATAGTGTGACACTCGCAAACTTCACCAAAGAATATTAAATAAAATATTCATTTTTATTCTAGATGGTTAGAATTTTGTTTAATTCTAGTTTTAATGTGTTTATATTATTTTTTTTCATAAAATTAGAAATCTTAATAAAATTCGGATTCTTATTCAGATTGTCTTATAATATTTTACATTACACAATATTTAATTAATAATATTTATTCAATTTTACCACCCTAATTTGAAATTATTTATGGTTTCAGAGTGGTTAACATCCTAATCTTGTACCCTTTAGTTTTAAATTTTTTTTCCTAACCCCTTTTTTTTTAAGTTTTAACAAATTGCATTTTAAACATGTATTATATGCGTTTACTATATATTATCATTTTAAACACGTTCAATCATATTTTTGAACTTAAAATGTATAAAATGTGTATTTTATATGTTTTCTTATTAAGCTTGATCTTATTGAATGTTTGTATTATATGTTACTGACAAAGGATAAAACGACGCTATTTTACAAAACACAAAATACCGTTATTTAAATAAAATATATAAAACCCAACCCAAACATTGAAAAGTTGTAATCATTTTTCTTTCAAACTCATTTTTTTTTAAATTCTTTTTTTAAAAGGGACAATTCACATAAGTGATCTGATCAAGGTAAGAAACCTATTACTTACTATTTTGTCAAATTTATATTAAAATAATCCCGTAATGATAGATTTTGAACTTGATTGATAATACCCGAAACATAATGATTGGAGTCTACATTAGATAAAGGAGGTTTCACAAGTTTGATAAAGACTCGTACTAAGATTTTTTTCGTAGAAATTTTAGTGTTTCACCAAATTTGCTAACTCTTTGGGAGTTATGATATTTAATTAGCTATTTTATGTATTTGAAAAACTATAATTGAATATTGCCTATGTATTGTATTTGAGAGAATTAATACTATAATTTAAAAATCGATTATATATGACGTTACTTTAGGTCTAATAAACAGTTCAATAATTTGATTTGAAACGTTATGTTGATTTTGACCAAATGTTTCTTAAAAAATGTTGAAATATTTTTAGAAATGTATTTTTAATGATATATTGTATTAAATCTATATATATATATATATTTTATATCTTTTTTGAATCTGAATTTTATTAATATATTTTTAGAAACATTTTTTTAATCATTCACCATATATATATATATATATATATATATGGAGGTCATATTGGGAAAATTAAAGTTTAAAATGACTGTTAATTGCTTTAAAATTTATTTAAAAAAATTTTGAAAACATAAATGTTGTTAGCTAAATAATTAAACAGATAAATTTAAAAAAACTGAAATTCTTTTTGAAATGGAGTATCAATTGTTTGATTTCAAATTTAAATTTTTTGTAATTTTATAAACATTTTTGATGTATAAAAAAATAAAAATTTCTTTTATCAAATATCAAGTCAATTGATATATGAAATATTGGAGCATGTTCATCAAAGATTGCCTTATAATATTTTAAATTATACAATATTTAATTAATAATATTTATCTAGTTTTACAACCCTAATTCGAAATTATTCATAGTTTCAGAGTGGTTAACATCCTATTCTTGTACCCTTCAGTTTTAAATGTTTTTTCCTAACCCATATTTATTTTTTTTAAGTTTTAACAAATTGCATTTTAAACACGTATTATATGCATTTACTATATATTACCATTTTAAATACGTTCAATCGTATTTTTGAACTTAAGATATATAAAATATGTATTTTATATGTTTGTCTTATTAAGCTCGATTATATTGAATGTTTATATTATATCTTACTGACAAAGTATAAAATGATGTCATTTTATAAAACACAAAATAACATTATTTTAAATAAAATATATAAAACCCAACCCAAACATTGAAAAGTTATATTTATTTTTCTTTCAAATTCATATAAATTTTATTTTAATTCTTTTTTTAAAAGGGACAATTTGTTGTGAATGGCCTGTGTAACGTTGCATTTCAGATCATTCAAACCAATCATTTGGCTGCTTTAAGCCAAGAATCTTAACTTAACTAGATTATTAATCATAATAACGTTAGAGATTATTATTTTAATTAAAAAATAACACAAATTCAGAAAAAACACTTAGTGGTCTAAAAAGATTTTTTTTTTTTTTTTTATCGGGAACCCTCTCCGATTGATTGGATATGCAAATACTTAGATGCAATAATTGAATTTATAATTGATTTTCCTTCGAGCTTTCTTCTTCCCTTCTCTGCTCTTAGAATCTTTCTCCTCAATTTCTAAAGCAAGAAGGTTAGTGCTATGGTCTCGGAATTCACTCTTGCAAAGTAGTAAAATATAAATTTATTTTTTTGTTTTAGTTTCATTTTTTTATTTTTAATTTAAAATTATCTGATTATATAATAATATTATATTATCAATAAAACTATATGTATAACTTTGTATATAAATAATGATAAATCACTATACAATTAAGTAATTTTAAATTAGAGATAAAATAATAAATAATTATATAATGAGATTTTATTATTTGTATATAAAATTGTATATATTATTTGTGTACAAATTTATATGTATTGTTTGTGCACGTGGTTTTATGGTTGCAATTAAGTATTGTTGTTATGGCTTTTGTATAGGAAACAAACCATGGAGAATGAGTGGAAAGCTGCTCTTACTCTTGTTCATATGAACAGCCAAAAACTGGACAATGAAACTTGCTTTGAATAATTTGATTAAATCCAAGAAAGAACTTACCAACTCAAATGAGTCAAAGGATTATAAACCCCAGCTATTCTTCAGTTGCCAAGCTTGAGAGGGCTTATTGAAAAGTGTGTATGCAGCAAGCCCTTTGAAAAGCTTCTAACAAGAACCGATTGTCATTGAACAAAAATGATGTCCAGGAATGTTAAATTTGGATGTTGAATAAAGATGAGAATCTTGAGGCAGGAATACCTGTAACCACATATGATATGAAGGGGAAGACATACCCCATGATTTTTAAACTTCGGTGTTGCAAAGTTTATGTTCTCACCTCTGGATAGACAGAATTTGTACAGAAAAATAAGCTTACTGCTGAAGAAGATTTGATAACAATATAGATGTTTTGCCATGTCGAGAAGCAAAATCTTTGCTTTGTCATCAGTTCCAGGAAATCTACACAGCTTCCACAGCCAATGAACACTAGGAGGCTAAGGATTAACTGAGAACTGTGTCATTAGTTTAACTTAGAAAATGTTGTTTTAATTAACCAATAAATCCAGTGAAGACAGATTATGGATACAAATAAAAGTACTGGTCAAATTTATTAGCTCTTAATAAATCTGACATTACAATATATGATGGGGAGGCTATATTTTATGCAGTTGAAATCATATGCATCCAAATGCTTGATATGTTGTTATTTGTTGAGATGTTGAATGATGCAATGCAGAGGCTCATTAAGCTTGTTTTTGTGTTGAATCTTTGTTTTTTGCCTTCTCTTTTTGAAGCAAGTAAATTTTCTCCGCTTCGGGGACTGCTAGCATGATGGTGTCAAGTTTGAGATTCATTTCTTCAACTTTTTCCATTAGCCTATCATTTGTGAACATGCCAAGGCAAACACTTTGGATGGTTTCCCAGCTTTCAATTAGTGGTAAAGCTATAATCACTGCTGATCCAATTGTGCCCCAGGCTATGGCCACCGCAGCCCAGAATGTGAAGTATCCCAAACTGAATTTCCCTGCATTGAGAGAGGAGTAAAAATTAAAAAAACAGTTCAATTCAAAGAGATTTGCTAGGCTTAAATGCAGATTGCTAATGAAGTTGAAATTTGCCTGCTGGAAGAGAGAGAATAGGCCACAATATGACAATCACAATAGTGAAACCAACACCCCACTTCACTATCCATAATTTTGCTTTTATTAGTTTTCCCTCATTGAACTCTTCTTCTGGTAGCTCACTCTTTTCTTTTTCAACCACTGTGATCTGCTTTGTGGTATCCCAGTCATAATTTTGAGGCCACAAAAAACTACACACAGCATGAACAGCTCCTCCAGTGAGTATGGAAACAAGGTTTCCAGCAAGCATTGGTGCATTTCTACCAGTAGTGTCAAGGTTTATTCTGCCATATTCAATGGCTGTGACTGATAACCAAGTTACAATGCCAAGAACACAACCACTGATTGTTCCAACAATGGCTCCGATTGCATTCGCCTTCCTCCATAGAAGCATAAAAGCTATTGGGAGAACGGCTGAACCGATTAGCACTCCCATGGCCAGATACATCCAACCCAAAGAAACTCCAGCCTTGTTCAGAATTACTGCTAACAATCCCATGAAACAACCAAAGCCTAATACAATCGCCCTTGAAACTTTGAGAATCTTTTTCCCACTTGCTTCTGGATTTATGTAAGTACGGTAGATATCATATGTACATAATGAGGAAACTGCAATTAGCTCAGAGGAGCCAGCAGATGTCACTGCCCTGTTCATTAACAAATGAGATAAATTCAAATTTTAAAAAAGATTCAACAATTGCCACTTAGTTCCAGTTTCAAGCTAGGTAAAATAAAGTTTTAACTTACATGAAAAGCATAATAAGAAGGAGAATTGATCCGGCTTTTCCCATCATAGCAGTAGCAGTAGCAGGAGGAACAAGTCCATGGCCTGCCTCACTTGCTGTTAGTGGTAAATCAAGTGCAAGAGCTCCCAGACCAAGCGATGTTGCCAAAGAGAATGGCACTGCAAACCACACTAGTCCACCTAACAAGTATCCCTTGTGTGTTGATGAAGGCCTCGCGGCAATTGCACTCACCCAATATCCCTACACATTTTCATTTCAAGATTTTAGACATACATAATCGATAATATGGTTTTTATTTTCTGTAATGGAAGAGCTGGGAATTGTTGCAAAACACCATAGAATAGTGCTGAAGCTTACATTATCAATGAAAGTGCCAAAGCTGCCAACGATGTTTATGATTCCAAACACCAGGCCTCCAGAACTCAACATTGTTAAGTAAGAGCCTTTGTAATTACCGTTAACAGGGCCACAGGATTGCCCATCATGGGAAAATGGCTCTTTACATATTCTTGACTTACTTGCGACCTCCACCAGACGGTTGTATACTACACTGGGATTGCCAAGCTCACTGCTCGCCGTGTAAACAAGGTATACAAAGATGACTAATACGACATGCACTGAAACCAATCAAGCAACAAGAGAAACTCTCAAACTCACAAAAGTTATTATAGATGAAATATTGTATAGCTAATATGTACACAGAAAGGAAGAGTTCGAATGAAATTTGAGAGTACCAATAACAGAGTGAATATAGCTTGCCAAGAAGGTCGCTTTAAGTCCTCCTGCTAGAGTGTAGACAATGACTCCAAGTGGTATTAGAAAGCTAGCAGCATAAATGTTTACTCCAGTAAGAGCATTTACAACAGCCGAACCACCAAGGAGCAACAGAGCCGTCACTATGATATTTGTCAAGAAGCAGAAACCAAGAAAAACGAAATGCGCAGCAGTGCCCCAACTGAGTTAAAGAATAATATTTCAATATTGCATGTGTATATTTATCAAAATAATTAACTTTTATACAGTGCATAACATACCGGGCTTTGACAATTTCACAAACAGTATGGGCATGGGGAGCCTTTCTTTTAATCTCTATGGCCATTATACCAAACAAAAATACCTGTTGATTAGCATACAGAATAATTTAAGTACCCAAATCTTCAATTTAAACATTTTTCAAAGTAAAAGGGAATAGTTTGAAACATGCCTGGATGGTGGCTCCACTTGCATACCAGAAGGGTCCACTCACTCCATACTCCCAAGCAACATTTGAACTTTGCAAAATTGTGGCAGCCCAAGTCAACTGCAAAATAAATCCACTATTTAGATGAATGTAAAATCTATCCAAATGTACATCATAAGGCATTTGCAGGTTGAAAAACTTTGCCTGGGATACAATGACACTGGCAATTAGCCCAGTTTTAACGTTCCTGCCGGCAGTGTTAAACCATTCGGATGTGTGGCGAGACCCAAGATATCGCTTCTCCAGCCAAACCTGATATTTCCAGAGTTTGAAACGTTTAACAACAAACATGAACTTGTCATGAATATGAAGATGCCAATGCTGAAGTTACTAAAATTTAGTCCTGTAATATAACATGCTTGATTTGTAAGGTAGAACATCACATTTCTAGGCAGAAGTCTCCCTGGAGGCTGCTGGCTAAAATATTCATAGGATGTCTCTTCCGCTCTGTTACAATTTTGAAGTGAAAAGTAGCATGATAGATGCTTAAACAGTGACTAGAACAATACCGAAGACAGAAAACAATTCAGGAAAGAGAAATAAATTAACTGACATACCAGAAAAGAGGTGAAGACCGCAAAGAAGGCGCCAAAACCAAGAATAACAGAGTAGCCAACGCCCTGATTCAACACAGTTTTTCCCTGGAAGAAACTGCTTTGTCTCACACATCCTTCTCCATCTTCAGAAACATGGTAATATTTTCCCGAAAAACTAAAAGGCGGACACTGTGAAACCATCTTCCAATTCCTTCAGTTTCTTCTTAGCTCTCTTCAGTCGTCACTCAGTCACTACCACCTCTTTCTGTAACAATACGCAAACCACTACTAGGGATATACAGAAGCTAAATTTTCTTGTTTCAGCAATTACAAATTAGGAATTATAACTCTATGCCTGCCTAATAATATCTTTGGCCATGATAACGTAGTATTTTTTGTCCAGTTTGGTAGCGGTTCATGTAATTTCAGCCCTCTGATTTGACAGGTGGACAAGAATTGATTTTGCCATTCCCATTGGTGCTGGGTTGGCGTATTATTTTGACTTTAATGTTTCCCAAGTCAATTGTTAAGCTCGGAAAGGAACATCCATTTTTATTCATTTTTGTTTTCTTTCTATTGGGACATTCAGAAAGAAATGTCAGAGAGCTTAAGGAGAAGAACTTGATGAATGAAAAAGCCACGAATTTGAAAGGACAGCCAACAGCAACTCTAAGGCCTCGGAGCTGCGTACTGTTGATTTTTCTATCCAGTTAAGTCCCTTGCGGTTTGCCTAAAATTGAATCCTCTAACAATTTTAAAATAATAAAATTATATTTATTTATTTTAAATATACAAATAAATATATATTTTATATAAATCATCCTATATATACTCAAAATAAAATAAATATGGACAGTATTACCTATTTTGAAATTTAGCACTACCCCCTTGCCGTCAGTGTACGCTAAAATCATTTGCCTGTGAAAGCACAATTGTTAAACATGGAATGACTATATTATCCTTATAATTTACCTATCTTTGCAGAGTTTTTCGTCCACACATTTTTTTTGGTTTATCAAGAGAAAATTCATACCTGCACCGTACATGATCTCAATTTTTTCCACAGACAACACATCATAGAATATAACTTGCTGGATCTGACGGAGACCCGAAAGCACTTTTTTCCACCTATTACTTTGCCACGAAAATCTGGCACTTCTATACAAAAATACGAAAACTTAAATTACCATATTACCTATAGATATTTTCTCAACCTGTTTTCTTTCCAACTTTTCAATTTCATAGTGTTTTCCATTTCCCAACAATTTGTTCCTCTTCTTTGTGGTGGTAAGGTTGCTGCCTTTCTGTCTAATGACTGTGTCTTGCATAGCCCTTTCTCACCGTGTCATCATCATCATGGTTGTGTCACCTTCACCCATAACACCGGAATGATTATAATTAGGTCATATCTAATCAGATTTATCCACCTTGCTGGTGTATTTCCATCGTCACAATGTAAATTTTAATCAATCAAATAACTTTCAAATTATGTAAATTATATATCATTGAAAAAAACATTCAAAGAGCTTTTTAAAGGTATATAATATCAATTATAACAATATCAACAAGATATTCAAAACTAGCTTTAAAGTTTGCTAGAAAAAACTAAAAATTACAAAATCACACACTGTCAACACACATTCAAGTCTTCGCACTTTGGATTTCAAGGGTAATAAGAAAAATAACCAAGGTATAAAGGAAATTCCACCAACCTTGGGATCTTCCACCACTAATTCTTCCACCAAGAATGAATTGGATAAAGGAAAATAAAGAAAGTCAACAAAGCTTTGCTTCAAACTTTCATTATATCAAATTGTCTAAACTCTTACAAAAACATGACCACCTTTTATATAAGGAAGAAGTGGTAGCAAAATGGACTTTTCAATACAAAATCTATTAATTTTTTAATACAAAAATCCCTTGAATTAAGTTAAGTCATACATTTTAGTTGCTAAAGACAAAAAGTGAGTTACGTTTTCTCTAAATTTAGGAAGTATGTCTCCTAACTTGAAATACTTGCTCTCTCACTTTGTTTGGCTAAAAATTGTAAAAAGTGGAGTGAAAATCATAACACATTTCACTTCATTTTATTTTTATCAAATAACACCATGTAAGGTTATGCAATCCTCATGCCCAAGTGTACCAAGAATCATAAAAAATGCCCAAATCTAAAAATTTAAACGCCATGTACTACTGTACACTTCCTTATGTACATGCATACATTGCAACTTAGCTAGCATTATTCATAATTCATTGAATGTATAGGTGTACGACTCAATATGTACAACCATATATTCTCCTTACTCAAACAATTTCATAAGTAATAAATGAAATGCCCATTTTGCCTTTCTTAACTCATATATAGGTGTATACCTGTAACACATACGTCCATACGAGCTCGAAAACACAAACACATTCAATTCAAAACAAGAGGAAAAGACCATTAAGTCACATATATGGGTTATCCTACGCAAAGGTAAGAAACTAACGGTTAAAGCTCCAATTATAGTGAGTGTTATAATTTTATTAATATTGATCATCATCATAAAATTATGAATAAGAAAGGTGATTCTTTCGATGTTTTAACATAGTGGAAAACACATCAAAGCATGCATCGTGCACTTTTTGTCATGACATGTGATCTACTAACATCTCTGATGTCTATTGTAGTATCAAAATAAATTTTTAGTGCAGGTGGATGTATATTGGATGACAAATGGTCTTACACTCACATATGGTCGAGGCCATATGTGCATAAAAGATGAAGTGATTGTAGAATCAGTTAGCAAATGATATTTTTGAAGATTTCAAGAAATTAAATGTTGAAGATGAGTAAAAAGTATATTAATAAAAATTGGACCCTATATATTTTATAATTGAATTTATTGTTATTATGTCATTTTGTTTATTTTTTCATTATTTAACCACGATATTCCTCTTTAGAAGTGAGAGATCTTCAATTAAATTTTCAAGGTATTATCCTTATTTACATTAATTTGAAAGTGAATATAAGTTATTTTATTTTAATTATATAATAAAATAAAAATATGCTTATTTATAGGTGGTTGGTTAGCTCACCAAAAGCTCACGGGTTAACCTATTAATGGTCTGATGCGATATGACCAAAAGGCCATAGGTCATGTTGTGAGCCTTCGTCTATTGGTGGCTCAACTCGACCCACTAAGTAGTGGGCCTAGACATAACTTGGCCCACTAGCATAACAAGTTGTGCCAAAGTTGACACGGATCATTGATACCTCTTACTGGATAACATAAAAATTAAATTACTCATACACTAGCAATTAAAATTGTCAATATAAATTTAATGGTTACTTGATGCTTAATTACATAGGATGAACCAACGTTCACTTTTCATGCATGGTTGTTTATCAGCTCAAATTTTTCAATTTTATCTTTTCCAATAATCAATAACAACCCTAATTAATTTATAAAAGACAAAAATACCCTTATCCCCATTTATGGGTGTTACAAGTTACAACTGCTTAACCCCTTTATAAACCACCATAATCTACTGCATCATTATGTGGATATTGAACCTCAATGTTGATGGTTTCAGGAGATGCATTTCTCAATTTGGAGATACTTACCACATAAATTAAAATGCATTTTCTCAACTGTTGAGAAAGGCTAATAAAACAATCAATATGTTTATTGTCCACCATTTTGATAGCCTTTTACTATTAACATTTTCTAGTTTTATACTTATCTGTGTATGGTTTTAGTTATGGTTGATAAGAAGGCGTTTTGTCATTAATCAGATTAATCCCTCAAAAGTTGTGTTACAAGAATTTATATCATTATCTCTTCACGACCAACACATTTCATTCTATTACCATATATCTTTATCTATTTCTCTCCATACTAAACAAAAGCAATAACCATACTTGTCATTTCGATCAATCCTACAATGGTATATACATTTTGTAACTAAATTAACTAAAAATTTCATAAATAAATGTGCAAATAAAATCTAATAATGCAGTTGTTTGAAAAATTCCAATTTTTTTCCACCTACATGGTAAAATATGATTTACGCACATATCGAATTTAAACAATAACAAAACTTGTTATTTTGATTAATCTTACAATAGTAATATATAATTTTGTAACTAAATTAACTAGAAATTTTATAACTAAATGTACATATATAATCTTTAAAGAATGTTATTGTTCGAAAATTTTCTATTTTTATTTACACACATGTTGAAAAATATTAATTTAACCTTGCATGGTAAATTATCAACCCTAGCATTTTTCTTTTGGAAAAATATAATTTCAAACCTTTTTATCATTCATTTTTTATTATGAAATACACTTTAAATTTATCAAATAAATTCAACACACAAAAAAATTACACAATCTTCAAATAAATAGAATTTTGAGTTAATGTTTGTATAAATATTTGGATGCATCAAACTTCCTTCTTTGATTTTGTAATCACAATGATGAAATTTGAGTTGAATATCAGAGTTTTCAAAATTTGTAAGGTTTGATATGATGTTGGTTTGTATAAAGCATTAGGATGTGTCTGAAAGGGGATAAATGTATGTTAAATAATTTTAGTTTTTGGTTATATTTGCATGATTGGTAAATAGTTGATAAATTTCACATACACATTTAATTTTTGAATTTTAATTAATAACATGCAATGTCATTAGTCAAATAATTAACTACTCACATGGCCAAGATATGACTACATTGAATGGACCAGATTGATCTAACGTGGCTTAATTTAGCGCAATTGAGTCCATCGGATAGTCCTTCCACAAATTGGACTCCTTTAACAGTAAAAAGACAGAAGACAAGACAAGTTCCTTTTGTTTTCATTTTTTTTTATTGTAATAAAGAAACATTATTTAGGCCGTATTGTGTTTTTAGAACATAATCGTTCACATTAAACAAGTTAAATCTCATGTGTAATAATTTATCTTAGAATCATTATATTGGTAAATCAAGGGTTTTATCTTAATATATTGTTAATCAATCCCAAATTCAAACCCTTTAACTTTTAAATAAAATTAAACTCTTTTTTTTTTTTCAGTTTTCTTGATCAACAAGAAACTTCTGTTTCAATCTTTTATACAGGTTGGTAAGTAATAGCAATAATACCATATTTGCAACGCCTGGATATGTAACCAAAATAAATATTTTGGTTTCCATATATATCTGAGTTCACGTTTGTTACCTGGTGGCAACTTACTACTATAAGTTAAACCCTTCCTTAAACCCTTCATCATATTACTCAAGAAATAGTCAAGATTGCATACACGACTCTGATTCTAAACTCTGATTTTGTTTGTTTTCTAATCTCTGAATTTGAAGATATGAGTTGTTTTGCAGTGTCAGGCCCTCGCTTGTTCTCCTCTGTAACCACTCGTGCGGTGTCCGGAGAGTCGGCTGCTACTTATATTCTGACGGGTTGCAAAAAGATTGGGATTGTTGGCGTGAATTGTAGGAGAAATTTGGCATTTCATGTGAAGGAACACGAGAAACAGAAGGAAACGGTGACGGTAACCACCGGTGACGGTAACAATAACGAAGAGAAGAGGAGCGCGAGATACGATTACAAGCTTGGGATTGGCATGGAACATAGGAGAAATTTGGCTTTACATAACAAGGAACAGAAGGAGACGAAGAAGGAAACGGTAACCACCGGTGAAGGTAACAATAACGAAGAGAAGAGGATCGTGAGTTACTGGGGTCTGGAAGCTCCTAAGTTCACTAAAGAAGATGGTAATGAATTGCGATGGAGCTGCTTTAGGGTACACAGATCAGACCTTCTTCTACTACTACAATCTTCTGCAATCTTCTGTTATTAAAGCTTTATGAATTAATTATGTTTATCGTATGTTACAGCCATGGGAGACTTACAAAGCTTATTTATCCGTTGATCTGGAGAAACACCATTCGCCCGCAACATTTATGGACAAAATGGCTTTGTGGACTGTCAAAGCTCTCACATGGCCTGCTGATATATTCTTTCAGGTAATATATATTGTGATATAATTTTATGGATAGATCTAAATTATAGGAGGTCGCGATCTGAATTGTAAAATAAGATGCGGTTGAGTATCCTAGAACATCCCGGGTACTTTATGTTTAGATATTTACTTTAGGGCTGATTTTTTTTCCTTTGCTTTTACGTACAGAGTAAATATGGGTGCCGGGCAATCATGCTTGAAACGGTGGCGGCAGTGCCCGGAATGGTGGGAGGCATGATGTTACACTGCAAGTCATTGAGGAAATTCGAGCACAGCGGCGGCTGGATCAAGGCACTTTTGGATGAAGCCGAGAACGAGAGAATGCACCTCATGACTTTCATGGAGATTGCAAAGCCCAAATGGTATGAGAGGGCTCTGATTTTGGCAGTCCAAGGTGTATTCTTCAAGGCATACTTTTTGGGCTATTTGATTTCCCCGAAATTCGCTCACCGCATGGTTGGGTACCTGGATGAAGAAGCCATTCACTCTTACACAGAATTCCTCAGGGAATTGGACAAAGGAAACTTTGAAAATGTACTGGCTCCGGCAATAGCCATTGATTACTGGCGCCTGCCTCCAGAATCAACTCTTCGTGATGTGGTGATGGCGGTCAGAGCCGATGAGGCCCGCCACCGTGATGTCAATCACTTTGCTTCGGTGAGCCATAGTTGATTTTAATCCCGATTATTTGATGATAGCAGAAATTTCAATTAGAATGTAAAGCCATTGTTATTATTGATGATTGGTTCAGGAAGTTAAATTTGGATTTGCAGGATATATATTATCAAGGGCACGAACTGGGGGAGTCGGCAGCGCCCATTGCGTATCACTAAATGTCAAGAAAAAAACATATGGGACAAAATGTTTGGTGCCGAAAACACTTTTCACCGCTCTGTAAAGGTTATTATTCGTTGAAAACAATTGAAAAACAACTCTTTATATATTTGGAGGCTTTTACAAGTTTTAAAACATTCAATTTAATCTCTTAATTATTTGGAAACCATATATACTATAAGTTCACTATTGTCATGATCTCATTATCTCCACGAGCTCATCTCTGTCTTGAACTCTTTTTACTATATCCTTGATCATGTTTAGCTTCTTAATGTCAATCAACTAGTTGTAGATAGTGTGAGATTGACTTGACAACTTGGAGATTTCATTGTGTCGTCAACTTAAACATTTGGTTGTTAACATTCTGACATTACAGAAGATGAGAAGCATGATAGAGATTTGAAGGATGAATGGATTTTTTTTAAAAAGTCACTTGTGAGGCTGCAAATGTAGGTGGCTTGTTGGGGTAAGAAGGTTAGTAATAGTAATGGTGGTCCACGTGTTTAGGAAGAAGATAGTAAAAATGAAAGGAAAAAAAGAACATAGTGTTGATGTAACATTTACAATTTCTAACATTACATAAGATAGCAACAATAAGATCAGATAATTAACTTTGATTTCCTTTGTAGTATGAAATAAATTAATAAAATGGAGGTTGGACATCCAGTATTTTTTATTGTTCTTCTTTGTGCTGCTCGGGAGTCTATATTCACAATTATAGTATTAATAACTCTTGAAGAATGCCTACACAGAATATAAGCATAATTACATAAGAAATTTCTTGAGAGTGACTGGATTTTGGATAAATCTCAAAGAGAGTTGTTAGATTTTATGAAAGCGTCCTCACCAAACTTATGATGATATTTATCTAATCTCAAGTATTTGATATATGATTTTTTTTTTTTTTTTTTGTCCCTTTGATTTTCTCTTTTACCTTTGAAAAATCTTTATATTTATAGGACGACACGGAGTAGTTAAAATCTTATTAGTTATATTTTACACTCAAACTTAAATAATAACTTTCTAATTTATTATACGTATGTGGGAGATATGATAATGACCAGAGTTCATAAGATATGAAGTTATCGTTTTTCGTGAGTTGATGACAGAAAAAAAATGTTAACTAATACATTACATTTGCTAAGCTAGCAAAATCTATCCATAGATCAAGTATGGACGTGATACCTTTTTTTAGAAGTATTACCCTTCAGAGATAGATGTTACAATAGTAATATATAACAAAGCTAGTTACTTCAATCAATAATATTATTAGAATATATAATTTTATAACTAAATTAATCAAAAATTTTATAACTAGGTATGCAAATATAGTCTTAACAAAATATAATTGTTTGAAAGTTTTCCATTTGTTTTCAACAGAAATGTTGAAAAACATCAATTTACGCCTAGCGTTTTTCTATTGGAAAAAAATATTAATTTAGACCTTTTTATCATTTTTTATTTTGAAATACACTTTAAAGTTATTAAATAAATTCAACCCACAAAAAAAAAAAAAAATCACAATTATCAAATAAATAGAATTTTGAGTTAATATTTATATACATATCTAGATATAACAAATTTTTTCCTTAATTTCGAAAATATGATGTTGAAATTTAAATGAGTGTGAAAATTAGAATTTTCAAAATTTACAAGGTTTGGTTGTGATGTTAATTTATATTAAAAAACATTTGGATTTATAAGAAAAAGAGTGGAAATATTTTAATATTTAATTTTATGTTTCAATTTCTTCACTCCCCAAGAGTTTAATAATTGTGTTTATTGGTCCTATGACCCAAATATGACTAGGTTGAATGGGACTGGATTATCTAAGGTGGTCAAATTGATATAACGGCACTCAAAGTGTCTTAATTTAGGTCAGCTAAGATAATTGAGTTTACGAATCAGTCCTCATATAAATTGGACTCCTTAATAATAAGATACCATTAGGGATTCCTTCTATTCCTATTTCAATTTCTTATACTTGTTCTCCAAGAAATAGTGATACCATAAATGCATAGCCTGGATATTTTACCAAAATATGTATATTTGTTTCCAAATATATCTGAGTTCACGTTTATTATCTGCTTGGCAACCAAATTTATTTGAATGATTTGAAGTTTATTCGCCGGTTGGCAACTTACTATATAAGTCCAATCTTTGGTTATATCCTAAGAAATAGTCAAGATGACATATATTATTCTTTTTAACAGGAAATTTTAAATTCTGATTTTGTTGTTTTCTAATCTCTTAATTTGAAGATGATGATTTGTTTGGCTGTGTTAGGCCCTCGCTTGTTCTCCTGCGTTACCAATCCTACGGGGTCTGGAGAGTCGGCGGCTACCCGGATTCTTACGGGTTACAAGTACAAGCTTGGGATTGATGGCATGAAATATAGAAGCAATTCGACTTTACAAGAGAAGGGCCAGGAGGAGAAGCAGAAGACAACGGTTACCACCAGTTACGGTAAAAATAACGAAGGGAAGAGGATCCTGAGTTACTCGGGTCTGAAAGCTCCTAAGTTCACTAAAGAAGATGGTACTGAATGGCGATGGAGCTGCTTTAGGGTACACAGATCAGACCTTCTTCTAATACTAAAATCTTCAGCAATCTTCTGTTATTAGGGCTTTATGAATTAATTATGTTTATCGTGTGTTACAGCCATCAGAGACTCGCAGAGTTGACTTATCCATTGATCTGGAGAGACACCATGCGCCTGCAACATTTATGGACAAAATGGCCTTTTGTATCGTCAAAGCTCTCAGATGGCCTACTGATATATTCTTTCAGGTAACATATACATATACATATACATTTATATATATTTTATGGACAGCTCCTCTAAATTATAGGACGTCGCGATCTGAACTGTAAGATCAGATGAATCCAGCTGTGGTTAAGTATGGTGGAACGACCGATTACTGTATGTTTTATATATTTATTTTAGGGCTCATTTTCTTTATTTTTAAATTTTGCACACAGAAGAGATATGGGTGCCGGGCTATGATGCTCGAAACAGTGGCGGCAGTGCCTGGAATGGTGGGAGGCATGCTGTTACACTTCAAGTCATTGAGGAAATTCGAGCACAGCGGCGGCTGGATCAAGGCACTTTGGGAAGAAGCGGAGAACGAGAGAATGCACCTCATGATTTTCGTGGAGGTCGCAAAGCCCAGATGGTATGAGAGGGCTCTGATTTCGGCAGTTCAAGGCGTATTCTTAAATGCATACTCTTTGGGCTATTTGATTTCTCCGAAATTTGCTCACCGCATTGTTGGGTACCTGGAAGAAGAAGCCATTCACTCTTACACAGAATTCCTCAGGGAATTGGACAAAGGAAACATTGAAAATGTGCCGGCTCCCGCTATAGCCATTGATTATTGGCGCCTGCCTCTGGATTCAACTCTTCGTGATGTGGTGATGGTGGTCAGAGCCGATAAGGCTCATCACCGTGATGTCAATCACTTTGCATCGGTAAGCCATCGTTAGTTTAATCCCAATTATTTGATGATGGTAGACATTTCAGTTAGAATGTAGAGCTAAAGTAATGTTTGTATTAATGAAGTTAAATTTGGAAATTGCAGGATATATATTATCAAGGGGGAGAATTGAGCGAATCGGCAGCGCCGATTGGGTACACTCAAATGTCAAAAAAATACATATATATATGAAGTAGAATAAACAGATTATTCTGACGGATGTATGGATAACATGATGTGTTACTGATATAAGAATATTTATTATGAGTGATTTATATCTTTCGTCCTCAGTTATGGCCTAAAATACTTCTTTCCTCTATTCAGATTCTTTTTCGTTTAAAAACAAGTTTTTTCAAAAGATATTATAAAGGCAAAATAATTATCTAATTTTTTTAAAAAATAATATTTTTTTATATATCTCACATTGATGTTTTAAACATAATATTTTAATCCTTTTATAAGTTTTAAAACTTATAATACATTCCTTATAATTCTTTGAAAACTATAAATTGACATAAGTTCATCACTACCACGATTTCACCATTACTATGAGCTCGCCTCTATCTTAAACTCCTTTAACTATGTCATTGACCGTGTCTAACCTCTAGACATTGATTGACTAGTTGTAGACCATGTGAGATCAGCTTGTCAATTTGGAGATTTTGTCAAGTTGTCAACTTGGAGATTTCGTTATCAACATTCTGATGTAAAAAATATGTGATTTAATGATGAATGGGTTTTTTTTTTCTAAAGTGATAAGATGACTAGTACAGTTGTATATAATTATTAATTTAGAATGATAAGATTATCTTTGTATATATCATTGTAATTCCAATTTTATAACTTCTGTTTTGGATAATAGTGGTTATATGAGATATTCCAAGGAGCTATTGTAGGATTAGTTTAAGTAATGTTTTTACACATGTGTACATGCACTAACACAATACTTCCAATAACAGAACAATATTTTCAAATCATTGTGTTACTTTTCAAAAAGGGTGGCTTGTAAGGTTAGATGTGTGGGTGACTTGTCGAGATATAATAGAGTTACTAGTAGTAGTGGTGGTGGAGACCAACCAGACCATGCAGGAAGAAGAGGGTAAGGGTGAAGTGAAACAAGAAGAGAATGTTAGTGCAAATTGAATAATAAAGGTTTTACTTTTATAATTTGTTAATTTTCCATGATATGATAATTTAAAAAAAGTATAATAATGAAAGATAATATGACAATTTAACTTTATGACACTGTTTCAAAATTTTTTGCTAATGAAGTTAGGTTTTAGGAAAAAAATGTGTGATTTATGTGTCAAGGGAAAACTTGTTTTTAAATTGTTGATGAGATCTCTCGTAACTAACTTATGTGCACAACATATATATATACACACACAATGAATGTTGGACATAGAGTAGCTTTTTAATATTGTTTGGTCTATTAATATTTGAGAATTCGTGTCCACAGTTATGGTATTTATAACTCTGGAAGGTTGCTCTAGCAAAATATGAATATAACTTACAAGAGAAATGTCGTGAGAATGACTCATTTTTGGACAAGAGTCTTGAAGAAAGTTACTTGCAAGATTTTTAAGAGAGTCTCATTGTCTAACATGGAATGATGTTTATCTAAACTTAAGTATCTCACATATGATTAATATATCTTTTTGCTTTACTCATCCTGTCGTACCTTTAAATAATTGTTTATGTTCATAGGATGAATTTAAGGGGTTACAATTTACAATTTGGGATGTTGTTTTTCTCTTCTCACCTAACTTAGGATCATGCTTATCAAATTCTATGTATTTGATATATGATTAATATATCTACTTGCTTTACGCTCTTCTCTTCTCTCTCACCTTTGAATAATTCAAAGGATAAATCTAAGAATTTATAATGTTATTATTTATATTTAAAATTTTAATTCAAATAGTAACTTTTTCTAATATATTATATTTGAGATTAGATCAAGATTGAGAGTTGATAAGACATGAAGTTATTGGTTTTTTCGTAAACAAACGACGTAGAAAAAATGTTGACCATTAGATTTGTACTCCAGGTGAGAGAAATCTATTATGTAATATCACTCCAAAAGTTTGCCCTTCGAAGAGAAACACTATAAAACTTAACTAACAGAGCATGCATTCACTTTAAAATTAAATACTATACACATGTATTACTAAATAAATGGAAAGCTCAAACCAAAACATATATTACTAAGAAACTAACATAAACATTTCAAAACATGTCATTGATAACCACAAAGTATAATCCCAAATAAAAAACATGAAACCAAATGCATATATAAAAAATGAATTTCATATACATAACAAAATCAACATTGGAACTGACAAAAAAACCGTCATGATTGTCCATGCCAGTTGACCCTCTCATATCGCAACCATCATTATAACTTCTCACCTGCAAGACAAAAAAAAAAAGTAAGTGATAATCACTCAATAAGTAAAAAACTCTACTTAAAACATTTTAATCCCCATTTCCCTTTTAACTTGATCCACCCTAACCTAGTCATAGGGAGTACTTCTTTTACTTTATACTTAGATAACGCGGATTTAATTATTGATACATTTAACTTAGGATCTCTTTTCATCCTCTAAACCTATCTCAAGAAATTCTAAGGTTTTGTACAGTCATCTAGAATTTCCTCGAGATCCTAAACTTAGATAACTCTCTAAACCTTGATACTCAAGTGAAAGCATATAACTTGATTGTAACTATAACCTCTATATCGATTAAACTTGGTTGAGATAGGGATTTGACACATTGGTCATGTGAATTCAAATGTTATACAACTCTTTCCCTACAAACACCCTTAAACTACTAAATCATGGCTCGAGCCTATTACGGTCCATTACATCCTACTACAGGGTGGCTAAGTCCTACTGTAGACTATTGTACCATACTCTAGGAATGTGTAGAAATTATTTCACATGTGTTCTCTCATAACGACCTTCTTGATGCATACTTGACTCATAAGTGAAACTAGTCTCATGGTCAAACTATCTAGGACATGATTATGGAAGTGTATGCATGTGACTCAAGCAACCTAACTATAGGCTTGGAAGCAACTTTCATCCTACTTGACTTATTCTTATACTCTTACATGGCTTAGGATTTCTAGGCATGGTTTCAATATCTTAATATACCCTATATGTGTTCATTATCCTGCAAGACTACCTCAAGAACACCTTATCTGGAAAATTAGAACACTTCTCGTACACACATTGACATTAGGCATCTTAGCATATGAGATGATTGTGCGATATTAGAAAAGGCCTAGGGTTTTACTCCTTTTATGATATGGTATTCATAACCTGAAGCCTAACTGATAAGTGTATTGAGTGCACTTTATGATTAATATCTAGGATGTCTTATGCTTTTACTAGGCATTTGCGACGCTAACATATATCATTTACCATTAGTCATTCAATATGACACCATCATTGAGTATTAGGTATTGAGCATTAAGATAATTTGGATAAATATCTAGGATGGTGGAAAAACATTTGTGGCACCACAAGGAGATTGAACAAAGGACACATATGAGATTATGAATAATTGTGATACGTATACATTTATTAGATGTTATGAGGTCACCTATTTATCGAGTGTGTTTCACTCATTGTACTTATTTGTGGTTTTGTAAATAGATTATGAAGCAGTAGGGTGATGGTGGTAGAGGAGCTAGTGAGTCAACTTGAGACAACATATGCAACAGAGGTATTTTGGTCATTTTACGTGATGGGTGATATTTATATAATTGAGTTATTTGTGATATTTATGCACTCTATCTTATGACATTGGATTTCAGACATTGGGATTGATATTATGTCTAAAATGATTTATTACGCTTTTTCGGATTGTGGGAATGACTTGTTTATCATGCATATTTGTTATTTGTGTTATGAATTTATGTGAGAAAATCTCTAATTAACACCTCTCTTTAGATACCTACTTCAGAAAGGGGTATATATCTTAAAAGGGGTGCTACATTGTGTGCACAAGTGATAAAATATATAAAAGCAATAGGGTTATATGAAAGATAAATACTTATGAGATGCATCATGTACTCAGTGCCAAGACACAATAGTTATATAGTTTAGTTCAATTCAACTATGCATGGTAAGGGATTGTGTCATTTTAGTTAGTTCCTCATATTGTCAATGGGATGCATCATCTATACATTTGTGGTAAAGGCTACCTAAGGATAGTAATTTAGATAGCAGTCTCGTAACTAGGCGTATAGGGTAAAGGAAGGACTATAACTAGTTTTTCTGTGTGATTAGGGTATCATAGCTAGTTAGCTTGATAGTTTGGTTTACACATGCTTAAGGTACAATAGTTAGATAACATTTGGAAAAGGCTCTAATTATCTATATGAGATGGCCTATGTACTTAGGGCATGGGGGTGTTGAGAGTAGTCAGATGGGCATAGGAGAATGTCGAAAAATATTCATTTAAACCACATTTAGATCTAGTAACGTAATACCAAGATTTAAGTTATGTTGGATGCAAGGTGTCAAGAGTTCACCTACTTACTAAATATTTTCACTCACATGTTTGTTTTTTATAGTTTTGCAAGTAAAAATGAGTAATAGGGGATGGTTTAGTTCAGTTCATTGTATGAGGCTAAGGGGTAGTCTTACCATTATTTCATTATGTTAAGTTTTCTATGTAATGACAATAGTTTAAGATTATGAATAATTATGCACATTTATGTTTGGTCTATTTTGGAGACACAATATTTTTTAGTTTTGAATGTATTTAAGACTATTTAGTATTTATTTAGTTCATGCTTTTTTGCACACATTAAGTTTAAATATTTAATTACATGTTTTAATTTCCATTGTACATGTAAAGAGTTCAAGTTATGCATACCTCTTTAGGTCATAATTCAAGTAGGGGTATATATTTAGAGAAAAGTGTTACATTCATGATATCAAAGTATGATTTTACGATCCAAAAAGGTCTTGAGTCTCAATATGTCTTAAAAGTTCATAAGTTATGAAAGTGGCCCCTCATGCCACACTGATTAGTATGTTTTAACCTACATTAAGATAAATAATGCATATGTCT
Organism: Mangifera indica; assembly: GCF_011075055.1. Classification (NCBI taxonomy): domain Eukaryota; kingdom Viridiplantae; phylum Streptophyta; class Magnoliopsida; order Sapindales; family Anacardiaceae; genus Mangifera; species Mangifera indica. The sequence goes on from NC_058144.1 coordinate 10,949,366, forward strand.
AAGTTATGTTATTATTTCAAGATAAAGAGATCTAAAAGGCTTATCAGAAATATTCTTAAGGTCTTTAACTAAGAGAAAAGCTAGGTAAAGGCTTAGACAGAAGCCTCCAGTGTGGTAAAGCACTGTCAATAGAAAGTGAAATCATCAGACAGATTATATAGGAGGTTTTAAGGAGAACTAAAAGACATCTAAAAGTGTTAGACATCTAGTTAAAACTCTACTAGTTGTAAAACAATGTCCAGTTGTTAAGTTGTCACCTTAATAAAACAAAGTGGACAGGGAGGCATTTAGAGTTATAGTAATGGGTGGTAGCAGAAAGCAACTTCATCCTATTTAAAGTTTAGCAAGCAGATATCAACCTCTTGAGTTTAAAGGTAGTTTAGTTCTAGGTTCAATTCCAATAGAGGAGTGGTTAAAGGTAATTAAGGATGTCATAGGGCTATTTGAGATGACAAATTTAGAAAAGATTTACTATGCAAGTTTTATAGTAAAAGGAGATGCCAAAGTAAGGTAACAAATGTTGTGTGATACCCATCCAGTTTTAGAGATGAATTGGGTTGATTTCATATAGGTTTTTTAAGAAAGAGTACCTATTAGCAAACATTTTGTAAGTGTAAGCCTATAATTTCATAAATCTGAAATAGGGCAGTATGACAACAAAAGAGTTTTCTACCAAGCTGAATGATCTAGCTATGTATATGCCTTAGGGATACTCAATACTTATAACTATAGGATAACTTGTACACAAAGAGAAGGATGCACACCTATGCAATTAGCCATGACCAAGTTTGCCCTTAAATGGTCAACTTGTGCACAAAAGGAAGAAGATATGATTGTGTACTCGATAGTGCAAGACCGTGCACTTAAAGAAATAAGGAAATTCATCTAAATAATGAGACCACGTTTTCTTGAGGTGGTTCAAAAGATATTAAGGACATATAAAGTATACCATGATATCAAAACCTTACCTAGGAAGCCTAAGACATGTAAGAGCATAAGAAGTCCAGTAAGATGAAAGTTGCTTATAAGCCCATAGTTAGGTGGCTTGAATTGCATGCATGCATATCCATGATCATACCTTAGATAGTTTGACCATAAGACTACTGTCACTTATGAGTCAATATGTATATGATCTAGCAGTCTACTAGTGTATGTAAGGAAAGAATTGTATAACATTTGAACTTGTATGACTAAGGTATCATATCTTTATCTTGACCTAGTCTGACCAATACAAGGTTATAGTTGCAGTCAAGTTAGAAGCTTTCACCCAAGTATTGAAGTTTAAAAAACTATCCAAGTTTAGCATCCCAAGGGAATCCTAGATGACTGTGCAAAAGCTTAGAATTTCCTAAGTTGGGTTTAAGGGACCAAAGGAGATCCTAAGTTAAGTGTATCAATAATTAGATGTGATAACATCGTTAATTGTTATTATTTTGAGTTCTAATTCTCTTATGTTGTGTGGCAATGTAATTGAATCTAATGAAATTATTTATCTTTTACACTTAGAAAGTTTTGAATATTTTTTTGAGTAAGTTGGGCTAAGAAGTCTAAAATTGAAGCAAATTTATGAATCAACAAAAATCTGTGATGCTGACTAGGCATGGGCACGTAAAATGATGAAAATAGAGTTCAAAAATTAAATCTGGATGTCTAAATCAACTGAAAAAGTATACAAAAGTCAAGATTTGCTTCTTAGAAAAAGGATAATTATTAGTTGGAAAAAGGGATTAATTGAGATAGATAAAGAAGAATATTTTTGGAGAAAGGATATACATTAAATTATATATCTTTTCCTTTCTTTTTGAGAAGATATGTATCATCTTTGCTTGGCTGGATTAGGAGATTAGTATTACCTTTTATTTCTAGATTTTAGTAGGGAGAAAATATATATATTTTTATTTTTAGTTAGCTAGGATGATTCATCATTGTAATTTGGAGGATTAGAGAGCTAAATTCGGTTTACAGTGGCTAAATATTCTCTTGGTTGAAGGGATCTGAAACCATGGAACTATAATGATTGTGAGATTAAGTTTTGTTCTTTAATGCATCTTTTAATTATTCAAGTATTGATTATCTTTCTGAATTATTTTTCATGATTGTGTTAGTTGATTGCTAAGGCTTGCGACTAGTCTATCAATTAATATAATCTACTGCTAGTTTAGGTGCTGAATCTATAATTATTCAATTCATCTAATCAAAATGGCAACTGGGATTTATCATTTGCTACGTCAGGAACTATAAATCCTAGGAAAATAATCAACTGGATTAAATGCAATGTCGTACACTTATGTTATCTTGCTTCGTTGGTCTTTCTAATTCATAATGCTATTGTTTAATTAAATTCGAAATCGTATCCGAATTATTAATCAATAAAGGTTAATTGGAATATATGTTTTTGGTTAACTAACAATAAGAAAGGATAGGTAATAAATACCGCAACAAATATTTAAATAATTAATTTAATATTTTTGGTATTGATGATCAATCGTAGTTCAATGGTAGATATGACCGTAGACCAAGGTTTGTTTAATTGATTAATTACTTTTAGATTATTTTACTGAATTTTTATTTTATTTCCTTATTTTGATTGATTCGAGACGACGTAATAATTAAAACTCTTCGATGGAATAATCCATGCTTTCATTTATTACATTTTTGTTACAAAAATTTAGGATTTTAATTTGGGAGATGCACTCTATCCAAGTATCACTACAAAAAAAAAATGGCACTAGCGAGATGAAAATAAGAAGAGGATAAATATTCGATTGTTATAAAAACTATTTTTATGATTTTAATAATCAATTATTTATATTCTCATTAAAAATAAATAAATTTATGATTTTAACAAGAGGGAAATGATTATTAAAAATATAATCTCTATCATTACAAAATTTTTGTCATCTATCGTTATAGCTTTCTTCTGTCAAAGTATATTTCTATTGTTAATACTTTTAACATGGGAAGTTATAATGATAGACAACGAAAAATTTTTCTCTATTATTAAATTTTTTTAATTATGGCAATAAAACCTTTAGTATTTAGTTTACATTAGCATCCTCTTCTTCTTGTTTTCCCTTCACTGTTACCCTCTTCTTCCTACGTGGTCTAGTTGGTCTCCACCACCAGTACTATTGCTAACTCCCTTATGTCTCGACAAGCAACCCATAGTTCCAACCTTATAAGCTACCATGTCTGAAAAGTAATACAATGATTTGAAAGTATCATTCTGTTATTGAAAGCATTGTGTTAGTGCATATACATACACTTATACAAACATGACTTAAACTAATTTTATAATAGCTCCTTAGAATATCTCATATAACCACTATTATCCAAAGTAGAAGTTATACAAATACAATTACAATGATGTATAAAAAGATAATTTTATGATTCTAAATTAACAACTATATACAACTATACTGATAATCTTCGTGCATGCTTAGGATGCACACTTGTGCACCTGATTACAATTTGATTTTTTTTATAAAAAGTGCATTATCACATTGATTAGGAGGCTATCACATATTATTTACAACATATTCTTATCTGATTTTGAGAGAGAAAAACTTATTTCATAGAAGAGAGATCTCTAATGTCCAACAACATTTATCAGTAAGGAAAAAGGGAAGATAAAATGACTCTAAATCATCTAAGGCATCTAAGTAAGTAGGCTTACTTGACTTAAATTTCTCTTCTTCAATGATTTGTAATACCCTTAGTTGTAAAGGTATTTTGGTCATTTCCCCTAAACATGATTTTGAATCTGAATAAAAAAAAGTTGAAATTCAAACTAATTTTTTATATTGGCCTAAGGTACTATCGTGCATGCCTATACATTGGTCACCATGCAGACATCCCATATTGGCAAGATTGCAAGATGTACACTTATGCATCCTTAGAAAGCACGATTGTACATCGTGTTTTATAGAGAAGTTTTATTAAAGGACAGATTTTAGAAATGAGGAGTTTTGATGAAAATACAAATTTATCTCATCCTCACAAGAAACCCTAGAAAGCCAATAAAAGAATCTTGGAGAGGGGAAAGACTTTTAGAGGTGCCAACAACAAACTCCAATAAGGGTGATGAGACAATCAAGAATTAGAGAGAGAAAGAACGACTTCAACCCTGTTTGTTTTACGTCCAAGTAAATGGGAGATGATCTTTCCATATGTTTAATTCTATCATGATAGTTTTGTTATTTCCTAAGTCTCTGATGTATATGATGATGAATCTTGGTTATTCGAAATGGTAAGGAACATTAGTCTTTGTTCAACAAGTTGATTGTTTGAAAGAATTCATAGGAACCAATGTAATTATAGGTTGTATAAATGCAACTTTGATTGCTTAAATGTTGTACATGGTCATGTTCTTGTTAGAGTTATGATAATTAAGTAAATCTCGATCGAGAATGGCTTGAATTTCATTTTCCAGAACGTCATGCACAACTGTAAAAGAAAGAGTCATGACCATCCATGGACACCTAAACAATAGAATATAAGTAGATGTACACCAATACGCTATCAAGTGTACACTTGTATGCCATACATTTTCAAGTACACACTTATACATCAATCCTAAATAATTAGAATTCATGGCAAATGAGCATATGACAAGGATGAATGGTAATTAGAAAGTAATCAGTATCATGTACGCTTGTACATCCTTAGACATGGTCATGCACAATTTGGATGCATGATAGAACCCTTAGGGTTTCGCCAAATAAGAAGATAAACAATGTGATTGTTGATGCACAATCATACGCTTAAAAGAGTCGTACCTCTAAATGAACCCTTTATATATGTATGCCCATGAAGCTTTGAATGTGTGCATACATTATTATTGACCTAGTATGCCTAAATATTGTTGAGTACACCACTATGCAAAAATATATATATATACACATCCCTGACAAAGCAACAAATAGCCATACATAGGTGATTTTGAATGACTTCTAAATAGAATTAAGGCTCGTTGAGATGATAAAATGTGTCTGTGAGATAGAGAAATGAATTAGGATCATAGAATTGATAAAGGAATAGAAGTAGAGACAAAAACAATAAGATTGATAATTCATATAGTTTTGAGTAACTTGGTATCAATAAGGATTCTAATATTCTGGAAGAATTGAGATAAGCCACTACTTGCGAGACAAAAATTTATCAAACTATGTGTTGACTTGGGGGAGTACCTTTAACCTAGGTACACTCATAGATAAGGCATAGTCTGTTGATTAGCATCCTTAGATAGAGATTAAATTACCAGTACCATCTGTTTATTGATTGGCTTAGGACTTACCAAGACATAGATATTTTGATGATAACACCAAGACCACGAGTTTGTCAATCAATAAGGAGATAGGAAAACTAGGACTAGAGAGAACCTTAGAGATTGGTCACAAGAGTGGGCAAAAATCTCCCTTGATTTGGATTTAGATTATAATGTTTGGGATTTGATGTTGGTTACTTTAATAATTGATTAACAATATTTTAGGTGTATTCATTATTTATTTTGGTTGTGCATGATTTAATTTAATTGATTAGGTGCACTTTATTGAGATTTAGCAATACTTCACCTTAGGGGACAGGACTTTTAGGGTGGGTAATTATATGATATTTATGTATTTTAGATCCAATAAAACTATATAAACACACTTTTTAGTATATAATTGAATACATAAATAATGTATCATTATATGATTAGATGATTTTAAATTAAGAAAAAATAATACTTAATTAGATAATAATACAACATTTTGTATCCAATTGTATACACATAATATTGCTCTTTGGATTAGATGATAAGTGCCCGTGATAGTGTATAATGGATTTTATTTTTATACACACACACTACAAAGTTTTCTTGAAGTAGTTTGAAGGATACCATAGACATATAGGGTATACCACAATATTAAAACCTTACCAAGGAAGCCTAAGACATGTAAGAGGACAAGAATAAGTCAAGAAAGGTGAAAGTTGCTTACAAGTCCATAGTTAGGTGGCTTGAATTGCATGCATGCATATCCATGATCATATCTTAGACAATTTGACCATGAGACTGGTTTCACTCATGAGTCAATATATGTCATGATTTAGTGATCAAGTAGTGTATGTAAGGAAAGAATTGTGTAACATTTGAACTCACATAACCAAAATATTAAATCCCTATCTTGACCTAGTCTGATCTACACAAAGGTTATAATTACAATCAAGTTATAAGTTTTCACCTAAGTATTAAGATTTAAAGAGTCATCCAAGTTTAAGATCCCGAGGGAACCCTAGATAACCATGCAAAACCTTAGAATTTCCTAAGGTAGGTTTAGAAGACCAAAGGAGATCTTAAGTTAAGTGTATTAGTAATTAGATCCACTTCATCCAAGTATCACTATAAAAAAAAAAAAAAAAAAGTTGGCACTAACAAGACAAAAATAAGGAAAGATAAATATTTGGTCATTATAAAAACTATTTTTATGATTTTAGCGATCAATTATTTATACTCTTATTAAAAATAAATAAATTTATGATTTTAATAAGGGAAAAATGATTGTTAAAAGTCTATTATCTATCGTTATAAAATTTTCGTTGTTTGTTGTTATAACTTTCTTCCGCTAAAAATATATTTTTGATGCTAATACTTTTAACGGGGAAAGCTATAACGACAAATGATGACGAGATTTTTTTTGTAATTAAAACTTTTTAATTAGAAAGATAAAACATTTACTATTCAATTTGCACCAATATCCTCTTCTTCTAGATGTCCCTTCACCCTTACCCTCTTTTTCCTATGTGGTCTAGTTGGTCTCCACCACCATTACTGTCACTAACTCCCTTATATCTCGACAAGCAACCTACACTTCCAACCTTACAAGTCATCCTTTCTAAAAAGTAATACAATGATTTGAAAATATCGTTCTGTTATTGAAAGCATTGCGTTAGTGCATATACACACACTTATACAAACATGATTTAAACTAATCCTATAATAGCTCTCTAGAGTATCTCATATAACCACTATTATCCAAAGCATAAGCTATACAAATACAATTACAATGATGTATATAAAGATAATTTTATCATTTTAAATTAACAATTATATACAACTATACTGATAATCTTATCACATTTTGAAAAAGCTTACTCATTCTTAAAATCTTTACCTTATGTCACATCTTTTTTATATCAAAATGTCGATAATGAAATCTCCAAGTTGATAAGTTGATCTCACATGTTTTACAACTAATCAATCGATTTCATAAGGTTAGACACGACCAATGGCATAGTGAAGGAGTTCAAGATAGAGGTGAGCTCATGGCAGTGGTGAATTCATGCTAGTTTAGAGTTTTCAAATAATTATAAAGAATGTATTACAGGTTTTAAAATATATAAAATGATCAAAATACCATGTTTAAAACATTAATGTGAGACATAAAAATATTTATTTTTTAATTTTTTTTACGTTAGATACTTACTTTACCTTTATAATATAATTTAAAAAAATTGCTTTTTAAACGAAGAAGCACCTAAATAGAGGAAAAAATATTTTAGGGCCATAATTTGGGGGGGGGGGGGGGGGGGGGGGGGGGGGGGGGGGGGGGGTGTGGGGGTGTGATATAAATCACTCATAATAAAATATCATTAGCTCAGTAACACATCATATTATCAATCCAAAAGTCAGAAGAAATCTGTTTATTCTGCTTCTACCAAACATTTTGTTTCATATTTCTTTTCACTTTTTAGTGTACCCAATCGGCGCTGCCGACTCGCTCAATTCACGCCCTTGATAATATATGTCCTGCAATTTCAAAGTTTAACTCCATCAATACTAACATTATTTTAGCTCTACATTCTAATTGAAATGTCTACCATCAACAAATAATTGGGATTAATTAACGATGGCTTACCGATGCAAAATGATTGACATCGCGGTGATGGGCCTTATTGGCTCTGACCACCATCACCACATCACGAAGAGTTGAATCCGGAGGCAGGCGCCAATAATCAATGGCTATTGCCGGAGCCGGTACATTTTCAATGTTTCCTTTTTCCAATTCCTTGAGGAATTCAGTGTAAGAGTGAATGGCTTCTTCTTCCAGGTACCCAACTATGCGGTGAGCTAATTTCGGAGAAATCAAATAGCCCAAAGAGTATGCAATGAAGATCACACCTTGGATTGGTAAAAGGAGAGCCCTCTCATACCATCTGGGCTTTGCAACCTCCATGAAAGTTATGAGGTGCATTCTCTCGTTCTCGGCTTCTTCCCAAAGTGCCTTGATCCAGCCGCCGCTGTGCTCGAATTTACTCAATGACTTGCAGTGTAACATCATGCCTCCCACCATTGCAGGCACTGTCACCACTGTTTCGAGCATCATTGCCCGGCACCCATATCTCCTCTGTACGTAAAAGCCAAGAAACAAAAAATCAACCCTAAAATAAATATTTTATACATAAAGTAATCGGAACGTTGTATATATATTACCTGAAAGAATATATCAATGGGCCATCTGAGAGCTTTGACGGTCCAAAAAGCCATTTTGTCCGTAAATGTCGCTGGCGCGTGGTGTTTCTCCAGATCAATGGATATGTCAGCTCTGTAAGACTCCCATGGCTGTAACACACGATAAACATAATTAATTCACAAAGCTTTGATAACAAAAGATTGATGAAGAATTTAGTATTAAAAGAAGGTTTTATCTGTTTACCCTAGAGCAGCTCCATCGCCATTTAGTACCATCTTCTTTAGTGAACTCAGGAGATTCCAGACCCCAGTAACTCACGATCCTCTTCTCTTCGTTATTGTTACCGTCAGCACTACTTACCGTTGCCTTCTGCTTTCCCTCCTGTTCCTTCTCATGTAAAGCCAAATCTCTCCTATCTTTCACGCCAACAATCCCAAGCTCGCAATTGTAACTCACTATCCTCTTCTTATCTTCATTATTGTTACCGTCACCGGTGGTTACCGTTGCCCTCTGCATCTCCTTCTGTTCATTCTCATGTAAAGCCGAAGTGCTCCTATTTTTCATGCCAACAATCCCAAGCTCGTAATTATAACCCATCACAATCCGAGTAGCCGCTAACTCTCTGGACACCGTACGAGTGGTTACAGCAGAGAGCAAGCGAGGTCCCAACACAGTCAAACAGCTCATCATCTTCAAATTTAGAGAATATAAAACAACAAAATCAGAGTTTAAAAATTGTTGTTCAAGAGAGTAGTGTATATATTCTTGACTATTTCTTTGGGTTTTTGGCAGGTTTAACTTATATAGTAGTAAATTGCCTATCATGTAATAATCGTGACTCATTCAGACATATTTGGAAACCAAAATACATATTTTGGTTAAATATTCATTCTGTGCGTTTATGGTATCATATTTTTCTTGGAGGACAAGTATAAGATATTGAATTAGAAGGTGATAAGAACACCAAAAAATAATTTTAAAAAATAAAGTTTAATTATTTAAAAAACTGGAAATAGAAGGAACTTGTCTGATCGTATCTTCTTGCTACGGAGTCCAATTTGTCTGGGGACTCTTCAGTTGACTCAACTGACTTAAATTGAGCCACCTTAGATCAATTGGTCTCATTCATCATGGTTATATCTGGGTCATGCAAAAAGTTAATTATGTGATTGATGGAGCTGCATGTTAGTATTTTAAATCATGGTAGTCAAATATTAAAAACTTGATTTTTTATATTATCTATTATAGAGAATAGTGCATATTTTTAAATAATATTAATAAAATAATAAAAACTTTTAATTATTATATCATTATCTTAGAAAATATCATAAATATTCTCTAAAAATTTTAAATTTCTCAAATATATACTTACCAAATCATCATTTTATAAAAAATGTGTATTGATCTATATCAATAATATATAGAGGCGTCAATGGGTTAGATCAGCTCTGGCAAGGCCCTTGGCTCGGTCCATTTATATTAATTAATAATAATAAATTTTAAATAAATATTTAAATTAACTAATAAAATTTTCCTTCTAAATTAACACAACCGAAAATCATAAATTGCCTGTCGATCCCTTAAATCATATTTTATTTATATTTTCAAATAACATTAAAATCATTTTGTATTACTAATTGTCCTATTTAATTAAATAAAACTCTTTATGTTATCAGTGGCATCGTAATAAATTTGTTTTTTTTAACTACATCTTATTGACTTATCGAACACTTGAGCCAAGACAATTATTTTTTATACGTTTAACCACCAAAATAAACCAAATAACTCGCATGAGTGATTGTCTAACAATGTCTCTAACATTTTTTTTATACCTGTTAGTATCACCATTTCATTAATGTTTGTTAACAACTTAGTTTTTATTTTGTTTTACAATTTTGTTAATTATTATTTTTTAAAATATTTTGATAGTTAAAATACTTAATATGTCTAAATAAAAAAAAGTCTTCAAATAATTGAGACAACTTCACTTTTATAAAATCAATTAATCAAGAATGAGTATAATGTAAACATTGTAACATAGGTCTTACACGGTCTCTATTATAGTGTTTATAATGCACCAATTCTCGATCAATTAAGTTGACAAAAGTTAATTAAGTCATCTCAATCACTTGCTCACATTTTTTCGTTTAAAGAAGATTAATTTTTTTAATTATGATAATAATTTAAAGAAAAATAATAATTAACAAAATTGTAAAAATAAAAAAGAAATTATGTCGGTAAGAAATATTAAGAGAATTGTGGCAGTAATAGGTATAGCAAAATTGGCAAATGGCATTGTCTGAAAACTAGCCACGTGAGTTATTCGATTCATCTTGGTGGTTGAGCGTATGAAAAAATAATTGCTCCTGCTCAAGTGTTCGATAAGTTAAGAAAACATAATTGAAGAAAGCAAGTCTATTATGACATCATCGATAAAATAAAAGTTTCACTTAATTAATTAGAACAATTAGTAATACAAAATGATTTAATATCATTTAAAAATATAAATAAAATGTGATTTGTGGAATCGACTTAGAATTTATGATCCTCGCCTGTATTAATTTGGAAGGAAATTTTTATTACTTAATTTAAATGTTTATTTTAAAAAAAATTTTGAAGCAAAGACAAAAAAAAAATTAATACAAAAATTGAATGAACAGAATGTGAAGAGAAATTGAGATTAAAATTGAATAATAAAAATGTTGAATATAAAAGAGACTGAAAAAAATGAATGTAAAGAAAGTTGATAAGAGAAAATGAGAATAAGAATGATGAAAGATTGAGAGATTGAGAATTTTAGAGTGTGAGTGTGGAAATGTGGAAAAGAGAGAAGGGGGGTTTTCTATATAGAAAAAATTAATTTTAAAAAAAGCAAAATAATTGTTGAATGACTACCTGTTATGTGCCAAAAGCCAAAACGACATCTACCACACAACATTAAAAGAGCAAAAGTTGTTATGCCCTTTAAATAAAATATTTTTTTTATGTTAATTAAAAGGGAACAGTTTGGGTCGGGTTGGGTAAGCCCACGTCCCACCCTGGAAGGCGTATGGGTTAGGCCCAACCCACTATAGTAACAAGTTGGGTTCTTTCGTGTCAAGCTTTTCTATCGTGCTTTGGTTTAGGTTGATGCTAGTCTTTTATGTTATGCTTTGAGTCAGCCCAACGCGATTATTATTGTATTGTGTGATATATATAATAATAATTTGATATATCTTAATATATGTATTATTTTCTATTTGTATTTATAACACCCATTTATAGACACATACTCTTAGGTGGAATATGGCCTAAAGAGACATGTACAACTTAACTTCTTACATAATGTGATAGCAGAAAAGAGCATGAAATAAAACACTTAACTAACATGCGCTTGCAAAAAGGTGGAATAAAAATAAAATCCTTTTGAGTTATACTAACAATAGAAGTAATAATATGTCATTCAATAAAATATTGTGTCTAAAAATCCATTACTCAAAATAAGCGCATAAGCATAAAACATCTGTCTGAAATAACATTGATACTAGTAATAATGATAATAATAATGTCAATAATGCCCCTTAGCCTCATGTAACAAACTAAGTTGAATCGTTCGCTTCCCTACATGTTTCACTACTCGTTTCTACCTACAAAACCACAAAAGAGAATATGTGAGTAATAAAACACTTAGTAAGAAGGTGTCAAGAGGTTACCTAGCAAAAATATAACTAAATTGACATTCCACTGCTAAAGAATCTATATGGTCATAACTTGGCACCTCGTACCCTAAACATAGGCCATCTCACATAGTCTAATAAGACTTAAGTTGAACTCGACATATCTAATATCTCATAAAAACAATTAACATCTAGAAAGTTACATTCTTGAACCTAGATGTATTGCTACAAATGGATTTTTTTTCATACCAAACATTTGATTGCCCTAAAACTTTAAAATAAACATCTCATCTGAAATGTATGAAGTTGTCTCACGAGGTACCTCTTAGGAGCTTGTCGACACCGCAAGGAAACAGGAATTTCACAACCTAAACTCAATCCATGCTCCCTAGAATTTTCTAGCCAAGAAATCAATACTTAATATCCAACATAACTCTTGATTGCACCATGAAAAATCTCCCAAAAGATCACACAACATACACACATAAGTTTCTTCATGCAAGTTGCCCTAAACTTTTATAACATGCATGCAAATCTTGGTGATTTGCTATAAGATTTTCAAGAATTTCTTTCTTGGCTGGTTGCTCAAATGAAATATGAGAATACATCTAGCAATTCCCCATCATAGCAAGCTTTGATGCTGCCAAACTCAACCTAAACCATCCTTAGTGTACTAACTACATTCTAGGTTCAAGAATGTAACTTTCTGCATCATTTGGAATTTTTCTAGGATTCCAACCATAAAAATCATCAAAATAGTCCAAAAACATTCAAGAACACATCCAAGATTTAAGGATAATAAAGCAAGAAGGAGATTATATCAAACAACTAGAAAAATCCAATCAAGATGCAATAACTTTAGGGAAGAAGCCTACACTACTTACTTGAATTTGTAGCCACATTCCAACACCAATAATTGGTTACTAGAGAAACAAAACACAATTTCCACCATTCAAAATAAAGGAAAATAAACATGTACTAGCAGTCCAAAAATCATAGCGATATAACTGTAGAATTGAGAGAAAAGGAAAATCTCCTACAGACATGCATTGAAAATCAGGCCACTGTATTATTCTCTCTTTTTCTCCTTCTTTTTTCTATTCTTTGGCTTTCGTTTCTTGCTTCTCTTGAGTGCCAATCCTACCTTTCTTTTCTCTAAACTCTATTTTTTTTTTCTTTTTTCAATTAAGGTGGTTGAACCAAAGAACCCTAAAGCTTGGGTGAGAAGTAACTTATATAGGTCAATTAGCCCTAGGGTACTTAGGACTTCTAACTAATGAAGACTCTATTGCCCTTTTAACTAATTAAAATCCATCTTTTAGGATTTATTTATATGGCCTAGCTCTTAGGCCCAAAGAAACTTTCATATCTAATTTTGGCCTAACAAAAATAATATCTTCAATTTCGATCCGATTCAAAATTGAAGCTTTTAGAAAAGAATTAATACCCTTGAGGTTTACTTACAAGTACTACATTTCAACCCCCTAAATGAATTTTATCCTTAAAATTCACTCAAAACGTTGTGGAAACCTCTTTCTCATGTCCTTTTTGACCTTTTATGTGGTCTCCTTGACTCGATGATTCCCTAGAGAACTTTAACTAAAGGAATCTGTTTGTTTCTAAGCTCTTTAACTCATCTATCCAGAATCTACATCAAACACTCCTTATAGACCAAATTGTTTTTAAGCTTAACCTCATCAATTCCTAGCACATGGGTCAGGTTGTTAATATACTTACGCAACAACAATACATGGAACATATTATGAATATGATTCATGCTTCCTAGCAACACAAGCTAGTAGGCTACTTTACCTATGTGCTTCAATACTTCGAATGGTCCCACAAACCTTGACGCTAGCTTTCCTTTTTTTGCTAAATCTCATGACGTGCTTATAGGGGACTACTTTCACAAAGACCTTATCACCCACTACAAACTCAAGATCTTTCCTCTTCTTATCAAAATAACTCTTTTGAAAGTCTTGAGGTTGTTTCATTATTTCTTAAATCTAACATCTTCCATCATCCTCTAGGTCAATTTTGGCCTTAACACCTCTGTCAAGGTATCTCTCTTACCTATTTCATCCTAATGTAAAAATGATCTACATTTTCTACCACAAAGGGTCTCATAGTCAGTCATCTTAATGGTTGTCAAATAGTTATTATTGTATGCAAATTTCATCAATGGCAACACCTCTAACCAATTAGCTCCCTTATCCAGGCAACATGTCCTTAATGTGTCCTTGATCACCTAATTGACCCTTTAATTTATCTATTTGTCTAGGATGGTAGGTTATATTGAAAGCTAAGTTAGCACTCAGTGACCTATGTAAACTTTGCTACATCTTGCGTCATACTTGACCACCACAAAAATATAATTTTAGACCTTTCTATCATTCTTGATTTTGAAATACACTTCAAACTTACCAAATGAATTCAATGCACCAATAACAAAATACACAATCTTCAAATAAATGGAATTTTGAGTTAATATTTGTATAAATATCTGAATATAACCAACTTTCTTGATTTTGAAATCACAATGTTGAAATTTGAGATAGAGTGTGAAAATCAAAATTTGTAAGGTTTGGTTGTGATGTTGGTATGCAGAAGGTATTAAGATATGTATGAACAGGGATTAATATATTTTGATATTTAATTTTAGTTTTTGGTTATATTTGTATGATTCTTAAAAAGTTGACTAATTTTACATACACAGTTAATTTTGGTATTTTAATTAATAACGTGCAATGCCATTAGTAAAATAATTACCTAGTCATATGGTCAGACATGACTACATTGAATGGACCAGACTGATCTAACGTGGCTCAATTTAGGTGAATTGAGTCCCTCAATTAGTCCCCCCACAAATTGGACTCTTTAACAATAAAGACACCAAACAAGAGAAATTCCTTTCGTTTCCACCTTTTTTAACGGGAAAATGTTATTCGAGTTAGATTGTCTTTTAGAATAAAACTGACAACACCAAACAGGTGAAACCTCGAGTATAATAATCGATCTTACAACTATTATACTGATAAATCAAGATTTTTATTTAAATATATCATCAACGAATCTCAAGCCTAAACCTCCTCACTTTTAAATAAAATTAAACTTTATTTTTTATTTTTCAGTTTTTGGTTTTCTTGATCACCAAGAAACTTCTGTTACAATCTTTTTATACTTGGTTTGTAAGAAATAGTGATAATACCATATACGCAACGCCTGGATAGGTAACCAAAATAAATATTTTGGTTTCCATATATATGAATGAGTTCACGTTTAATAGCTGGTGGCAACTTACTAGTTGCTACTATAAGTTAAACCCTTCCTTAAACCCTTCATCATATTACTCTTTAACAGCAATTTTTTAACTCTGATTTTGTTGTTTTCTAATCTCTGAATTATGAGTTCTTTGGCAGTGTCGGGCCCTCGCTTGTTCTCCTCCGTAACCACTCGCACGGTGTCCGGAGAGTCTGTGGCTACCTATATTCTGACGGGTTACAGCAAGCTTGCGATTGCTGGCGTGAAATATAGTCGAAATTTGGCTTTACATGTGAAGGAACGCGAGAAGAAACAGAAGGCCACCGTCACCACCGGTGACGGTAGCAATAACGAAGAGAAGAGGAGCGTGAGTTACGATTACAGGCTTGGGATTGGCGTGGAATATAGGAGAAATTTGGCTTTACATGAGAAGGATCAGAAGGAGAATCAGGAGGCAACAGAAACCACCGGTGACGGTAACACTAACGAAGAGAAGAGGATCTTGAGTTACTGGGGTCTGGAAACTCCTAAGTTCACTAAAGAAGATGGTATTGAATGGCGATGGAACTTTCGGGTACACAGATCAGACCTTCTTCTAATACTACAATCTCCTGCAACCTTTTGTTATTAAAGCTTTATGAATTAATTATCTTTATTACAGCCATGGGAGACTTACAGAGCTGACTTATTCATTGATCTGGAGAAACACCATAGGCCTGCAACATTTATGGACAAAATGGCCTTTTGGACCGTCAAAGCTCTCAGATGGCCTACTGATATATTCTTTCAGGTAATATATATTGTGATATAATTTTATGGGTAGATCTAAATTATATGACGTCTTGATCTGAATTGTAAGATAAGATGAATCCAGTTATGCTTGTGGTCAAGTACTTTATGTTTTCGATATTTATTTTAGGGCTGATTTTTTTATTTCAAAAACAGAGGAGATATGGGTGCCGGGCTATGATGCTCGAAACAGTGGCAGCAGTGCCCGGAATGGTGGGCGGCATGCTGTTACACTGCAAGTCATTGAGGAAATTCGAACATAGCGGTGGCTGGATCAAGGTACTTATGGAAGAAGCCGAGAACGAGAGAATGCACCTCATGACTTTCATGGAGGTCGCGAAGCCCAAATGGTATGAGAGGGCTCTGATTTTTGCAGTCCAAGGAGTATTCTTCAATATATACATGTTGGGCTATTTGATTTCTCCGAAATTCGCTCACCGCGTGGTAGGGTACCTCGAAGAAGAAGCCATTCTTTCTTACACTGAATTTCTCAAGGAATTGGACAAAGGGAACATTGAAAATGTACCGGCTCCAGCAATAGCGATTGAGTACTGGCGCCTGCCTCCAGAATCAACTCTTCGTGATGTGGTGATAGTGGTAAGAGCCGATGAGGTCCACCACCGCGATTTCAATCACTTTGCATCGGTAAGCCATCGTTAAATAAACTCGATTATTTGCTAGTGGAGGACATTTCAGTTAGAATGTAAAGCCAATGTTATTATTAATGGTTGGTTGATGGAGTTAAAATTTGGATTTGCAGGATGTACATTAGCAAGAGCGCGAACTGGGGGAGTAGGCAGCGCCGATTGGGTTTTACTTAAATGTTAAAAAAAAATAAGGGACAAGATGTTTGGTGGAATAAACAGATTATTCTGAATTGACTAACATTTAATGTGTTACTCAATAATATTCTATTATGATTCATGCTGAAACTTTTCGCTTGAATGTATAAATCATTTTTTCTTTCACTCAGTTGTTGAGATTCTGACAGTGTGGAAGATGCGATGCATGGTAGGGATTTTAAGGAAGGGTGGGTTTTCTCGGAAAGGTGGTTTGTAGGGTTGAAAGTGTGGGTGGTTTGCTGGGGTTAGAAAGTTAACGATACTAGTGGTGGTAGGGGTCGACCGCGCCGCCTAAGAAGAAGATAGTAATTGTGAAAGGAAAAAGAATAAAATGTTAGTGCATATGAGATATCTGAATGATTTTTTTTTTTAATTTGTTAATTTAGGTTATTATAACAATATTAAAAAATAAAATAGTTAAAGGTAATATAATAATTAATTTAACTTTGTAAAATTGTGTCAAAATTTTTTTCGTTAACAAAGTTAGATTTGGATGAGAAAGTGTTATTTATGCATCAAGGGTGAAAAGTGTTTATAAATTGTCAATGAGATTTCCCATCACCGACTTATATATATATTATTTCTAGTGTTTCACAGCATAGGTTGTGGTAACGATAATAAGAATCAGAAGTTAGATAATTAGTCTTGATACTCGTTACAATATGAAATAAAGAAAGCAATGATGGTTGGACATAGAAAATTATTTTAATATTGTTATGTATGTTATTTGGAAGTCTATATCCACAGCTATGACATTAATAACTTTAGGAGAATGCTTCTGTAAAGTTCGAACATAATTTATAGGAGAAATTTTCTGAGAATGACTCAATTTTGGACAAGAGTCTTAAAGAGAGTTACTAGATTTTATGAAAACCTCCTCACCTAACTTAGAATGATGTTTATCTAATTCTAAGTATTTGATATATGATTTTTATGTCTCATTGTTTCGCTCTGTTCTTTTCTTTCTTATCTTTGAATAATTTTTTATATTTATTGGAGGAAGCGAAGTGGTTACATTCCTATTAGTTACAATGTAAAATCAAACTCAAACAATAACTTTCTAATATGTTATATATATGTGGGAGAGATGCTCCTGATCAAGAATTGATAAGATCTGAATTTATCATTTTTCATGAGTTGATGACATAGCGTTCAAAGCGTGGATGTAAAACCTCTCTCTAAAAGTACCAGCTTCTAAAAAGAGATGTTAAGTCTCTTGACTACACATGCATGATAATCCTTAACATTCAAATTATAAAAAATTAACAATATAAATTTACTAAAATATCCTTCTATTAAAGTCAACAAAATATCAATAACTATCAAAATATGTCAAATAAAATTTGTATACTTCAGTTTGTAGTTAAATAAAGCTGATATAACATAGACAAGTCCATAACATAATTTGAACATTCTAAAGCATGTGCCATCATGAACAACCTTGACTAACCTATTACTCTGCATTTACCTGTAAAACATTTAGGAGGTGTTTGTTTCAAGTATTAAAAAATTATTTTGGTATTTTATCATCTATTACTGATATTACTTTATTTGGTTTATTACTTAGTAAAAAATTTTGGTAATATTTTATTACCAATAATAATGTACCAAGTAATATAAGTAATAATCTGATTACCACATTCATCTTAGGTATTAAAATATTACCAAATTAATCCTTATTTTATTATAATTATTTTCTTATTTATTAACGTTTTAAGACAAAAATAACCTCATTTTTAATTAGTATAATAAATAACATAAAAATATTTTGTAATAATTATACCCAAAAACATTTAAATAAAATAATTTTAATATTTTTTATTACCTCTAACTAAACACAATAATTATTTATATCTATTCATTTTTATCAAATTTTATCAAATATAGTAATAATTTATATTCAATAATCTTTTAGGTAATCTATTTTTAAGGTAATATTTCATTTTTAATATTAAAACATTATCCAAATGCACCTTTAAAGGAAATCAATGAGTGATAATCACTCAATAATAAGAGACACTACATCATACACTCACCACCAAAAAAAAAAAAAAAAATAGCTTTAGCAAGGAAAAAATAACAAGGAGAAAATTATTAGTACGTTATATGCACTATTTACATGATCTTAGTAACCAATTATTTATACTCTCATTAAAATTAAATATATTTATACTTTTTAATAATGTGCTTTTTAAATTTCTCACAAAAAAATTTATAAGCCCGTTGTCATTGATAAGATTGAATTTGAATCGAGTTAGCTTAGTCTTAAAAGTATGGTTAGTTCTGAACCAAGCTGATTTGGTCTCAAAGCTTAACTCGATTCAACTCTATTCAAATTTGAGTTGAAAGATTCATTTTTTTAATTGAATCAAACTTGAATTAGGAGGTGTTCGATTTGAATTTGTGGCTTCAATCTATGATTTTAGTTTGTGGCTAAATTCAATTCAAATTCATAATTTAAATTAGTGGTTTGAATTTATGGCTCGATTTGGATTAAATTTATGGCTTGAATCACTGGTATTATCTATTATTTAGATAAAATAGTATTATTTTTGTCAATGAGACTTAAATATACACTATGAATTCAAAGTATTGATTTAAACCATGAATTTGAGTCAAACCAAACTATCAATTCAAGCCATAAATTTGACAGTCAAACCCAACAACAAATTTGAACTATCAATTTGAGTCAAATTTGAGTTGAACTAAGTCAAACTCGAGTCAAATCATTTTCTATTTGAGTCAAACTTAAGTTATGAGATATTTGGGCTCAGTCTGATTCATATCTAACTCTATTTGAAAGTCAGTTTAGCTTAGTTTAACTCAAATTTAAGTCAAGTTCAAACTGACAGGATTGGCTTATTTTTGAAATTGAATCAAACTCAAATTAGAGGAACCTAGCCCTAACCAACCCTAATAATAAATTTGGTTCACATGTGGGCAGGATTTGATTCAGGTCAAGCCAACTCAAGCTCTTTTAGAGGCTCAACTCAAATAAACCTGAACAACACATGTATTTTTGAGCTTGAGCCTAAAATAATTTAGCAACTCAAACTCCAACTTAAGCTTTGTGGAAACGAAAACAAGCTATTTGCGAGCCACTCGTTTTTGTTTAAAAAGGACATCATTCGGTGCTACACTGAATGACTTCATTTTCAATTAAAAGAATTTTAAAAATTAAGAAAAAAGTATGAAACTTTGTCATTTCACTCCCATATGCAAAAACAAAATATCAATTTTAACACTTGTCCAAACTATAACAAAAGTGGATTTCTCATTTCCACTCAGTAGCTTATCTTCAGTCTCTTCAAACCCAGATTATTATTCTTGAAGTCTTATAAAATCAATGACCATCAACGACCCAACAATGACCAAGCAAATGGTGACCAATCAAGGGGAACAAATGAGACTATGCAACGATAATTGAGAAGCAAAGGACCGATAGACAATAAGGAGAAACGAAATCTGATCGACAAAGATTGAGCGATAAACTAAGAGGATGACCAACAACCAATGATTACAAGAAACAATATCTGACAGAGAATCGAACTAAAATTGTAAATTTATGTATCTTGACTCCATTTGATTTTGTTCCAATGGAATTTTTTGGATTTTATTTATTTTTTCTTCTTTAGAAATTTCATCTTGTTACATGTTTATGAAATTGAATATTGGTTGAATTTGATACTCTGTTGAAACCCTAACACATTGTTGCCAGCCTTGTAAATTAGAAGTTGAAAATCTTTTCATAGGGTTTGCTTATTGTGAATTAGGAATTTGTTTGTTCATTTATTCACATTTGTATTTGTTTGCTAACCTACTTGAGAATCATTTTTTAAGTTAAAATTTTGTTTGTTCATTTTCTTTGGACAACGTTTAAATCCTGTAAGTGTGAACTATAAGTTCTTCAAGGGATTAGTAAGACTATTTTTCCTTGTTGAGTTTTTTTTTTTTTTAATTCCAATTTTAGTGATGTTTTATTTGATTGTTGAGAAGACATAGAAAGAAACAAGTGGAAACAAGATTTCGGTATGTTGAAAATTGGTAATTGACCTATTTGAAAATTTGTCAGAAGAGAAAGAGCATATTTTTAAAATATTCCCCTTACCATAATTATAGAAACCTTTTTTAGTGTTATTTTAATTATAGATAAATATAGTTATTACAACAAATATATTTAGTAAATATTAAATATAGTTATATCGATAAGAATATTTATTGTTATTACTATTTTTAACAATGAAAAACATTATTTTAACAATGAAAATATCTGTTGTTATTATTATTTTTATTCATGGGGCTTGCATCTCTTACTATTTATATTAATGGTGAGATTTTATTTATAGTTATTTTTATTTTTAATAGGGAAAACTATATCGATGGACTACAATAAGATTTTTTCCATCACTTAAACTCTTTAACAATATGAAAAAGGCTTTTAAGGGTTATTTTTCCTTTTATTAAAGGCCTTTGTTTTGTAATGACTTCATTTCTCTTGTTCTATAACCTTAAATTTCCTTAACATTTGAACTTGAAAATCTAATGTATACCTTTGAACCCAAAATTTTGATGGCATGAAATTAGTCCTAGTCACGGTTCATGAATCGACGGTTTTGATTTGAGACTATCGGTTCACGATTTGAAAAAATAAGGGTCCTAATCGAAACCGTAATAGGATAGTTTGTAACCGATTCAAAACTAACGATTTCGGTTCATGACCCCGGTTTGAAACCGACATTGAACCATCAATTCTAATACATAATCTTGATTTAATTTTTAAATAATTAATTACAATAATTGAAAATTAAAATAAAGGCTTGGACTTAATTTTTCAATTAAGCTTCCTACGTATCTTCTTAGGGTTTAGAAGAATCAAAGTCTACGTAATTCTCTTATCTTTGCATATCCAATAATCGGCAGTATCCACTTACCTTATCATTCACCTCCGCTATCTTGACTATTATTTTCCGTCATCGAACTATCCATAATTAAATCAAACGATTCTTTATTGAAGTCCGCTTTTATATCTTGTTGGCGTAATTCGGCTCTTGAACTATCTACTTTTATATAATAAATAAATTTAATTATATAAATAAATTATATGATTAATTTGAAAGATAATAAAAAATAATAAATAAAATTAATTATAGGAATAAATTTTATAATTAATTATAAATTGTATAATAAAAATTGAAATTGAAATTAATAAAAAATAAAGAAAGAATTTAATTAAATTTGAGAGAATTTGATTGAAAGATTGAGAGAGTATTAAAAATTGAAAGGATGAGAATGAGAGTAAATGAGAGAGTTTGAAGGTTTTAGTGTGAGAGAGTTGAGAGATTGAATGGATATATATAAGAAAAATTTTAAAAGGGTGGTGAAACGAAATTTAGAATTTTTGCAGAGGACTTTTTGAAATATGCAGGGGACCAACCGTCCCCTGCAAAAGATTTTGAGGGAACCAATGGTTCCCTGCATGTAGCGAACCGTTGGTTCTTTTTTTTTTTTTTAATTTAAAATAATAAAAAAATTCAAAAATAAAATAAAATTATCGGTTCAGAAGATGTAAACCTCTGGTTCATAAACCGGATGTGAACCGACGATTTTATAATTTAAAATTATATAAACCGGAACCAAACCGTCAAAATCTGGTTTCGGTTCCGGTTCAATCTGGTTCCAGCTCTTTCGGTTCTAGTTTTATCCAGGCCGGTTTCAATCCTATTCACAGGCCAAACCGGCCAATGGCCAAGTCTACATGAAATGCAATGGATAAAAATATTTCTAAAACATTAATGAAGACATTTTATTTCATAAAATATCACTTATTTGAAAATATTATAACCATGTCAATCAGATTAGGTTAAGATCGAGATTTGGTATCTTAATCATGTGAGTAACATAATTGTGTAGTTGTCTTTTGATACATCATTGAACTATGACAACATATTTGTGATCTGCAGTGGACATGTGTATAAAGAATCTCTAGGAGATATATGTTTTCATAGGGCAAAACAAGTCCCACACATATACTTCAAATACTCTAGGCTCACATATCTACTACAAAAACTTTGGGCCCACATGGGATCAAGCCTCACATGGCTTGACAACCTAGAAACTTAGAAAAAATGTGAAAACATTAACTTGTCTCACGCATAAAAATCTGTAATATGTTTTCATGAAATCTATGAGCTCAAACCTTTTAAAATCATTACTTGGGTTTGCATATCACTTTATCACCATTCTTAAACATGGTCATACTCGTACCCTAATTCATAAACTATCTTAGACATATATTGGTACTATCACATACCCCAAATCGTGCCTTAAGAACTTGCGAGACAGTATTAAGAATAGGTGTTTACTTATGGAAACGATTGTTCTCTTCCATATATTAACATACGACTATTCACTATTATGGGAATGGGTGTTCACTTCTTTCATCATGAATGATTATTCTTTCTTCTTCATGATCGGTCATGCCTTTTAACTTTACAAATGACTATTCGTGACTTGGAATGAATATTCACTATTATCTCATTAACGTTTAACTAAATATCTCTTTTCCAACCATTTGTCTATCAAAGGATATTTCATCATTTTATATATAAATAGTTGTATTACACTTTAGTACGAGCATTCATCACATCCTAGTTGATGTGATAGGAACGATTTACTTATCCTTGGGATGGGCATTCCTTCACAAATCATTAAAACCTAATTGACTAAGTAACGATGGTTCATATTCTTGGAATAGTCATTCTTTCACATCTAAAGCAACAAAAAGGCTAGTTTCATTAGAAATCTACTATACCAAACAATCCCAATCACATAACATAAATCATAGGTCATTTAACCATCCAGTTACAACCACACATACATTATAATCATCATATCCGAACTCTAGTATCGAACCAACTCAAGTCATCAATTCTAATCAATATACTAACCTTAAATATGATAAAAACCATCTTGACCTACATACATCATCACAATAAAATCACATTTTCAAAATTTACCATAACATCCGCAAAATTCTTTCATTCATATCCATCAACCATAACTATCATCTCTTAGTCCATAAAATGTAAAATCTCCTACTTAGCTAGATTCCAAGCATTAGATTTGTCATCTAATCCACTTTTTTTATCACTTACCCTCTCTTTTGATGTCTGAAACCATTGAGTAGTGTAAGAATTCTATTTATTGATATTCTGGAAATGTGTTTTTGTGCCTGTAGTGCCTCTTGTTATAGACTTTTGAATCAAATAATTGTCTAAACAAATGTGCGCCTTAGTAGAACAATTATTTAATTTATGCACCTGGCATTTCATGAACAGGATAAACAATTGTTCAACTGCTTATATTCATAAACTCTTTAACTCAACCATATTTTATCATGTCCACACATTAATATTAATTGAAACTCAGAGTAAATTTATAAAGTTGACCATGCTATGTAACTATGGCTGTTACAACAGATTGTTGCTTCCGTAATTGGTCATTTTTCTCAAAGATGTTAAGCGAGTTATATTTTACAGTATAAAAGATGCCAAACCTTGATCGTAAAAATGTAAAGCCAAAAGACTTATTCCCACCTAAGGTTTAGTTCATTCTCAAAAACACATTTGTGAAGTTTTAAAAATGCAAACACCCATTATAGACTATTAAATTTAACAAAAATCATTAGTTATATAGGGTAAAATCATTATTTTACTATTAAACTCTAAAACCCTCAAAGTTTATATTATTTTTCTTTCTAGTTTATAAAACTAACAATTTCCCCCCACGATTAAGTTTTGAAATTTTCAATTTTCTCTCTAGGGTTTTCTCTTCTTTCTCTAATGATCGAAATTTGTTTCCACCGTCAATCAGCCTTCTAACCATCTTTTTCTCCTATCGACAACTTTTCCATTAGTAACAATTTTATCAAATGAAGACGAATTGTCTTTTCTGATGAAGAGACAAAGACGATTCATCAGCTTCGTCTCATCGGTTGGATGAAGATAATTTGTCTCCATTCAGTTGATAAATTGGCATCAGACGAATCTTATGATGTCAATCTTTGTTTCTTCCAGTGCAGTCAATGATTTAGAGCCGACAATTCAAAGTCAATCTTCATCTCCAAAATAGCTAAAACAAAGATGAAAGAGCAAATGATTCCACCAACGATTCAGAGCTTAGATCCACCAAGGATGAAATAGCCAACGATTCAATGGAGAAGATTGGTCGAGGGTCAGATTCCATAGAGCCACAAAGATTAAACCTTAAAAATGGGGGGTGAAAAAAGTTTCAAAAAGTTTGGGGGTGATTGTAAAATAAAAAATTTTAAAAGTATGAAATCCTAGAGCTAAAGGAAAAGTGAATTTTTCAAAACTTAATCTTGGGGGGGGGGGGGGGGGGGGGGTGGAATTATTAGTTATCCAAACCAAATAGAGAAAATGATATAAACTTTGAGGGTTTTAGGTTTTAGTCATAAAATGATGATTTTATCTCTTATAACTAATAGTTTTAGTTAAGTTTAAATACTCATAGATAGGTATTTGGGTTTTTAAAACCTTATGGGTGTGTTTTTGAGATTAGGCAAAACTTTAGGTGGGAATGAGTCTTTTGGCCAAAATGTAAATAACCATTCAAGGTTTAAAAGAGACTATAATTAAAGAATTTCAAAATCAGCCTTCCAATGGGGAGGTTGGGGAATGGCATTTAGCTCGCACTGCCTTTCCCCATCTCTTGTTCAGAATATCCTCAATTTTCATTGTATAACTTCATATGAAATTTTTTTGTTCTATTGCTAAATAAATATCTATTCAAGGGTAAATCAGTTTTACATTCTGTAGGTTTATTAAGCTTTTTTTATGTCAAAATTTAGTGAATGATATCATCATATTATCTTTGAAAGCATTTTAATATATTTCTTATAATTTTAAGGAGGAGGTTTTAGCACTGGATATCAGAGAAATTAAATTAGGTATAACAAATACTTAAATACAGTTGCAATTGAAAATGTCGAACATAAATTTAATGGTTACTATATACTTAATCACATAATAACACCTTGTGTATTGGGATATCAACAGATTATTGTTCTTGTAATTAATTATGATATGGCTAAAGAGTTATTCCCACCCAAGGTTTAAGCATCCCCAAACTTTTAACTGTTAATTTTAAAAATTTAAATACTTATTCATTTATTAAATTTTGTTATTACTGTCAGAGATAAAAACATCATTTATAGAATTCATTTAAAAAAAATTATCTTATTTTCTAACGTTAATTTTGAAAATTAGTTTTTTCTCTCTAACTTCATATTTTTTAAATTTAAAAACTAACTTCACACCCCTCCCCCCATGTCTTGGGTTGCAACATTTCGTTTTTTTATTTACAACTGCCCTAACCTTATGAAAAATTTCATTTTCACCCTTTCTTCAACTTCGATTTCCATATGGTTGTTGATGTCATTCTCTCTCCATCTCTAGCATCATCCTCTATCATGATCGGGCCATCATGGCATTTTCCTTCATATTCTTTCCATTTGTCTCTTATCTAGCATAAAATTTAATAGAAATTCATCAATTACCCGTCATTGTTGACCTCTCCTGTTGTGGCCAATGATTGCGTGACCATCTCCTTCCTCCAATTTGTCGAATCGAAGCAAAGGAGAGCACTGATTCATCAAATCGACCAATGAATCAAAGACGAAGCCAAAACCCTAAGTCATGCATTTCACACTAATTTAGTCGATAATGGCTTTGTGTTTAGCCTTCGTTGTTCGTCTATTGATTCAGGAGTGAGAAGGTGCTGACAAAACAAAGAATGGCATTGAAAAGGGAGCGGCAAACCGGATAAGAGAAGGGGTTATAAGAGTAAAAAAATTTGGGGGGTAGCGAAGTGTAAATATGAAACCTTAAAAAGGGGGGGCAATGTTAATTTTGCAAACCTAAAAAAATTAACTTTTTAAAACTAAGTTAAGGGTAAAATATGAGTTTTTTAAATTAAAATAAAAAAATGAGATAAATTTTTTATATAAATTATCTAAATAATGATTTTACCTCTTATAATAATAATAAATATTTAAATTAAACATTTAAATTTTTTAAATTTAACTTGTGGGAGTTACAAGGACACACCAACCCTTAGGTGGGGGTAAGTCTTTTAACCCTAAGATAACTAACGACGGTTTAACCAAGGTCACAAGGCAGAGAAGAATAGAGGAAGGAAAAATTTTAAAATACCCCTCAGAGCATCCATATATTCAAAAGAAACCCAACTACCATGGAATTGCCATTTTTAAATTTAAAACAAAGGTCACGAGGATATGGGCGAGGAGGAAGATGACGCACCTGACAACGTAATCAATTAATAGGCGATTTAAAATGCTAGTAAAAGTGGAAATCGAAAATTTGGCTGCTCTCAAAAGAAATATCTTCTTCCTCCCAAAACCATTTCAACAATCACCGGATAAATGATTCCGGTGTCTCCATTTCATCCTTAATTTCCATTAATTTCACGTATGGATTCCGTTCAAATTCCCCACTCTCACACTCAGTCCACTAAGAAAAGTTTAAAATATATACTGTTTCGGTTGATTTTAGCCCTCGTTTTTCCAATCTTTCTTTTCTTTTTCTTGTCTTTCTCGATCGGCCTCGTCGTAATTTTTTTGGGGGAATTGTCGGCTTCCAGTTCCATTTTTGTTCAGTCTCAGTGCAAGATAGTCTCTAGTGGTAAGTTCATATATTTGTTTATTTATTTAGGTTTTAATATTGATTATCTGAATAATTTTTTTTCTGGTTGATAAAATTTGTTCAGGCGTTGATATAAGGTCATCTAAGGTTTGTGAGCTTGGAGTGTTGAATTATAAAGCGAAGCGTGTGTTTTACCCTTTTGAAAGGAGTAAATTTCGATGTCGGTATGATTATTACTGGGCTTCTGTGTTCAAGGTAAATGCCTGAGCTTTGATTAAATTTATTGGTTTTGATCATTATAATTCTTTCAAGAAAACGTGCAACTTTAGTGTGGTCACAAATTACAAGTTCAGCTTGCTTCTTCAACATGTATATGTGCTTATTTTACGTGTAGTTTTTACGGTTATAGGAATTGGAACGAGGAATAGAATTTTTTTTTTTATGTCTCTTTGGTTGATTATATTTGTGGGATTTAACAATTTCAGGTGGAATATATTGATCACTCTGGGGGTCAAGTAAGATTTGCTTTGGCAGAGGCTCCGAATGAGGCTCTTCCACTTAATTGCAGGCCAAATTTTGGTGCTGCATGGTTGACCAAAGATAAGTTTAAGGTAGGGATTGTGAAAACTTGAGGTCTACCCAATTTAACTTCTATAAGTAATTGAGTTGAAGGTTCGTTAAAGAATTTCTCAGTTGGTTAGATGGTTGAGATGGATACATGCTGATATGTTTCAGATTCTCGTCTTTTTTTTTAATTTACAGGAGTGAATGTTTATGTATGGTTTCTGTATTTTTTCTTTTTCTTAGGTAAATGAGACTTATGACTGCTGGTATACATCTGACATTTCCAAGGTGAGCTTATATCGTGATGGTTTCTTCAGTTGCCAGGAAAAAGAACCATCTGCAATTGAGATGTTTAGACGATATTCTATCCTGTGAGTAAATATGCTTTATTATTAGCCGTACAATAGTTGCCCTTCTTATTTGCTTTTTATCTGGCTTTGGTGCATTTTAGGCATATGGTTGACCTTGTTTGTGATTCATTTTGGTATGTGGCTAGGCTCTAGTTGTTTTATAATGATCTTTTGTTAAAATAAAGAGACTAAAAGTAAGAAAACCTTCCCTGTTAGCTTTGGTGCATAATGTTTCCTCAAATGAATGAGAGGATAGAAAAATTTGGGAGCTCCATGCTTTTGACATCTTTTCTTACCAATTCTCCTTTTTTGGTTAACTGATGAGGTTAGGCCACCAACTGGCTGCATGGGTCACAAATGAAGAATTAAAGGTTGTAAGTTACAAGTGTAGGAGTCACAACAAAGAATAAAACTTACAAGTAAAGAATTAAGGAGAATTGAGAGAAAAAGGGAACTGAAATAAAATAGGAGACTATAGAAAGGAGAAAGAAGAAGAGTAAAGACATCAAGAAAGAATTGAGGGAAATAAAAATCGGGAGTTTTGGCCTAGTGAAGGACTGGCTCCTCTTGTTGCCAGATCTATTTATTTGTCTACTTTCTGTTTTATGAGATTAATTTGTGCTTAGGGAAGGAGGTCCCTAATAGATGATCATTCGTTTAGTCTTTCTTAATGTCTTGCATGATTTGCGAAGTAGAAGTCACGATTTTTGCCTAGACCATCTGTCTTGGTAAAATCAGTGTGTGTAATGTTGATTTTACCAAATTGAACTAATCATACATTGAACTATTAGAGCAGATATAGAACTAGCGATAAATCCTTTTCTGCATGTCTCTATGTCTCCATGACAAAATTTCAAATTCAGCAGGGTAAGCAGGAAGGGAAAATGTCAAGTTACTGTATTCAAATGAACTGCATGTTTGTGATTTTTAAATTAAATCTTTATCTAATTCAGTGCCGCTGTTGTTTTTTTTTGTGTGTGGTTGTCTGTCATCAGGTCCACAAAGATCATACAACTTTGGTTTACTCACAACAGAAAAGCCAAGTATTGGAGGTGGGAGACAATAATTGGTGTTTTTTCCGGTTTCTTAACTCCGTTGATCACCATCAGCATTGTTAGAATTCTACAAAATATTAAATCTTGGATGCTAGCTCAGGCCTTTTATACTGTCTTCTTTAAGCGTGCTTGTTTTCTTGTAGTATACTTGCTAGTAATGGGCTGGTTGGCCATCTGTTACGGAAAATGGCTTGGTCTTCTATAGGTTTAATTTCCTAGGGAGCATTCTCTTTTACTAGTGCTTCTAACTCTTCCTCCTGCCGAAGGCCAGAGTACTGCAGATTCAAAAGGTTGCAGTATGTAACATTCCTTGTGCAACATACTTTGGTTAAATACCTAGACTAAATGAAGAAAATGTAGCTGAGATGAAAAGGGAAATCTGTGTATACGAGATTTGTGTTATGAAACAGCCAATGTAATATAAGATACATTACAATTAAGCATTTGATAAGTTGAGAGTTGACAAGCCAAAATGTTTTTATTTAATGTATATATAGTCAGATTGATTACAGCTTCTCATTTTCCTATGGTTCACGTAGGGTTGATGCAATTTTATAATTTGATATGGGTTGAGGCAAAATGCAGGAAGAGAAGTAAGATTTGAACATTTCAGACCACGCTTCTACAATCAGTTTGCTGAAGTGATTTCATTATCTCACTGTCTGTGTTCCCAAAAATTGTAATTTTACTTGCAAGAAAACAGCTGGGTGGCTACATTTTGATTCTGCAGAAAACTGTTTCCTGATACATGAAATCAAATGGCTTTTACAGCATACTGTCTTTTACTCTTTAATCACCAAGAGGAAGAGATTTTGGAACAAATTTATAGATGCTTGTTGGCTGCAGGAGCACCAAAACTTTCTCCTGTTGAGATATGAATTTCCCAACAAATTGGAGTTTGAACTTGCTATTAAAATCAATAGTACAGTTTAATCTTCTCAATTTCTACCATAACCAAAGTTAGAAATTGGATTACTACCCATATGGGCTTTCTTTACATGTGTATACCAAGCAAGTCACTCTGCCTCTACAGATACGTACATCACGGGAAGGCCTCCAATCTTTCGTCTGCTTACTCAATTGCATGCTGATTCTCAATTGGTGCCTGAAGTGGATCTTTAGGACCTTTGACATTGTTACCAATAATTTTCTTGTTGCCAAAACATACCAAGAGCTGGAAAAGTGACTAATATAAATCAGTTCTACATCTTTCCCGTTTCTGAGATGATCCGCTCGATCTCTCCCAGGAGACGCCTCTTTTCATCTACCAAATCTTTGTTTTGCTTCTGAAGTTCTTCTATCTGTTTGGTCTGTTCAGAATCCTTCCTGGAATTTTACAGTGCAACACTTGGTTTATGAACTAGAATGTATTGTTTGACTATTTAGTTAAAATATTGTATGAAGTTTTCTAAATAAGCCAAGTTCAATTTCTTTTTTATTACCTGTTCATGAAAGACAGGTTAAGTTTGAGCGATCGTACTTCCTTTTCAAGATTTTCACACCTTTTCAGAACTGACTGCATATCAGATGGAATTGCTGGTGTCAAATTCCTTTCCTTTGCCTCTGCCATCCTACATCAAACCATTGAATATAAGTAAAAAATAAAAAATAAAAAAACTTTGGAGCATTGAAGAACAAATCTTAATGCAAGTAGGAGAAATCTCCTCAAGTTTTGGGATGTTTTACATACTTTCTCGACCGCTCAACCCTACGCCTTTTTGTGGGATCTCCTTTGTCTGCTGCATAGTTCTGGTTGGTTAGAGACATGTTTCATCTTATAGCTAGTACAGTTTTTTCTTAATTTTCAAATAGATACTAGTGAAGTCTAAGCATAATTTATTACCTGAACCAGCTGAAGTCATAGATCCACATTGAATTAGTTCTCCCCTCTAGTAAACATTTCGAAACAACCATTAAAGCAAACTGGAAATCAGTAAAATCTTGCAAGTTTTAAGAAAAATTGTTCTCAACATCCGAGGGTGGCGAATACCTTCCTGTCATCTTTCAAATTGTCAATTATTCGTCCTCGGATATCTGCAGTTTGAAAAGAATATACTATAGAAATTTATGATATCTTCATCATGTTGCAAGAATAGTTAAGAACAAAGAATGAATGTGCGTAAGTGAACAAAAGGAATTTAAACATCAATAAGTAAACAATGTACCTTTTGCTCTGGAGCCATTATCCATGCTTCTAGAATTTTCAGCTTGTCTCCTTGAGCTTTCACAGATGCTTAGAGTTTGACAGGAGTTGCTAAGACCATCACATACTTCAAAACCAGATGAGATTAATGGTGCAACAGCAGAAGATTCACTCTGTGAAGGTTCCCGAGAAACTGTGCTCATGTGAATTGTATGTGTTGGATTTACAAAACCTTCAAAGTCAATCTCCAAAGATCCTTGAATTCCTTGTAAAACTGCAGGATTCTTCACTTGGCCAGCAGACAATTCTTGAAAAGTTCCTGGCATTTCATGAATTTGATTCACATGTCCTTCACTAAAACTAGTATGAACTGTAGCTTCTTGAGCTGGATGATAAACCCCATTTGAGCTTTCTTCAACAGCTTCTTTCTCAATCTGATTGCTGAGTTTCTTGTGTTCTATGGTACCCTTTAGCATGCTTACAATAGAGGATACTTGATCTATAGTACCCGTTTGCAGCATGTTGAATGTAGATGAGGATGAATTGGATGAAGACGCAAATGAGCCTATTTGATTGGGAGTCTCACACATAGGAAGATCAGTGAAATTATTTGGATTTGAAAATTCTTCCTTCATTTCGTTGGGGCCATACCGCAAAGCATTGTGCATAGCTTCCACACCTAGTGTTTTTTGAGTTGTTTGCATGGCAGCATATCTCCTCCTACAGAAAGAGCATTCATATTGAGTCAAGCAATACAAAAATTGAGGTGAAAAAGAGAATTAAAGAAAGAAATTTTGCTTATTTCAATGATCTCAAGAGAAGGATATGAATTTTATAAGCATTTTAAGGGTAACAATGATACTGCAATTCAGAGGATCGACTTCTTGTCATTGGCTGAGAACTATGAAACCAGGCCTGCACAAAAGTAGAGATGCATCAGAAGATCTTGAACAGATACAAATAGATTTTTCCCAACAATTCAATATGAACAAACCTCGGCTAAATATAAATTACTAGCCTGGAGTCCTCTCTCCACAGCATTCCTGGTGAATATGGAGACAAAATGTGATGACTTTTTTCATAACACACATTAATGCAAATAATAATCACTGAAACTAAAAGAATAGATATTAGAATCAAGTGATGGGCACCTCATTGAATGTTGATTGAGGTCGCCGGCGATTTCTTCACCAAAAGGATTGTTCTGTGAATATAAGACATCATTGCCTTTTTTCTTCTGTAGCATGGCTCCATGTTGGTGATTAGACAAACTGTTTAGCTCTGTGGATACCCTGGAATCGTTACAAAAAAACAGCCATTAAAGTAAGTTGCATGACATTCTGAAGAGAGAAATTTATGATCAATTCTTGAAGGAAATCTGGTAAAGATGACTCATTTGATTGTCAAATCAACTTAAGAATTTTGTTTCTTTTTTTTTTGGCTCAATCGTTTCCCAAAGATTGCAGGATTATTTCTTGAATCTACTCACCTTCTTGATGCCTGTCTTGTTCGATGTGCTATGCTTGATGAATTGTGACCATGATTCTGAAATAGTACCAATAGAACCAAAAGCAATTCAATCAAAAAAGCATAAACTAACGTACATGCTATAATATTGCTACATTATAAGAACTCAAATCAATAAAAAAGATTTACACAGCAACTTGCCTCTCCATTAGTGAGCCAGCTTTTGAATAGCTCTTCACTGTCACTTCTTGAAGTCTGAGAAAGATTTTTAAACCCTAACATTTCCATATTTGGAGCAGGCATTCCAATGGCAGTCTCCATCAACGACTTCAAAAACATTTCCTCACTTGCATTCCTATACAAATCTGAAAACCCTCTTCCCTCAGCCTCCTTTAAACCCTTCTTCCCCTCACTCCTCTGAACCATCTGTCACTTTAAAAAACTAAACTTGATCTCTAAAAACCACCCATTTTCCCAAAACAAAATCACAGAGAGCTTGAAAATGAAGCTGCAAAATCAATCTTCTTTCAGTTCACCTTTAATTAAGCATTATAGTACTAAGAATGGTTATACGCGTGTTCTCATAATTTAGTACAATATTAAGCATCTAGCAGGCATGAATTTTTCAGGTTTCTGTTTTGATTCTATAAAGTGTATATTTGTCTTTTTCTGCAAAATTCTGAGGATTTCAACCCTTGGAAATTGACGGCAGAATTAGTGCATCAACTAGACCCTTAATTTTGACATTTAGATTCTATAAGAAAATTGTAGTCGTTAAACACCTTAATTGTTTATTAATTATTTCTCAATCACCAAATTTCATCATTAATGTTTAATTAATCATGGTCAAAATAAATAAATAAAGGGATAACAGGTCCATATGTTAAATTTTTTTAATTGGGAAGACAAAATTATTTTTTTTTGAAATGATTAAATTTTTTTATATTTAATCATTGCATAATTCCACTGAATCACTAATGTTGGCCGGCAATGTTTATAACTACTTTATGCTGATACAATCAAATAATGAGACATCTAATATTAATTTCATTACTTTTTGTATTTATTTTACTGTTTGACTCTGTTTTTATCTCCTTGAATTCTTACATACCCACTACCTTTTTCTTAAATTTTCACATTATTTTAAAATATAATTCAAATTGTTGCCTCTTACTTGTTTGTTACATTGTATAGTAATGACTTTCAACAATCAGCTTTATTAGAGACTTAGATTAAATAAAGCCAACAAGACTTGTAATTTTAGGTCAACTTGGAAACAGGTTTTGATTCATGACTGGACCTGGATATTCAACAAGATGATTTTGCTCATGAAAATCTCATAATGTATGTATATTAGAGCACTGGGTTAGCTCTCCTGGATGCTGTTCTCTGCTGTTTGGCTGCTGCTGGAGCAAGAAACCTGGAGTGGTTGCATTCTGCTACTGTTGTATTGCAATAAATTGTATTCAAACACCAGAACTATATTTGTAAAAGGTTGATTGTATTGAAATGATATTCCAGAATGCAATAAGAGTTCTCCGGTTTAATATTGCATTTTCTACAAAGAAAATAACATAAATTCAGGAAACACACATGAACTCAGTAACAACCATTCTATCCAGCATTCCAGAGGCTGGAACTCTCCCTTTTTTCCTTCTATACTACTTTCTTTTTCTGCTGCTCATCCTTCTCCCAGGCCTTTTCTTCATTTTTCTCTCCATAACTGCCTATCTTATCCTGCGCCACCACCTCAACAATGGATATCCCACTGGTCCCCTGATTTGGCTGCTTGTCTACAAATTCTTCATGGCTGTCTGCCGCATGCTCCCCTGCTGGATGTGTGCCACTTGTTGTCTCCAAGGTTTGGCCACCTGTCTTCATAGCTTTCTTTCTTCCTCTCCATTTCACATATACATTGGTCCTAACAGTATGAGTATAACATTTTCTCATAGGTTCAAGGAGAGTATATTCGATTCAAATGATACTTAAGAATTTTCTGAAACAATATAGTTCACAGTAAGGAAATGGAATGAACAGAAGACTTGGTATACAATAAGTCTAACATAGATACTTTGGCCAGTATCATCTTCTGAATGCTCATTCTAATGATTCTTTTGAAAAGTTGAGTGTGATTCTTAATTACAATATAATGCAAATATGCACAAAAGATATACTGTGAAATCAGCATACCCTTTTCTGGAACAGGAAGTAACCAGAGAAAAAATGCCATCTCTCTATCGATATTCCATGTTGAACTGCTTCAGTTGGAGACAGGTAACAATGAGCAATCCCTCAAAATCTTGGTGGACTTGTTCAAATCATCAACCAGTTAAAAAGTCAAATGATGATTGTGAGATTATTCTCTTCATGGATGATTCTCAAGTTTGGAACCACATCTATTGCTTGGCCATAAAACATGCTTCATTAGATAGTTTCCTGTTGAAAAATGAAGCAGTGGGCGAGAATTTCTTCCAAAACCCTTCTCATTTCACATTTCATACATGAATTCATGTTTTCTATATTTAGATCGGATAACATATAATGAAGTAAAAAAATTCAAAACAACTATGATGTCCATCACATCACTTCACATCATTTACCTATTCTGAAGATGCAGGATACATAACCGCTCACCATGGTCCAAGAAGTTGGTGAACCATGAAACAAGAGATCTCCTCCAGCATGCTTTAGTTAACCAAAGATCTATCATTTCACAATTTCTCGAAGATTATGCTGGGTGAGTGTGCTTAGCAACATATGGTCAGGCATGATTCGGTTTCTCACCATATGGCCATACAGTTGCTTGGCTTCAGTAAGTCTCCCAGCCTCACAATAACCATGAATCAGGATTGCATAAGTAACCATGTCAGGCAATAACTGAGAATCTAAAGCACAATGAAATACATACAACGCATCCTGCATAAGTCCGTTCTTGCAGAGACCATCAATGAGGATGCTATAACTAACAATATTCGGAGAGATATTGCGTTCAAGCATCTCTTCATAAAGCTCAAAGGCACCTTTCATGTTTTGGGATTTGAAATAACCATCAATCAAACAGCTATATGTGATCACATTTGGTTCAGGACCCTTTTCCAACATTTTAGAGAACATCAGCATTGCATCATCAATTCTACCTTCTTTGCAGAAAGCATCAATCAGTATAGTAAAAGTAATAGCACTGGGTTTGATATTTTTACATGCCAGCTTTTCAAACAGCTGAATTGCCTCATCCAACCTTCCCAATGAGCAGTAACCACAAATCATTGAATTGTATGTTATGATATCAGGTTCTAGACCTTTATCAGCAATTTGTTTAAAAAGTTTCAATGCAGCATCTAATTGGCATTCTTTCAAAAGGTTATATATGAGAACATTATATATCGTGATATCAGGTTCTAATTGATTTATTTTCATCAGCTCAAAAATCTGCAGACCAGCAGTGGAATTTTTCTGCTTGCAAACCACATCAATGAGAGCAGAATATGCTACAACATCTGGTGATAAACCCTTCTTCAGGATTTGGAAGAAAAATGATAGAGCCTCATCCAATCTTCCTCGGTTAGCAGTCTCTCTAATAAGCGTAGTATAAGTAACTATATCTGGTGTTATATGATACATCCCCATCAACATGACCAACTTCACAGCTTCTCTTGTTTGCGTCAATCTACAGAAACCATCAATTAATATGTTAAATATATAGATATTTGGATATAAACCCCCACCTATTGCCTGAAAGAAGAATCTAAGAGCATCACCCATCAACCCTTGTTTGCAAAGGCCATTTGTAAGCAAACTATAAACGACAACATCACATTTAAGGCCATTCTTTATCATACTTCCATATAAACAAAACCCATCTCTCAATCTTCCTGATTTGCAAAAGCCATTAATGAGACTACTACAAGTTAACAGAGATGGCTCCAAACCTCGTTTTACAATTAGACCGAATACCCCATAAGCCTCAGCAACCCTATGCTGTTGACACAACCCATTAATAAGAACACTGTAAGTAACAACATTAGGTGAAATCCCTTCGTTCAACATTCTACTATACACCTGCAATACCCTTCCAAAATCTCCATTTCTAACGTACGCGGCCATAACTGAGCTGAAAAGAACCACATCCAACTTTATACCTTTATCTAAAACCATCAACAAAAAATCATGCCCCTCCTTCAATCTACCTGCCTTCAAAAGGCCATCAATAAGAATACCATAGATAATTAAATCAGGCACCACACCCCTCTCTATCATGACATTATAAAGCTCAAACGCTTTATCCAATTCCATCTCCTTACAATATGCATTAATCAAAGTGCTAAATGTCACAACATTTGGCTTTGGACCAACTGTTAATAGTATCTCAAATAAATTAGAAGCAATTCTAACCTGATTGTCTAGGCAAAGACATTTCAAAATTTTATTGCAAGCAACAATATTAGGCACAAAACCTCTCTGAATTATCTTTCCTTGAAAATTCAAGCCATTTTCAATTTCACCCCTCTTTAAAAAACTATCCATCACAAACTCATACACACAAAAGTTCTTCCCTCTCATTGCTCTACATAACTTATAATAGTTATCAACAAGAACGTCGACAGACTTTAAATCAACCAAACATCCCAGCATTCTCTGCACCACATCAGGGGATACACAAATACCCTTTTCACAAACATAAGCAAAAGTCTTAACAGACTCACCAACCAGACCATTTCTACAATAGTTTTCAATCAAGAAGCCATAACAAGCACCTGGGTTCGTATCAAAATCATTGAGACCATCACAAAACACATGAAAGAAGTCATATTTGTTCCCAAATTGAGTGACCATTCTGTCAAAAACTTGCGAGGCAACATCGAAATTACGGTGTTGCAGCAACATGTGAATAAGTGAACAGAAGGAAGGCACAGTCAGGGGGAAGCTGAGAAAGCTGGGATGAGACTTCAGCAGGTTTACTACAACCGGTTTAACGTGGTTGGGGAGTAATTGCAAATTTGAGGAAGGCTGTGCTGAATTGTTTTTAAAGGAGTAATACTTTATAATAGTAAAACAAACGGGAATCAACAGGTTTCTGCACAAGGGTACCTTAGAGAGCATGAAGCGAGCATCTCTGAGCATTTCCGTTTATTGTCAGAGACCACTCTGCTTTAGGGGCTTCAAGCAAACACATGGGAAACCAAATATTCGAAGGATTCTGAGCTTCTGCTTCTTTATAACCAAAGCCTTCTCTTCGCGCTAAGCACCAATAGAATTGTCTCCTGTTTTTTTATACTGTATTATTGGGCCTTTCTGGAGTTTTATATCAAGCGAGATTTGTCCCCTTCTTTAAATTATTTTACAAATTTGAGGATTTTTTGGGGTAAATTCATTCATGTATTTTGATTTTTTTTTTTTTAATATGGGTGGCTCCGGATTAGGGTTTAGGGTTTTCTATAGTGCAATCTTGTACATTTTAGGCCTCGTATAGAAATTTTGTGCTTTTTCAAAATTATAAAGATGAAAAAATTCATAAATTTAGTGTACGTGCATGTTAAGCCGGCTTTTCCAATTTAGAATAACAAATTGGGATTAATAGTTGTCAACTAGTAAGTCAAGGGAATTACCCCCAAACCCTACTATCATCTTTTTTTCATCCCATTGGAGCCAATGTTAAAAGGGTAACAGTATTTCCTGTTGATTTATTGAATTTAATTTTTTATGGTCTCCTAAGTAAACACGTTCACCGTTGGTGCTAAATGGATTGATGACCACAATTTTATCTAATCAACCAACCATCATCTACCACATGGGAGGAATTTTTCACATCAAAGTCCGGGTGAAAATAAAAGTGACACTTCAAAATTGTTAGCCTATAAATATTGATACCATTGTCGAGTGTGGATTTGAGTTAGAAAAATTTCCCCAGTGAGATGTAAGCCATGACCAAATTCTACAGAACAAATAGATCCGGCATAAAAATTTCCCTAAAAAAACAAAAGTCTATTAAGCAGTGCAGGCAAAAATATTTGAATAAATGACTTCCATGGCGTGAGACAAAGATAAGTGCAAAGCTTTTCTCAGACAATCTATTTTGATATAACTGGAAGATCATAAACCATGCTCTTGTAACTGAGCATTGCTTCCAAAGTCTGCACTATGTCACCCCGGCAAAATTTTGGGAGAGCCAATTACCATTCACCCAGATTTGCAAGGAATACATGAGCCAACAGCCAGCCGAAGGATCCACCGATTGATTTAAATACCTGCAGGGAAAAAAAAGGAAAAGAACTTTTTCTCACGCATTTTCAAGAAATTCAAAATAAGTGACAACATCATAACAACAGTACAGGGAAAAAGCCCAAAGATTTATGAACTCATACAAGGTTGTTTACATGGAAAAAACCACCAACAAAACTGAAATTCTTCCAAATAACAGAAAATAGTCAAAATAACGTCACTTCCTCCCTCTTCCAACTATATCTTGACAGGCAAATTGTTTTCAAACATCTGACTTCATCACCATCTTAGTTCTAAGGCATAGGACTTCTAGGTTTTAAAATGATAATTGTTAGACTATGTGGACGCTACTAATCCATTGTTTTTCAATCATAATTTTAGCCCAAATAGCATTACAAAATATAACATAGTAAAGATGAGATGCTGATTAGGTACTTGTAACTTTTACGAGCTTATTGAGCATAGACACTAGTATTATGCCATTAGCTGCATGGATCATGATTCTAGCTTCAAACTTTATAGCCAATGAATAAAGCAGCAACATCTTATCTAGGAAATTTGTCACTATGAAGTAGCTTTGTGGATAGTAAGACTGAGAAAATAGATAAGAGTAAATGGAAATTGCAAACTCAACATGTTGTTTTGAGAGACAGTAAAAGCCTCACAAATAACGGCTTTGCTTTAGTCCTCAAGAATTTATGAAGAAATTACAAAATGAGCTACATTTTCAGTACAAACAAAGCAAGGTGATATGCCCCAGTATTTCTCCATTATAGGCAGTACCATGGGCAACAATTTCTAGGTTTTTAGAAGGGAAATACTTCACTAACTTCTTCCAACAGTAAAACATGAATAAACAATCTTCAAAAAACAAATTCAGTAAATAAAGGTTGCATTTATATGAGAAAATTGTGCCAGAACAGCTGAAACCATTCCCACAGCCAGCTTTAGAATTAAAAGACAGTGCAGCCAGGAGACGAAACTGTCAGGAATTTGACACTCTAAACAACCCACTGCGCCCAGAAGGTGATTTTAATTAGAGATATGAGCTCATGCATGTTACATTAAGATTCAGACAACTTTCTGTTAATTTCTGAAAGTTCAGTTTCCGATGATCACATATTAAACTGAAGTTAGGAGATGACCGCATCAAAATGGATAAGGGCCACTTGCCACCCGGAGAAATTTGGAAACAGAACATAGGTGCAGAGCAGAGAAATATATCCAGTACTTTCATAACTGCTGCCATAACCTCTTCCTTTATAGAAATAAATTAATAACATCTCAACCTTGATACAGAATTTGTCGAGACAAGTTCACATATAAGTAGATGTTATGACCATATATCACAACCTGACATCAAAAACTAAAATTGTGGGTATATGAGAACCCGTTCATTCAAAACTGTCTTACGCATCAAAACATTACGACACTTTTAAGAAGTACATGGTATGTTTCCCAGGTTTTCATTAACAATTCACAGTGAATAACTTGCTCTAAAAAAATTATGAATGCATATAGCTGGTACAACTAGAACTTGGGGGCAGAAATTAGCATCATCTACTTAATGCTCATTCCAACAAATTAGGTAAAGCACAAAGCAAATTAGAATAATGCATCAATTGTAGAGCAAATGCACATAAAAAAAAAATGATTGAAAATTTGTCATACCACTAAACACATTCCATGCTAGTAAATCTCATCATCAGGAACATCTGGAGTCAAGTATTTCCTCGGATCTTTACTAATTTCCTCATAATTGAAGTTTGGTTTGACCTTATCTGGCACAGGCACCAAAGGAATGATGCTATCTCTATCAATAACTCCATCAATTATTCCATACTCAACTGCTTCAATTGGGGACATATATCGATCCCTATCAATCTCCTTTTGCACTTGTTCAAAAGGACGGCCAGTGAAACCAGATATAATTCTCGTAATATTATTCTTGTTATGCATAATTTCTTTAGCTTGAATTTCCACATCAATTGCCTGCCCACTAGCCCCTCCAAGAGGCTGATGAATCATAATTCTTGTGTTGGGCATTGCAAGGCGCTTGCCTTTGGTGCCACCACCAAGAATTATCGAAGCAGTTGATGCTGCAATGCCAAGGGTAACTGTGGACACGTCAGCTCTCACCAGCTGCACCACATCATATATAGCCATTGTAGCACTGCCACACAGAAACCAAAATAAATATATCAAGGGCATCTTCAAAATAGAATCTAAATACAAATTTTCGTTTTGAAAAACAAGAACATTAGAAATTTAACGGAAACGAAATGAGTTATAACGTTGTTTCAAAAGAACAATTTTTGAATGCAATCCTAAAAATTATAACAAACTATTTGTTTTCTAAGGAGTTTAATGAAGATAAAAATCTTAAAACCTTAGAATATCGAACACATTTTCCAAAAAAAATTCCCCCAGTTACGAAAATTTTACCTAAGAGAGCCGCCAGGAGAATTGATGAAAAGTCTGATATCTTTGGTGGGGTCTTGAGCATCAAGTAACAAGAGCTGACTAATAATGGCATCAGCGACGAAATCGTCGATTTGGTTGCCCAAAAAGACAATTCTCTCCTTGAGGAGGAGGCTCATAGCGTCGGACTCGGCGCCTCGCATAGCGGTGGCGGGGGTCTGGGGAGCAGAAGATAAATAAACATTTTGATGTTTCTGTTGAAGTGCTGGGGTTTTGGCGGTTAATTTAGGGGTTTTAAAAGAAGAAATGGGTTTGAAAGAGTGAGGCAAGGAATTGGAGCGAAGTGAGGAATTGAATTTAGAAACGAAAGGGAACTGAGAAGTCAACGGCGAAGAAAGTGAGAGCACGTCCATGCTTTAACCTCAGATACTTGAAGAAAAACTTGGGTAAAGTAAATTGAAGACGACGACTCCGAACTGTGAAAGCTTCTGCTGAGGCACAGGTACAAAAGGATCAGATTCGACCCACCCGAGTAAGGATTTATCCGACAGGTTGGCTCGGGTCTAAATTACGAAAAGAGAAAGGCCAATAGCTGTTCCTACCCAGGGTTTATTGTGATTTCACCTTTCGCTTGTTAAGTTTTAAAAATTAAAAAGCCCACCTATATGTTGTTAAAGTTAACAAAATTCATTAATTTTAGGGGTAAAATTATTATTTAACTAATGATATTAAAAAAATAAAATATTATCTCATTTTTTCCCTTAAATCTTAAAAACTAACAATTTTTCTCAAGTCTCAATTTTTAGGGTTTTTAACTATTCAATTTGGACTTTAGCAACGCCCCAAATAAAATAAAACTTTATCTTTTGCCCCCAACCTTAACTTTCACTTTTTGACATGCGAGGATGAAACATCGTTTACTTGCTAGAGGGGTGTTCCAGTTGGCCATCTCTCCTACATGTTTCCAATTAATGGAGTGGTCGAAAATCAAGTCTGGACCGGTGAAGAAATCACTCCAAAACGAAAGCTTGCACGTTTCCAATGAAGAAAATCACACATTTTCAACTTTTGTGATTTTCTTCACTAGACCTATTACTGGTGAAGGCAGGAAAAAGATAACCCAAACATGTTCCAATCTCTCTCTCATATGTTTCCAGCATCTACGATTCACCAGACGTGTTGCTAGCAAAGAGAGGACAAAGCCAACCCAAACACAAAAAGTGTGATTTTCTTCACCGAAAATGTGTGAAGAGATTAGGAAACGGCAACCAAAGAACGTATTAGTGAGGGTGCAGCGAAGACAACAAAGTTCACCATCTCTAGTGATCGAACAAAACCCTAAGGGGAAATGGCCACTTTTCAAACTTTAAGAAAAAAAAAATTGTTAGATTTTTAAACTAATAGGAGAAAATATGATAAATTTTTAATCTTTTTAATATTTTCAGTTAAATAACATTTTTATCCTTAACTCTAATAATGAATTTAAATAGAATAGTGAGTATTTAAGTTTTTAAAAATTAACAAATATAAGTTTAGGATTTCACCAAACCTTGGGTGGAAAAAAGTTTTTTGGCCAAAAATAAAACCCTATTTTAATTAGAATATATGTGTTTATTAACGTGGGTAATATTACTTTTATCCCAAGTCTAAAAAAAAAAAGTAAAATGTTTTTATAATTCTTTTAACCTCTACATTGTTCCCATATTTGTTTTGGGCCTTTGGGAAGTATTAGGCTTAGGTATAGGATTTGGTATACGGGATTTATGTACAATTTTTATATATTTTATTAATTCATAAATATAACAATTAAATCTTGGCTCACTCCTGTTTGTTAATTAAGTTGATT
Organism: Mangifera indica; assembly: GCF_011075055.1. Taxonomy (NCBI): domain Eukaryota; kingdom Viridiplantae; phylum Streptophyta; class Magnoliopsida; order Sapindales; family Anacardiaceae; genus Mangifera; species Mangifera indica. Next base: position 10,993,114 of record NC_058144.1, read on the forward strand.
TTTGCATCCAAAGTTTCAAGGATGTCTTGATCTTGTGAATAACAGAGGTCAGTATTTAGGGTGTTTTTGTTAGTGAAAAATAAATGTCAAGTGAATTTAGCAGATCCTAAACATAAATCAAGGTCAAAATGATCTCCAAAATTTGCTGGGTTGTCCTTCGATGCTGATTGTTTAATTAAGACATGTCCAGCAGGCCCAAGCATTTGTGTTCTTGGACTTTTGTATCAGTGGATCAGCTCCATCCCGAGACTGGGCCCATGATTTGGCCCAAGCCTATTATTCTGAAGAAACAATATCAACATAAAGAAAATGTAGGCATCGATGTTAATTGTACTTGGGGTATAATTATGTCAAATCATACATCAAAAATCTAATTTTAGGTATTATATATTTAGTATTATATTGTATTATATAATAAAATTTTTAAAAAATAAAATAATATAATAATATAATAGACATATCATTATTTTAAAAAATATCATGAATACTTATAAAAATTTAAAATTTCTCATGTACACCTCTACAACATCATCATTTTCTCTAAAGAGTGTATTGATTTATATCGGTAATACATATCATATCATATGATACGTATCTTATGATACATATATTATATCTTATTAATTACGATACATCTCATGATACGTATTATTTTTTATTTGTAACATATCGTATCATAAGATACATATCATATATTATAAAACATTGATAACTATAATTTATGGTATCTTAATAAAGCATGTTGAATTTTTGTTGAGGTAAAAGTAAAAATATGTATAGTTCTTTTTCTTCATACAATATATTAATTTGACAGTTTCAATTTCAAATGGGTAATCATGAGGATATTAATTCGAGATTTATATATAAATGAAAAAAATTTGTATTATTCTTTTAGAGTTGTATTAAGATGAAATATATTATTTGATATATGAATTAAAGTTTTATCATTTTTCATATGAATATTAAAGATTATATCTGTTCGTAATTTGCATCCCAAATTTTGAATTAAAAATGGACGAGTTGTCTGCCTGAGGATACCCTCTAAAAAGGGATACGAGTTGTAAGTTTTTTTCTAATTGAATAATTAATCTTATAATTATTGAATCAAGTAAATTAAGAATTTTGATAATTATTATAAGGTAATTCAACATAATAGTTAAAACGTAAATTCTTAATTGAAAAAATAAATTCGGTTACAATTATAACTTGACCTATATAATAATATAAATGATATAATTCAATGTCCTCATTAAAACCAGAAACGAAAATAATAAATGAAACGCAAATATCCTTATTAGTTATTTGTTTAATGATAATTAATTCTTCATCTAATCTACCCTCTTCCTTCCTATCTTAATAAATTGTCCCAATGCAGTAAAATTTTGTCTCATTTCATTTTTCTCAAATCCCTTTGTCAAAAACAAAATGGAAAAGGCTCTGTTGAAGTCGGCTTTCCTTCTTTCCTTGATTGTTTCATCTTGTCAGTCTCGCACTCTTATATTACATTACTTATGAAATCACCAGAATAAATAAATTTTATAAATTTGTAATTTGATGATATAATTATTTATATTTTTTATTTTAAAATTATCGAATTAAATATTATAATTATAATTTATATGAATAAATTTATTAATTTCTTTTTTAATTTTTGGCAGGCATGTCAATGTCATTCACAATGGTGGTGGGAGAAAATGTGGACTTCTTGCGGGATTGTAAATCCAACGGTGATTGCATAGATAGTTGTATGTACGGGGGCTTTTGCGTTTTCGGCGGTTGTTTTTGTCTTAAAAGGGAGGAAGCCCAGGCCCATTCTGATTCTGCTGCTACACAAACAACTGTCGATGATGGGAAATTTTAGGCATCATTAGCAGGTGATTATGTGAATTCAAATGCCCAATTTCTCTGGGAGGAAAACGATGAGTACAAGTTTTAAATAATGCTGAATCAATCAATCAACCTTCCAATAAAAGGTTGTTTTCCGTTTAGTTGTACGTATTTTATACCCTCCACAAAATCAAATTATAAAATATCAAAAGCCTTGTTTTCATTCGAGGTACGATGAAAATTTAAATATTTATTTTTAATATTTAAAAATTTAAATATTTATTTATGACTTAAATTTTATTAAAGTTAAGAATAAAATTTTTATTTAATAAAAAATTAAAAAATTTAAAGTTTTATCATATTTTCTTCTTTTAATTTAAAAATCTAATATTTACCCCACACATAGTTTAAAAAATGATAATTTCTCTCATAGGTTTTCTTTCATTCTCTCTAGTGATTGATTTCTTTTCAGTCATCGATTAGTCTTCCCTCCTTCTTCGTTGGTGCTCCTTCTTCTTTGTCGGAGACAAAGACCATTGTCTCTATCTTACAAAAAAAGAGAGAAGAAGGAGGAGCGTTAACGGAGAAGAGGGAGTGAAGGTCGACCGAGTATTGAGAAGAAATCTATTGCTAGATAGATAGAGAGAAAAATTTAGAGGAAAAATTGTCATATTTTAAATTTTGAAGAAAAATTTGAGAAAATGTGAGATTTTAAAATTGAAGAGAAAAAGTATAATTAAAATTTAGTTTTTAAATTTTTTTTAATTAAATAATGATTTTTTTTTAATATTAATTAATATTTTAAACATAATTTAATTAATTAAAAATTTTTAAATTTTTTAAAAATAAAAAGATAATTTTGAGATTTTACTGCTTCAGTTAGAACAAGCTTTTCGGCTATTATAAACAGACGTGGGCAATTTGGTAAAACAAGAAAAATTGAGACCTCACCGAAACTGTGTCACGCGGGGAGCACATGCCATGAATCAATCAATCAATCCACAGGATAATAAGAGGGGGGGCCCATCTCTGTTTGCCGATATTGAAAACTGAAAACGCGTGACCTCATCTCACATCTCTCTCAGCCTTTGTCCAAAACTCCTTTTCGTCTTCAATCAAATGAAAAACACCATGCATGTGCAATCATTCAATTTCTCTCTCTTCCACAACTCCATTTCTAATGAAACGGTTTGCATCTTTTGTTGCCACGTGGCCACCCGCCTTTTTCTCCCCCTTAATTTATTTACAGTAACACGCATTAATTTTTTTCGTAATTTGGAAAGAAAATATTTAAATTAGCAGAGAGAGGCAGGTACATCAATAGTCTAATTGATATTTACACGTTGTTCACGTGTACATATGATTGTTCCATTAAATAATTTCACTTTTATTATCGTGTTAAATTTAAAAAAAAATCAACCTTTCGAAAAGATTGGCTATTTTCAGTAGTAACATGTATGGAGAATTATCAAAATATTATAATCTTAAAAGAGCTGAAACTTTATAATTAATTAAGTTCAATTTGTGACAGAAAACTCTCGAGTTTAAAAGTGTTAAGTATTATTATAATAAGAAGAAAGCATTACAATATCAGTTAAATAATTTAATCTTACATGTTATAATAAAATAAGGCTAAAAGCCTTTGCCACCCAAGGTTTATTACAAATTAAAAATAGTATCTATTAAGTATTAAAAACTCAAATAGTTATTTATAAAATATTAAAATTAATAGAAATAATTAGTTTTAAGGATAAAATCATTATTTAACTAGTAATATATTAAAAATAATAAAATATTATTTATTTTTCCGTTTAAGTTTAAAAAATTAACAATTTTCTTCTCTTAAAAAAATTAAACTTTAAAAAAATCACATTTTCTTTTATTAGGTTTTACATTTTTCGACGAGTTTTCTCTAGCTTTCTTTCCCTTTTATGACCTTATTTCTCTTCTCCCCCTTCATTAGAGATAAAAACTAGATTGTTTTTGTAAAAGATGAAGATAATCCAACCTTCGTCATCGAAAAAGGAGGAGAAGGTCACTTGAGAGAGATAAGGTCACCACAGAGAGCGAGGGTTGGAAAATACAAAATTTAGTAGAGAAAAAAGTAATTTTTCAAAGTTTAATTTTTTGGAAAGAGGGTAATTGTTAATTTTCTAAACTTAAGAGAGAAATAAATAATATTTTATTATTTTTAATATATTATTAATTAAATGATAATTTTACTCTTGAAACTAATTATTTCTGTTAATTTTAATATCTCATAATTAAAATTTTAAATTTTTAATATTTAACAGATACTAGTTTGAGTTTACAATAAACTTTGGGTAGAAAAATGTGTTTTGGCCGTAAAATAAACATATAATTATACCCGGATCTGGAAATATAAAAGAATTTCAAGAGAAATGGCTAAAAAAGTGTGATGCAAACATGCAAAGAGATATAATTAATAAACAAATTACATTTGAAAATAGAAGAAACAAACAAGGTGTATAAACGAAAGAAAAGAATGTGTATAATGAATTATATGAAAAAAAAAAAAATAGAGAGAGAGAAATAAAATTAATGGTAATTATTTATTATAATTAAGATATTTTTTCCCGTAAATAAAAATAAATTTCCAGACGGCAAATCCATTTTGAAAAGGCCAAAAGATTTATTCTCGTCCAATTTGTAGTGCAACCCCAAACTTTTATCCTTTAAATTTTAAAATTTTAAATACTTATCTATCTGTTAAATTTAATTATTATTATTAAAGATAAAAACGTTATATATAGATTTTATATTAAAAAAAATTACCTTTTTTTTCCATCTTAATTTTGATAATTAACAATTCTTATCTTAACTTAGGTTTAAAAAATTACTTTTTTCATATTTTAAAATTAATAATTATTTCTCAAAAAATTCAAAATATTACATTTACATCCTAAAAAATTTATTATATCTTTTTTATGATTATATTTTTTCAGTGATTCATTTTGGCACGTTATTAATCTTACCACTGATACTTTTTCTCCCTTTTCAATGGTTTGTCAACGTAAAAACTACCTAAAATCTGATCAAAATAGTCAAAATTTATTGCATCAATCTGTAAGTAAATCCATAACTGCAAAACAATGCATGGATAAACATAATTACATGAAAAAATTACATGGATAAGCATATAGTACCATTTGTTCATGAAAAAGTAATTTTCATTGATAATTCTTTAGGACAGAATAGACAAGGAAGAAGGCAAAGCAAAGAATAAAGCCAACATGTCGTTGAATCGGATTTCTTTATTTGTTTTAATCTTGAATTTCGTTTGTATTAAAGTTTTAACAAAACAATACAAAGACGTGCCTCTCAGGGTGCCATATTTGTTCTCTTCAATCTTTATGGCCCTCCATCCATGTGCCACTATTTTTTTTATATTTCGTTATCATCCACCCAAAGTATCTTCAAATTCAACACTGAGTCTCTTTTAAATATTCACGCATTATATCTTGAGTCAAATTGAAAGTTACGTTTGTGGGTCAAAGCCTAAAATTCGATGACCCAGAAACTAGAGTACAAAAAATGTATGCTGAAAATTGCACTAAGGTTTTGGGTAAAGTCTAAGAAATTAAAAAAAAAAAAATTGTTAAGGGATAAAAAATTGGGTAATTGAATATTTTATCCTTTTCTTAATAGTATTTATATATATCACACAACTCATTTGTTTAACAAAAATACAACAATAATAATATTTTTTCTCAAAATATCCTTGTTGGTACAATCTATGTAGATAGATTTTCTATTTTTCATTAGCCTTCTAGTAAAGGAGAAATCTCTGTAACATGAAAAAAAATTTGAAATAGGACGATTCTTCAACTCTGAAAAATAATTAAAGCAAACACCTATGTTTGGATAATAAAACCCATGAGAGAAATTCAGAGAAAAAAATCTCTAACCATTATAAAGAATTCATATAAATACAAGGGAGAGAGAGATAATGTGATAATAATGTGATGAGATATATTGGTGGGAATAAGAGAGAGATATGCATTGACACAAGTGTTAATTTTGAAGGATTCATAGTGGGAATAAACTTTCATCTAAGACTCGATCAAAGTTAATCAAATGTGCATGTATTTATCTTAAGTTATGTGGGTCCAATGAAAATTGTATAAGATAATGATCTAGAGCATGTGATAGTTGAAGCAAGAAGTTTACGAGAATCAACCATACTCTATGTTACTAAGAGTCCAATTAAAGGAAGGGACAATCAATAAGCCAAAAATGTTCATGAGAAAGAAAGAGAGAATCTTCTATATCTTCTTTCCTTTAATTATATGTATGCAAGAGACGAGCCTAAAGTATGAGTCTGAACCCAAGCTTGAAGCCAAACCGAGTGAACCCGAGTTAGGTGCGAGTCGAGCACAAACACTTAAATTATAAAGCGAGTCGAACACGAAAGTATGTTTTGACGAGTTCAAAACAATCCTGAGCCGAGCTTAACTGAAAACGAGCTGAATCTTGTTCAGGCTCGACTCGGCTCGTATCCACCCCTAATTGCTACAATTCCCTAGAGCTAATCAGTTTGTATATTTGTAACTATAAAATTTACTTATTTATTAATAAAAAGTATTCTATTGTTCATGCATATTAATATTAAACATAATATGTTTGTAAGAATAATATGCTCTCAGAATAGTAGAACTGTGATAAAGGAATCGACAACTAATCGTGGGAACCCTATGACAAATTAGATGGTCATTATAGAAACGTTCATAATCTCAACATTACTATGACCAAGGGCACAAGTAATAGTGATAAGATTATTATAGTGTTGAGCGATCCCACCGGAAGGTGGCGATAGCTCTTACATGTCAAAACTATTACTGACAGTTTTATGCAACACATGGGTATACGTTAGACACATTTGTTCATTAGACAGACTCATCAAGAGGATTTCCAAATGAATGGTTGTTCTAGTATTTATATAAATAAATCCTCTAACTCACAAATACATGTGGTCCTTAGACTTGAGATCATCGAACTATCTCATATAAGGATTGATATGGTTCAACATTATTCAACGTGTTGTCGTAACTAGGGTACCATAAAGATGGTGATTGACCATATTGAAATATGTATAAAGGTTATAATAGATTAATAAAGAATTCGTAACACACTGAGCACAAGAGGTGATATCTCGAATGAGAATACTGAAAGATATCATAATCACTCGAATTTGTGGCTATGGCCAGAATAGGTTGTAGCCCGGTCCAAGTCTTTTGGTTATTAATGCATATCAGTTCATATCAAGAAATCACTAACATAGGCACGCATTTGTGTCTCAACCTATAAAAATGTCGATTGACGAAAGGATTAAGTTGTTCATAACTATGTAGTTGACAAAGTTGATAATAGTTCATTGACACTCTATCAGTCGGGTGGCCATCATGACTTGCTAAAGGCCAATCTCGGTTTGTGTATGGATTTAATTTGAATCTGAATACTATCAATTTGATAGAGATTATGAGTCACACGCATATAAAAGTTGATTTTGACTCTAAGGCATTGAATTATTTGGTAATAATCTTGGTGTCCATGAAGTGATATAAATTTTGGATCGAATTGGGCTTGTCTGATAGGATTGAATTAGCTCAATTTGACCTTTATTGAACTATGAACGACCAATCATGTGTCATGAATGACCGTGAATGTCTAGTAAAAAGGAACGATCATGCATGCCTTTAATGCATAACCGTTCATGACATTCTCTATTTATACGAACACGATTTCATAATTCAGAAGTGTTCGTCACAAACTCTAGTTGTCAACCTAACTGTTGGTGTGATTTATCATACTGAGGTTTGACCCCAGCTAGACCCTTACCCAATTCAAGGCTCTCTTCAGTTATTAAAACAATAATTCTTAGTTTTTATATTTATTAACTAGATGTGGATACAAATTTTATAAATTTTTTAGGAGCAAATTGTTAATTAGCTTATGTGAAGATGGTAAGTATTTTTGTCTTTTCTTCATCTACGTAAAATAAATTAACAGTTTTTATTAACAAATTTAATGGGATAAATGGACGAATAGACTTTCAAAACTTAAACGGTAAAAAACGCATTTCATCAAAGTTTGGGTGGGAAATAGTAACTCAACCTTTATCTCATTATCGTATATTTCTTTCCTTGCATTGAAAGGGAAGATGTTTTCACTTTGTTCTCTTTTACCCTATTACTGTTAGGGTATGCATAAAATTGTTTAAATGGTAAATCAAAACAAATTGTTCAAAATTCGTATTTTAGATTGAATTTTAAAATAATTTTGGTTTGGGTTAAAAAAATTATGAAAAAGTTTTCAATTTGATTTACGATTTAAAGGATTTCTAATTTTAACAAATCTATAAACCATTTTTATAATATATACACATATATTTTTTATACAATCAATGCATATTTGTATGCTATATTAGAATACTTGATAACTATGATTTTATTCGACTTGTCTTTTGTTTCGAAATTGAACCCTATATATGTGAGAAACACTCCAATTTTTTAAGAAAGTTTAATCGAAGACTTACAATATTTGTTACTACTCCCATTTTTTTAAAAAGTTTAATCCAAGACATACAACATTTGTTGATAAGACTTAGCTCACTTATTATCATTATTTGTGATTATTTTTATATTTAAAGCTATTAATATTTCCTTAAAGCAAGAATGAGAATGTAATTATTGTTTAAAAAAATAAGTATATTATACAAGATTCACACATGATATGAAGCACTTTAATATGATAAAACAAATCATTATAATTTCTAAAAAAAATACATTGTTGGGAAACCGTGGTCGTCCGTTATAGAAAGAGTAGATTTGCTGGAGTATCTCCAATAATTTGATATATAGAACAACATCTAATTCAAAACAAAATGCAAAATTTGCTTATATTGATTAGGAATGACAACGATGAGGGGTGGGAGGAAATTTCAATTCCCATCCTTGTCTCTAAGAGGATATCGATTTCTATTTTCGGTGCATCTCTGTTATGGGAATAATAAAGATTTTTCGTTCCCTCATGCAAAGAAAAATCCCCTCACTGTCTCTGCTCCTGTGAGATAAACTATCATTTTTATATCCTCTAAACACAATATAAATATATTAAAAAACTAAATTAATTAAAATTAAAATCAACCCATTATTTCAAATATCATAAATTAATCAATTTAATATGCACAACAAAAATATAAATAAATTTAAAAAATATATAAATATCTTAAAACTATAAAGATATATTAGTATTTTAAATAAAAATATTAATATTAAGGGGCATAAATGGGGATAAAGATGAGAACAAGGACAGGGACAAGGACTAGACTAGGGTGGGGTGAGATGAAAACACATGTATCGTAGGTGCATTAAAAGTAGGGAGAGTATGTAGAAGAAACAGACAAATAAAATGCGGATTTTAATCAGAGTTAGATTCAAATTGAGTCAAATTCAGTTTGATTTTATGTAATAGAATTCAAGTTTGAGTTTGAGTTCATCGATCTCATAAAAGTTAAGTTCAAATTCGAGTTTTTAAATAGTTCGTTATTAAAACGACGTTATTTTAATACATATTAATCAAAACGATATCATTTTGTATCAAAATTTCTAATTTACAAATTTTGAAGAGTAACTCAAGCTCAAGAGTGTTAGTTCGAGCTCAAACAAGTGTATATAGAATTGATTTATTTTAAATTCAATTTGAATTTAATCAAACTTTTGATAATAAAAATATAAAAAGGGAACGCGGTCTTAGATTTTTGACAAATGGAAAGCCACGAGAAATAGGGAACTGTACTCAATTAACTAGTTCGATCTACGACTTCAGTGCTACTCATCATGTGGTCACCTCAACTCCCACCTAGAATATCACCTCTCCCTCGTCTCTATAAATAATTTTCTATTATTTAATTAAAATAAAGTCATTGCCTATTTGGCCACTTGCAATTTATTTGCACTCACTCTCAGGTTACCGTCCGCTGCCCCTTCCGCCACACCATCCATTCCATCCTCTTTGTTGAACTAAAAATAAATTAATTTTACAAGTGATTAAAGATACAAAGACATGGGATGGGACTCTTTATCTAGAGGTAACAATGATTTTATAATTTGACCTTTACACATAATTAATCTATAATTTATAATATAAGATTCGTTTCCTTTAAGAAATAAATCAATGTGATTACTGTACTAATGATTTCATATAACTAACTAGACTTTGAGTTTACGCAGAAGAAAAATTTATGGAGGTCATTGATTTATGGGTCTAATTTTACACCTATAAAGCCTTAAGGAGGTGGGGATGGTGGTTGGTGTTGGTGATTCACAATTTAATAGGATATATAGGAATAAAAAGGATCTTCCTTTGTTTTATATATTATATAAAACAACCATATTTATTTTTATTATTACGGCCAAAGGACTATTTTTTTATCTAAGTTTTAATACAAAAACAGATACATATTTATGATCATCCCTTTGTCAGTGTTTCTTTATTGACGGAGATGAAAAAATTTTGTCAGAAATGACTCCGACTCATCCATCATGTTTTTAGAGGTCATTGTCATTGGGATAGTTATCAGTGAAAGGAGAAAGAAAATCTAGAGATTTAAAAATAAAATAATTACTTTTCAAATTTTGAAAATATTGGATAAGAGAAATTATGAGATTTTTAAATCTAGAGAATAAAATTTTAATTTTTTTAGTAAATAATAATTTTATCTCTAATCCTAACTAAAATTTTAATAAATTTTTTTTATTAATAAATATTTAAGTTTTTAAAATACCAAACATAGTCTTTTAACCTATTATTATTTTGCATTAAATTTGTACATCGACTTATTAATATCTACTTATTAATATTAATAAGTAGATGTACAAATTTAATGCAAAATAATAATTTTATATATATATATATATATTTTAATAAGGTCGATCAACCATCATGATTTGGGAGATTATTGAGACCCCCATCGGGTTTGATTTAATATCCTATAATGATATTAAGTTTGACCGTAATGTTTAAATTTAATTAAATTATTATATAGTTTTGTATAAACATCTTCATTAACACTCATTGATACAACCACGAGAGTATGCTATGCTGATGATTTACTACATCCACTCTATTCATCATTTATTATCACTAAGAACAGCGGTTAGTTTTATTTTTCCAAAATTACCCCTAATCTATTTAATTTTTTTAAGGCCAAATAACTATTTTCCACCCAAAGTTTGATGCAAATCCAATTTATATCTGTTAATTATCGAAAATCTAAATATTTGCTCGTTTGTTAAATATCACTATTACTGTTAAGGATAAAATCACTATTTAAAAATTTTATTTAAACTCATATTTTAGAATAATTCCTTAAATTTTGAAAAATTATATTTTTCTCCTAGATTACCTTTTTTCTTTAGGTTTCAAAACCTGTTATTTCCACCCAAGTCCTAGGGTTTCCTTGGCAAATTCTCAAAACCTCATACATATTTTTCTCTTTGCTTGTTGCCACCCTAAGGTTTTGAAATATTGCCAGTGCACACTCCGATATCTTATTCCAATTGCTGTTGTATATCCAACGTCGTCCCCTCAGTCTCTAACCACCAACCTGCTAGAGATCGAGCTATTGTCAAGTCTAGTACTAGTCTCTAGCGAGTTTGCTCTTTCTTGGCGACCTCCAAACAAGATTTTTTTCTCATTTGTGTCACCATTGAGCCCCTCCTTCTCAATTTCTTGCCACTATCGTCCACCAAGATTGAGCAGGTCTAGTGAAGTCCACTTCTTTGACACCAACCTTCCTCCCTAATGATTCTTGTGAGTGCAAAATGGGGATAAAATTGAGCAAGATCTCTTACTCAATTTTATCCCCATTTTGCATTGACGGGAGTCACTAAGAAGGAGGGTTGGCACTAGTGGTTTGATCTCAGAAGAGAAGCACACCTACGATGGAGGAGGAGGAGGATGCCAACAATGATTGAAAATTGAAATTGAAGAGGGGTAAAACTATGATTTTTCAAAAAGTAGGGGCGATTGTAGACAAAAAAATGAGAGTTGAAACCTTTGATTTGGGGTGGGGGGGGGGGGGGAGTCATTTTTTAAACTTGGAAAATGTGAGGGTAGCAGGCAAAAATAAAATATTAAAACTTAAGGGTAATCATAAAATATAAGTTTAAATAAAATTTTTAAATGATGATTTTATTCATGACAGTAATAGTAAACTTTAACACAGATGAATATTTAAATTTTAAAAAATTAATAATAAAAAAAATTTACATCAAACTTTGGGTGGGAAATAGTCATTTAACATTTTTTTGGTCACTAAAATAACTCACTAGTGCTGAAAGACGTAAGAATTTTAATAGTCTTGTCTGATATTAAAATTTTGATAGTGATTAATTAAATATGATTAATTGATTTTATATTAAATTTAATTTATTAAAAATAAATAATTAAAAATAATGAAATAATTTGAAATTTGAGATAACCCTTTGAAAATTTGAACTAACGATGTTTCACCTCACACCCCGGCGGAGAAATTGGCATGACCAAAACGTCTCTCCGCGTGTCGTTTAGCTCATGCTCTAATAACCATTCCGGATTTCCGGTCATCTTCTTTCTCCTGTTTTTCTTTTGTTTTTTTTTTTCCTTGACTAAAATAACAGATAATTATGGAAAGATTTACCGAAGAAGAAAAATTTAGGAAATATCAACCCAAAAAGAAAGGGGGAAAAGAATAAGACAGCTCATCCATCCGCCAACAGTAGACGCCACTGTGAAGACTTTGAAGCTGGCTGAAGGTTCAACTTTAAGATAGACGGGGTTCTTTATTTAAAGGCTGAGGTCCGCATAATCTTTTCATTCCATTTCAAAGAGAGGAGGGAATAAACCTCAAGCTGGTGTGGACGTACTCCTCAACACTTGCTGCTGCTGCCGCTTCTTCTCCTCTCTTAACCCAAATTTTAGAGACTCTTTTTATCTGACAATAATCCATAAAGAAAGGTACAAGACTCCTTATTATTGTAATCGTCATCCTCTATCTGTGATTATGTTGTTGTGTTGTGTCTGCTCTCTTTACTTAAGGTTGACACTTCTTGAAACTTGTCCAAAATCTGTTCTTGCTGGTGGGTTATCTTTGTTTTAACTCAATACATTTGGATCTGACATTTGTTTTTGCTGGTCTATTTTTAGATCTTTGGTTTTATGCGTATTTTGCAAGGCTTACACTTTTGCGTTTTAATGGCTTGTGTATTTTTAGAGATTTACATTGCTTTTCTACACAAAAAATAGAATTTCACGAAAAAGAAAGAAGCAGAATGCAGATTTTGTTCCTGTTCTGTTTTTCATATTGCTTTTTCATCTAGCGTTGTGTGTAAAACTGCGTAAGTTTCAGGCTATTCTCTTTTTTAGGTGCGTTTTTAACCGTTGTTCTTTCGCATTTTTCTTGATTTGTACTTTTCTATAATAAAGAGTATAGCTGTTGATGATTTTTGTAACAACTTCAAATAACAGAGAAGCAATCCGATTGGAAATGTTTTCTCTACTGAAATCATTTAAAAAATTTTCTTGTGTTTCAAGAAAATGATTAGATTAGAATATATTATCCTGCATTGCTTTTTGCTTTTTTTTTTTTTTTTTCCTTTTTTCCTTTCCTTTAATTTGGTGCAAGATCCACAGCTTCTTTTTGCCTTTTTGACTTAGTGAGGTAAATAAAAACACAGAATGGGGCCATGTTAATAGGGCGGCTGAGTTTGGTAAAGTTAGGACCCATATCATGTGGAAAATGTCTAACGTGTCGGTTGTTTATAACTAATCTTTATACTTCTATGTTCTTTCACGGTTGGTTTTAACGTATTAGTGCTTATGGATCTGTTATTAAAGATCTTTGTTTAACCAGTTTGATTTCTTCAAGCTCTTTTACCCTTGGTTTAGTTTCTGCTTTTGTTTGTTATTTGTAATTGTTGGATGCTTCTTCTACTGATAATTCATATCTGTCTCAACCCATTGTCTTGATTCGTTTCACTTTCTGATCTATATGGTGAATGCACTTTCAGAATTTTTGCCTATAGCCATATATATACGTATAACTTTTAGTGTTATCGGTAAATGTTGAACGGAATTTTTGAATAAATGTACAACTGTAATCAGTGGTTGATTCATCTTCTTGACGTAACTATACGACTTTATGTCATTCAATATAGTTAAGATTTTCATAGTGATTTTGCTAAGTCAGTAGTGAGCTTGAGTGAACCAATATTCTGCCTAGTTTCATGTCCTAGCGATACAGTGAAAGGGGCATCTAGTTTGAGCTTGAAATTTAGTTGTTCAGTTAATCTTTTTCCTAATGTGGATATGTTTGCATTTTATATGTGCAGGTTAATACTTATTTCTTAACATCATGAAGCATAAAGATGGAAAACCAAATCCTCACTCTGATAAAGGTCCTAAGATTGTTTCTTTAACAATAATAGTTCTTGCACTATGTGGGTTTTCTTTTTATCTTGGTGGAATCTTTGGCTCTGAGAGAAACAGAGTTGAGGTTATTGATGTCAAAAAGGCAGTCCCAGCTCCAAAGGAAGCTGTTGTTGCTCCTCTCCAGATCAAAACTATTACCTTTCCGGAATGCAGCAGTGACTATCAAGACTACACTCCGTGCACTGATCCAAGGGTATTGCTTAAAAAATTACTCGAAATCTAATCTTGTGATAGTAGTGACTATATTTGTTATGCTATATATAAATGCAGCATCAAATGTACATATTGTTGATAAATGTTTATTGTAACAGAGGTGGAAAAAGTATGGTGTTCATCGCCTTACATTTATGGAACGCCACTGCCCTCCAGTTTTTGAAAAGAAGGAATGCATAATTCCACCTCCTGATGGGTATAAGCCACCGATCAAATGGCCAAAGAGCAGGGATGAATGTTGGTACAGGTATTATGGTCTGCTATTTATGTTTGCAATTATATTGCAAAGGGCATTGGTCGCTGTAATGTGTTAGTTTAAGTATCTTATGTTTCCCTGTGAATCCTGTTTTAGGAATGTGCCATATGATTGGATTAACAAGCAGAAGTCCAATCAAAATTGGCTGAGAAAAGAAGGGGAGAAGTTCCTCTTTCCTGGTGGGGGCACCATGTTTCCACGTGGAGTCTCTGCCTATGTCGATCTGATGCAAGATCTAATTCCAGAAATGAAAGATGGGACTATTCGGACTGCCATAGATACTGGATGTGGGGTTAGTTTTGTTTTAGTTCTCCGTTTGTCTAATTCAGTCATTTTTCTTACTATTGGAAGACTTTTTTAAAGCCATCTATTTGAAGGGTGGATCTTATTTTTCTTAGGGAAGCTCAAGTCAACTTAATTTAGATGGCCAATATATTTGTAGGTTGCAAGTTGGGGAGGTGATTTATTAGATCGTGGAATATTAACAGTCTCTCTTGCACCTAGAGATAATCATGAAGCTCAAGTTCAGTTTGCACTGGAACGTGGAATTCCTGCAATCCTTGGCATCATTTCTACACAACGCTTACCTTTCCCCTCATATTCTTTTGATATGGCTCATTGCTCAAGATGCCTTATCCCATGGACAGAATATGGTAATTAATTATTTCAAACTATGATTTATCTTTGACATGATTGCCTTAGAAATTGCATCTTTGTTCCTATGTATAAACCATCATAAGGTTTTGGTTTAATTAATATCCATCAAAACAAGATAGTGGCATGAATTTCATTCACTAGTGATGCTTGAGGTTTTTCAATAATTATAGATATCTTGGTTTCAGGTGGAGTTTATCTCCTAGAAATTCACCGTATACTTCGTCCTGGTGGATTCTGGGTACTGTCAGGCCCACCAGTCAACTATGAACGTAGATGGCGAGGGTGGAACACTACTGTGGAAGATCAGAAAAAGGACTATGAGAAGTTGCAGGAACTGCTGACTTCAATGTGTTTCAAATTGTATAACAAAAAGGATGACATTGCTGTGTGGCAGAAATCTTCAGATAACACTTGCTACGATAAGCTTACTTTAACAGACATGTACCCACCCAAGTGTGATGACAGCCTTGAACCTGATGCAGCATGGTATACACCACTCCGTCCTTGTGTTGTTGTTCCTAGACCACAACTAAAGAAATTGGTTTTGAAATCCATGCCTAAGTGGCCTAAGCGGTTGCATGTTGCACCTGAACGCATTTCAGATGTTCATGGTGGGAGTGCTAGTGCTTTCAAGCATGATGATAGCAAGTGGAAAGTGAGAATTAATCACTACAAAAAGTTACTCCCTGCAATTGGGACTGATAAAATAAGAAATGTAATGGACATGAATACAGTTTATGGAGGATTTGCTGCAGCGGCAATTGATGATCCCTTGTGGGTTATGAATGTCATGTCATCCTATGCTCCCAACACACTTGCTGTTGTCTTTGATCGGGGCCTCATTGGAACTTATCATGATTGGTAATTTTCAATGAATTATTTTAGGGCCTTTCCTGTATCCTATGTTTTATGTGGTATTGGTATAGCTAATGTGCTGACTTATTCATTTTGCTGTTGGTAGGTGTGAGGCTTTCTCCACATATCCTCGTACCTATGATCTCCTTCACCTTGATGGTCTCTTTACTGCAGAAAGCCACAGGTTGGTCTCAAGTTTCGTTCATTGCTGCTCCGAAATCACACGAATATATATATATATATATATATATATATATATATTAATTTGTTAAATTTGACATTTCTTACCAGTTGAGGAAATTTTGGTAGGGATTGACATTAAGGTCTAGACATTGGACTTATGTGATGCTTTAGTCAACACATTAGCATAGGTAGTTGAATTGTCACAAGTTGTTGAAACTAGACTTTGATAAGAATAGGCTAATCAGTTACCTGCCTAACTTCACCAACCAATGGAAAAAGTTGCAGTGAACATCACATTTTCAGGATCCTTGGGCCTTTTTAGAATTTGGGAGGTGGGCTTGACAGAAGCCATTTGCTAAAATCTATCTTAAGTTCCCCTAAGGCTAAGACATAAAGTTAACTCTAGCTGCTGTTGCTTCTTTGATATATGTGCAAAGGCTTCTTCTAAATGGCAGAAAACCATCTGGGTAGGGAATACCAAAATCATGTCAAAGAATGTCAAGAATATGGTTCTGATGATTGTTACTACTTGTCACAGATGTGATATAAAGTATGTGCTGTTGGAGATGGATCGGATACTACGTCCCAATGGATATGCAATCATCCGGGAATCAAGCTATTTTATGGATGCTGTAGCTGCCATTGCCAAAGGGATGCGGTGGGGTTGCCACAAGGAGGATACTGAGTATGGCACTGACAAGGAAAAGCTATTGATTTGCCAGAAAAAGCTCTGGTACTCTAGCCAAAGTTCAAGGTAATAAAAAATTACTGAAGGCTGAGAGTATAATTTATAAGTCAAAGTGGGAAGAATCTGAGGAAAACCAAGTTCAATACCACACTGTGATTTAGATTTGTCCAATAGGAGTCAAGAATTTTTATATTTAATATTGTCAATTGTAGCTACCTGATAATATGATTTTTGTTGTTATATAATAGCCATATTAATATAAATATATTCTTTCCAAGAATCAACATATTCCTAGTACCGTATCAATTTTATTTTAATTTTTAGTACTCATCCTTTTTTTTTCATATATCTTTGTATGTTATACTGTGAAAGCAGTGGATTTGAGAATTTTCTGTGTATGTATCCTATGATGTGATATGATACAGATATAAAATGATATGTATCATGAGGTGTATCAAGTTAATATGATATAATAGACGTATCATATGTTACGATATGTATTTTATGATAAAATATATATTATCAATATATTTTTTAGAAAAAAAAATATATAATAGAGATATATATGAAAAATTTTAAATTTTTAATAATATTTATAATATTTTAAAATAATGACATGTCAATTAAAATTTTTTTTATTATTTTATTTTTTAAAAATTGTATCATACAATATGATATGATATTTGATATATAATACAAAAAATTAAATTTTTGATACACGATTTGATAATCATTTTTAGTTGTCATTACTATGCTTTTTAAATTTGATTTGTTGTCAAAGAAAGATTTCATGGTGGCAGTTATTTTCTTGGATTAGTCTAAAGTCTAAACAAAGAATTTATAAGAAATCAAAAACAGAAGGCCAGAAGATAAACTAAAAGGGCCAAATTGATTTCAATGGCCTATTTTTGGGCCTAGTGAAAATAGCAAACTTTAATTTTTTAAAACTATTTAAAATGACATAAAAATAAAAAAAATCATGTAAAAAAAAAGTCTTCTAAGTTTGGAATCTTATATGAACCAATAACAAAATAAAATGATTTAAATGACATAATTTTATTGGATGTGATTAGAATAAAACAATGGCACTTGTCCTTTGTTTGTAAAAAGGGGGTCAAAATCTGTCACAATTCATGGCTTTCTTCTTGGAATTTTTATTATGTCATTGTAACTGTATTATTGTGGTCCTCTCCTCTCATGCCCACAAAAATTAGTCACATGCAACAAAATCACATCCCTAAGAGTTGAAATTCCATTCAAGTGTACCATGGAATGAAAATAATAGACAAAGTTGAATTTATGCACCGGCAAACACAAGAAAATTAAAAAAAAAAATCCAATTTGATATTTTTTTAGAGTTTCATTGGTTATTATATGCTATTATAAATCTGTATAATAAAACTATATGTATATATATTTTATACATAATTTATATATACAAATGATATGTCATTATATGACTGAACGATTTTGAATTAAAAATAAAATAACATTTAATCACATAATAATATATTATTTGTGTATCTAAATTATATACAAAAAATATGTATACATAACATTACTCAAATCTATAAGTTGTTAATTGTATTGTACATGATTGTAAATTCAGAAGAAAATTTCCAATTTTTGTAGCAGAAAATTTTCATTTTGGTTTTACAATTTGATCACTAAATTTTTCAAAATTTCAATAAATCATTTTGTTATAAAACCATTAATAATGCTAATAAATTATACATTATAAGCTATTTTATATTAGGAAAATGGGTAATTAATTAAATTAATCTTATTTGACAGGGTTTAAACGATTTTATCTAACATTCTAGGGATTATATGAATATAACCGATAGAATAAGTTTTGATAGTTTTAACCCCCAAATATAAAAATGTTTTTGCAGCGAGTACAACTATATTCAACCCGTGAATCCAAGAAACAAAGAGAAATTCTAGCAAAAGTCGTCATTTTTAAATTAAAAGTTATGATTAGTGTAAAATAATTCCTAAAGTGAAGGTGATATTTTTGTAGGTGAAATTGGGGATTAGATGATATTATTTATATATTAGGTGCTAACTCTTAAGTGGATGTGAAGGTTATTTTTTTTCATATTTGCACAGGCCACCACACATAGGGGATAAATTGATACATGACACTAGACTTTATGGGGATTTTCTTGATATTTTTGAGACTATTAGAATTAGAAGGTTAACTGATATTTGTCATAAGGTTTTGATTAAAGAGTTTTTCCAATTTTCATTGGGTATCTTTACAATAAGTGAATTTAATTAACTATAAATCCAAATTTCTTAGGTACTTAATAAATATTTAATTGTGAAATATTAATTTCCAACATTGAGTAATTCTAATCATAAACATTATCATACTTTTAACAACAAACATATGAAGGTATAATAATTCATACAAATCAAATACAATATATAATTAAGTTCAATATATAAGATAAGGAAAATCAACAATAAGTAACATGTTATAAATTGGTGTCTTCATTTGAACAATTGTGAACCAAAATGACTATGTGATAAACCCCAATTGTTACAAGAAGAGTTGGGCCACTGCCTCTCTTAGAATCATGTGATGCTATACCAGGAATGGTAGTTGGCTTCGAGAGTTAAATCTTGTATGTCCAAGTTGTTGATGTCAACTACAATAATGTACTTGCACTTCCTCGTCTTGTGATGAAACTCTATTATGACCCAAAGATCGGTTAACATGTCAACATTCCATAACTGAAGCATAAATTATGTGAGAATTATCTAGATAAACCCATTCTAACTAGTCTCTAAACATGTAAACATACAATTCGGAGTGTTGCATTTGCGTAGTCAATATCACTTCCAGAATTACATACCAATCATACATTACACAATTTCAACAAATCATATATCATCTATCTCATCAATAAACTTGTAACTAACAAACACAAATCAATTACAGAGTCATATTTGTAGATTATAATAACTATACAACATGCTTATACTACCAATCCATTCATCTTAAGCCACAAACATGGTATACATTTCAACAACACCAACTACACAATAAGGTTCACCATACATGCATCTCACATTGTTTAGAGATGTTAAGATGTGACTAGTTAAATAGTATATGAACTCTTTAAACTGTTAAGACATGTTTTATGTTGTAAACCTAAATGCAAAACCATGATAAATTATGTGTTCAAAGTAGATAAAATCTTGACAATTGGTCGGGCTATTAGACTAAGGATATTACAAGTGGTATTAAAGCCACTCCACATGTTCTTTTGAGCAATGCGATTAAATCTTAGTGAGGATGTTGCGTTCATAATGGGGGTAATTGTAAGACTCTTAAGCAAATCTCATATTGGTAAAACACGAGAGAGATGTTGAATATGTATTTGTATCCTATAGCGCTTGGGGATGCTAATATGTGACTGATTAAATAACATATGAACTTTTTAAGCTATCAGAACACGTATTGTGTTATAAAACCTAAAAACAAAATTATGATGGACTAAATGTCCAAAGTATACAATATTTTGATAGTAGACTAAACTATTGAAGCATGAATGCTACATTAAAGTTTTGACTCTAAAATTATGAAAATACTGATAATAAGCTAAACAACCATGAAATATGTTTATTTTTATCCAGATAACACCATGAATGGTCGTTCTTTTCCTATGAATGGTGTTCTTTTAGTTAGTCAACTAAAAACATGTCTTTAAATCATTGAAAAACTTATCCTTACCCAATTTTAAATTTGATAGACTCATAAGTGACTGTACATTCCCTGTGCATAGTTGTTCATCCTTGCACACTTAGCCAACATAAAATGATGATTTTGCCCTTTTCAAGGCATGAACGGGTGTCCACTCCAACGGTGCACATCCATTTTAGATCACAAATAATAATTATTCAATTTACACTCTTCAATTCAAAAGAAACGCAAAAAAACCAATATACCCTTAAACGTACTTATGGGTGTTATAGTTATTGATAATCCATGAACATTCTTAACTAATGTATTGAAGAACTCTACGATGCTGATTGTCATGATATAGTATCAAAGCCAAGGAAATTATGCGTGTGCGCATTTATATAACCCAGTGATTGTCAGGTAGACAGTTGCTTTTGGATTAAAATAAAAAATTGACTTCATGAAATCTTGACAATCTGACAACCAATATGCCTTGGCAGCTTGACAATATACACCCTTAATAGTTTTTATCCTTTTGTACTTGATGCACATGTTATATTTCAAATGTTAACAATAAAAGTCATGGTTTTCATTAGAAAATATGTTGGCAACAACAATTATAATGACAAGGTGTTGATTTGAAATAAACTAATTATCCAAGTCACTTGGGCAATCCCATATTTTCCTCATAAACAAAGTCCAGGGATCTATCTCTTTTTTACCTCTAACACCAAAAGGTAAAAGATAAATTTAGTTGTTACCATCTTTTCTAATACAAAAAACAATGTCTTGAAATATCTCTCTTTCAAGAATGCATAGTCAATGCAAATAATGGGACAAATGTACTCTTTGAATACTCTTATTGAACACCATTGGGTCATGAACAAGAATATAATCAATTTGAATCATCGATCTCAATATGAGTCTACCTGTCAAGGTTATGAGACTCTAGGTTATTGCAATATTCTAATAACAATCTGGACTCATTGGGTATACCTCTTAACACCTTTAATGCTCAATTTTGACTCGTCATATTTGTGTATACAAAATATCAATCTTATATCTTTTTATCATATTAATAATAATTTTTTTGGGTCTGTATATACGATACACCATAATAAACATCATTTTTAATTTCAATACACAAATTACACCTTAGTTTAACATATAGCCATTTTTCATTAATGGACAACAAATTTGAAATTAAAAAAACTGATACTCATCACAAAAATTTATGCTTCTTTTGTTTTTTGCTTTTTTTGTTTTGTGTCAAGAAACCTCACTAGAGCAAAAAAAATTTATATTACCTATGTTCTATTTTTATAACGAGAAATCTCATTTAAACCAAATTATCTCTTTAAAATCAAATCTTAAATCTAATGACTATTTTCCAAATAATTAATTATACGATTATTTGGATGGCATATTTTTTTTATACAGAGAGAGAGAGAGATGACGTAACATGACAGGAGGAACTTTTAGTTTCTTTCGCGAAACATGAAAGAAGTCAAAAAGCTCATGTCATGGTTGTCACTTCGGTCATGCAATCTTCAAGTAGATCGAAAAATTAAGCACGCGTCTCTTGTCATTTCATCCTCTTTAATTCTTGTTCTCTCGTTCTGTGGGACACGAATATTCAACCTAAGTGGAGTCCCCACTGTGGAGAATCGCTTTACAAAATTATGTTTAAGCGTTTCATTCTCTAGAGAATTCACAAAAAGCCACCCTTTTTAATGGAAAACCCTAGCTCTGATCAGCTCGTTCTCTTCATCGATCAACAAAACCCTAAACCTTCAAGCATGGAAACCGAGCTCAAGGACCAAATAGCTGAAGAGCAGAAGTCCTGGAACCCGCCAGCTAGAACGAAAACCCTTCGCCGCCTCAGCTTCTCCAAACCAAAAGCTCGATTACTAGAGTTCAACTATCCGGCAACTGGCCACAAACCAATTCCTGAATCCGAGGAAAGCGAACCGTTTCTGGAAAACTATTCTTCAAGCGAAGATGATGACGATGAAGATGAGAACGAGTGGGAGAAAGAATATGATGAAGATGACGGAGGAACGGGAGGAGAAAAAGTGAGAAAGAGGAGAAAAATTCAATGGAGACTATTGATAGAATGGATGTTGTTCATCATTATTATGACTTGTTTGATTTGTTCTCTGACGATAAAGTCGATCAAGAATGAGCTCACTTGGGGACTTGAGACGTGGAAATGGTGCTTAATGGTGATGGTGACCTTCTGCGGCCGCCTGGTTTCGGGGTGGTTAATGACTTTCGTCGTCTTCTTAATCGTCCGCAACTTCATGCTCAGAGAAAAGGTTTTGTATTTCGTTTATGGACTCAGAAAAAGCATCCAAAACTGCGTCTGGTTGGCTCTCGTACTCCTCTCATGGAGTATGTTCAACGGGAAAGTCCACAAAAACAAAATTCTCAAGAAAGTCTTTCAAGCTCTCGTTGCAGTACTCCTCGGTGCAACGATTTGGCTTATGAAAATCTTTCTAGTGAAATTATTAGCCTCATCGTTTCACGTTACCACATATTTTGATCGAATGAAAGAGAGTGCCTTTCATCACTATATTTTGGATACACTTTCAGGACCACCAATGAACATGGACGGGATCGTGAAACAAGGCCATAATCTGACGGAATCGAAGTCGATGCCGGCGAGATGGAAGGAGGGGAAGTTGAAGGAAGCAAGGAATGTTTACAAGTCTAAAAAGTTTGGGTCTAGGAAGATTGACATGGAGAAGCTGAGGAGGCTGAGTACGGAGAGGAGGGCTTCGGCTTGGACCGTGAAGAGGTTGGTGAATTACATAAGGTCATCAGGTTTGTCAACCATTTCTAAGACTGTTGATGAATTTGGAAACGCTGAATCGGAGATCACTAGCGAATGGGCGGCGAGAAACTCTGCTCAAAGGATCTTCAAGAACGTAGCTAAACCGAATGCCAAGTAATTTTTTATCTCTCTCTCTCTCTGAAATTCTAATGGCTTAGATAAAAAGGTAAAAAACAAAATGAATAAAGAACAAATACATTCAAGAAGTTTGCCTTAATTTGGTGCTAAAGAAATCGATTCATTAACTATAAATAATAATCTGAAATTTGTGAGTACAACATTTGATAGTAGTTGATCATGCGATACATACAATATTTATATTGAAATTTTCTAGAGTTGCTCGAGAATCCTTGTAGACAAATAGTCAGCGATCTTAAGAAATATTGGTTACCCTAGAATGTGTGGCCACACTAGAGTATCAAAATTACAGCTTGGTTTCCTTAGAGAGCTAAAGAAAAGATTTAATTTTTCAAAAGATGATGGTGTTAAAAATGGGATTTCAATGGAGCTCAAATCACCATATACTTTTAGAAATGGGGTTTCAGGCAGCTCGCCATAACTGATCAAGAAACGGATGGGCTTTGTCTGGGTGTCTTTTTCTCTTCAGATTCTTTCCAATGTACACAAGACATTTAAACGTGACAATGATTTATCTCAGTGTGCATAAATTACTGGTGGTCCAAATAGTAGATAAATCTGTGTTGATAATGGGATTCTTACTTATCTCTTATAGAATTGTTCTTGCCAGTAAATCGAACCCTGGCGCCTGTGTGATTGGAGTCTGTATATTTTCCACTAGGGTCATGCAATATTATTCAAGTGGAAGAAAATAAGGTTTTCTTTGTGGTGATTATTTTGGGCTGTCCTTTTCTCATTGGAATTACTCTTGAACATTCTTGACCATGAGTTCGAGTTAGATTGATTGCTTGGTGCAGATTTCCTTATTACATTTTGGTGTTATTATTAAAATCATTTCCCATGGTGGAATAACGAAGTGAAAAAGGTGAGCAATGGTTCCCTTTTTGGGACCAAAAACTGAGTGGTATACAAGGAGGAATGGAAAAATTCATTAATGATTTCTTATATGCTAGCGACAAGCGAAAAAGGTGAACAAAGTGGGCGGTGGTTCACTTGTTGGGAGACCCAAATTCGTGACAATACGACGCCTAACATTATATATATATATATATAATGAAAATTCTTAGATCTGCTCCAAACAAAGATAATTTTTATTTGCATTTAATGTTAATTAATTTTTTTTTTTGGGTCACCAACATTTTTTTTTTAAGTGAGAATATCAATATACCTTTTGCTTTTGCTTTTCCTTGTTGTAGGTATATTGAAGAGGAAGATTTAATGAGATTTTTGACTCGTGTTGAGATTCATACTATATTTCCACTCTTTGAAGGGGCCCTTGAGACTGGAAGGATAACAAAATCTTCATTTAGAAATTGGGTGGTATGAATCTTTTCCTCATTACTATTATTCAGTCAATTTTATCACCATTCAAATCTCCTCTGCTATTAGTAGTTTATTCATCTTTGCAATTCCAAGCCAATTAATGGTGTTTTTTTCATCGGCAGGTTCGAGCTTATCTTGAGAGAAAAGCCTTAGCGCATTCGTTGAATGACACCAAAACGGCAGTTCAACAGCTGCACAAATTAGCAAGTGCAATTGTCAGTGTAATTATACTTGTGGTGTCTCTCATGGTGATGGAGGTAGCCACTTCAAAGGTAATAGTTTTTGTCCTCACACAAATTGTTCTTGTGGGCTTCATGTTCCAAAACACTTGCAAATGGTCTTCGAATCCATTGTCTTCATCTTCATCATGCACCCTTATGACATTGGAGATCGCTGTGTCATTGATGGTGTTCAGGTTAGTATCTTCTCATATAGTAATTCTAACTTTTCAATAACAAATGTATAATAAACTTAAATACCCACCTTAATTATGTCTATCCAAATCATAACTTTTATATATATTAAACTTATTTTATTAATTATTTAAATATATTTGTAATTTGTCATTAAACCATTTAATTATTCAATTTTATTAAACTATAATTAATATTAACCCGTATTAAAAAGTTTTCTAACATATTCATGTGGTTTTGAGTAAATGATTGTAGAAGAAATGAATATATTAACCACAGTATTTCTCCGATACGATATGAAGAAAATATTTTATCCGAATGTGGTGTTGCTCACCAAGCCAATAAGCAATTTTTACAGAAGTCCGGAAATGGCAGATGTTATTAATTTCAGTGTTGATATTTCTACGTCCATGGATTCTATCATTGCGCTTAAGAAGGCGATTCAAGCGTAAGTAACTTGTATTAATCATCCTATAATTCAATTTCTTTGATTTCATAACAGTAAATTCACAAGTTTTGTATCATTAATGCAGATATATCGAGAGCAAACCCAACTACTGGAACCCTAAACATGCAGTGATAGTGAAAGAAATTGACGAACAGAACAAATTGAAAATTTGTGTAAGTGTTCAACATACCATCAATCACCAGAACTATGGGGAGAGGAGTAGTCGGGTATCTGAGCTTATTCTTGAGTTGAAAAAGATCCTTGAGAATCTTGGAATCAAGTATAGTCTTCTTCCTCAAGAGATTCATCTCACGCAGGTTAATTTCGAGGATTGGAGCTAGATGTATAGCATGGCATGCATGCCATTGATTATTGTCTTACTTAAATATATTAATTATGGTTATCTTCATGTTTAAAATAACTATAAAAGCGATTTCTCTAATTAAGTTGTGCTACTTTCGTACTATTGTTTAAGGCTATTTTTTTTTTTAAAGTTAATTTTATATGAAAAAAATACAAAGGACCAAACACAAGGGCTCAAAACCTTCCATTTACAACTGTAGTTTCAAATCAAGGGTGGAAGCCTCCTAATACAATAATTATAAACTCTCCATTTTCAACTTCAACCCTAATTGAAAGATAAAATTGATATAAAAAAGTGGGAGTCTAATTAAACGACAGTTCAGCACCAACAACAAAATCTAACACAAAAGATTCAAATCAAAATACACGTCAATGGTTGTTGTTAGAAGTATGAATTTTTGAATTAAGTTTTTTATTTTACTTCAATCTAGTACTTTACTTTATTGACCTCAAGGGTTAATAAAATTATTAGAGTATTAGAACTTTCAAGATAAAGGTATGGATTCGAGCATCCGTTATGCTTGTAAAAAATCTTGACTTACCCAATACAGTAATTTTAGGTTTGACCACTATACCCCGAGTTTATTTATTTAACAAATATGGACGAGATTTCCGGTTATAAAAAAATTTAGTACTTTACTATATATTATTGTCTGTTGATTTTCATGGCCACTCAAGCTAAGAAAAAAAATTATAAATTGAAGAACTTATCGAAAATAATAATATGATTATATGAATTTTAAAACATGTAGTTAATTTCTCTGTAAATTTACATAAGAATTTTCTTTAATAAAAATATTAGCAAGACTAGAAGTTTATGATAGGGGTAGATTTGAACTAAGCTCAACTCGACCTTAATTAATCCACGGTGAATTATATTTTTTCATCCAAGATTGGGCTCAAAAACACTTTTTTATTCTTTGACGACATAAATATTGTTTCACCCAAAACTTAACCATGTTACTAGAAAATATGATCTAAAATAGTATAAAAATTTAAATTACCATATTACCTATATATTGAACTTCCTTTTCCCTTTGTATGCCTCTTACAAAATTCAAACCATCAATGCCATTTTCTTTTCTCTCTCATTTCAATTTCTTTCTCCTTCTCTTGCATTCAATCAATCAATTAGAGGTTTGGAAGAAGAGGCTGAGATGGTGAAGATTCTCTTTCTCTTGCATTTGATCAATCAGAGGTTTGGAAAGATGGGGCTGAGATGGTGAATACGGTTTGCAAAAAGATAAGGGCTGGTTTGGGTTTTCTTCAATGCTGCCTATTGGAATGGTTTGTGAGTTATGTTTGTAATTTGATTGAATTAGTGAGAGGAAGAAAATGAAGATGTAGAAGTTTACTTGTTAAATTATGTAGAATTTATTAATTAAATAAAAAAATCCATTAATTATATTTACTATTATTTTTTATTTTGATTTTATTGTGAGTTGTTGATAGGGGTGCAATCTAACTAAGTATTAGTTGGTTCGAACTCGATTCAATTGCTTAAAGAGGAGCTCGAACTTAAGTTTAAATTTCAAATAAATTTGATTTGACTCAAATTAAAACTTTCTGTCTTACTCAACATGTAAACTAAACATCTCATATATCTCTTGCTCAAAATTTTTTTTATTTTTACATTGTTGATGATCATACTCGAAGAAAACCATTTGCAAAGGTAAACTCATCATTATCATATAAATTGAATCAATTTTTTTTTTCTTTTACAATCAATCTTAATGTCATACCTTTCCATGAAATTCATACCTAAAATTACATTAAAATCTAGCATTCAAATAAATATCAAATCTACTCTTCGCTCTTGGCCTCTCATAGTCATTGTCTCACCCATCAAAATCTCAATATTGAGCACACTATAATTGTCAATCAACTATACTTTATTTGCTCTACTATCGAGAGCACTAACATTAACCTCTCAACTATGGCATGTGCAATAAAAAAATGCATAACTCCAAAATCAATCAAAACTTAAGGAGGGTTAATATAATAAAGCAACTAAGTCATAATTATTGATGGGTTGGCCTCTACTTGGCTTTAGGCCACATTGAACACTTTGACATTGGCAACCCCAATTGTCTACTTCATTGGGCTGGTGCAACTGTATAATCTCTTGCTAGGTAGTTAGGTTGTCTACATATGAAACACACCCTCCAACCCATCATACACTCTCTTAGGTGGCTCCTCTCATATTTTCTAGCAGGTGGGGTGATCTCCCTTTCTCTGCTTCTTAGTCTTCCAGTTTTTATTGCCTAATCCAAACATCTCAGCTGCATGGCCTTTTCGTTTGGCATTAGTGGGTGTAACTGCTGGGCACTCTCTTGGGCTATTATTTGTATGAGCACCTCTGACCTATGAGCCTTAGTCAATGCCTCTTTGTAAGACTTAAGAGGTTGTGCACCTTTTATAACATCTTGGGTAATCTCTGGGTTAAACTCATGTATAAATTTCATCATCCTAGGTTGACAAACAAGCGAACTTATGAGAATTATTTGCATGCAAAGACAAATCACTACTGAATAATACCTTGGAATTTTATTGAACTTTCTAGAAAAATTACGTGAGAATTACATGACCCTGGTTTACATAGAATTCAACACACCTACCACTTGGAAACAATTGTCAATTTCATCTTCTAAGGTTAAACATTTCACCTGAAAGTGACGTGTCCCTGCTCACCTTTGTCGTCGGATGGTTTTCCAGCACCTGAGAATGTCAAGACGATGAAATAGTCCCTTAGTTGAACCGTTTGCCTTCTCCTCTGCTCAATATACATTTCCCTTTCGCACCCAATGCCTTAAAACCACACTATTCCACTTAAGTATAAAACACAATGTTTTGAAAGTTGGTTTTCAAATCTTCCCCACCAGAAAACCAACACAATAGACCACATTCAGCTCCACCTGATTTGCAGAATAACAATTATCTTCCTTTAAGAAAAAAACGACTTCACCTTCTATCTTCAGCTACACAATTCTTCCCTCAACATTAGTATTGCTTTAATCTATACACAGAGATTACATAACACTATCTTCCCTCAACAACAACACTATACACCTAGAACTTGTTTCACCACTTTGTTTTGCTTCTCCCTTGCATTACCTGACAAGTTAAGGTTTCAACATTCTGTACCTCAGCATCTGGTTCTTCAATCGTCATTTCATTTACTCATCCTCCAACATGTTGTTTTCAATCAACATTTTGTACTCCACTAAGTTCAGCTTGTTTCTTAACACAAAAAATGGATTACTTGATTGCAACTTTGTTGGGGCGAATTCAAATAAAATAACTAGAAACCAAATCCAAATGAAGTTAAAGTAGTTGAAACATCTCTAGTCACCTAAATTAATTAACTCATAATAACCCATCTTAATTTTTTAAGTCTAAGCAAGCATAGGAAATATTCTACTCATTTATTAATTTTAGTCTAAAGGTCTATGTAAAGCTAAACTACGTGCAACGACCTTCATAAAAGCGACCATATTCATAACATAAAAATGGCCAAATATAAAACGAACTGATGAACTTATAAATTTGTTTTATTTTGTCAGGAATTAAAAGCAAGAGATCAGTAGAAAGAGATGGAGAAAAGCAAAGTTTTGATTGTCGAGTCGAGGCTACAGGTTATTTGGGGAAAAGGTTAATTAAGGCGAGTCTAGCGCTTGGCCATGAAACCTATATATGTTCTTCATAAAGAAGAGTTGGTGTTGATATTGAGAAAGTTTTGATTTTTGCTTTTTTATAAATACATATATACAAGACAAACAAGCCAATTTTTATTTGTAATTGAACCAGTCAATATAGTCTAGTTTTAATAACATTGATAAATAATATAATTATTACTCTTATATATCTTGTAACAATATTAAAAAATGAAAAATAAGACAAGTTTTTCAAGAAAAATAAAAACTGTGGACATGAGTCAAATTTTGCATTTGGATGCAGTCACTTAAAAAAATTTAATTTTTAGTTGATTCATCATTAGAGATAATATCATGTACATAAATAATTAAATAAATTGGCGTGATGATCTTTTGTTTTCAATAATATATTATTTATTTTAATTTGTTATTTTAAAACTATTTAATTATATTAAATATATTAATTTTATTGATAAATTTGTGTTAACAATTTGGTGATTGATGAGTTCAGACGTTTTTTATTGCATTGTCTTAAAATGTGTGACATATCCTCTATGTGGGTTGACACATTAACAAAGTCCCTCCCACTAGGTTTTGAAAAGGTCAAAGGGCTATTTCCCACCCAAAGTTTAGTGAAAAAGACAAATTCTCATTCATTAATATTAAAAAACTCAAATATTTATCAATCTGTTAAAATTCACTATTAAAATTAGAGATAAAATTTTTATTTAACAAAAATATTTAAAAACCTAAAGTTTTATCGCATTCTCTCATTTAGTTTCAAACTCTTAACAATTTCAACCTACTTAAGGCTTGAAAAATTACCATTTTCTCTTAGGGTTTACAATTTTTTTTTTCTTGCTGCTTCTTCGGTGATTGAAGTCGACCAATTGGCAATCTCCCATCTTCCTGGAGAGGATGAATCATTGGTTGATGATTCGTCGATACAAATCTATGCTACGTATAGATCGATTAGACAAAGTTTATAAGTCTTTGTCCAGCTAAGATGTGCGTTGCACAAATCTGTGTCAATAAATCATCGGCCAACCTCTGGTTAATCGATGATTTGTCCTCTCCAAGGAGATGGGAAATTGGTCACCGAAGAAGTGGCAAGGAAAAAAATTGTAAACCTTATGGGAAAATAGTCATTTTTCAAACTTTAAGTGAAGTAAAATTATTAGATTTTGAAACTAAAAAGAGAAATATGATAAAACTTTAATTTTTTTAAATAATTTTGCTAAATAACTTTATCAGTGAATTCTAACATATGGTGAATATTTGAATTTTTTAAAATTAATGATAGAAATTTGTCTTTTTACTAAATTTTAGGTGGAACATAGTGCTTTGGCCTTTTGAAGAATAATAATTAGGATTATTGATCCTAAGGTTTATGTGATGTCAACATAATATGTTAGTAAGGTTCCTTTTTTCATACAAATATTTGTCATAATCGTAACAATCCTTGAAGAATAATGATATTGCCAACCCTAGGATCAATAATCCTAATTTTATTTATGCAAAAGAAATGTTATCTTGAAGGCCAAAGGACCATTTCTTACTCAAGTTTTAATATAAAGAGAAATGCATATTTATAAGGTTTTAAAATTTTAAATATCTTCTCGTATACTAATTTGTATTAAAATTTATTATTAAAGTTAAAGGTAAAATCATTATTTTATCAATAATATTAAAAAATATATAATTTTATCTTTTTATTTTTATTTTTGAAAACTCGCATTTTATCCTACAACCTCAACTTTAAAAAGTAACTCTCCCCCCCCCCCCCCCCAAATCCCTAAGATTTGCTGCAAACTCCAGCAACAATGACGATGACAGTCAATTAGTTTCGGTGTCGACCAACCTTTTGTGCATCTCCTTCTATTGCCACCGATGAAGCTAGATGAAGCCTGAAGACCAAGAGGCTTCATCTAATTGGCTCCAAATGATGAGAATCCATTGCGTTTTTCGTTGATTCAACTTCAAATCTGGATGACTGTCAATAAAAACCCATTCTCTGGCCACGAATGCATTCATCGTGTGATGATCCATTGCAATTGTGATCGAAGAATGGTGGCCACGTCCTCATCCATGCAGTGGGAGAGAATGTCGACAAATGAGAGGTTTGCTAGAAAATAAATATATAACTTTTCAAACTTTTGAGCGGAAGAAAAAAAAGTTAATTTTTTAGACTAAAATGAAAGAATAATTATTAGTTTTTTAAATATAATTATTTAATAACAATTTTACCCTTATAATTAACAGTAAGTTTTAAAAAAAAATCTATGATGAATGAATATTTGAGTTTTTAAAACTTTACAAATGAATTTATTTTTATACTAAACCTTGGATGAAAATAAGTCTTTATTACGAGGAACCACGAGGGCAAGTATACTTGTTTGAGCATGAGATGAGCAGAGGCACAGATTAGAGATGGAGAAAAGCGAAGTATTGGCTTTTAATTTTTTTTTTAAATAAGTTGAATCCTAGAAACAAATAAAAAGAAAAGGTCTTAGATCTTGTATCATTATGCAGCGGGTTATTTGGTGTATCCATTTTCTCAAACGACTCGATCCGACCCGTCAAATTCCAAGTGAGGGCAGCAGTAACAGACGACAGAGATTCCATTATCTAGCAATATCCACCATTATCAAATATAGGAGAATTCAGTCATCTCCGTCCCTCCCTCGGCTTAAAAATGCCATCATCTAACGCCGCCACCGTCCTGTCTACGGTTCCTCCAATTCAAAGTCCAAAGGCGAGCCAATTTTTAGCTTCTTGTTTTGTCATATCTTTCAGTGCTCAGCTTTTCATACAGATTAATATCCATTTAAATTTTGCTTTTCTTTACTCAGAAATAATCAAATGCTTTGTTTTATAAGAAATGAGTTGCAGATCGCTTTTATGTTTGCTTTGTTATTCTGAACTGTAAATTTCCTAGTTAATTTGTTTATTTTTAAATTTTTTGAGCTTGAAATTTTTTTTTTGGGTCATAAATTGTAGTTTAACTGCAAAAGGGTCTCAATAAATTGTCATGGCAATTTTGGTGGTAAAACGGTCAACACACTGACAGTGTTTAGAAGACTCAATTGTTCTACTCATACCATTGCACGGGATGGTAGTAAGTCGGCTGACCTTGATGTGCCATTCCCCGGTGACTACTCTGAACTTCTCGAACAAGTAAGCTTTTACGTAATATGCATTGCAATTCATGATTATTCTGTAAATTGATTATGTGAAATTTTGGTAGTGTAAGGCGTAGAATGAGGAAATTCTGCTTTACAAGACTTTTAGTTCAACAATATTACTGAGTGTTTGCAAAAACATTATTTTCTTTTGTTGATTGAAAAAGAAATAGGAGAAGATTAAATAAGAGAAAGAGAAAAAATAGGTAAGTTTGGGTACTAAAAAACAATACTAAGTCAAGAAATGAACATGCAATCAACACTATTGAAGTTGTGCCTAATGATGCTTCAAAGAGTTAAAATTGTGTATTATTAAATCTGGATAGATACTTTTAGCAAGTTTGCTTTCAATGCTCACTAGTATGTTTTTATTGTAAAGTTTCTTTCTTTGTAATTTATTTAGATAATTATATAGATATGAGATTAATGTAAATGAAACAATATCATCAATCAACATTACTTGTATATGACAAGTGCCTAAAGATGAGTGATAAAACCAACTTAAAAATTGGACGAGGAACAGAAACTCCGAGGAACTTTTTGGAGTGTATTCTGTGTCTGTCAAGGTCTATATGGTATGTTTCACTGTATCCAACAAAATTATAATTTGTATGTCAATTCCTCTAGTTGTTACTGTGGTTGCAACATTTACTTTGGGTTTGTAACAATTAACAGGCAAAAAATGCTGTTGAATTAGCTGTGAAAGATGGCAAACAGTTGATGGTGAGTTATAACTGGATAATAGAACTTATAAGCTAGCACACTCGACTGCAGAAACTGTATTGTTTGTGACCAGCAAATATATGTTACAGGAAATCGAATTCCCAACAGCTGGACTTGATTCTGTACCTGGTGCTTTCCACTTGGCCCACCTTCTTCTCTCTTGTTTTCCCAGTTATTGGCTCCCAATTAATGAAGACTATGTTACAGGTGATGGTGAAGGAGGAATAGAAATGACTGGAAGCATGATGCTGATACGTGAATTTTGTGATCAGTTTGTAACCCCTGAGAAAGCTACACGAACTAGAATAGTAAGTCTTTGTGTATATGAGCAGTACTAGAATAATATTATTGCTTTGATTCATCTCTTAAATATAAGGCATTCTGCTGTTAGGGGAGAGGTTTTGTTGTGGATCCTTCTCTGCTATGTATTATATTTCCAGGACCAGCATTGCAGCACTAGATAAATGAAAAATGATTGTCATTGTCACTAACACTATATAGTTTATGTGAATTTGTATTCATGATTGTTACCTGAGAAAAATATTTTGCATTTTTTATTTCAGAATGATTTATATGTGAGAGATTCTTATTTATATATTATGATTAAGTTGAAGATGTTAATGATAGCGAACTTGATCTATGTTTGGTGATATAGGACATTGTTGAAAATTTGTTAAGAAGTTCATATATGTGTGTGTGTGTGTGTGTGTGTGTGTGTGTTTTCAGACTGCATTGAGACTCAAGAATATCACTCATACATTGTGTAAACATCGCTACATGGGCACCTTACCAAGGCTCTGCAGTCTAATGACCTTTTTCTGTATGTCTGATATCTATGATCACAATTGATTTAGTGATTTTGATCAGTCATTTGGTGTTATCATTTTTATGATCAAATTTATAAGGATAAACCTGACATTTGTTTCTTCAGTTTTTCCCGGAGGCAAATGAAGTAAAATTTGCAAGAAAATCGGCTTTTGAAGGAGCATCTTTTAAGTTAGACTATCTTACAAAGCCTTCATT
This sequence comes from Mangifera indica, assembly GCF_011075055.1. Taxonomy (NCBI): domain Eukaryota; kingdom Viridiplantae; phylum Streptophyta; class Magnoliopsida; order Sapindales; family Anacardiaceae; genus Mangifera; species Mangifera indica. The sequence goes on from NC_058144.1 coordinate 11,028,081, forward strand.
TTTTGAGGATTTTGGTTTGACCGAAAAGGTCAAAATGGCAGACCGTGTGCAACCTGAAGATGAAATGTTCCTAGTTGCTTATCCATATTTTAATGTCAATGGTAGCTTCAAAATCTTGTCCTTTTAATAGATATTCATTCTATAAGGTTCTTATTTCTGCTATTCTTTCCATTTAGAGATGCTTGTGGTGGAAGAGCTTTACAAGGAAGCAGTCTCCAATACTACACGAAAAATGATTATATTCAATGGAGAACTTGACCGGATAAGGTCTGGTTGTATCCTCTGCCATTGTTGCATGATTGTCTTAAATCCCATTGGTTTTGGCTAATTTTGATGCTATAGAATAGTTTCTATACACACACCCATCAAATTGGTCACTTGTTTCACCACTTGGTATTATTTTAATTCTGATTACTTTCGACTTTCTGCCTTCAATTTTCTTTTTAATTAAAGGAACAGTTTTTTTTCTGGCATTGATAGGAAGTTCAAGGATCAAACTGTAGCTGCATATGTCCATATTGTTGGTACCTTTGTATTGTCTATTTGGATCAAAGTTATCCTTGAATGAAATAAGATTATCCACCATTCTTCTACCCTAAGCTTGCTGCACTAACCAAGACTCTCCTGCCAAAGATGGAGACTGTATATTATATTCACAATTTTAAAGGACGCAATGGAGGAGCCCTTTTCAGGTGTGCTAGCTTGTAATTGAGATTTTGCTGCTTTAGTAAATAACTTGTTTATGTTTTTAAAAAATTTGAAAACCTCTACTGTTACTTGTTGTTTGGCTTCTTAGAGAGTTGCTATTTTCGAAATTTCGTCACCATTTTCTCAATGTCATAGTAACTGCTAAATTAAACAGTAATTTTCCCTTTCTGTTAGGTGCTACCCAGGTACTTGGAAAGTCTTCAAGAAAGTGCGGGATAAATATCTTTGTTTGCATGAACAGGAAGCCATGCCATCCCTCAAGGAAGTTGCCTTGGACATCCTGCCGTCAGCTTGAGATCTCAGTATGTAATGAAACTTGCACTTTTTTTTTTTCAAAATATCAACTATATGCAAGAATGTCCTACATTTTGATCAAACTAACAAAAACGCTCAGAAAGATTCGGAATACGTGTTCAAGTATTAATAAAATGTACTAAATTACTTGCAGGTTATGTTGGCCTCTCATGAGGTCCTGGAAAGTGCAACAAGAAAGCTCAACAAGGTACAAGTTTGATTGTACTAATGGTTTTTAAATTTATATATAACTGCATTGGTGATTCTTTCTGAATTTTAAATGTTCATTCAAAACATGAAGTATCAGAAACATATATATAAGTTTATGTTTGAGCAGATGAATTTCTATATAGCACTTGGCTGAAAAAGCTGAAAATGAATTAAACCTTTACTATGGCATTGACAAAAAAGCAAACTCATTGCTCGGTTTATCAAGTTATGTCACCTGAAAAATAGTTTTGAAGAAGGAAGATAACGGCTTTGGAATTCATTGTTCTCATATTGCTATAAGGATGGAAATTTGGGAGACAAGGGAAGTTCCGCATCAGTCTGTATGTAATGCAATTCCTGAAGACAGCTTCAGAAGGTGATTTATTATAAAAGAATTTATGTGTATAAAATTTTTCGTTTGATCTTTTCTTTAAATGTTTGCTTATAACTTTTTTTTCTTAAATTGTTTTACTGATTGTTTGAAGGAACTTAAAGTTTGAATTTCTTTACTAAGTTGTTTTAAGCTTTTTAAAGTTTTCTTCATACATAAATATCAGAACATAGATTTTCACTACCATAAGGAAATAAAGACATCTTAAAACATTATGTTGTTGACATAGATGTTTCTACTACATTCAGGAAATATACACTTCTAAAAACATCAGGTTGTGTTCTAAGGTTAAGTTGCGATAACTATTGACATATTATAACCATAGATTCTCCTACAACCCTAGAACAAAATGAAGAAAATACGATTACTCTAGCAATAACTTGTTGCAATAGGATCCAAGTTAATGTTGACATCATAGGGTCAATGCTATGTTGTTGCCAACAGGGTCAAAGCTAAGGCCTGGAAGATGGAATGAGGAATCCTGTATAAGAAGAAACCTATACAGAGAAGAGAATCATATATAATAAGGAAGAGTCTCATATCATTAACACCCCTCTTCAATGGATTAAAGACCAAGAGTTTGGACCAAAAAAGCTTCGATTTGGTAATTGTTTGAGCCTTAGTGTTGCAAGTTGTTGCGATGTGATAATCTACTTCAATATGTTTAGTGCATTAATGAAATACATGATTGTTTGCAATCTTAAAGAAACTCTGATGATAAAGAAAAACAGGAAAGAGAGTATTGATTCCGATATCATGCATGAGGAAATGAAGCCAAATGATCTTAGATATCATACCTGCTATTGCGTGATATTCAACTTCAATATTGGGTTGAGATACAATATGTTACTTTACTGCTTATTGTGCCAAGAAATGGAAGAGTATCCCAAAAAGATTCATAACTCAACAATAGAATGGCGACTATTAGAATCACTGACTTTTCCCTCATTAGTGTGACCACTGAGCTCAAGAGAATAATATGACGACAAGTGATCATCATATGGAGCCACAATGGTGACAAAGAACTTGAAGAAGGGCATAGTGAATTGAAGCAGGATTACTTATAAAGTGAGTCAAAATAATGTACAACATGAGCAATGTTTAGTTAGATGATTGTAAGATACAAAAGAACACCAAGTAATTCTCGGTAACAAATGGGATTTCAGAGGGGCTCACCGTCATCCTTATGAAGTTTCATGTTAAGCTACACTGGAGAATCAAAAGTAAGAGAGTCTATATTAGAGGCTTGACTGAGTAGATCAATGGTGTACTACTTCTGCTAAGAGAGAAGATAACCACTAGAATAATAGGGCTACTTTGATGCTAAAAAACCATTTTAGAGGTTTAAAAATATTTTATTTCAAATTGCTAATGAAGATGTTTCACAAAGTTAATGATGATAGTATCATCTCATGCAATAATCATATCATCCATAGAAATGATGAGAATGCTAGGCTTGTGGGGAGTAGTTCAAGCGAACATAACATAGTCGAAGAAGTTTTTGGTAAAGCCAACATTGAGTATTGAGTGACAAAACTTATGAAGCCAAGCACACAAAACTTGTTTGAGGTTATAAATGATATGATAAATATGACCATTTGAATAGTATTTGCAAAGGAGTTATAAATGAATCTACGAGTTAACTTATCATTAATAGATTTAGAATCATTAAGCCTGCTTTACATATAATACTACCAAGAATCACTATAAAATACTATATAAAAGATCATAGGGTCAAACAAATTCTCTGTAATAGTTATGACTTGTACTTTAAGTCAACTTAACTCTTGTTTCAGGATAATAAGATCAGTCAAGTTAGGTTTTCTGGTTATTGGGATAGTTGAATTATTATTATTATTATTAATCAACCCAGCCGGAAAAAAAAAGAAAAACGGAGGTTGCATTGCAAACAAACTTCCTCAGAAATAAAATCATTGAGAAAAAAACATTCTTAAATATTCATATGATAGATAGGCCACTCATGAGCTAATGCAAGATCAATGACCAACTCAAGCTGCTCAGCAGAGAGTGTTTGCATTAATATCATTTTTCTTCTAATTATTAATGTTTTTAAACTTTTTATTTTTCTTTTTTAAAAAATTATTCTTTAAGTATTTTAATTAAAAAAATAGTTAAAAGGTAGAAAAAGAATAAAGGGTATTTATATCTTTTTGACAATTTCTATTAAAGTTAAGGTTCAATTACTATTAGATATACTTTAGTTAAAATGTATGTAAATTTTATCCTTTCACTGCTCAAGTCTGGAGAATTTGTACCCTATCAATAATATTCCTTAAGAATATAAATACTGTTTTGTTGTGACCTGAAATCTCACATCGCTCCCGTGTAGTCCACTGAGCATGTATATAGGCAGGGGTCAGAAGCCTTTAACTTGTATGACGCGTTTTCATAGGAGAAACAAAACTGTGCCGGCCTGAAGCCCAAAGCGGACAATATCGTTTAGGCTGTTTATAACATGTTATCAGCATGATTCCCAATTGGGGGGGGGGGGGGGGGGGTGTGTTGTGACCTGAAGTCCCACATCGCTCTCGTGCAGTCCACTGAGCGTGTATATAGGTAGGGGTCAAAAGCCCTTAACTTGAATGACGCGTTTTCATAGGATAAACAAAATCGTGCGGGTCTGAAGCCCAAAGCGGACAATATCGTTCAGGCTGTTTATAACACGTTATCAGCACGATTCGCGATGGGGGGGGGGGGGTGTGTTGTGACCTGAAGTCTCACATCGCTCACGTGCAGTCCACTGAGCGTGTATATAAGCAGAGGTCAGAAGCCCTTAACTTGAATGACGCATTTTCATAGGAGAAACAAAACCGTGCGGGCCTGAAGCCCAAAGCGGATAATATCGTTCAGGCTGTTTATAACACATTATCAGCACGATTCGCGATTGGTGGGGGGGTGTGTTGTGCCCTGAAGTCCCACATCGCTCTCGTGTAGTCCACTGAGCGTGTATATAGGCAGGGGCCAGAAACCCTTAACTTGAATGACGCGTTTTCATAAAAGAAACAAAACCGTGCGGGCCTAAAGCACAAAACGGACAATATCGTTCAGGCTGTTTATAACACGTTATCAGCACGATTCGCGATGGGGGGGTGTGTTGTGACCTGAAGTCCCACATCGCTCCCGTGCAGTCCACTGAGCGTGTATATAGGCAGGGGCCAGAAACCCTTAACTTGAATGACGCATTTTCATAGGAGAAACAAAATCATGCGAGCCTGAAGCCCAAAACGGACAATATCGTTTAGGCTGTTTATAACACGTTATCAGCACGATTGGCGATGGGGGGGGGGGGGGGGGGGGGGGGAGGGTGTGTTGTAACCTGAAGTCCCACATCGCTCCCGTGCAGTCCACTGAGCGTGTATATAGGCAGGGGTCAGAAGCCCTTAACTTGTATGACGCGTTTTCATAGGAGAAACAAAACCGTGCGGGCCTGAAGCTCAAAGCGGACAATATCGTTCAGGCTATTTATAACATGTTTGTTATTATTATTATTATTATTATAATATCTTATAGGTAATTTTCACAATCTGTGTGTCAAATATAAGTTTTTCCCCCTTAAAACCCACACTCATTTTCTTTGAAAAAAAAACTAAAATATATATTTAGACACAATGAAATGGAATGGAATACCTTGAGGGGGCATTTGGTTCAAGCGGTGAAAAGATTATTTTAGTAATCTATTTTTTATTGTTTATATTATTTTGTTTAGTTGGTAAACAATAGAAAATTCTAGTAACTTTTATTATCAATGGTCATATAACAAGTAATATAAAAAATAATTTGATTATCATTTTCACTTTAGATGTTAAAAGATTATCAAGATAATTTTGATTTTGTTATAACTATATCCTTATTTATTTATTTTTTTTAGAGAAAAATAATCTCATTTTCAATTAATACAACAAATAATATCAAAAATATTTTAGTATAGTTAAACCCAAGGACATTTAAATAAAATATAATACTAGTATTTTTTTATTACCTCTAATCAAACACAATAATTATTTATATCTATTAATTTTTACTAAATTTTATCAAATATAGTAATAATTTATATATAATAATCTTAAAAATAATCTATCTATAAAATAATCTTTCAATTTTAGTAAAAATATTTTTTAAACTAAACATCCCTTAAAAGTTGAAATGGCCAAGAGAGATGATGATGATGATGATGATAATATTAAATTATAGAGTTTTGTTATTTGTTATTCATGACATGATCTTATTTTGCACGGTAATGTTGTTTTGACATTTGTTTTACATTTGAATATATAATTACATGTTGTTCGTCCATGACCTTATTTTGCCTAATAATGTTTTGTATCTTTGTACTCTTTGGATCTTACTATGCTGCATTACTTACAGATCAATCATGTAATAATATTTGTTCAGATTGCCGACATGCCCACACAAGGCCAAAAGACTTCTTCCCACCCAATGTTTGATGCATGCCCAAAGTTTCATCTGTGCCATTTTGAAAATTTAAAACCTTGACTATAAAATTATTAAAATTAAAAATAAAATTATTATTTAATTAATAATATTAAAAAATATAAAAAATTATATTATTTTTCTTTTTAAATCTTCAAAACTAATAAGTTTTTTTGTATGATTATACTTTAAAAAATTACATTTCTTCTTATAAGTTTTTAAATTTTCAAGCAAACTTTTTTTTCTAGTAACCAGCACCCTACAATTGTCCCTCTCTCTTCTTCTATTCTTATCCTTGTTAGAGAAGATTAGTATTTATTTAGACAAAGATGAATCGATAAAGATGATAAATCATTTTTGTCAAAAAATCTAAAACACCGAAATAGATCGATGCGACACCAAAGTAGAAATCGACAAAGACACAAACCATTTTTCAATGAAGACAAGAGTCATCTTTATCGATTTGTTTTCGTCTAAATAAATACTTGTCTTATCCAATAAAAATGAGATTGGAAAAAATAAGAGAGATAGTCAAAGAATATCAATTACTAGAGGGGGTAAGGTTTGTCTTAAAAATTGAAATTCTAAAAATATATATATAATTTTTTAAATTTTAAGGAAGAGAAAAATTATTAATTTTTACTATTTAAAAAATATATATAAATAAATATTTATTACAGAATTTATGAGCGTATACTGAATCCATTTTATCTTCACCGACCTCATGGCATCCATGTTAACATGTTAACAGCACATGCGGGGGAACACGTCTTTTGGCCCCACACAAATCAATATGATAATTCAATGGTCCTGATCTTCCCACGTCAAACACCTTTATGGCTCGCAATAATGAGATCCTGCTTTCTCCCATCATCTCCAACCCTAAGGAACTTTTGGTAACAAACGGTCAAACTATGAACACCTACGGGTAAAAACCTCCCAAACCCTTCGTTGCTAAGCTTTCTCTTCGTTTAAATATCAAACTTTCTTCATCCCGAAACCATCCAACAAAACATCAAACATGTCTTCTTCTCTTTCAACTTTTCCTGATCACGATGCCGAGATATGGATTGTTCCATTCTTCGGCCAAGGCCATCTTTATCCTTGCATGGAATTATGCAAGCAATTAGCCTCCCGTAGTATCAAATCCTCCCTTATCATTTCTTCCAATATCGCCAGTAACATCCCTTCCTCTCTGGGTCAATTTCCTCTCGTTCAAATTACTGAAATACCCTCGTCTCCGCCTCCGACGTTGCAGCCTAGCTCGGTCTCGGACCCTCTTCAACACCACCGTCACCAGCACGCTCAGATGGCCCAGGGCCTTCAGAATCTTTTTTCGACCCGGGTCCCACCGGTTTGTGCTATTGTTGATGTTATGATGTCCTGGACGGCTGATACTTTCAAAAAGTTTGGAGTTCCGATGATCGGGTTTTTCACTTCGGGCGCTTGCTCTGCTGCTATGGAGCATGCCAGCTGGAAGGCCCACCCAGAAGATCTAAAACCCGGGGAGATCCGTTTGCTGCCTGGGTTACCCGAAGAAATGGCTTTAACTGAGTCGGATCTTAAACGCAAGCCTCACGGACCTCCAGGTGGTACGTTCGGCTCACAAGGTGGTGCTGGCCCATTTCCAGGAGCAGGCCCAAGACCGGGTTTCCCTGGCCCACCGGGCGGAGGCCCGAGACCAGGATTTCTTGGTCCACCTGGCGCACCTGGGCCTAAGATGATGGGCCCACCTCGTCCGGGTCAACAACCACCGTGGGTGGAGGAAGTAGCGGGCTCAATCGCGATGGTGCTCAACACGTGTGACGAGCTCGAACGACCGTTCATCAAGTACCTAGCTGATCAAACGGGAAAACCAGTTTGGGGAGTCGGACCACTATTACCGGAACAATTCTACAAATCAGCCGGTTCATTGCTTCACGACCGCGAGATAAGGACGAACCGCTGGTCTAACGTGACAGAAAACGAGGTAATCGAATGGTTAGATTCGAAGCCACGTGGATCAGTGTTATACATTTCATTCGGTAGTGAAGTCGGTCCCAATATGGAGGAGTACCCACAGATAGCGGACGCATTGGAAGCATCAAACCAGCCATTTATTTGGGTCATCCAATCCGGAGCAGGTAGATCGGGTCCGCCACGTCAGCTACTGGGCCTAAGCGGCCCAGAAGGCGAAGAAGAAGGGTATTTTCCACATGGGCTGGATAGTAAAGTTGGGAAAAGAGGTTTGATAATACGCGGATGGGCACCACAATTATTGATACTGAGTCACCCGTCGACGGGCGGATTTTTAACGCACTGCGGATGGAATTCAACGGTGGAAGCACTCGGGCGTGGGGTCCCATTTTTGGCGTGGCCAATCAGAGGGGATCAATTTGATAATGCAAAATTGGTGATCAATCATCTGAAAGTGGGGTACATGGTTCGTGATGACCAATCAAAATTGACGAGGAAGGATGATATAATAAAGGGAATCGAAAAGCTGATGGGAGATGAAGAAATGAAGAAGGGAGCTGAAATTATTGGGAAGAAATTTGCGAATGGTTTTCCTGCCAGTTCAACTGCTTCTTTGGATGCCTTGACTGATTTTATTATTAGGCAGAAAGCAGTTTAGACGTAAACTTTATTTTGTACGGCTGAAATATTGCCATATGATATGAAAAGATCAATTACATTTTGCATAGACTAATGTCGAATTATTATATTATTATAAGCACATAAGTTTCAGTTAACTGAAAACTTGAGGATTTAAAAGGAATATAACAAACCCTAGGGGTTTTACATGATAGTTGCCAGATTTTTGTTTATGCACGTGTAACAGAAATCACATGGTGTGATCCACGTGTCAATCAAAAACTCAATTGTGTTCTAATTGCCGTCACATTTTTCTTGTGCATTTTTCTTTCAAGTTTTCAGATGGGCCGATTCTGATTCTCACTGTCATCTCCACTCACCCACGGACTTCACAAATTTTTATATTCTTTTTCATGTGCCTTTTTGGATCATGTAATTATACGCCTCGCTTCAATCATCTCTCGTATCGTAACTTGTAAGTACGAAATATAATATTCATCTCCATCGCCTCTTCTCTTATTTTACCTTTCATGGGCTCTCTTTACACACCATAACTACTCATTTTCCTTGCTTTGTTTATATGTTTTTATTCTGGACAAGTTTAATCCATATAATTGACCTGTTAGATTTGTGATAAAATAAGATCTATTTCCTCTTTGTTCTTATTTTTATGAGATTTCAATTTGCTTCTTGTTGTATTATTCGTAGTAAGCTGTAAAAAGATTCTTTCAAGGAAAAATTTTTAGTAGGTGGTTTTCTTTTTTCAGTTAAATTCCAAGGAATGGGTTTCTAAATTTGTTTAGATTTGTAGTGGTTTCTATTATAAAGTCAAAGTTTAATTTTTTTTTATTAGGTATAATATAGGGCTTTAACGAAGTGCAATTGTTCAGAGAGATAGTCAGAAGTCTCTGCTTTACAATTGAAGAATGAATCTGAACCTTCTTTGAAACAGGAATGGTTCTCTGATTCAAGAAGAGGCGGAGCACTTAAAGAAACAATTAAAGGTTTAAACCGTCAAGCCCGAGTGTAAATAACAAGAAAAATGGGATCTTTTAAAGGTCATGCTCTACCAGGAACTCTTTTTCTTTTAGTTGGTGTGTGGCACATATGGAGCTCTGTGGTTCGATATGTATCATATCCCAAGTCATTTCGGGTCCGGGTTTGGAACCCAGTTCCTGGTTTTGATGGGAAGCTCAAATATTTGGAACTTTATGTGGTAGCAATTGGTGCTTTTCTTGATATGTGTATTGAGCTTCTGTACTCAACCCATCTGAAGTTTTTGGTCAATGGTGTCTTGAACCGGCATCACATGAACGATTTTGAACATTCTGGGATGCTTCTTATGTTCTTTATCTTCGGTGTTATTTGTTTGCTCTCTGAGAAAACGAGGTTGGTTGCTCCTACTTTGCCTTTTTCATTTCAATGGCCTTTTTGTTATGTTATGTATTGCTTAAGTTTTATCATATTTTAGTATCTTCTTCATGGGAATAAATGATGTAATAATTGAGATGGAATAGACTACCGGAGTAATTATGATTTCTTATCAAAATTATGTAATAATTATTTGTCCATAGTTTTGATTAGGTGAGGAAACTATTTAGGAATAGTAAAAGAACCTAGAAAATGAGAATCCAATGATAGAGGATGATAATGATACTCCTTTAAAAAAAATATTTCCCAATGCTTTGTTGAGAAGTTACAAGAAAAGAGCATGCATTTTGCGGGCTTTTCCACATAATGACTTCAAAAAGCTAAACCTCTTTTATGTAGATCAAGCTTTAAATTTTAGTCTTTTAAATTCTGATAGTAAGGGAAGACTCTTAAGTGAATTTCTATTTCTCAGTGTGCTTAGGATTGTAAAGTTATATGTTTCATACTTCTTGAAGCTTGGGAAATTTGACTTTAGAATCTATCAATTGAATTGAGGGCCTAATTCTTTTGGGTTCTGAAAATCTGAACTTCAAATGCTCAAGTTTTTTTTTATAACTGTTAATGTTACCGGTCTGATCATAACTGCTACTGAGAGATATGAGATTTGATTTGGTGGGTGAAAGGAAAAGAAGAAATTGTAAAGGGCTAAAGCTGCAGAGTGTGAAATTGTAAATGAAAATCTAGATAGAAGTTTCAGTATGAGGCTTGCTGAAAAAATTTTCAGTGACCTGTAGCGAATCCCAGTAACATCGTTTCATACATATTTCTTAGACTTTATTTCTAGTGATAACTGCTCTGGCATTAAACCCCTAAGTTCCAGCAAAAATCCTTTTTTCTTCCCATGATTTCTCAATATGAAACTGAAGTATGCAGACCTGGAAATTTATAAACAAGTAGAAAGTTCAATTTATGAATTCATCACTGATTAACTTTTGCTTTGCCCTCTCATCATCTTTGTTTATGTAGTATCAGACTCAAACTAGGTTTTCTTTAATAACTTACACTCCTTCTTCAGGTTTAGAATTTCTTCTTTGTTTAAAGAAAAACTAATTTTCACTGATTTAGATATTAGTTTTATATCTTTAGATTTCTTGAGAAATTTTAACATTTCATGTACAAAACTGACTTGCAACAATGATTGTGTCCCCATCAGAGCAGACCATGATTTTGTATCTATTTTTTTGTTATTGTCAGGCTAATCATTAGCCATTGGAATGATGTTGAAATTTCATTACTTTTTTTCCAATTAAAATATTTAGAATAAATTTTTGATAATCTTAGATATATTGCAAATTGATTTTATGTTTCCATTTAAATCATTTTCTTCAGCTTTCTTCCCTTGCCTGAAGGATCCCTTGGTTTGATTGCTGCCACAGCATTCTGTGCAGAGTATCTACTATTTTATTTTCATTCAACAAGTCATAAAGGCCTTGAGGGGTATTATCATCTCCTTCTTGTCCTCTTGGTAGGGCTTTGCATTTTAACGAGTGTTGCTGGAGCTATCTTCCCAACCAGCTTTCCTATTGATCTATGTAGCGGCATTGCTATAACTCTCCAAGGCCTCTGGTTCTATCAGACTGCCTTCACTCTCTATGGTCCCATGATGCCAGAAGGCTGTGGACTCAACGGAAATATGATTTCTTGTCACTCCAGAGACAGCGAAATTCGAGGTGAGTTTTTCGCTAACTTCCAGCTCTTTTCCTTGGTATTGGGAGTTCTTGTCGGAGTTGTGGCGGCATATGTTTTTGCAGCCTCAAGATATGAGAGTTCTGAATCTGATATTCAGAGCTTACAAGTGGTCCGGGATGGGTCAAGATTAAATTAAGGGTATTCTATCTTTCCGTGTAATCTGTTTAGGTAGATATAAACTGGAGATTCATAGTTTCATTTGAGTTAGTAGCTCTTTCAGAGTTGATATAAATTTACTGTTTAGTGCATAATATAACACACTGATTAACTTTTGAAGCATGTATAATAATGCAGTCTGGATAGACTGTTAAACCAAAATTTGTAATGATAACAGATGTTAATGTAATTTGGGACATCTCATTCTACCATTGATGATCATACCGAGACAATTATACGGTTTTAAAGCTTTCCAGTGAAAGATCAGGTAGAGATGGACATGAATGGCGTTGCGTTTTCAACATTGAGAAAGTGTGAGACTAAAAGAGAAATAGTATTATCTTCATGCCTTGCGTAAGTAAATGAGATTATCTTGTGGCTTCAAAATCAGGAGGATAATTGATAAAATGATAGACAAACAGGTGTAGGAATAAGGATTAGCAAAGTCCAAAGTTCCTTCATTATTGAGGCCGGAGACAAATACGGCTTTCCATGGGGCTTAAACTGTGGATTTGTTTGCTTTGAATTAGGCCAATTACCTATTTCCAACCCAAACTATGATGTGAAGATTTTCACCTTTAAAGTCTGAAAATTTTATTTGCCCACCCATTTTAGAGTAAAATATTGTTTTGTCCTTTGTAAATAATTGATATATGATGATTGAGTTGTCCCAAACTGATATAATAAAAAACCAATAAAACCAAATTCAATGAATCATCTCAACCACAACATAACAAAAGCATTAACACCAAAAGACAAAAACCGCAAAAATAGAAAAGTACAGAGCAGGTTCAGAATATGGTCACCCATTTATCTCCTTCTCTCTCCCAATCCGAACGTTCCCCAGATTGGATACCTTTCAAATTTCAATCTCTTTAGTAGTAGAAGAAGTTGGAACATAAATAAATATAATAGAGTCGTAGAGATTAGAAGCCAAATTCACATAAAAAGATAGTTGAACATGAACATGTGGTGCAAATGCAATGCCCACAGCTGCTGCCACATATGTTAAAAACAATCGTAACTCAACAAACATCATTTGAAAAAAATTTCAAATCTCCATCCATGTGTAACTAACTCACAAGGGAGAATGGATAGGGGACTGGTAAGAAACAAAATGGAAATGCAAAAAAAACCACTATCAATACAAGCATTCAAAACTATTTTGATTGAGAGACTTGTCTGAGAGAGAACCGCCATTCTTCTTCACTTTAAAATAACTCTTTTTAAGTTTAAACTTCAATGCACCGTTATGTATTATTCCAAAGGGTTTCAAATTTGCCCCATCTCGCTTGGTAGACCGCCATAAAATTCAGATTCAGTTTATTTGGCTTAATCAATTCATGATAAAAGGATGTGATTACTGAACGTTCGATAAACAAGTTGTCCCATTTTGTGTGAAAGGCTAACGGGTGTTGCTCATATAATAAACAAACAATAGTTGAATAACCTTAATTTCTCCAAGAGAGAGTTTGAAAAGAGTATTCATAACTATTTTCTTATAATCCACCCAACATCATGTAAAATCTATTTCAATCCAATAATAGCTAATGCAGTAAGTTTGAAATTTTAAACAGTATAAGAATTTGATTTATCTTGCTACTTTACACACATTGAAACAAACCCATACAAATTCCAGCTTGTAGCAGCTATTTAAACAAAATTCCAGCTTGTAGCAGCTATTAAAACAAAGCCATACAATTGAGAAATAAGCACATTAGATGCTCATTTTCGGAAAACAAGCACAGAGAATTTGCTAAAGGAACTATTTGAGAAATGTAAGGAATACAGCAAATTCAGGGAATTTATAATATTGTGCAGTGTAAGCGACAATTATGTCATATATAGTATTAATTGAACTTTATTCATATCCCTAAAAATAATAGCTTTTCTATCAGGATATGCCAAACCCATGATCACTGTTCAGTACGGAACGATAATGGAATCTATAAGCTCCTGAAGTGGAGCAAGCTCCTTCTTGTCAATTAGACCAAATTCCTGCATTCAATAGCAGTACACTTAATATAGCAACCAACAAAATATTGATAATAATAGAACTAAAGACACATTCCTCATCAGAAAACATGCATGTCTTGCCCAATTGTTTAACTTCATAACTGAACAGGGGAAAAAATGCTGTGATTGCAACTTATACCTAAACAGATATAAAGAATAGGCACATAATCTGGTCTACCATAAGGTTGGGATGAATTGTAACTTACACAGGTAAATAGTATGAAGTGCTTGAAGCATGTGTTCAGATGAGCTTCTTCCTTAAGGTTCACAATTTTTTGGAAGTGAGAGTGATAAATGTGAGCATATACACGGAACAATCTTTTGAATATTGTTTTCACAACATCCTTAAAGTTGGGCGGAAATGGAACACCTACAAAATTTTCAGAGATAATTAAAAATTAGCAGGGTACACAAATATATACAATCTGGTTACCAAGTGAAACCAAAATAGTGTGCCAGTAAAGATAGTGATTCTCATCACATAGGATATGGTTTAAAAAATTCTCACCCTGAGCTGCAACTTGACCTTATAATAAAGAATTAGAAGAATAAAGTACATCTGTGATAATCTAAATACCAAGCTTTTGAGGAAATATGGACTCATCATCAAGCTGAGACTCAATCCAGTCCATTAAATATTCCACATATTTTGGAGCAGAGACCTCAATAGGTTTTTTGATTTGTACACCATCTGCCCATCTGTACTCATACCTGTGAAGTTTCCCAACTTTATCAAGTGATGAACATCAAAAAGATACAATGTAGATAATTAAATAGTAGTTTCAGAGTCTTCAAAAATCATGGAGGCAACTTAAGTTGATCAAGCAATAAGGAAAACATAAATGACGTTTTAACTATTTCAAATTTTTTTTGGTAAACTGTAGCTTACTTTTTAGACTAGTTACAACAAAAAGAGAAAGGATTTTATGAAGCAACACAACTCTTAATACTTCAAAAGATATTGAATGACTGAAGCAATTACATCTTAATGCCAAAATTGATCAAATGGTAAGACACTGAGGCAAAAAACAAACAATATTTCTTTGGAGTCCCAAAGAACAGATTATATAGTATAATTTGAAATTAAAAATCTAATGGCATACTTGGGGCCTGCTGTCATTGTAGGGCAGTTCTCAGCAGTACAGAATTCTGTTAGGGTACCATACAGCAGATTTACCTGGTTGAAGAAATCCACAGCTGAAATAGAGAAACCCAATAAACTTATTTCAGAAATGTACTACAGAAGATTGGTAATAACTTATAGCGAGTGGAAAGTTTGTTTTAAGACATTTTCTCAAAACATCTTTCAAAAAACAACACATCTATTTGCACCAATGCAGTCTATTTCAAAGGGAAAATAATAATCTATAATATGGGAGTGAAGAATATTACTGTTGACAGCAAGCCACTCATTTAGATCCTCCCCAGGAGGAAGCCTTACTGCTTCCCTCAGGTTTCCACTACCTAGGGTCGCATCAATATGTTTCCGAAGCTGTGCACCCTGCATCCAAAGTTCAGTAAAAGATAAACATTAAAATTTTCGTTTTCAATTTATTTTTTAAAACAAAAACACAAAAAGTTACCAAACACATCTCAATCTTTCAACCAAAAAACACAAATATGAACATCATACCATACATCGGAGAATAGTAAATATCACATGTTATTAAGATAAGAGCAACTTCAAAGACAAAAACTACTAGTTACAAGAAGAATACCAACCTTACTCCCTGATGGGGCACTCTTTTTTGGGCGAAATGTCCTCTGATTTCTGTTTCCAGAAAAATTTATCAAGCAAGATTACAACTGAAAATTAAGTAACAAAGTTCTTCAACTCATGATTATATATCAACATGAAGTACAATAATACCAGACAAAGTCCCTTCAAACACATGATTATATATCAACATGATCATCAACAAATACATGAAAAAGTGAGCAGGGAAGAAGGGTGTTCATGGTGAAGGTTTGAAATATATTACGTCAGATGGATATGTAAGCAAGAGACATCCCTATTTTGAATGTCAACATCAAGGCTTTTCTCAAGGCAATATCGCCATCGCCTTGAGTATGATCAAGGCAACCGGTGGTCCAAAGGCGATTGTCTTTAGTGGATTTTCAACACCTTTGGAGAAGCTTTGAGCATTAAAAAAAGTATAGTTTATAATCACACAAGACTTCGGTGATGTTTGAGGCAATTTCGAGGATTATCGGTGAGTTTCAAGGTCGTTAGAGAGATTGACAAAGAGTTCTAAGATCGCCAAAGAGGTCATCGACCAGTTCTGAGGTCATCAGAGATGCTATTGGAGAGATTTAAGGTTTTTGGAAAGATCACCAACAAGTTTGGAGGTTGTCATAGAGGTTGCAAAAGAGATGGTGATCAAATAATAATATTTCATTTATAATTTTTTTTCCTTTATTATAATTTTACACCTGTCACATAAATTGCAACCACCTAACAACTTTTTATTTACCGATTTTTCTTCTCCTTCACTTAACCCTCTACTCCATTTTCTTGTTCACTCAAAATCCCTTTTTATTTTTTTTATAGCCTTTGGTCCAAAGGCGACACCTTTGCCTCACTTTTTTGTCTAGGCGATAGCACTCCTCATTGCCTTTAAGTGCTTTTTGCTGTTAACAACTACGTCAACATCAATTCAAAGTCCTACTATTGTTTAATTATTACAAACCATAAATTACTACACATTCCCTTGACGGTCCATCATCCTAGAATTAACAAAGACAATGTTTCCATCTATAGTAATCTACGTCTGCATATTTCAAATTTCTACTCACTCCCACACATAAAACTTTTTTGACATCAAATCATTATGGTTTGAAGTTTGCACTTACATTTGAGGGCTATAGTACCTTTCATTAAAATTATTTCACAGACAAAATCATCAGTGAATCCACAATTTTTTAAGACACATTAAAACAACTATATTGATCAAATGTACAAATCCTCGTACATAACATGATGTATCACAAATTGCCACAGTATGAAGAACAGGACATGACTGCTTATACAGGAAAGCATAAGGAGATTGTGGCTAGCAGCCTCTGAATGAATCCTTTTCATAAGGAATGCCATCAATGGGAATTACCATGTACCTTCAACAACAATCTATGCTGAGTTTGGTAGTCAACAAAACTTACTACATGTCCACACAATAAACTTTTATCATAAAAAGAATATTGATATTATAACATTAATGTTTATCGCTCACCCAACTGAGCTTCAACAAGAAATTAAATCAAAAAGAGATTAAAAAATAAGGATAGCTTGTGTTATTTTCAATTAAAAATTAAACTATGTATCTGGTGAAAAGTGGGAACTTAGAGGACAAGTTAGAACCGTTTTCTAATCTAGATAAATAAAGTTCCCGCTACACTTAATTGAAATTGCAGAAATAGAAGATACTTTTAACAGTTCATAATCACACAATTATAAAAAGGCTTAAAGCCTTAAATAAAAAATCATGCAAAGAAAATGTTTAAATCTCAATATACTTGCATGATCTATATCCACGCGAATTATTCAAAACATATACAAGTAAATTTTATTAACTATACTTTTTACAAACTGCTAAACACAATCTCCTGAATCTTTATTCGGCAACCAAAAAAAAAACACATGAATTCTATTTCATCAAAGATTCAATCCATAAAAAATGAATACACAAAAACTCGACTCGCCACTTCACAAACACAAATCAGAATAAGATATTCACAACATAAAAAGAAAATTCATTAGATTATTAGAAAACAGAAGACATGAAATAAATAGAAGGAGCGGGGCAAAAAATAAGTCCAATTGTAAACCAAAAGGAAACTTCAGATCACAAATTATTAACAGATCGGATCATATTAAATGCAAATTCGCTTTTGATTCGAACTCACCTCCCTAAACCGAAGAGGCTCATGGTCGGAGAACGACTCGTGCGTCTGCGTGTGCGCGATTTATTTATTTATTTTATTCGGCTCAAAAACTGGAAAAGCTTCCTTAATTTCTGGCTTTTTATTTTTATTTTTTAACTTGTTTGATTGTGCCTATTTTTAAGGTGCAAAGAATGTGTTGTACTTTGTGCTTTAAGAGTGGTACTCTATGCTTCGTTGATGGAAAGATTCATTTTAAGAAAATTAATATTTTAATTATTTTTTCGTTATACTATTTTAAATAAGAAAATGCAATTTACCGAATTTGCCCCTCAATATTAGAAGGGGAAGCAACGTATTTTGCTCACTTCGGCCGCCTTGCCCATCCAACCCTCCCACGGTATTGTCACTTTATTCAATGATTTTCCCGTCTAGAACTTGGTAACTGTTAGACATGACAGATGGGTTGAGTTAATTCGAAACCCAGTTAAAAAGCATGGCCTAAAAGAACATAGTCTGCCACGTGCCATGGGTTGGCTTGATTCGATACAACACTATAATTGGGACTATTAAAAATAAAAATAATTTAATTGTTTTTGGCCCTGTGGATGCAGAAGTCACTGGCCCAGTAGACGTTGGCCTGGGAAAAAAATTAATTTATTATTTTTTTTTTTTTCAAATTTTTTTCTATATAAACCCCTCTCCCCCTTTCAAAATTCATCTATGCACTTTCAATCTCCCAGTCTTTCAATTTTTTTTAATCTCATATTTTTTTCATCAATCTCTCATTCACAAACTCTCTGAATTCACAAATAATATTTTTCTATGTTTATAATTTAATTTTTGTTTTAATTTTGTCAATCAATTATTATTTTTCATAACTTTATTTATCAAAATATTTTATAAATGAATCTAGACTCAAATGAGTTCAATCTGTTTGAATATTATAACACTAATGATATCATTAATGATCCATATGGAACAGGAGCATAAACACTAACAAGTAAAAATATGACAGTTATATGCTCGACAGAAAAAAAAAAGAAAAAAAAAGTTTATGATATGAGATCATTTTAATCAAATTCAGGAAATGATCCAAGAAAGAGTTTGTTGAGCAATGTATAAGCACTGCGATTCATGTTTAACATGTGTGAATTCGAGTGACACGGGACATCTTCATTAACATATTATAGCGTATTGTAAAAAAATTTCACATGAAATGAGAGAGCAATAAGAAATTGTTTTCACCAAATTGCAATCCATTGGTCCTGATGCCAGTGCAATAGGAGATTCGAGCAATTTCAGGCACATGGAAGAAATGTCCACTTTCACAAATTTATATTTTTATAAATGTCAGATATTCTTCGTATTTTTTCTCTCATTATTTCCTTATATCTTCCTGTTTTTTCTTCTACTCATTTTTTTTCAATAAATATCAACATATCTATTCATACTCTTGCTCTCACTTATTTCTTTTCAATTTAAATACATGTAAATCTATTATTTTTGGGAGATTTTCCTATGAAATTTAAAAATGAAATAATAATGGTAAAAGTAACAGGACGAGAATAATGATCAATGATAAAGATGATTGGAAGATAATGATGATCGATGATTTTGGTAATGAAAATGATTGAAGAAGGATGACTGATGATTGATGGTAAAGAATTAAAGTTGACATGAGAGGAAGGAATAAAAAAATAAATAAAATAGGGAAAAATAATTTTTAGAAAAGGTAAGTAATAATGATAATTATTAGGTGATAAATTGGTATATTCAATATTATTCAATGATAAATAGGTGAATTATATTTTTATTTTTTAATAAAAAGCATGTTTTTAAATTTAATAAAATTAAAAAATTTGATAATTGAATATTGTATATTTATATTAATAAAGAATAAAACAATAATGTGCACTAAAACTAAATGGTGTGAATTTGTTGTTTACTAAACATTGGGTTGAAAATAGTCGTTTGACCTTTAATTATTTATTCTTGGACAACTTTAGCCTTTAGCAGTAAAGATGACAATTTTGACCTAAATTTAGAGTTCATGGTCGACCCCAATTATAATGGAGAGAGGATTTATTGATATAAATGGGAAAGGGATGAGGACGGAAACAAAAAATATCCCTACAACCAGTGACAAGTCAGGGATAGGGATACATATGTCCCCTCCTTGGCCTATCCTGCCTGCATCCTTGTCTTTGTCTTTTATATTAATATATTTACTTAAAATACTAACATATCCTTATAGTTTTAGATTATTTATATTTTTTTCAAATTTATTTATGTCTTTTATAATGCATATAAGGGTGGCTAGCTTATGCTATTTATGATATTTGAAATAGTGGGTTAATTTTAGTTTTAGTTAATTTTGTTGTTTAATATGTTTATGTTGTATTCAAAGGATACAAAGATAAGATTTCCCCCCAGGGGGTACGAAGACAGTGAGAGGAACTTTTTGCAATTAAAGGATGAAGAATTTTTGTTATCCTCGTAATGGAGATGAAGATTGATATCCCTTATAGTAACAGAGGCAGAGAAAAGAATGGAGAATAAGGTATTCGACTTTGTCTCTTCCCATTGTCATCCTCATAATGAAGAGAGAGAATTTTTGTCATTCTCATAATGAAGAGAGGGAATTTTTGTCATCCTTATAACAAGAATGATGATTGATATTCCTTACAGTGACAAAAATGAGGACAAGAATAGAAAATAAGGTATTCGACCTCATCCCTCCCCATTGTCATCTTTATTTAGCAATAGCATCCAAAATTTAACCAAAAAAATGTTTTTCACTGTTTTAGTACAAATATCAACATCAAAACATACATATTTCATAGTATATTACAGAAAAATTAAATAATCTATGACAAATAATATTATTACTTTTTAATTATATGTCCAATAAGAGTGGTTTTTTTTTCTTCTATCAGTCATAAGTAATATGATTCATTCTAGTTAATCTATTAGGTATTTGGAGAATTTCTTACAGCCACTCCTCTCTATAGGCTAGCTTTAGCACTGTAGACCTTGTAACACTGTACTTTTGTAATTTATCTCCACCAATACAAATGTGATTTCCATGTTGTACTATTTTTTCTCCTCCTCTCTCAACACTCAAGCAACACAACTAAGCAAATAAAACACTAATGGAAGATTCAATGAAACAGTAAAAACTACTCACAAACAAAAGCACAAATTTATTCTATTTATTTTTGGGAAATGGATGCAAAATTACATAGGTTTATTACACCATATAATTCATCAAAAATAGAAAAACCATAGTCCCAAAATTACAAGAAAAAATAAAATAGATTCCTAGTTGATATCTTAAGCAATTCAAAAGGCCTAGTTCTCTTTAACAATTCCTTTCTTCTTCTTTGAATTTTCAGATGTCTTTTCTCCACACATGCTCTTCCTTTTTGTTGTGTCTAACCACCTTGTTCTCTATTGCTTTGTCATGTTTTTCCTCTATCTTTGGTGGTCCAGAACAATTGTGTGCATGCCATTTATTCCAATCCTAGGCTATCATGTGTGTATGCTTGCACCAAATTGTTGCTAATCTTACTACTACCATGTGTCCCATTCCTTAGTGCTTTCATTTTGCAGGAAACATATATCTAGGGCCTAACATTACCCTTTTCAACAAGAACCACCTTGTCTTCAAGGTAGAAGTATGGAAATCGAGTGGTTTTGTCAAGTTGAATCCAATGAAGTTGAGTCCTATTGAACTATTTCTTAGTTGATAATATTTCCCCATAATTTGAATACCTTGTATTTTGAAGATTAATGTTAGGTTCAATTCCAATATTTCATATCTAAAACATGGGCCAATTTCCTTATCTCCATAATTGTAAAATATTCACCTTTGATAACCACAATCTCATCTCTTATAACTATAAGATAATTCATTGTCATGAACATAACCAAAGTTAACACATATGTCTCATTTTGCTCATAACAACAAATCAATGCACTCCAAGAGGCCAAATCTTTCTTAGTCATGTGATTAGACAACTTACAAGTTTCATTAACATATGCAACCATTGAATTTGAAGTAATTATGTCTCTTCCAAGCATTCTATCATAAATTTTCTTCATTTTTTGTGCAATTCCAATAACATAACTAACACAAACAAAGCTCCACAAAATTAAGTCAATAACATTGCTTACATATGAAATGTTGCATGCATCACACAAATTTCTACCAACAACGTGCATTTTCTTCAATGTATCACTAACACACATAACTGAATCAAAACTTACTTTCACAACGTGATGACTAATCAATTTCTTGTCAAAAACAATTGAATAAAATGTGTTAATTTAAGCATCAAGAGGGTGACTATAATTAGCAATCACCACATCACCCTTTCACATAAATTTGTGCTAAGAATTGGTTTGAAAGTAAAGCGACTTTAGGGTATCTGAATCAACCACTGACCTTGATTTTCTAACAACAACATTACTTTCAATTAGAGCTCTTGATTAAATTTTTGAATGTCTAAAATTGAATAAGCCACTTATAGGGTATAACTTGAGTTTCTCAAACAATTCCTCTTGTGCTTGAGGCCTCAGATACATAAGTACCTCATTTACATAGTTAATGTGTGACACCTTTTTAAGGTACTCTATGTAATTCCACAAATACTTAATGCCCTTATTTCCAAAGGGAAGATCTTGTGTGGATGCAAAGGTAAGTGTTTCATCAGGAATATTGACACAATTTCGAAAGCCAATTTTTATTGTTAAAAGCTTGTTCATTTCACCTTTAACAACAATGATATCACCTTTTTGCCATGTGTCATCCAAATCATAAAATAGTTTTTCAATATCTTTTTCCTGCCAAAATTTCTTCTTGATATCCCAATATTCGTAATTTACAAACTTTCCCTTTTTTTGATAAGAAATACCATTGTCATCTCATTATTCACATTTTGTTTTTCCATAACACAACTCCTCTATAGAGTTTTTAAGGTCATCTTTTGCTTGGTAAAATAACCAAAAAGTTGGCTTGATAATGACTGGTAGTGCTATCGTCTACACCCAAATTAAAATCCTAAATTTTTGTAACAAAAATGTAGTAAAAGAAAGTAGGGATTGTTCCCTCAAACAGTTCCAATTAGTAAGTCATTACTTATCTCGCAAAACAATGAAACTGGGGGGTTTCTGAATTGAATATGAATTGTAATTAAAAACAGTAAATAAAATTCAACAAAATAATCTAAAATAAATAATCAATTTGACAAACTTTGGTCTACGATCACATCCACTATTAGAACTATGATTGATAATCAACACCCAAGAATATCAAATTAATTATTCAAATATTCGTTGTGGTATTAATTACTTGTCTTTCTTTATGATTAGTCAACCAAAAACATGTATTCTAGTTAACTCTTATTGATTAATAACTTGGATATGATCTCGAATTTAATCAAACAACAACATTAAGAATTAGAAAGACCAACGAAACAAGACAACACAAACGTATGACGCTGCATTTAATCCAGTTGAATATTTTCCCTAGGAATTACAATTCCTAACGCAGCAAACAATAAATCTCAGTTGTTATTTTGATTAGATGGATTGAACAATTATTGATTCAACATTTAAACTAGTAGTAGATTATATTAATCAATAAACTAATCGAGTGCCTTAACAATCAACCAATACAATCATAATAAATAATACAAGAAAATAATCAATACTTGAATAATTAAGAAGATGTATTAAAAAACGAAAATCTTACAATTCTTGTAGTTCAATGAGTTCAAATCCCTTCAATGAGTTCAGATCCCTTCAATCAAGAGAAAAAATTTTAGCCCACTGTAAGTCATGCTCAGATATCCCCTCATTAAGATAAGATGAAAAATAGAAAAAATAATCTCTCTTCTCTAAAAAGATATATATATATATATATATATATATATATATATATATATATATATATATATATATATATATATCCTCTCCAAATTGAGTTTTGTCTCTTCCTTGTATATCCTTTATCTATCAAAAAGTATTTCCTTTTTTCAGCTAATAATCACCCATTTTTTAAGAAACAAATTTTGACTTTCCTAGAATATCTCAGTTGATTTGGAATTCAAAATTTAAATTTTGATTTCTGTTCTTGTCATTATACATGTCCATGTCTAATCAGCATTACATATTTTGTTGACTAGTAAATCTACTATACTTTTAGTCTTTTTGGCCCAAATTTAGCTCTGGAAATATTCAAAGCTTTTTAAGTGCAAAAGAAACATAATTTCATTAGATTAAATTAAATTTTCACACAACATAAGGGAATGAAAAATCAATATAATGACAATTAATAACACTATCAATGACTCTAGTTGCAAACCTTCTGTTGATACAACTTTTACCATCTCATCAAGATCAACAACCTGTTGTTTGCTCATGCAAAAAGTTCACACATTACTTTCATGAAAATTTGAAGAAGGTACATATTGGTGCTTCTCTAACAATGCTTGTAAATAAGTGACTTGTGTGACATCATATGCTCAACAGTTAAATATCTTGGACAAGTTGAAATTACATCGATCAAAGTAAATAATATGAGCAAGAGAGTTAATTACATGTATTTCCTTCTCCAATTTACCAAAAGTATCTTTGGAAGTCTGTGAAAAGAGTAATTCAATCTTGTTAAAAATAATAATGTTCACAAATGTTGTTGGATGATTTGCTTCAAGAAATGAAAATACATCACGATGCTTATATTTTTGGAAAAGAAAGTTTTTGGCATTTATAATGATGATAATAGATTCAAGTTTGATAAGTGATTATGGTTGAGATACCATAGTAAAGTTCCCTGACCCAATAGTCTCAAGCTTTATATGATCAAATCCTCTTTTCATCTTTACAAGTTGTTCTCATGCTTGAACTAAGCTATTCTTAATAATATAAGAAATGTGACCTTCTGACAAATCAATTGATTTGTCAACAGTACACCACATTTTCCATCAGTTATCATCATTTTTTCTACTCTAATCTTTTCTAAAAATCCATTCAACATCGCCGATAACATCTGTAAACTAGCATCAAAAGTCATTCACCAAGTCAAATTGTTGTTGCATTAGAAGGTCCCCATACGATGGTTCATCTTGCATCAATTGGATGTGTCTTAGGAGGCTCTGCTTGAAGTTGCTCCAATCGAAAAATGGCTTTTATCTCTCTTGCCATTGCAAATAATTTTGGTCGATGCCTTGCATATAGAAAACCCTTGTCATCAACCTCTATTGTTTAATCAAATGGTTTATTGGAAGATATCACTTGGCTCAAAGTGCCTACCTTATCGAACCTTTGTTATTGAGGATTGACAGTTCTAGTTATTGGCGAGACATGTCTTAATAGTCACTTCCTCAATTCTTTCCTCTTCTTATCTCTAGAAAATTATGAAAAAAATTAAAAGATCACAATGTCATTTACTCAAGCATGAGTTGGGAGTGATAGAACGTTGGTTTGGTGCATCACCATAGGCAAAATTGGACTAAGAAGATTCAATGGTTATGGTTGCATTGGCTTGGAAAATAAGAAGATGAAGGGTCAAGTGGGGTGGGGTTGTAATGTTTAAAGTAACTGAGTTGGGTTGGGTCAGGTTAGAGAAGTTTGGATTAGGCTAGGTAGGAATAAATGAGTCTAAGTTAGAGTTTTAAATATAATGGGGCTATGTTATATAGGTTTCATTCTGATTAAATGAGTTAACGAGTAGATTTAGGTTGGGGCATAAGTGATATTGGGTCTAATGTGAGCCAATTGGGTTTTGAGTCTAGTCTTATAGTTGGGCTTTAAGACTTTGGGTTTGATCAGACATTAAACATTGGATTCTTCTCATTTTCTTGAAAGATAATAAAGCTGAATTAATCTTTTATCATAAAACGAAATCTCCTCCCTTTTATTTTTTAAATGTTCCAAGTTGGTTAATCATACTTGCAATGCAAAGAACTTTTTGCTCCCTTTCCTTTGTTTATCTGGTATATAACACAAGGTCCAAGTCTCAGAACAAGATACATGCTCTTACAAACCAAGAGCAAACATTAATATTCAGTAGAAGAGTTAAACAATACAAAATATTAATCCATATTAAGAATAAATGATTTCTTAATTCTCCACTAGTGATGCAATGCCCAACCTTTGTAAGTACTGATGTGTTAATTCTCCATTAGTAATACCTCATGTAAAGAAAGAAGTATCAAATCCAAAGCTCTTCATATGATTTATATAGTCAAGTCATCTAACCCAAAAATCTAAAGCTAAACATTACAAGGACTGATACACAAAATAAGTTGACATTCTCCATCATGTACACAACCAAAACTTATTACCAAAAATACAACCACAAATAGTCAAGCTCTATCACTTTCACCATCTAATAAACACAACCCAAGAATTTAAGTTGTCAAACTATTATCAGTTTTCATACAAAATATAATTATATACACAAGCTCTCTTACAAATTGATGTGAAATAATATTCTTCAGCTAAACAATTCGATAAGTCATTACTGCATGAATGAACATGTTTTTTTTTAAACTGTAGTTGGGTCTCGAACTTTGAATTGGTAACAACCTATCAACTGTCGTGCAGCCTCCAGCTATCAGAGACAAAGGGTCAAGTATGTGAGTAGTGAAACAAGTTGGGGTATAAAAAAAATTTTGACTTTAGGTCTTTTTTGAAATAATGTCATATATACATATGATCATGCAATTTAACGATCTACAAATGTTCGTAAAGCCTACAACAAATTGCCATGAAAATAAAGTTTATGGGAAATACCTAAAGAAGAATACTTACCTCACTAATCCCACCCTTGTCGATTTTGGATATTTGTTATTAAATTGAAAACTTTATAATGTAATAATCTAGCAAGAAGTTTTATTCTTCTTTTTGTTGTTGTGGGGGGAGAAAATCAAATTCTTGTTAATCAAGTTCTTCTTCTTCTTCTTAGGGATGTTGGTGTATCAACATCATTAGCATTTGTTGTATCCACATCTTCCTCTACATCACATGTCAGTAGAATTTTTTGTATTTATAGCAGCTTCGAAATTCTCAACTGCTACATTTTCATCTTTTCCAATCCAAACAGGTGTCTCATCCTCAGCTCCATTTTCCATCCTAGCAGCTTCTTCATCCTTAACTGCATTTTCCATCCAAGCAGCTTCCTCATCCTTTACTGCATTTTCCATCCAAGCAGTTTCCTCATCCATAGCCCCCTCGGCACTCTCAAACCTACAGGCAGTTGAGTCTCTTTCAATCTTAGCTTCCTTATCCACATCCCCCTCAACCAACTCATGCACAACCCCTACAACCACATTATTATTTTGTTCCTCACCAAAATTGTCTTGTCTAACCAGCCATTGCTGGTCTTCGACAAAGGTCCTAACTACAAAAAAATCATCCCAAAATTCTATATAGTTTACTACACCTGTAGATTTTAGTGGAGAAATTAGTTATCAAGCATATGCAAGAATTAAAAGAAAAAAATTAATAAAATGAAGCTTTGATTAATTAAAAAAAGAAGACTTACTAAGACCACACATTGGTTTTCCCTTTATTACAACCTTATGACCATACTCATTAAACCATTGTCTCATAAGAGCAATTTGTTCCGACAATAATTCATATTGTTGTGGAGCTTTATGTGGCACATGATAAACACATGTGTCAAAGCAAAAAAGTGGCGAAATTGCCAAGCTCCGATATTTTTGCCTCTTCAAATGTGCTGGTAAAAGGGCTTGAGGCAATCGGTCATAAGGGGAAAAAGAAATATTCTGTAAAAACAAAAATGTATCATTTCATATTAAAATAACTTATAATATATTCAAATTATTTATTATATCTATATAAAATATATGTTAGCTTATCTAAAAAAAAAATTTAAAAAGTATTACTTCTTCCATTATTGTCTGAAATAATGCTAATATAACATCTTTATTTTTCAAAGTTGACCATATATTCTTCATCGGTCTTTCTAATTGGGGAGACCACCCCATAGACAAAGGAAACTCCTCTAGTAACTTCACTAAAACATTCTTAAAAATTTCAGTTTGAATAATGTTTATACGCTTTAATACCCAAATCTAAAATAAGAAAAAAATGGTTAACTATAAAAATGTAATGAAATTTATTCCTATACAGATTTTAATAAAAAACAATTCTTACCATTAAGGTATAAGAACAACTGTTAAGTCCCTTTGCCTGTTTCTGTTGATATAAAGCGAGACTCTTATGGATATTTACAAACAACATCTCCCTTCATGCATACTCGCCTAATTCATGGAGGTTTGTCAATAATGATGCATAACTATTTACATAACAATCGGTGTGACTGACTGCTATTGTATTTCCTAATATGTACATAACAACCGTCATTATTCTGTATATTAATTCACCCTCACCAGTTGTTATATCTTTCAATATATGTAACCTAAAGCCCTTTGACCTGGTGTATAAATTTCCAGGAGCTTCAAGGAACAGTGTCCTAGCCAATATTCTACCATCTTTTTTAATACCTAATATTGGCAAACCTATAATGTACAAAATATCTAATAAACCAAAATGTAAATTTATTTGTTCATTTATTCTAAGTCCCTTTGCCTATTTCTGTTGATATAAGGTGAGACTCTTATGGATATTTACAAACAACATCTCCCCTCATGCATACTCGTCTAATTCATGGAGGTTTGTCAATAATGATGCATAACAACTATTTACATAACAACCGCCATTATTATGTATATTAATTCACCCTCACCAGTTGTTATATCTTTCAATATATGTAACCTAAAACCCTTTGACCTGGTGTATAAATTTTCAGGAGCTTTAGGGAACAGTGTCCTAGCCAATATTCTATCATCTTTTTTAATACCTAATA
This sequence comes from Mangifera indica, assembly GCF_011075055.1. Lineage (NCBI taxonomy): Eukaryota > Viridiplantae > Streptophyta > Magnoliopsida > Sapindales > Anacardiaceae > Mangifera > Mangifera indica. The sequence continues at coordinate 11,056,781 of NC_058144.1, forward strand.
TAGGTTTGTCAATAATTGGCAAATCTATAATGTACAAAATATCTAATAAACTAAAATATAAATTTATTTGTTCATTTATTCTAAAACAAGAGGTATTCACATCATAACACGTAGCCAAGGCCTTTAAAATACATGTAGAATGTTTCGGCATATTATATAATTTAAGAAGATTGTTGAAGCCCATCCTTTGTAGGGCTTCCATAACATCATCTGCAACATCAAAATTTTTTAAACCCTTTGCATGTTCACGGATTCTGTAAGCCATTTTTCCTAAAACAAAAATAAAAAAATGAGCAATATATTTATATTAATGTAGTATGTAGAATTTGTGGACAAAAAAAAGATAAAGATAACTAATATTGATAAACACCAACTAAGGGAAGTGGGTCTTCAATAGATATGATTACCGACTTCTACTGAATTGATTAATGGCGGCAGTGTAGTCTCACGTGCATCGAAACAATGGATCAAAGATCACATTCCAAGCAGAAAAACGGCTGGCGCATTAGCAAATTCGACGTCTAATGACAGTATAGTGAAAAGATAACATGAATTTTGAAAAGAAAAAGAGTGGAGAGGGGATAAAAAGAACAATAAGGTATAGAAGAATAAGTTATCAAACAATGATTCTTGAGCGTCAAAGGATATGAGCAAGCTACAGAATAAGAATCTTCCTCATTAAGGTGCATCTTGTTCTCAGGTTTAGGTTAGGGCATAAGTGATATTGGGTCTGATGTGAGCCAATTGGGTTTTGAGTCTAGTCTTATAGTTGGGCTTTGAGACTTTGGGTTTGATCAAACATTAAACATTGGATTGATTTGAGTTAGGAGAACCCTGAGTTTGGGTTTATAGTAAGTTAGGTTTGGACTATTGATGTGTGGGTTTATATGTCTAAATGGATTCGTTTTTTATATGCTTAGAATTTAGGTGTGGAATTGTTATTGGGATTTTGTTGAAATTAAGAAATACGGGGCTTGGATTTTAAATGAACATAGGGTTGGGTTGTAGGTTGAATTGTTAGTTTTTAGTTCTAGTCAGATCTCTTTAATTTTCATACCTATTTGAATGCCTTCTTCTCCAGTTACTCTATCCTTTTATGTTTCTTTCAACTAGAAAACATAAGGGGCAAATAGACAAGTTGATTCTTAGGGTTGGTCTTCGTCGGATCCAACCAAATATTTGCTTTTCTTGTCGTTGAAATCTTCCATCTCTGCTAGTTCAACTTCCTTTCTTTTTGTTTCTCTATCAAACTCAATTAAGATACCCTCCCTATACAAATCATTTTCCTCCATTACCAAGACAACCCAAGACTTACATTTACAATTATGGTTCGACTTTTCCTTGCCTTTTACAACAGATACACACTTTGTTCTCCCATCATTCTCAAATTTCCCACTATGTTAGTCATTGGATGGGCCTCATAAGGTCGAGTCTCTTTATCCACAAAATCAAAGGCTCTGATACCAATTGTTAGGTACCTTAAGAATGTCTTGCAACAAATCCTTGTACAGGCTAGCTTTAGCACTCTAGACTTTGTCACATTGCACTCTTGTAATTTATCCCCAACAATACAAATGCAATTTCATTGTTATACTATTTCTTCTCCTCCTTTCTCAACACTCAAGTAACACAATTAGGCAAATAAAACACTAATAAAAGATTCAATGAAGCAATAAAAGCTACTCACAAACAGAAGCACAAATGCACTTTATTTACTTCTGGAAAATGAGTGCAAAATTATCTGGGTTTAGTACACCATATAATTCATCAAAAATAGAAGAACTATCATCCCAAAATTACACGCACAAGCAAAAATGATTCCCAACTGATATCCCAGGCAATTCGAGGGGCCTAGTTCTCCCCCACAATTTCTTTATTCTTCTTTGAATTTTTTGATGCCTTTTCTCTACACACGCTCCTCTTTTTTGTTGTCTATAACCACTTTGTTCCCTACTGCTTTGCTACGTTTTTCTTGTGTCTCTGGTGCTCTGAGCAATTGTGTGCATGTCATCTATTCTAATCCTAAGCTACCATGTGTGTATGTTTACACCAAATTTTTACTAATCTTGCTGCTACCATGTGTCCCAGTCCTTTGTGTTTTCACTTTATAGGTAACATATATTCAGGCCTAACATTTTCACAATATCATTAATACACATGTCCAAATTTATATTATTATCATATGTAAATTTACCTATTATTTATTAGAAATCATATGAGATGAAATGATTGACAAGTATATTATTATTTTTTATGGTACAAATTATTGGCTAAAATTTCCTTGTTCTCCCAAATTGAATCCAAGTATCCAACATTGAGCTATGTTACCAAACATCAGCTCAGCTATACAATTGAATTAATAAATCAAACAAACAAATTTTATTTATAAATCTATTTATAAAGAAATGAGTAATTAAATTTTTTCACCCAAAGTTCAGTTTACAAAATTTTTTCACCTTTTAATGATATAAATAATTTTTTTAAACCCAAAATCAAATTCTTTTTAAGAAAACTAATGGTATAAGGGCAGAATAGTAAATTTATTATATATTAATTTTAAAAAAAAATTATAACTCTTTTATAGATCAGAACCAAACGTTATAAATATAATAATTTAATCCTAACAAATGTTTAAAAACTCATAAATCTATATTTGAAACCTTTTAAAAACTATATCCATGGCACTACTCATTTAAAAATTACATATTACCCCTATATATATATAAGTATTATTATGAGCCCCAAAGTTTATAATATGATTTTATACCCCTAATTTTTATGTTATATTCAATTTTTGGGACTGTAATTTTCATTTTTAAAATTATCAAGGGGTACATTAAGTTTTATAAATTTTACACTCCTAATTTTAAAAAAAATTATTAATATTTTTAATATTTTAAAAAATTATAATTTATCTTTAAACATACAATCTTACGCAATTAACACTCTATTTATTTTTGTACTATTAAAATTACTATTGTCATTTGTTAGCATTATTGTCTTAAAAATTGGAAAGAGAAGAAAAATAAGTGAGGATGAAAGTAAAGGAAAATAAATAAAATTTTATATAGTTTAGATATTTAAAATTTTTTTATTTTTATTAATTTAGAATTATATGTTTATTTTAAAAATTAAATTAGTTGAAATAAAATGTAAATTTCACTCCTTAATAATATGTTTGTTTTTTTATTATTTAAGTTTAATTTCTTACCTTGAGTGCAAAAATGTAATTTACTCTAAATAAATATAATAGAAGAATAAGTTAAACATCTGTGGACTCTACTTTTAAGATAAAAAGAGCGTGAATTAATTGCTTTGGATTGGCCCCAATCTGACACAATTAAATGGCCCTAATCTAAATATTATTTTATTTCATTAAAGAAGGTAAAAAAAAAAAAAAAAAAAGAGATATTTACAGGAAAGCATTATCGATTTTGATTGAGGACTCCAATGACAAGTATTAAAATATAATTATAAAATTTTATGATAAAAATGGTGCGTCATCGTCATTCTCAAAGAAGAAAGCACAAACATAAAATAGTATTTGTGAGATGCGCAAGTAACAGATCCACCGCCTCGGAGTCCACTGGAGGCATGCATCTGTGAGTCTCAGTCTGTGCATTTCATTTTCATGGAATCAAAACCTCTGTTTATAAGATTGTGAATTATAAGTAAATGAATAAATATTACTCTAAAAATATGAGCAGTAGTAGTTCTACCTCAGCTTTTACGGTGTCGCAGTGGCACGAGCTTGAGCATCAAGCTCTTATCTTCAAGTACCTCAAAGCCGGCCTCCCCGTTCCCCCTGATCTCCTCGACCCGATTCGTCGGAGCCTTCAGTTGATCTCTTCAAGTTTGTTCCACCACCCGGCTTGTAAGCACCTATTATTTACTTCTTCTTTTTTTTGTATTTTATTTTATTTTTAGTTGTTAAGAGCTAGGGTTTTGGTTCTGTAGTGGGGTATTATGGGAAGAAAATTGATCCGGAGCCGGGGAGGTGCCGGAGAACTGATGGCAAGAAGTGGAGGTGCTCCAAAGATGCACATCCGGACTCCAAGTATTGTGAGCGGCACATGAACCGAAGCCGTTACCGTTCAAGAAAGCCTGTGGAATCACAAAATGGGACCACCGCTGCCCAAAATCCCATCGCTAATTCAACCTATCTCTCACGCTCTCCCTATTGTATTACTAATAAGGACTACAGGTATATCATTCTTCTTCTTCTCCTTTTTCAGATCTGTTTGATGAGTTTATTTTTCTGTAACGTCTATTTTTGTTTTAGGTTAACCTTGTTTTATTGGTGCGTCAGGTTTATAAATTCATCTATAAGATAATGGTCCATCTCATTTATTGGACCTTTCTTGTAACATCTTCGATACACATCAGAGTTTTATTAAATACTTCTGGACATATTGAGTATATTTTGTTAATTTATTACTGGAATTTCTGACTAATTCATCTAACTAATTTTGATTATATCATTTGTTGGAGATCTTTTGAATTAAGTGGGAATCATGAACTTACCGACTCTATGTGTTTAGGAATTTTCAGTAGAGGCGCTTTTTCGTTTGTTTATAGTTTTAGTTTGGTGGTGGATCAAGATATTGGTATGCTTTCATCATTTAGGAAAAAATATCTGGACTGTTCTTCGGAGATCTGTTGTAAGTGGCAAATGGTTTGGCCAAAGTTGCTCATATATGCCTTGTTTGAAAATCTTCTGCTCCCTTGGTCCTATGTTTTAATGTTTTGTCAAGTCATTCAGAAGCTTTTATTCTCTATGAAGAAATTTCACAGATCCTTTTTTTTTTTCTTATATAAAGACATAAAGGCCCTACAAATATATATTTGTAGCTATTTAAAATAGCTTACCTCAGACAACATTGATATTGTGCATGAGTAAGTTTCTAAAATAATTGTGGGTCTCACCTCTAATGTTGGCACCATTTGACCTTATGCTCTTGCTGAAAGACTATCTACTTGCACCCAAGGGATACTTCCTGTTTTAGAATTACAAAATTCCCTCCCCCATCTCATTTGAGGGGAGAACAAATATTATTTTCGCCTGGTAGGGCCCCACATACTTCTGGGATCAGTATCTAAATTAAAGGGACTTTGGTTTTGTGTTAAGAAAAATTTTTTCTAGTCTTTTGAAAATAGTTTTTGTTATAATCAATTCATTCTACGTGCATGCTATAATTTTGACAAGTCTTTAATACTGAAAAAATGAATTAATACTTATAGCTTTTGTTGATCTGTCTTTGTGAGGGCCGAAAAATTTTTATTGGTTTTTAGAAGTGGCATTAAGTCTTAGTTCATAAATTTTGTTTTAGTTTTAATAATATAAAACCTTTTTGGAAATTATAGCATGCTTGTATAATTTAGTTAATATAGGCAAAATTGTTCTTACGCAATTTTATATATAGCTTATACTTTGTACAGAATCCTAGTTTTTGACTAAATTCTAAATTGTAGTTTTCAAACAAGTATGATAGTATCTTTTTCCTATATATGTATGCACAACCATTTTTAAAAAAAATTTTATTTGTTTTGTTGCATGTTTTGATATTAACCATTAGTCAACTCTTATAAATTTATGCTATATATAGTCTATTGAACTTTATGAAATTTTGTTGTAAATGGTCTACAGAACTTTGTTTATAAGCACATGTTGATGGTTATGTTAATGAAAATGTCAGTGACATTGGATTAACACAGCTGTCATGTTCACATAGTTCTTATTAACTTTTTACATCTTTTCCTCCTAACATGTATGAAAATGTCAGTGGCAAAGACTGGCCATTAAAATTCTTATTAAGGGCATATATGTTGAACTTTATATATCAACTGCTTGAGGATGGGTTTTAGTGGCTTGACATTTTACCTTCATAAGAAACCTCAGGTGAAAGAGATTGCAGTCTCAGTGAGCAAATACAGGTTTTATGATTGGTTGTATAACATTACAGTCTTCTCATGTGTGCTAGAGATAACAAAATAACATTCTTGTAGAGCATGATTAATGTATATGTATTTTTCACATATTATTAACATTTCTGTGAAATCTTAAATTTTGGTGATTAAGAACTAAAACTTAGAGAGAGATCAAAGGCCGAATTAAAGGTATTGGTTTGATTTAGATGTGGCTTTGCTTGTGTTGTAATTTTTGGCATTATTTGGTTGACCGTTTTTCCGTGGTGAAATCAGTCTTTTTGTCTTCACTTCGTTAGGGACTTCTCAGTTGGGTAATTCATTGAAAGTAAACTAACAGAATGTTGTATGCTTGGTATTACAGGTGTGTCCAAGGAATGAAGCCTGAAGTAGATGATGGTGTCTTTCCAATGGCATCAGAGAGTGTGAGGAGTTTTGGGATAAATTCTTCTGTAGATGGTGCATGGCATCTTACAGCATGTGAAATTCCCTCAAACCGTTTATCAGATCAGAGAAATGGTGCATTTCTTCAAACAAGCAGCTCCACTGTGCAGATGCTACAAGATTTTGAACCAATTACTACTGAAGCAGCAATATCAAAACAACAGCAACATTATCTATTTGGCAGGGGGTTTGGCTCACCAAGGTCTGTCAAACCAGAGAATCAATCCCTTCAGTCTCTTCCAAACGAGTTGCCTAAAACCATAGATTTCGGTTACTATCTGGATGATCAGAGAGCTAATAAGAATTCATTATCCGCAACTCAGCTATCAATGTCTGTCCCAGTGGCTTCTTCTGAATTCTTTCCAAGGCCTACTCAATCTTCAAAGGGTAAGCCCGATCCCACCTAGTTCATAGTTTTCAAATTATTATGATTTTCTTATCCTTATAATATTCATTTTGTTGCAGATACCTCTATGGAAAAGTTTCTGAGCTAGAGATGTAATGGGTTCGTTAGAAGACTGGTCTAGTTTATTGTCTTTGTATCATCATGTTTGAGTTCCCACTTTTGCTGCATTAGCAGCTTGTGTACTAGTAAGTTGTACGATTTTACTTTTCTGTGGCACCTAGCTGAATTATCTTCCAACTTAAAAGTGTGCACTTAAGTTTACTATCTGGAATAAATGTGCTATGAATTCACGGAGTCTGAGAATCAGAATACATTGGTTTGTCTGACCTTTTAATCTTGAGATTTTTCATTGGATTAAATTCGGTGTTTTGGATATCGCGCTAAGCTTGGATTGAATCCAGCGTTCTTTTTCACTTGTATCATCTCAAAGAACCACCGGTGCAGGGGGATTTTGGTAATCTTGACAAGTTCCTCAACCGCTCTGCATCCCTCTCATCAATTTTACTTGACATTTCATGCAAACTGGCCAATTTTTATAAGTTTTTAACTTTCTTTTTAGTTCATGAGTTCTAGTATTTTCATTTTTTTTTTTTTTGTTGCTTTTTTATTTGTCTTTATGGTTTACGGGTTTTAATATTATCGTCTTTGGTTTACACGTTTGTTAGTTTTAATTTGTTTTTTAATATTTTATATTTTATAAAGGCCAAAAGGCTTATTCCCTTTTAAAGATTAGGGTATTTTCACTCATAAAATTTTAAAATTTTAAATATTTATTTGTTAATTAAAATTTATAATTAGTGTCAAAACTAAAAAAGTTATTTATTAGTTTTATTTTTAAAAAAATTTATTCTTTTTTCTTATTTTTGTTTTAAAAATTGATAATTTTTTTTAAATTAGTTTTAAAAAACTACTTTTTTACTCTATCATCTAAGGTATCTATATGCTAGGGTTAAACCTCCCCCTCATTGTTCAAAACACTACATTTACATCCCTAAAAAATACGTTCTCTCTTTTTAACGATTATTCTTCTTGACGATTTATTTTGACATGTCGTCAATCCTACTATCGACAACCTCTCTCTCTCCCTAATGGTTTTCTGGTGCAAAAATCACCCATCATCTTACCAAAATAGTCAGTGTTTTGAACTTTAAGGTAAGTGATTGTTAACATTAAAATATGGAACCTATAAATGGTGAGAGTGAAAAAACTAACTTTTTAAAATTAAATCATAAGAGAATTATTAGTTTTTAAAACTAAAGTGAGAAAAAAAAATATATTTTCTTTAAATAAAATCAATAAATAACATTTTTATCCCTTACACTAACAGAAATACTTAATAGATGGGTGAGTATTTAGATTTTTATAACTTTTTGGATGAAAGTTCAAGAATGCACTAAACCTTAGGTGGGAATAAGTCTTTTTGCCTTTTATAAACTATGGTATATTGGTACTATAGGTTTATTAGTTTTACCTCAAACGTAATCAGATATCAACGGAGGCCACTTTCATAGTTGTTAACATAGTTACTTTCTTTTAAAACGATTGATCTTATGAATATTTTATACTACCTCAAATAAATTTAAGACTCTGACGTGCTGCATAGAGTAGAGGCTCGGCAATTTGGCTACCTATCAATTGAAACTTCATGTCATATTACACTACAAAAACAAAAAGAAGCTTTTTAATCAGTCCAGTTACACTTCCTGCAATTTAGATGTGTCTCGCACACTGATGCTATCAAGTCTAGGGATTTTCATGGACAACATCTTCTTTGTTCCCCCCGGCTCAACTCAAACGTTATATTTGTTAATTTCCTCGTTAGAATCAAATGGCTGAACAACAAGTCTTACCACTATCCAATCACCATCGGTCACCGACAAAAGTCGATCTCCCAGCCCACGGCAACACCCCACTACTCCATTCATTGAGATCCCGTGTGTCAGACTGGACTCAACCACAGGTCGGTAGATTGGCATGGTTGGACATGCTAGGCTAGTGTGCGTAATGGAGACATTATGAGATTGCTGATGGATTAAGTATTGAGAGTTTGTGCTTTGAATGCAGCTAGAAGTGACTAGCATTTGGCGCTGGCAAAGGAGAATGTGTTGGCCAACACTAAACAAGTGTGCGGACAAGCACAGAATTGGAGTGCGCAAGGTGAGCGCATAATATGAGAAGCAGGCTAAGATACTTCACTCTTGGCCCCATCAATGTCAGTCTCAAAATTATCCACCACCACCACCACTTCATTAAGAGCCAAATAGGATATCAACCTCACCTTCAAAAACTCAGGCCGGTTGTGGGAAACTTACTTAGATTGCATTATATTCTACCAGGAAGATTTTAGCCTGGCCTAGAATCACTCAGTTCTAGGCGAGGGTGCTGAGCCTTTCAAGGCAAATATGATGAAAGAAAACTCAATGACTCTGAAATGAGTCTCATCGGCTATAATATTTTAAACAATAATAATTCTTATCGTTGATTAGTTATAAATTACACCAAGGTCTTCTCTTTCAATCAATGTTATTATCTTCATCTCTTGAAACAGACTATTCCAGAATAGAGTTTACTAGACCCCGAAGTTTTAGCGGCCAGTAGTTAATGTGACCTTACAGAAGTACCAGGATGACAGTTAAAGTTTGTAGGGTCATTTTCCAATCTGCGTTTTGAAGTGTCTACACTAGTGATTTAATGGATGGAAAACTTTTTTTTAAACCTGGATGTCTATAGTTGATGAAAACCTGCCATGGATGTAGAACAAAATAAGTTTTTTTTTTTTTAAAAAAAGACAACCACGACCAATTTCAAGTTATTTGCCTCAAGTCCATAGTACTAATAATGGCCACCTGTACATTTACCTCCTCCTAATACTTATCAAACTTAGTTGTCATCCTAATAACCATGTTCGCCACATACGGATTATGATCGAATTCCTACTCTACAAGGATTTCCTTAAATCTTAAATACCTCAATAATATACAAATTGGATGTGGGATACTCTAATCCTTATTAAAACAATTATTTTATCTCATTTTTCTTCGTAAGACAATAAATCACATAACTTTGATCTATGCAATTATACTTAGTAGGGTTGGATTCGGGCTTAATTGAGCTCGAGCTTATGGAAGTTAAGCTTGAACTCAGTTTGAATTCGGTTCGGCTCATTTCGAGCTCAAGCTTTTAACTAACTTTTTATTAAAATGACGTTATTTTAATATATATTGATCAAAACGACGTTGTTTTGTATTAAAATTTTTAAATTTATAAATTTGATGAGTAGCTCGAGCTCGCGCTTCAAAATGTTAGCTTGAGCTCGAGCTTGTATAGGGCTAACTTGTTTTGGGCTCGGTTCGAATCTAACTCTAGTACCTAAGAAACACCTCTTTGAACCTTAGTGTCATATTAGACATATCGTATGTTATGTTCCACCTAGTGGATCAATCCAAGATAAGTTTCCCTTCTTTTATGCCACACTACTACGCAATCTCGGAAAATGCAAGTTGTCTTGCCGCTTCCCTCAAAATTCAAAACATTGCACTTACACCTCAAAAAATGCATTTTCTCATTTCGACGACCGTTCTTCTTGACAATTCATTTCAGCATTTCGTCAACCCTACTACTAGCACCTTCTCTTTTTCCAGTGGTTTTCTAACATGGAAACCACACAAAATTCAATCAAAATCAACTAATGATTGCATAAATTTGTGCAATATGTTGCACAAATTGGTTGGACAACTATGTGTGATCACTGCACGTTTTCCTGTGACGTTATCCAACCAATCTATGCGTCAATCAATACACAAATTTCTCGTACAAATCTATGCAATGGATCACACAAATTTGTGTAACCATTGACCGATTTTGATTGGATTTTGGATGGTATCTACATCTGGAAAACCACTGGGGAGGGAGAAGGTATTATTGGTGGGGTTGACGATATATCGGAGTAAATTATAAGGAAAAGTCGTCGGAAAGAGAGAATACATTTTTTTTTGGGGTGTAAGTGTAATATTTTGAACTTTAAGGGAGCAATTGTTAACGCTAAAATATGAAAACCCTAAATGATAGGAGTGAAAAAGTAATTTTTTAAAATTATGTTAAGGGCAAATTTATCAATTTTCAAAACTAAGATAGAAAAAAGAAATAAATGTTTCTTTCTTTAAATAAAATCATTAAATGATGTTTTTACCCTTTACACTAATAACAAAATTTAACAAAAGTTGAATAATAGATACACTAATAACAAAATTTAACAAAAGTTGAATAATAAATTAATATTTAAGTTTTTAAAACTTAACGAACAAATGTTTGAGAGTAGACTAATCCTTTGGTAAAAATAAGTCTTTTGGCCCTAAATTGTATTATTAGTTATTCTCAATCATTTTCAAAAAACAATCTCAACCTCTCAGCCACATTTTCCAGCCAAAATCCTATCACATTAACTAAATCAACCATTTTCTTTGAAGAACAAAAGTGTATTTCAAAGTTTTGTTCATCATTTTTTGCTCTTGTTCATTGTTCATCACTATTCTCCTTCGTTTGGTGTCCAAACCTCGTGTTTGAAATGTTTTTTACTTTGAAAAATGAGAAAAAATGTCAGTTGTGACTTTTTTCATGCTACATTGTATACATTTTATGATAACTATAGGTTTGAATACAAATTTTTAAAGATTTGAAAAAAGTTATGGTTTTAGATTTATATGTTGAGCTTGAATGATTTTATTGGTGTTGGGGTGAGTGTGCTGTGAATGTTGTTGGTATTGAAGAGAGTATCAATGTTGTTGGTTATGTAGGATGAAAATGTTGGGATTGATACTCTAGAGTCAAATTTTTCTAGCTATATATGTTCATAATTGGTCTTATTTATATAACTACAAGTGGTACCATTTATTTGTGAATGTATATATTTGTACGTATATTAAGATAAGTACCCTTAGAATGGTAGATCAGGACAAGAGGATCAATGTATATCTTAATCATAAGAATTTTATATACACATTAGTGGTCTTTCTAAAATTGTTTATAACCTTAGTATTATCCTAAATTATGAGACATATAATAATATAAGGTTATCATCGTAACGAATATTCTTACTAAAAAAATAATGACAGATCTTACATGTTAAAGTTATTTGTGACAATCTAATGCAACACATGAATGCATATTGATTGTATATTCACTGAACTGACTTGCCAGAAGATTTCATATAAATGGTAACTCTATTGTCTATGAAAAAAAGCTTCTAATGATGTATGTGATCCTTCGAGTTAAGATCACCAGTGTGTCATATGCACCGATCAATATAGTTTAACACAAACTAAACATGGCTTTTTTTAGGTGTTGTCAATACAAATTATTAACTATGTCAAGAAGTGTATTATGGTTATGGTGGACTGATACAAGATTCCTCACTCTTGGGTACAAGAAAATATATCTCACCATACAATTTAGTTACGACAATTTATTAAAATCTATGGGCATAGTAAAAATGAATTGGTATCTGATCTAATATTAATTCAATCATTATTTCACTAACTAAACTTTAACATCAAGAATGATATAAGGTAAATACAATTTTTTTTTCCCTCAGCATTGATGAGATATTAGTTGATGAAAGAATTAAATTACATAATAATTGTACCAATGAAAGGTAAAAATTAGTCTTTTGTTATTTCTTTATTATTTTGATAGTTATGATGTCTCACTAAAGGTTATTCATGATATACAATTTGAGGGTTGATAAAGTGTAGATTAACCATGATTTGATTAACTATCAACATAATAAAAAACCTATGAGTTACACACAATTAGGGTTGATTGCAAGACAAGAAGTTATGGATTTAGATTTACAGTGAATCACGTAAGGGTTTTCCCAATTGTAATGATTTTGATCTCCATTAATGAGTGACTATAGTCCAATCAATACCGGATAGATTCAACACCTATTGTGGACTTAAATGTAAGATTTCAAACCTAAAGAGCCAACAATAATGACCCAAAAGTTGAGGGGCTAAAGTAATCTTTTTGAAATGTTTAATATGATTAAAGTCTTATCCCATAATTTTCAAGAGCCCTATTTCATGACAAAAGGAAGAAATTTGTTCTTTTCCCTCAATTCACACATTCGCTCACAAATCAAAAAGTAGAACACGAACTAGCATTCATGTGTCCATGACAGCTTCACCAACATCGTGTGGCTTTCTTGGCACCTCCATGTGGATGAATACAGTTATTGTCTGGTGAGGAATTGTGGAAGCACAAGTGTGAAGAGGTTGATTCTTTTTATTCAAAAATTGATATGGGAAGCAACAAAAGATTACAATAAAATGAGATATTTTACATTCAAATCTTTCTTTTTCAAAACTTCAAAGAAGATATATATATATATATATATAGAGGACCAAATTTAGTAGAAAGGAAAGGTGACGGCAGAATAAAGTTGCCTGTTGCTATTGCTTAGATACAGCTCCATTATTCAATGAGATACTATACAATATGTATAAAGGCATCAGCTTCTCTAAGAACCACCTTCTTACAATTCTAGCAAACTAGAAAGAAATATAGTCACATATCTGACAGGTCCCCCTGGTATTAATCCGTTGGACCTGCAAGTGAGGCATATGCATAATATATTTCTGTTTGATTTCACTACTTTAGCCAAAAAGAGTATTAGTTAAAAAAATAATAACGGCAATGAATCAGATTACAAACGACAGCTAGCTCTTGTTAAGGGACTATCAAACTTCAAGTTACAAAATTTTTTAAAAGTGCAGGTCATGCATGATTGTGTGAACTTAATAATCACAGTTTCCAGCATTTGCCAGGCATCTAAGAGGAAGGTTTTAAGTTCTGTTAAGATTCTGGGTTCAAATGTAAACCAAAACATTTCATAAAGCACACAAGTACAATTGAAAAAAAAAATCAGCTGACACTAGATAAGAAGCCACTAAATGTAATGGGGTAAGCATGTCAAACAGCTGTTAAATCCTTTTGTTTTCACAAGGGAAGATGTCAATACTGTCTATAAATGATTTGTTTTTATTTCCATATCTTCCATTTCTTTTCCAATTCTGAAACTGATACTTGTAGCGACCAATTTGCCCCAAGGGCATCATACATTCATGTAATATAGGAACATATGAAGTACACAAATTATTACTGATATTGCCTATCAAAACATTCTCCCTAAAATTTCTGCCATATTTTCTCCTATTTCTGATCTTCATTTACTAATATATAGCCCAGTTAAACTAAGAATGCTCTCACAAAAAGGTGTACAACAAGATCTGCCTTCTCATGACAAACCCCAAAGGAATACCTCCAATCCAGTGAGGAACTACAGCCTAAAAGTCACACAAATTATGAACAGAGGAAGAATCATTTCAGAAGATTCAAAGTTTTTAAAGTGACACGATAATAAAATTCCAATAGGCAAGATACCCATAATAGCCATTATGAACTTCAGAGCCAGGTAAAACAAGGATATGGAAATAATCTGCAAACCACAAATCCTGAAAGAAGCAAAGTTCTAGATCTGTTCTGTGTATTAAAGTTGGGGCAATTTGTGGTTCTTCAATACAATAATCACCTTTTTAGCTGAGCATAATCAGCTCTAGTCTATGGATAGAAAATGGAGTGCGAATCACAGAAAATTTTAGGCTTTTCATGGTCACAGTCTAAATTATGTAAACCCTTAAGCCTCAGAGATAATATAGCCCTTGGCTTAACAGAGAAGAACAATTCTATATTTAACTATCAGTGCATCAGTGTAAAAGCCAGGTAGAAAAGATCATTCTTTAGTTTCTTCACTGCCCTATTAAATTTAAATTGGTACAAACTTTTCATGCTGCTAAGATATTCTGGGTGATTCCAGCTCCATGTATTTCTTTGTTTTCATAACACTCTTGTGCTCGGAGAAGAACAGCATCAATATCATGGAGTATGTTTAAGGCAGATTTTTTGGTTATTTATTAGGGAAATTGTGGAAGGATTTTTGAAGATGTTTCAAAGAAGACTCTGTTTTTTACTCAGGAAGGTACAGTACAGGCTTTTGTTCCAAAGGGATTCACAAAACTTTACTCACTTATTCAGAAAAATCAGGAAGTTGTTACTACAAGTAATGAGTTTCTATTAGTGGGCTACTGATCCACTTTGTATCAATCACTTACTGATATTTATATTTTTTCTTCTTTATTATCAAATAACAAGTAGATAAAACAAGATCTTCTCTTCTAGTATAGTGTAGCAGTTTGAAACTCTTAACATAAATTGATCTTTGCAGAACTATAATGATCACTTCTACCTATTGACATCAAACACTAGCATGTCTTACAGATTTATTGCAGGCAACAGCTTCATATCTACCATCCGAATTTTCATTCATCAACGTATCAAATTTAAGGAATTACTAGCCATTGAATATTTAAGATATCTACTACATGAATCCAAATAAGTGGATTCAGATGGAAAACCCTATTGATGGGTATTTACAAGTAGAAACAATCTTTTGGTTATTACTATCTTCCCTCAAGCATTTGCTTGATACACTTTAACTCAACATGTAGAACAGAAATCCAGTTAGCTTAAAAAAGTACATGTTAAAAATATGGGTGTTTTATTTTATTCTTTATAACATTGTAACCAAGATTTAACATTGCCGGATAATGCCAACATTTGAGTCATGAATGATGTGACTAAATATTAATTAGTCATCCAAAAATTCCTCTTAGGGCACTCAATATTTATGCAAGTTTACTTCAAATTACTACTCTTCACCAGAATGTGTGCAGATGCAAATCTATGCAACTTCAATGGCAGTACAAAAGATATTGATTCATATCAAAAGTGACTACTTTTACAAAGAAACCAGGATTCGAAGTAAAACAAAAACCAACATTTACACACTAAAAATAAGTATTTGATAGCATACCTTTTCTGGGCCCGAAAAAACAAACAACAGATCTTCCAAAACTTTCCCGTATAGACTTAACATGGACATCACTGGTTTGCTTGAAGCTAGAGAATCTTGCAGTAGCTTCTCTTTGAACGCAAGAAATACGATTCCACCCATCTCCAGCAATATTTTTCGCATTTGATAAAGCCAACTCAAACGCACGACTTCTTGTTGCATTAATAGCTGTAACAAAAACATACATCAGAAATCAATTGAAAAACTTACATTTACCACTACATGTAAAGAAAAGCAAACTCACCATTATTATGAAGTTGAACGATAAAGTTCGCCGGCAGACCAATGCCAAAACCAGCTAAAGTGAAGCCAACACTGAACCCAACGCCACACCCGGCTCCAACATAGCCAATCACCTCCGGCCCAAAGCCGGGACCCCACCCGACGCCGCACCCAATCCCAACGCCCATCCCCCAAAATGCTCCACGTGTTGGATGCACTGGGTTCCATCTCGCGTATCTCCTGAACAGCCCTTTTATTATCATCACTACCTGACGAAAGTAAATAAACCCGTAATTCGTAAGTATTTCAAGAACCACGCAGAAAAACACGAACTTTTTTCCTTCCAAACGGACATTACCATGAATCAAACTGTTCTAAATTTTATCGTTATTTCGTGTTCCTTCTAAGGCTCTGGCTGTGGAGTTGATTGTATTTATGTGACTATGCTTTGCTTCTGTAGGCTGAGCGGGTGAGTGAGAACCAAGACCCACAAAATGGACTACGGGCCCGGTACATTGTGGACCAAGTGTTGTGGGCGAGTTTATTTTCACCATTTATTGGGAGGCCCAGAGGAATGCATGATCGAATTTAAATTGTAAAATTATATTAAATTATTTAAAAACTATAATTTATTTTAATTTAATTTTTAAAATAATTTGATTTTAGTTGATAAATTTTTAAAAATTAATTTTTAATTTAAATTATTTTCAAATCGACTCAAATCATAAACTATAATTTTTTAAAATATATACATATAACAACATTTGACTGGATTTAATAAGTATTTAGACTTCTAACTTTTTTTTATATTTATTTTTGTATATATATTTTATATATATTTTATATATTTATATTATGTTTTAGAATATTATAATTTAATTAAATAATATATGTTTTATAAATAAATTATTTTTAATAGGTTTAAATGGTAATTCAAACCAAACTAAACCTTATTTTTTTCAATTTGATTTGGTTTAGTTTAAAAATTAAAATAGTTTGATTTAGTTTGAAAATTTTTAAAACTATTCTTTTCGGTTTAATTTAAAAAAACTTTTAAACTAAATCAAATTAGACTGTACACACAACTAAAAATTTCACGGGACCTTATTTGATTAAAGGATTATTAATTACAACCTTGATATTTTCTTTATATCTATCTATTTCACTTATTTTTATAATCTATTGAAATAGAATTGACAATTTTCAATATGACACATTAATCCAATAAAATACGAAACAAAAAAAAAATCGAATTAAGGTTAAGTTTTTTTTACACAAAATTTATTTTGAGTCAATCTGATATGACTTAAAATTAAATTAAGTAGTATTATGATTCACACAAAAATAACCAAACACAATGTGAATTGATTCAAATATTTTAGAGAAATATTACTTTAATATAATTTATTGAGAATAAATTATAGAAATGTTAAAAACCAATATTAACAACAGTTGTATCTTTATATAACTATAATTACTTATATTTTTTTATTTAAATGTTTTATATTATTATTAAATTATAATAATATGATTTGGATAGTCAAATTATCGATGTGTTTTAAAGATTTTAGTATATAGTTTTTATGTCATTTGTAAACAAAACAAAATATTATATTGTATGTTTTATTAACAGTATATTAGAGTAATTTAGTGAAGAAATTAAAACGATAAAAACATTTTGATAAGTGAAAACAATAGATAATTTTTAATCAATTTAGATCGGATTAGATTAGCCTAAATATTTAAGGGTTAGGTTAAGAGTGGGGTTAAAAAATTTTGATATAATTTTAATTTGGGTTAAGTTAGAGTTAAAAATTTTTAATACAAAATCTGAATTGATATAATATGAGTACGATTCGAAGACACGAATTATCGAGACACCCCCTAATGATTTTGCACGCGCCAGGAACCACGCGAGCTTCAAGAATTTGAAAAACCCGCCATTTTGAATACTCGAATCACCACACGCAACGCAACACATTGAACTTTGAAATTGAAATTTGAAATCAGCAGGGGAAACGGAGAAAGATGAAGAAGAGAGCAAAAGTGAACGGAAAGTCTTCGTCCTCAGCTTCTCCGGAGAGTCCAAACCGATCTCCTAAATCAAACAAAATAGCTTCAGCCTCAGCGCCCAAACAGAAAAGCAATTACAAGTATAAGAAGCCAATGGCCTCCGCTCTCCTGTCTCCATCGCCGCCACCACGGGCTCCTATGAATTTCGGTAACAAAACTCTAAGCAACATATCAGATCTGAAGGAAATGGCTTTTTCGCGTTTGGATGATCTGAAACGCAATCTTATCGAACGTTCTCACTCTGAAATTCTCAAGGATCTCGAAGCTTCTCACTCTCGCCTCCACAAGCGCTTCAAGGTAAACATACTTCAAAATAACAAATGCTCTTTTTCTATTTTTCCGAAAGTACTTCCTTTAGAAACGTTTGCTTATCAAAATACTTTCTATCAAAGCCGTTTGATTTCTCACCGCTATTTAAGTTTAGAGATATAGATCAATTGATAATTGATATACAATTTTGTGAAATTCGATCGTTCACTCTTGATTGAAGGCTTGGACGTTTTCATAATTAGTCGATTGTTGGTAGAAACGTTCGAATTTTATCTCTCTGCAGATGGAACTTACTACAGCTGTATAGCTTAGAGAAACTGAGTTTGAATTTTGTGCAGTTCAGTTTAAGTTTGTGAATCATACTTTAGAAGTTAATTCCATTTTCGTGCAGGGATTGGCTTGAAATGTGATAACAGGAATTGATAGGTAAAAAACTGCGGCGTTTTGATTGTATTTGCACGGCTGTTTCAATTTATGGAGATGTGCATTTTAAATTTCTTGTACCATTTTCATGATAATATAAATAGCTTCTTAATTATTTAAATTAGAATTTATTTTCATGCTTTGAGAACATTCTACATTTTTCTTTTATATTTTTAACTTTTCAGTGCTTAAAATCCTGAACTGGACAAGAGCATGAACTCCTTCGGCTTCCTAAATTTTAATTGGTTCACTTTTGTCCTGCGGACAAAATTTTCCGCCTAATTCTTTATATAAAGATTCTCAGCTTCTTCTGGATTCTTTAATGAAAAATTAAAAGATGGAATTATTGGGATGGTAAATAAGTATAAAAGCATTAACATGTAATTATCAAAAGATTATGAACTTACTTTTCCCATTTTGAATTTATAGATTCAAACACAAACATGCCAGCAAATGAAGGATGAAGCAGAGAAGGAATACAAGAAGATGACTGAAAGAATTAGCAAAAGTCAGGAAGCAATGAAGGTGCTTTCTTGTGCGCAACAATGAACTAAAAACAATCAAACTTCATCTATAATTTACTTTCTAATTTCGAGGGTCTGATTTTCTTTTTAACTGATCGTTTTATCAGGCTTCATATGTAGAGATCATGGAGGATGCACAAGCAACTGCATCTAATGGTAAATTTTTTTTCTCCTGTTCCTGTTTATATCTTTTGAGCTGATATTGATTCACTGTTCAGAAGAAGTTCAAGAGCTATGGTGACCCTATTTGGATAATAAATTTAGTTTAAAATGTTGCCTTAAAATGTCTTGAAAGCATGGGCCACCAAAACAAGATAAATTACCAACTACAATTTCTTTTGTTTTTCGGATTCTAAAACGGGTATTACCCGACTGTAGATTCTAGATTCCCTCTATGCATCAACAAATTTTCAGATCATGCATCATTGTAACTTGATTAACTCTATTTTTTCTTCTATGTTATTGTTTAAAATCTAACTTAACAAGAAAGAAAATTGACCCCTGAGTAGGCATGAAGATTTACAGATTAATGAGGTCATGAAAAAACAACTACAGGGTAAAACCTAACTCTGTTTTATCAGCTTATTAATCACTGCTTAATTTTATTTTTTTTAAATTTGACTATGCAGTGTGCAAAAAATCCATCCCGGAAATTGCAAGTTCTTTTGAGAAAGCAATTGGTGCTCTCCAAAGCCGTTTTGGGATTCAGTCAACCTAGAACTGATTTTTCCTGGTCACTCTATTACTCTGGAATGAACATTGCTTGAATTTCTTCTTTTAATAATACTGGAGCATTATGCATTTTCTATACGTCACATATATCAGATATAATTACTCTTTCAATATCACTATTTTTTCTTCAGCGTAACCCGTTGAAATTTCTGTCTAAAGTAGTATGCCTAACATCAACCAGTATGAACACTAGGATTCTGTGGTTGCAGGCATTTTCTTTCTCTTGGTTTCCTTTTCCTCCCTTTTTTTCTTTAATCGATATTTATAATTAATATATAAGTATAAAGATAATTCTTCAAATTTATGCCCCAAATGAAAATATATATATATATATACACACACATTATAACAGCCTACTTGCTAATGATGATTAGAAGGAACAATTTCATCAAGAAATGGATAGTCACTTTAAGAAGCAATATGGTTTTGATACCTGCTCATGCAAAATCTTAATGTAGGGGAGTTGTGTTTATTTTTTCAATAAAACTATATGTAAAAATAATAAGTATAATTTTGTATATAAATAATAATATATCATTATGTGATTAGGTATTGTTTTATTTGTAATTTATAATTACTCAATTATAAGTTGATATATTATTTTTTATGCATAAGATTGTGTTTATTATTTGTGTATACTCATATTTTTTACTAATCTATATTTAATTAGTAAATTGAGGGGAAATATTAAAAAATTTAGGAACTTTTGGATTGTTTTAAGGCCAAAGGACTTATTCTCATTTAAAGGATACTCTTTCTCAAGTTTTTCTTCTTTAATTTTAAAAAATCTAAATATCTATTTATTTGTTAAATTTTAGAGTTATTATTAAAGATAAAATTGTTATTTAATTAAATATATTAAAAAATATTTAAAAAATTATAAATTTGTTATATTCTCCTCTAAGTTTAAAAATCTAAAATTTTTTTCACTCAAAGTTTGAAAAATGATTATTTTCTTTCTAAGTTTTTTTCTTCTCTCGTTGGCAAACTGCTCCTTCTCAGCCATTGACGTTTTTCCTCGCGATTGACTTCTCTATCCCTCTCAGTCTTGTCTTCGCCTTTTTTTAGTTTAACAAAGATATAATCATCTTTGTCTAAGAGATGAAGACCAATAAAGATAACTTGTCTTTGTTTGAGACGAGTCATTTTTATCCTTGATAAAGATGATTGTGTTTTTATTAGAGCAAGGGAGAGCAGTGATGAGACTGAGAGAAAGAACATCAATGGTTAAAAAGAAATGGTTCGTTGGAGAAGCGAGAAAAAAACTCAAACAAAAAATGATCATTTTATAAGTCTGGAGTTAAATGAAATTATTAAAATTAAAAAAGAAAATTAAGAGAAGAGTATCCATCGGCTTGGGAATAAGCCCTTCGGCCTTGTTTTAATACCTTTTCCCAATTTCTGGGGATTGCAGAATATATTATTTAAAAAAAATTACGCGTCACTAACAAATTATTGCCTTACCGTACATGTAACCTTATCCCCAACTGGTTTATCCTCCACTGTGTTTGTTACTGGCGGGTCTCAGCTCAATAACGAAACATGAAGCCTTTTAGATCAGACTAACAATATTTTTGCTCTCTCTCGTCTTTCCCATACAACCCAAAGCTACTGTGTTGCTCCTCTGAACCACCGAAAGGAAATAAAAAGAAGAAGTGAATGAATGGCTGCAATAGCATGGCCCTATAAACTCTGTCAAACACAACCCTCTTCTAAGGTAATATATCTTTCTTTCTCTTTAGTTTATGTTTTTATTTGCTATTTTTTAAACGCTGTTTAGATTCATATATATCTTGCTGCATTCTGCGTCTGATTTGAATACTGGCCTATCTTTGAGAATGAATTCCATTTCAATTTCCGATCAGTATCAATCCCATATTTGCGTTGACACTGAGCAAACTATATCATTGAGTAATCAGTTGGCAAATTTATCCCGTTGAGTTTTCCTGAACACTGGCAGTTTTTGTCTTCCTGAAACCCCCCAAATCCTTATCAAAAGGACCTGGGTACAGTCTTTAATTAACATTAATGTCCCTGCTTTAGCGATGCTGGTCTGGTGGTTTTTCAGGTTTTCAACTCCATCATGATTTATACTAACTTGGCCTTTCAAAGCTATAGCCTTTCCTATTGCCTTAATCAGGAAGTTGGCTTTTTAACATAATAAATTCCTTGCTTTACGGTGTTGAGTATATATATTCCTGCTGGGTTGGATGAAGCTTATGAATATGATCAAGAGAAGGAACATACCAACTTGATACTCCAACTTGGTTTGACCCCATACTGCACACTCCAAATGGGTATATTCAGTGAAATAAATCGAACTGACAAAATCAAACCCCATGTCTTCTAGTGTATATTGGCTCAAAAAATTCAAAACTTGTTGTGTTGTCCTGTATTGTTGCCATCCTCATCTTAATCAGTGTTTTTGGTGTATACAAAGGTCATACTAATCCTTAGTCAGATTGAAGGTATATCTTTCTTGAATCATAGTTTTGGGTTTTCATTTAGACTCAGAACTGCATAGAATTTTGTTGGGCGAGCCTTTTTAACCGCTATAGAAGTGATTAGTTGTCCTCTTTTTTAAGCCTGAAAATTGTTCTTGACTGGTGCTTTACTCTCTTGGAGTTTAAATTGGTCGACATTAATAGTTCATCTTTTAAGCGTGACTGATATATTTTGAAATGATACATCTCATTATTGACTATGTGAGGTTTCATTATGTGACCTTGAAATTTGTTAATGTATCTATCTCTTTAACTTGGGAAATAATCAGTAACCTTCAAGCATGCAGATTGATTGTAGTTATGACCTATCAAAACCAGTTCCAAAGCTTTGCACCTCATCCATCAAATGTGAAACAAGTCACACACATTTAAGAAAGGAGAAAGGCACAGAAACCTCTTCACTTACAAGAACACTACCAACCTTAACACCTGCATCCTCATCGTCATATTTGCCAGCCAAACAACTTTCTGAATTCCCAATTTCCAAAACAAATGTGAACCAATACCAATTTCACTTGTCACACTCAACAACTTTATGTGCTGCCTTGAATAGTCCACGAGGCTTCGGACCTTCACCAAAGAAAGCAAAAAAGATGAAGAAGTCAAAGCCCGAAAATGATAGTGATGACAAAGATGAAGACAATGAACGAGAAGAAGGTATAATACCAGAAATAGTAACAAACAGAATGATCAGTAGAATGGGGTTTACAGTGGGAATTCCCCTGTTCATAGGACTCCTCTTCTTTCCATTTTTTTACTATCTCAAAGTTGGTTTAAAGATTGATGTTCCAACTTGGGTGCCCGTCATTGTTTCATTTATCTTCTTCGGGACTGCCCTTGGGGGGGTAAGTTATGGCATTGTATCATCTAGTTGGGATCCATTGAGGGAAGGCTCACTTTTGGGTTGGAATGAGGCACAGAAAAACTGGCCTGTTTTTTGGCAATCTCTTTGGGGTGGATCTCGCAAGAAGTAAGACCTGACTGTTTCATTTTGGTTTCAATATGAACTAATTAACAAGTTTTCTGTGTCTTTTGTCTGAGAGTGGAAATGATGTTGTTATAATTAGATAATCAAAGTAAATTTTGGAGTTATTTAGACTTATTATAAAAAGAAAGAAAGAAAATTTATATCCTTAACCTACCCCTTCTTTTAATTCATCCAAATTTTATGGGTTCTTTTGCTTTCTTCTAAGTTTTCTAGGAATAGCACTTTCTTTATATTCTTAAGTAGACTATAGTAAACCTACAGAGCTTCACTGGCAGAAAAGACTGAATATCTCTTTGAAAAAAGAAAAAAAAAGATATAGGCTTTTGTCGCAGTTCTCTGAAATCTTTAGGAGCTTTAAATGAATTCTGCAATCTTAACATATGCATCTGTGAAATTATTGAACAAAAAAATTATTAGAGCAACTCTTATTTCTCAGATTTTCTATATATTTTTTATTGTCATTTCCAATTAATTCTCTGTCTTCTGGGGGAATATTATTGAAATCTATGACCTCCTCACATTATGGTTGATAATGGGTATGGGCATAATTAAGATCATTGTCTCATCCTCGTGTTCTACCGAAGACAAATTATTAATTCTTATTTGAATATTATATTAAACAAGGAAAATTATCAACTCTACCAATAATGTATCGTTGTATGATTATGTATTATATTATTTTTTTTATTCAAAATTATCTAATTACGTAGTCACATGTTATCTACATAAATTAGACATGTAAAATATTGTGTATGGATGTGGTAAAGAGGTTAGGAGTTTGTATTAATAATCTAAATAGAGCAAATTTGTATTGATTTCCCTCCCTCCCAGGCAGTACAAAACAGCAAGGCAAATCTTTTTGGGCCCCCAATACTTGAGTGAATCCATAAAATTCAGATGAGTCCTGCCTTTCCATCTACATATATAATCTAATATCGCCTTTGTTGTTTCTTTTTTTCTTTTCCTTTGACCACATTACATACAATACAAGCCTTTGCTTGAATTGAACACCTGGGCTTTTCAGCTGGAAAATCAAGTACAAGGGAGTTTACAAGATTAGGCATAAAAGTTGAAAATAATCCACATAGGATAGTTGGTATGGGTCTCTTCTTTTAACAATGGAAATGTTTTTATCTGAAACAAGAAATCAAAAGATAGAAAAAATCAATGAAACATTGGAAATAGGGAAAGACTTAGGAATTAGATTTAGATCTAACTTTAGAATAGATCGTTTAATTGCTTTATAATCACTTTTTCAAAATTTAACTTGTGAAAACCCCCTCAACTCAACGTTCTAATACTTAACCATATGGTTATGGTATTTGGGTTTCATCTTTGCACAAAAGAAAAGCATATGTGAATAATAAGAAAGTTTTCAAATAAAGTAATGGGTTCTTGGTTTTGAATTTCTTGCTTCAAAAATCAAAACCAAACAAATGGGAAAATCAAAATGATTTTGAGAGAGTAAGTGAGGTTATGGCTTTGAACTTGGACCTTGACTATGCTTTTCTTGCTTAAGAAGATCTTGTTGCAACCTCTTTATCTAAAGCTTGGCTTTCCATACCTTGCTACCTGCCATCCCATTGTTTTTAATTGTGTAAAAAAAAAAAAAAATTCCATAGAAGAGTTACCTTAAGAATAAAGGTTACTTGTTTATGTTTAAAAAAATTAAAAGAGTAATATTATTGGTTAGTTAACAATAAAATTACGTGTACGCATTTTAAGTATACAAATAGGTATACACTTAATATGTATCATTAAATAATTGGATAATTTAAATTAAGAATAAAATAATATTCAATCATATAATAACACACATAAGTGTATACCCATATATGTATTAAAAGTGGATACGTATAACATTGTTCTAATGTTAATGGATATAAACAAATTGATGATTTATCATATGATTGAGTGATCCAATTGTTCACTTTATCTTTAATTTATAATAATAAAATTATGTATACATATTTAGAATATACAAATAATATATCATTGTGTGATTTGATGCTTTTGAATTCAGAATAAATAAATATCTAATTACTTGATTACACATTATTTGTGCATCTATTTTATATATTAAAAATTTATATATATAACATTACTTATTTGTAATTATTTATTTATAAGAGCATGGGTTACTTTATTTATATTTATTAATACTCTGTCGGTTATTGAAATAAAAATAGCTTAGATTTTAGATATGTTCATCATCTGTAAATTATATTGAATTTTTGATAAGTTGAATGTTTTTGTTTTTTGAATGGCGAACATTAAGTTTAGGTGATCCATTCTTTGTAAAATTAGAGTTTGTTTGGTGGGAGAGAAAGAGAGAGAAAACAAAAAGGAAAATGGAATTGGAATGAGTTTTGTATTGTTGTCCCGTGTATTCCAATCCAAGGATCCTTTGCTTAAAGAGCGGTTAGCCTTAGTCCCAGAGGGAAAGGAATAAAGGTACGGACTAAAACAATGGGGTTAAAAAGTTAAAGCATATTTTCTTATTTCTCTCTGCACAATGCCGCCGATGCCATGCCATGCCAAAGCATCTCCCTGCCTGACAACCGACAGAGAATGCCCACCTTCATTTCCATTGACTAATTTCTCCGCCCCTCGTCTAGCTCTCACTCAATTCAATCCTATAAATAACCCAATTAGAGTAGAAAATTTGAACAAAAAAACAAGAGAAATAAAATAACTATGAAGCCTTTTTGGTGTGGCTGTGGCTATCGCCTGACAAGATTGAATGAAGATACATACGTACACTTTTTCTACCTGATTAGACTTGACCATATACGGACCTTAAGATTCTACTTGTAAAATTAAATAAAACTTGTCACTTAGATTTTGCACTTTGACATCATGTCAAATCATATCATTTTATCTACTGCATATCTGCTCCTGCTTTTTTTTCTCAAATCAAATCCAATTGCCAGCCTTTTTGTTTCCCCAAATGCTCCTCCATAAAACCCTAATCTTATTCTCAATTACCATTCAGTATTTCTTTGAGCACTTTGAAACAAATGACCCACTCACACTCCCACTCTCACTCTCGTTCTCATTCTTACTTTTATTCATATTTACACTCATATTTTATTTGTATTTATTTCTTTTTTTTAAATATAAACATAACAATAACCAAAAAAAAAATCAATCTGTTTTATAATAATTTTATAAATATCTCGATTTATAAGTTATTAAACTTATAATTAATGTGATAATACTAGGGTATGCTATCAAAAAAAATATTGTTAAAGAAAATGTTGTCAAATAAAAAAGCTATAAAAAAAAGTTTGTCTAAAAAAGTTTAGACATAAATTTTTTTACCTATTTTAATTAGCATCTTTCTTTGAAGGATTCTGATTTGAAACAACTTAGTCTTTGAAATTGACATGATGATATAAATATTTAAAGCTAAAATGATTCTACTTTATCAATTTGAGGTTTAATGTAAAAACTTATACATGGAATAACTAATATATTTTTACCTAAAATCAATTATTTTTTTATAACGAGAAACTTTATCACTTATTTGAGATCGAATCAATCATACTGAGTAAATAAAATTTATGATCTAATGACAAACTTTATTATCATTATTTTATATAAGTCAAAAATTTAATTTAAAATATTATTGAAAAAGATTTAAACTCATGTTATTCTTACGGAGAAGGTACCCATGATCTTTTCTTCGGTTATAATGAGAAATTGTTTCAATTGCATATATACACATTTTTTTAAATATAATTTATCATACTTTATATATTTATTTTAAATATATAAATATCTATTATTATATAATTAAATGATATTTTATTTTTAATTTAAAATAATTTAAATATGTTTATATTTATGTATATAATTTTATTGTTATTGAAATATAATATTTATATTTGTCGGAATTTTAAATTATACACAGAAATTTGATATGAGCAACTATATTCTAATTTTTCCACTTGAAAATAATTATAAATTCCACCAAACTCAGACAGAACCCTGACGTGATTGTTCTTGACCTTCTGATCATCAAATCGTAGCCTTTCGTTTCATTCATAGCTTTTCCACCACTCTTTTAATGCCACGTAGCCTACTTCCTACACAAGCAAGAGATCCCTCCCTAGCAACACCTAGACATATAGGTCCCACGTGTTCTCTGTTATCGGGACCAAAATTTTTTTTTCCTTAATTTCCAAAAAATAAAAAAGAAAATTTCTCCCTTATCAAACGGGTCCGGTTCACGTATACACGAATCAAAGCTTTATATTTCCCGTTAAGTAACCGATTTATGTAACGCCGTCAAATCAAGTCTCTTGTATATAAATACCCGAACTCCAACATGCTCCCTCTTCGTAACGTAAAACCCGGAGATGTATATCTGAAACTTTCCTTTTATTTTCCATTTTAAAACTGTTTCGGATTCCAACATCGATATATCGCCGGCGTTTTTGTCTTCTCAGATAAAATTTGTCTGTTTTATCTTGGTTTTGTTTTTTACTGAAGATATTTTTGGCCTGGAAGTCTTAAATTTTCTTAGAAGATTCTTGAGTTGATTTTGGGAGCGAAATTGAAGGGATTACGATTATTACTGAGAATAGTTAGTGGTGTTCAGCTGGAAAAAAAGTCAAAGGCTGATAATTAATGCTGTACAATCTCTCCATTTTGAGCTACTATCAAGCAGCAAGTTGTTGGCAGTAAAGGTTTTGATGGAGGTAAGGGTTTTCGCTTTGCTTTCTCAGCAACCAAACAGAGCATTACTTTCGCTTTTTTTTTTTTTTGGTTCTTTTAATTCTTTATTCTACTCGCTTTATTTCCTCAAAAAACAAAGAATAAAAAGTGGTTTACTTGAAGACATGATTTCAGATCTTGTTAAAAGGGTTCACATTCCATTATGTGAATTTTCTTCTGTGTAGAGTTCATTCATAATTTTCTACGAGTTTCCTGAAATTTTGAATTTATTTGCAGTTTCTAGTTGAGGTTTGAAATGATGGCAGAGAGTACAGTGTTGCTAAGAACGAAGAAGGACAACTGATGATGCTGAGTTATTCTGAGAATTAAGAAGACAGCTAAGAGACACCCAAATAAAATAAATATAAATAAAAGAAATTTTGCCTGGGTAAGTCGTTTTCGAATAATAATGATGCAGATGATGAACAAATATCAATGTGATTCTTCTTCGTATGTTAACCCTGTCTCTATGTCTTTTCATCCATTGTTTTCATTTCTCGACATTGCTTCAGATCGGTCCATCACTATCCACAACCCTTAAACAGTTTCGAAAATAGAAAACAGTAATTTTCCGGGTATTTTCTCATCAATACTTTGTCATAAACTTCGGCTCGGAGTTTTGTTTATTCTTTTCTTTAATGGGCTTTTAGACCTCTTTGAAGTGGCATGTCCCCATTTTGTTTCTTTCAATTATTGATTGACTACAGTCTAAACATATTTTTCTTGGTCTTCTCTGATCCCGAGCTCCCTCCTTTTCTTTTTCCCTTTTGTCTTTCCCCAAAACCCACATTCATTATGATTCCAAATCTTCATCCCTTCCACTTTCCTTTCGGTTTCTCTCTTTTGATTCTTCCCCATTCATCTTGCTGTAAAATAGACGTTTTCAATAAATTAATCATTAGGATCTGGAGAATGTTTGGTTGTTTCTACTTTCTCTGTGATTGTGGGTATTCTGGTAATTTAATTTGTTCAACTGAATTTGCTCAGTGGCTGAGAAAGAGAAAAACAAAACAGAAAAGAGCGGTGGGAAGATGTTTACGTGTATCGCATGTACGAAGCAAATGGCAGAGGGTGGGGAAGAAGTAGAAGGAGCGCGTGGAAGTGGCACGCCTAGTACAAAAGAAGCCGTCAAAAGCCTGACGGCGCAGGTTCTTTTCTTCGTCTCCTATCTAAGCCTTTCTTTTTCAGTAAAAACAAAAAAAAAAAACATAACTCCATTACCCACCATATTCTGTATGGGCTACAACCACCGACATTAATTTTCTTAAATTATCCTAATATTTTTATTAATTTAGGAATAAGCTAATAATTCTATTTAGTTTTCTTTTCAATGTTATTTGGGTTTAGGCAATAGACGGGGTTAGGTTCACGTGTGATGGGGTGTATGTTCTGTTTTATGCTGTCGACATTAATTTATGTCACGTGGAAAAATGACCACTATTATAATAGCTTTGCATTCAGATTTCAGTACCCACAGGCTATAGACTTTGACCATCACGTGATTGGCGTGGCGTCATCTTTTTTTTTTCTGTTTATTTTTAATATTGATTAAATTTGTGAATAATTCTGAATCTTTTTATTGAGATACACGAGAGTTACTGTAAATTGGATTTTTTCGTGCTACGTCTTTCGTAATTCGTACACTCGTAAAAAGAAGGATTTTTTTTTTTGTGTGCGTACATGAAAGATTCCACTAAATTTTTTTAATCTTCACCTCTGAGATTCACTGAAAAGAGAAAGCTTTATGTTTACAGGAAGGCTATGGCATTAGGGTTCTGAGCACACTGTCCTCTCTGACCAGTAGAGTATTTGATAGGACGAATAATAGAAGAATATATTTTATATATAAAAAATATATAAATATAAATTTTTTATAATAATATATTAAAATTTAAATTTAAATTTATTTAATTTAATAATTTTAATAATCCATCTTATAAATTTATTTAGTTCAATAATCTAATCTCATAGTCTTATTTGATGTAATTGCTTTCAATGCATTTGGTTTTGCCTCTGTGAAGTTATTGACATCCTCATTTCTTAGTTTAGTCAAAACCCTTGACTGATACTGTTTCATGGATAATAAAAAATAAAAATATATTAATAGTAATTGGGAAATATATCATGCTGTACTTAAAAAAAAAAATCTTAGGTGATGAATTTAGATGAATGAAACCTACATTGATTTCGATTTCTTTATTGTCAAAATGATGATATTAAATATCAATAGGATAGGATATCCTTTTAATGTTAATTTATTATTGGACTCTTATGATACGATAATAATAATAATAATAATAATAATAATAATAATAATAATAATAATCTTTAAAGTCGGTCTTAAAATAAAGGTCCCATAGAATATGTAATTGTAGTGCTTAATAGTGGTAACATATTCCTACTTAAGCAATAATCAAAATCTTTATAAAAAGACTAGTGGTTTTAGAAAAAGATTTTCGGTGCCCTTGGCCTGCCCCATGTTTGAATTCTTGTCGATGCACAGTGTTCCAAAGAACTAAATCCAATAAAATTTCCATCTAAGTTAACGGCCAAAGGAGGCCTCAGGATTTTATGTAGCTGAAAAGTAATTGTCCATTTCAGACTCTTACACCATCTGGATTGAATAGTTTGACCAAATTTGTTTAGGGAATTTCATTGACCAAAATTAATCAAATAGACACCATTTCCACAGCTCTTTGCTGAATTAAATTGACCATTGACTTGCTTGCATTGTGACACCATTTGTCCAGGTTGTTTATCCATGTTGACCTTGTATTATGCAGATCAAGGACATGTTTATCAAGCCCTGCACCGGGTCTAGTAGCTACAAGAAAGGACAAAGGCCTTATCCGGATTATGATATGGCTTCAGAAGGTGCTCCATATCCGTATCTGGGAGGTGGGAGCTCGAGTTCAACTCCTGCGTGGGACTTTACAAGGTCTGGTCATCATCAGACTGGGAGGTCAGACACTAGATTCACTGGTGCATTTGGCGGTGATCGGACCCATGGAGGGATGGATACTGCCTCAGTCCAATCTTGTGATGTGGTTGTAGAGGATGAGGATGAATCCAAGGAATGGATGGCACAAGTGGAGCCTGGTGTTCACATTACTTTTGTTTCTCTTCCTAATGGAGGAAATGATCTAAAACGAATTCGCTTCAGGTATGCAATTAACATTCTATTACCGAGAACTTAAGCCTAGAGATTTTGAATTTCCAATGTTCGTTTAGGTAGAAAACTAAGATATGAACTACTTTGTATATAGAGAGAGATAGGATAAGAAAGATGTAGAACCTTAAATTTCTGCATTTGTCCTGCAACTTTTTAATGCTGATACTCTACTAACTTACACCAACACAAACTGATTATATTGGGAAATTTTAATTTGAAGTCGAGAGATGTTTAATAAGTGGCAAGCGCAACGATGGTGGGGTGAGAATTTTGATCGAATCATGGAGCTTTACAATGTACAGAGATTTAATCGCCAAGCTCTTCACAGTCCACCAAGGGAGGATGAGGTAACTGCTCTCTTACATCATTACCAGGATATTGTATAACCTTAACTATGACTAATTGCACTTCTAGTTGATAGTTGCAAGCAACTTGATACTTTTGTTACCTTTAAAACATGCATATTTTTATTCGTGTGCATACTAGCTGATTTGGAAAGGATATTATAACCCTTCAGGGACAAAGAGATTCCAATTACACAAGGATAGAATCTGCAAGGGAAAGTCCAATGATCAAAGAGTGGATGCCAAAAAACTACTATAAACCCTCAGGACACCCTATGGATCATGGCGGCACCCAACATTATAATGCCGGATCAAGTACTTATGGTGCAACCGGTCCAAGAGGTGAGACATCTTCTTTCGATGCGTCACGAACAACGACCTCATCCAGAGATGAGCCCTCTATTTCCGTTAGCAATGCTAGTGAAGTAGAGGCAGAATGGGTTGAGGAAGATGAGCCTGGAGTTTACATTACCATCAGGCAATTAGTTGATGGAACTAGGGAGCTCCGGCGCGTCAGATTCAGGTAATTGAAATACTAATGCCATCTTTGAAACTTGTTAACAATCAATGTTAAAATCTTTCCTGCATTTACGTTACAAGTTCATTCTGCTTGTTCACAGTCGAGAAAAATTCGGAGAAGTGCACGCGAAATCATGGTGGGAAGACAACAGAGAAAGAATACAAGCTCAATACCTCTAAATTAGAATGAATTTACTGGCCATGAATGAAGTTAAACTAGACTTATTGAGGGTACACTTGGACGTCCTGGGAACATATATATATAAGCTCATTCAGTTTTGTTTCGTAGCTCGCAATGAGTCCCAAAAGGTCTCCTCCAAGACCAAAAAGGGAAGGATTTGCCAATTGAGATCTTCATTTATTAATTATTATAAACAGAGAGAAATTATATTATACTTCACATTTGTAGTGCCGGCTACATTTTTTGAATGACAAATATTTCTCCCCCATGTCCAAATGTGCCCTATTTTGTCTTCAACATTGCTTCCCTTATTAGTTTTTAGTGCCATTTTAGGACCTTTTTTTTTTCGGGTTTTTATCTTTTTGGGAGTATTTTGTCTCTCAATTTATGAACCAGAGTTTGTTCTTTGTAACATACTTACAGTTGATGATTAAACATGATTCTATAATTTGTCTTCACTTTATTCTTGCATTTTTGCTCGTTATGGGGATTGTCAACATAATAAGCTAAGATCTTATGTGCATATAAATTTATCAAATTCTGATGATATAAATGAATATATATTTAATATGTATTTGTATATTATTAGATGATTTTAGTAAAGTAACACTCAATTTCATAATGATTCATCCAATATAGAGTAATATTATAAGTATCGATTTTAAATAGTATTCACTTATTCATATCATCATGTAATTGAGATTATTTTATCTTTAACTTAAAATTATTTAATTATATGATGACACACATAATTATATATCTATTTGTATGCTCAAAGTAAATATATGTAGTTTTATTATCAAATATATATCTATTTGTATACTCTACGCATAGTTTTATTTTATAAATGCCAAAAAACTTATTCCCACCTAAGATATAGTGTGATTCCAAATTCAGATAAATTAAATTTCAAAAATCCAAAATCCCAAGGTAATCAAATAAGGTAATAAAAGATAGATTACCAAGGTAATTTTTAAATCCTAAAATCAAACAATCTCTGAGGGTAAAATCATCATTTTAACAATAATATTAAAAAATTATACAATTTATTATATTTTTCTCTTTAAGTTTTAAAAAATGACAACTTTACTCTTATTTAAAGTTTTCTAATTTTGAAAAATTACATTTTCTCCTCTAACTTAAGGTTTTTTTTTTTAAATCTCTGACCACTGACAACCTTTTAACCATAACCCATCGTTGTCTCTCTTTAAACCATCTCTTCGTCTAGATTGGAAGAAAAAAAACTTAGGGAAGGTCAACAATTTAGGATTGAAATGAGAGGTCACTAGTGGCTAGAGAGATAAAGAAAAAAATTCAGGTTTAGAGGAAAAATGTAAATTTTTAAAATTATAAAACTTTAAATAAGGGTAAAATTATTAATTTTTAAAATTTAAGAAGAAAATATAATAAATTATATATTTATTTAAATTATTATTAAAATGATAATTTTATTCTTAACATTAATTAAAAATTTTAACGAAAATTAATTCATGAATAACAATTTAAGCTTTTAAAAATGGATATGTGTAAATTTGAATTTACTGTAGGAAAAAGTCTTTTGGCCTTCTCTGAAATACGAACTACAAGGTAACATTGATGTATACATAACATATACACTCCGTGCCGGCGTGGTGACCAAGACAAGCAACAAAAAGGGCATTTTCGTAACTTCATTCTACTGCAGATGACCTTTCAGATGTTTTACACCTAACAGCGATTGGTAGATTCGTGGCGCCACATCATGACCAATCTCTGACACCTCCCCACCTCACCACCCAACCGAATATTCTTATTTTATTTCTCAAGCAAACTGATAAATAAACGCATGAACAAGAAACACATCATCGACTGTAACCTCACCCACTTTACTTTTCTTATGATTTTATCATTAATATATTTAGTGGGTTCTTATTTCTCTGATTAAGATATTACTGTGACGGTATTTCCTATCTTCTGTTACAGTGGTCACGCCTGTAATACGGGTGGATAATATGACAAAATATTTTTTTTTTCTTGTTTTAAATATACAAAATAAATGTTATGTATTTATAAAAGGCCAAGTGACTATGTCCCACTCAAAGTTTGATGTAAACCTACTTTTCATCCACTAATTATTAAAAATAATAAAATATTATCTATTTTCTCTAGGTTTAAAAAACAACAATTCTACCTAAAAAAATTAAACTAAAAAAAAATCTTTTTTTTTTGACTTCTCTCTCCCTTTTCGATGCCAAAAAATAGGGACTCTAGACAAAGACATTGTCTTCATCCAAAGACAATCGTCCTCGTCTCTAGACAAAGATGATGCTTTGTCTCTTGCTTTATCCAAAGATGAAGCCTCGTCTTCGTTTAGAGATTTCTGATTTCAAGCCAAGGTTTCATCTCTGGACAAAACAAGAGATGAAACATTGTTTTCCTCCAGAGGCTTCATTTAGAGTCTCTAGTTTTCGATGTCGAAAAGGTGAAGAAAAAGGAGAGAGAAGTCGGAAAAGAGGAAGAAAAGGGAAGAGAGAGAGAATTCGACTAGTGACAGAGTCGAAGAAAGGGAGAGAGAAAAGAAGGAAATCTTAGAGGGGAATATGATTTTTCAAAGTTTAATTTTTTGAGAGGGAGATGAATTGTTAGTTTTTTAAACCTTGGGAGGAATATATAATATTTTATTATTTTTAATATATTATTAGTTAACGATTTTATTTCTAGAATTAACTATTTTTATTAATTTTAACATACTATGGGTGGAAGTTTAGATTTTCGATAATTAGCATATCGGTGACAAATAGTCATTTGGCCTTTATAAAATAACTTGGATTATTTGATCTTTACTAGGATAGCTATATCATGAATAATAGGGATGGTAACGGGGAGAGGTGGGTAAAAGATCTCAATCCCCATTCCCATTCCCTCAAGGGATATCAATCTCCATCTCTATTACAGGGATGATAAAGGTTCCTCGACCCTTTTTCGTGAAGAAAAATATTTTTTTCGTGCCTTTCCTATCCCCACAGGGAAAAATCCTCTCTTTGTACTTGTGGGAAAAAAATTTCCTCTCATACTCTCTAAACACAACATAAATATATTAAATAATAAAATTAAGTAAAATTAAAATTCACTTACTATTTCAAATATCATAAATATCATATATTAACCATTTTAATATGCACAACAAAAACTTAAATAAATTTAAAAAATATAAATAATATGAAATTATAAAAATATATTAGTATTTTAAATAAATATATTAATATAAAGAGATAAAGATAGAGACAAAACACATATATCTAATTATGAATTTTTTTTTTGTTTTTGTCCCTCTTCTCATTTTTATTGAAGAATTTTTTCACTCTCAGGGTTAGAAAGGTCAGATGCCTAAATTTAGTCAAAAATTGCGAACAAAATATAAATTACTTTTTGAGTCGTCAGACACCCCTTTGATTTAGTAGAAGAACTTGTAGGTATATCAAATCTCAAAGTACACACTTTTAGACTTTTTAATGTTCTTAATCGTTCGTTGAATTTAACACCAGTAAACTAAAATGTGTTATTTCAATACATTGAGTAAAAATGATTATTCAGTGACCCAAACACGTCCTTCAATCGGGGTTAATAAATTTGTTCCGAATAATCGAATAAACTATAGGGGTGTATATGTCATTTTCTCTTCACATTAATTTGTCATATCTAGGCAATAAAAAACGTTGGTTGTGCAGAGGTGCATAAATAAAGAGATATTTATGAGTTAGAGAGAGAATTGTGGGTGGTTTCTTTTGGTTTGGTTTAGACACAAGTAGAGAGAGAAGCTCTGGATTCGAACTTTTCCGTCCACCGCGACGGTTACTTTGCCGGTTGGCTTTCAGGTTGTATTTTATTTCTCGCTTTATTTATTTTTTCTTATTGTATTCGATTCTTTATATTCTTTATCTGATTCGATTGGATCAGATCTGATCTCTTTAATCTGCGTTGCTACGTATCGATAATTTCTTTTTCTTTATTATTTTTAGTTCCTGGAATTCAATCTAGGATCTGAGTGGTTCTGATTTGGTTTTTATTTATTTTTGTCGATTTTTTTATTTAATCGATTCGATTATTGTTTGGTTGTCGGCTGTTTAATACGAAATTTTTTTGATTGATTGTATTCAGGTGAAGGTTTGGTACGATTTTAACTATAATTCGATGCTAGGGTTTCAAGAATGGATGTGTTATACAAGATTTTTATAAATTGATGGCAAAGATTTAGGGATTATTCTTCCATTATTTATGCCATAAATTAACAATTTATATTGATATTTTAAATTGTTCTGTATTCAAATTGTTCTATATTCCAATTGATTGCCGTTTCTGGTAATTACCGATTTGAGGTGTGTCGAATGTTCTGTTGTTATGATGGATCACTATTAGATAGGGGCAGAAAATCAACTTTGACTTTTTTGTTCTGCAATAGTATATTTTCTTTAACATATTAAAACCTCGCTGTGATAATTTTGTCATATTGAATTTTACAGGTCTTCTGTTGAGTCATGTTTTGCTGTGTCATTAAATATTCTGTCATTTTTGCATTGGTTTTCTGTCGTATTGTTTCTCATTTTTTTTTTTATTTAGTTTGATCATTTAATGTCAGGTTGTACCGGACTTGGAGCTATACTGATTAATATTCTCTTTTAAGACATGGAGCAAGCTCTCATCTGGTCAAATTGCTACCAGTTTCGAATTTTTTCATTCCAGGAAGTGCTGGATTGGCGGTTTCTCATCCTTGGAGGTTTTCTTTTGGTGTCCTTTGTCAATTGTACCTAGTGGTCCGATTCTCTTTAATGATCAGATTAGGGGGCGTAATGCAAATGTTTGCTAAGATAGGTGTTGGATATTTAGTGCACTTTTACAAGTAAGATTTTTATCATCATCTTTTTGACAAATTTTACTGTTGATGTCTTCTAACTAATTTTCTTTGATGGTAGTGCATCGCTGATACAACATCCAGCCTATAATCTCAAGAAAACGTCTTCCGGGGTACAGCCATATGCACACACTAATTTTCCCTTATTTCTTTTATCTTTGGTTGAGACTTATCTCACTTACTGTTTTCTTTTTCTCCTTTTACTGTAGGGTTGAGGTCTGCAAGTACATGATAAGGTTGCTTTTGTAGCGTTAGACAAGCATTTCTGATTGAAAGTCTGCAGACTGCTATAGTTCTTAGATATTATTCTCTTATTACTCCTGATGGGTATTGATTAGAAGGACAAGAGATATAAGTTTGCAGAAGATTCTTCAACTTCCAGTAAATTATAGTTGAGTTACCTGTTCTTTAGTTTCTAAACCCTGGTTGTCCTTGCTTTGCACTTTGGATATTTCTATTGGCTGGAACAACCATTCTACTTTGGTTTGTTGGTGGTATCAATATGTTTTGTGGAATTTTTCTTATCCTTCAATCTATTGCTTGGTACTGTTGTGAAGCTGTGACTTCAGAAGAAAATAAGGCTGCAAAGCTTCTCCATCCAAAAAATTCTGGCTTTGTTCTCTTTTATTTTGCTACAGAAAATTAATGGTGATTACAGCTGGACCAGAAAGCCGATTTATAAATTTATAGTTTCTACTAGTAATCAGTTTGTGACAATAAATGTCATATATCTTTGTGGGTTCTTATACTTATCTTGAATAAAGATAGAGCTGCTTTGTGTTCAACAAGAAGAATGGAGAGGTATGTGGGCTTTCTTTGGCGCTTGATTATTTCTTGTTTGTTGGCTACTATGTTGATTATCTTCATGATTTTTTATTTTGGCTAATTTAGGTACAAGTTAATCAAGGAAGTAGGTGATGGAACATTTGGGAGTGTCTGGCGAGCTATTAATAGGCAATCTGGTGAAGTTGTAAGTTCACTGAAAACTTACATCAGCAGGTAATTGGAGAAATACATTTCTGATAAGGTGTTATAGTTAATCCTATTTTACTCGCTGATAGGTTGCAATTAAAAAAATGAAGAAGAAATATTATTCATGGGATGAGTGCATAAATCTTAGAGAGGTTAAGGTAAGATGACTTATGTTCTTGTTATAATTTGTTATAACTCTGTTGTGGCACATGCATAATGTTCTTTCTATGACAGTCATTGCGGAAGATGAGTCATCCAAATATTGTGAAGCTTAAGGAGGTTATAAGAGAAAATGATATTTTGTACTTCGTGTTTGAATATATGGTAATGGATAATTGCTCTTTTGATTGTTATATTTGTTGTTATATCATTGTATTTAAGGGTCACTTCTAACTTGTTTATAAATAACTTCCCCTAGGAATGCAACCTTTACCAACTTATGAAAGATAGAGAAAAGCTTTTCTCTGAAACTGAAATCAGAAATTGGTGTTTCCAAGTTTTCCAAGGCCTTGCTTATATGCACCAGCGGGGATATTTTCATCGTGACCTTAAACCTGGTAATTGTATTTTTAGGCATCGGTAACCATGGTTCTAAGTTTCCTGCGATACACGATATATATTGTATGATATAAATCAGGTAGAAAATGATATGTATCCTAAGATATATCTAAATTTGGTATGATATATTGGTGTATTGTACAAAACGATATATATTATCAATACGGATTAATACAACTTCTTGTAGAAGTGATAAAGTGGTAGGGGTATATCTAAGAAATTTTAATATTTTAGGGGGCATTTGTGATTTTTTTCCAAGTCAGATGTCATGACAATTCTATATTTTTTAAATTATTTTGTTTTAATACATATTAAAAAAATGTATTTTACAATACACAATAAAAAAAATTAGGTTTTCGATATATGATATGACTAACATGTTGGTAACTATCTTAGTCAGATTGACTAGTTTGGTAGGAATGATTAGTTTTGACATAAACTTGTCTTATTGTTTAACACTTTAGGACTTAATGTGGTTTCTAAGATGGTTCTTCTTACTGATCAAATATTTCTATTTTAAATTAGAATTTTGTTGTTAATATATTACTCCTTCCTTGGATCTAGCATCCCTAAGCCCTTTCGGTTAACTTCATGTTGCAATTTAATCTTTCAGTCTCCATAAGATGATTTTCTTCAACAGGTTCTTAATTTCTTTCATGTATTCCTGGAACTTCAAACCTTAATATCTTTTAATTGAAGTTCTTACTTTTGCCTAGAGAACTTGCTTGTTTCAAAAGACATAATCAAAATTGCTGATTTTGGTCTTGCACGGGAGATCAATTCACGTCCACCATATACGGAGTATGTTTCGACACGCTGGTATGTCTCTTGTGTCCTCTCTTTCTATTTGTCCTATCTCATGCCTTTTCAGGTGGTCAGTTTCTTGTTTTCTCCTGGACAACTCCTGCCTTTTCTGTATTTTACTGATTTTAAGCATGGATGTGTCAGGTATCGGGCCCCTGAAGTGCTGCTTCAGTCATACCTGTATAGTTCTAAAGTTGGTTAGTGTCATTGGAAATTGTTGCTGTAATAATGTAATCATAATAAGTTGGCTAGTGTGTTTCATTGTTTTTTTTTTCCCAGACATGTGGGCTATGGGTGCAATCATGGCTGAGTTGATCATGCTCCGTCCTCTCTTTCCGGGTGCTAGGTAGTATTATTTCTCTTATTTAAATTCCTGTATTTCTGATCCCCCTTTTTACCTTAATGAACAAGAGATGTAATGATGGTGAAAGTTCTTAGTTGTAAGACAAGCGGTGCCAATTACACACTGAGATTGACTTTTCTGAAGTTGTTTAGTTGTAATATAGGGAACATTTCTTTCCTTCTGTTATCACTTTATGAAGGAACCAAGTCTAGATTGATTAGGTATCATTTTTGAAGATTTAAATGGTTGCAAGGAAAAGAGTTAGATATCAGTTATGTTAGTGATCTGGTTGGAGGGAATTTGTTATCATTGCATCATGATTTCTTGTGAAATAACAATGTTTTTGTGATGTAACCTTGTTTGGATGGTGTTAACTTTGGAGTTACTTTATAACAAATTGGTCACTAACTGCATCTGGTAGTAATGTTGAATTATTATTATTGTGCATGCAGTGAAGTGGATGAAATCTGCAAAATGTGCAACATAATAGGAACTCCAACCAAGGATTCTTGGGCTGATGGACTTCTACTTGCAAGGGCTATAAACTATCAATTCCCACAGGTCTGTTTTAACCTCATCTTTTAACCAAATCCTGATTGTGTGTTGTCATTGGGAACATAATGGGTGATGTACATTTATGTAAGATATGGAAGTTCATGTTAAGTTAAACTAGTTTCTTATTGTTCAAATATATAAACTTTTGAAATTTTAAAGAAAATTTAGAACTAGCACTTCCTACTAAAGGAAAATAAAATTATGAGCTAGTGTAAACTGTTGTTTCTTGTACTTTGTTTTTTTCAGTTAGTTGGTGTCCATCTCTCTACATTAATGCCATCGGCAAGTGAGGATGCACTTAGTCTGATTAGGGTAAGTGTTTAACCGTAGAGAATGAGGAAAATGTATGCCTTAAAGCTATTTCTGGATTTACTTGGTTTATTGTGTTTGTTCACTGGTCAATTGCCTGACGTGATTCTTTTTTGTTCCTATCTTGTTCATATATTCAGTCGCTTTGTTCCTGGGATCCATGCAAGAGGCCTACTGCTGCAGAGGCCTTGCAACACCCATTCTTCCAGGTATGCTGTAGTATTTGCATCTGGAGAATTTTAATTGACTTGCCCAGCATGGTCTACAATTAGGTTTGAGTGATTTTCATATTTGTTAATGATCTATTTGAATTTTTCAAAATTGCTAGAAACCTGACATTATCCATATGGGTTTTATGTGGACTATGTTGAAGGGGTTTGGTTTTCTTTTGGGGGGGGTGGGGGTGGGGGTTTTGTGTGTGGGTATGTGGTTTAGATTTGGCCTTGTATTTTTTTGTTCCAACATTCTCCACTCTTTTTTATTTTTGTTATATATATGAACTTTTCTTTTGTTTTTCTCTCATGTACTATACTTATTTTGTTACCTAAAAATCTATTCTAAAATGTGCTAACATATTATGCAATGTTGCAGAATTGCTTTTATGTTCCACCATCACTTCGCCCCAGAGCAGCTGTCATGAGAACTCCCCCATCTGGTTTGTTCCTGTCCAT
Organism: Mangifera indica; assembly: GCF_011075055.1. Classification (NCBI taxonomy): domain Eukaryota; kingdom Viridiplantae; phylum Streptophyta; class Magnoliopsida; order Sapindales; family Anacardiaceae; genus Mangifera; species Mangifera indica. Next base: position 11,098,298 of record NC_058144.1, read on the forward strand.
TTGTTCATTCACGGCTAACCAATGGATAAAATAACAATTTATTTGTTGGAAAATTTACCTTTCAGAATCTTATTTATGTGCATTATCGCAGCTGGAACAAGGGGAGCATTGGAACAGCAAGGTGCTGGGAGGTATTCTGGGCCGGTATCTAATTTGAAGCTGGTTAGCAGTTTTCCTTCTCCAAAGTTAAATGCTTCTATGATCACAGGTAATTTTATGTAATTTTTTAACTTATCTTTTTCTTTCTTTGTACACCCATAGATATTTGGATATTATTACCGTGCAAATTCAGTCCATTGTCTTGTACTAAGAGACTGAGTATTGGGTGATTGGTGTTCTGATACTAAAAGCCGTTAAAAAACAGCTTGGAAAATGCTTGCTTGAAATCTATGTTAGGGCTCCTTGAAGGGAGATTCTTTGACATTCTGGTAGTATGCAAGAAATCAATCCAAGCCTAAAGCCTAAAGTTTTGTGTCTTTTGATATTGACATTGACATTGAGATTAGTGTCTAGATAACTAAAACATGTTTAAAAATTGCTTGAAATCAGATAAAGGAATAATAGCTTGCAAATAAATGTTTGCAGCACAGACTTTTAGATTCCTCCAATGGACGCTGAAGTTCTTTATATTCTTTATTATAATGTTAGATTCTCATGCTTTGCCAAATTTTCTTTCAGGTGTGCAACGCAAGCTGGAAATGATTAATCAAAATCAAGTAAGAGGCTAGGACTAATCCTATTTGGCTTATGTTATACCAAGAATTCTCTTGAAAATATTTAAGAAAGATATGCTAAAATCCTGATTAACTTTGGTAAACATGCGTCGCTAGGTTTTGTTTGAAAAGTGGCAAAGTGAAAAATATCTGTGAATTGTATTCCTTTTATACACTATTGCTTTATTTCATGTATGGTCTAAATTATCATTACCCTGCTATTTGTGCTTGAACTTAACTTCCTGTCTGGTGGTCATCGTTGGTTTTCTCTAACCAGTATTCATCAGTACTTCAGCTTTTCTTTCTAAGCCTCTGTACTCTACTTGCAGGTTAACTTAGAAACCCTTCAAGCCTTAATTCGTGAAAAATTTTTTAGGGTGCCCTTTTTATTAGTATGGTTCTCCAGATAGAAGTGGTGCAAAAGATTCCTTAAAATTTTTTCAAAATTGTGACGTCCAATCATTTGAATTTGTTTTTGAGGAAAATTGTTAAAACTGGAATTTAATCTTTAGTTGTTTATTTCAATTGGGTGAATATGGTATTGATTTGTGGAAAGATTGTTGTGAGTCGGTGATGGTTGATTTCAATGAATGTGCAAAAAGGATAACGTAGACAAAAATAAATACAGCATCTGAAATTGGTTGTTACATCTTTAGAAATATGATTGAGGAGTACAATAAGTGATTAAGGGCGAGTTCTTTGGTTATGAGTGCTCATCCATTGGTTTCATTACTTAAAAGGCCATCATAAACAATGTGTGTATGCTCTAAAGCAAGAAAATTCTCGTATTAAATGGTTTAGGAATGATGATATGTTTTGGTGCAGGCTGCTACTAGGAATGATAAATACACGACTAGCATTTCCAAGCAAACAAAATATCGCCCAGCAGGGAGGAAGAGTCCAAGTAAGCATCTTGTTTCTGAATTGATTGTGCCATGAAATTTAGTTGTTTGTATTATTATATATATCTCTCTCATGTTATACATTAAGAAAGAATGATTGGGAAGCTTGTGTGTTTAATTTGCAGCCTCCATTAACAAAGGTAGAGCTGCTGCACGTGGAGTTTCAGTTTCGGATACAGTTGGAAATTTCTCAAACATGACAATAGGTAGTAGAAGGCAGTCCGTGGGGCAGCAGCAGCAGAAGGCTCCTCTTATGAAGACTGGTGTACGATAGAATGATGGGTCAGGAGGAGATATGTTTCTGAGACCAAGTCAACCGCTGCAATCTGGGAGGACTTATGCAAGGAAAGTTGCGAGCTGATGGAGAAAGGAATGTGTGTTAGTACTACTAGTACGAATAATAAGCTGAGTGTGTGTGTTTTGTGGTTGTGGTTGTGGATGTGGAGTGTGCATATATATATATATATATATATATGATAGCAGAATAAACACTATGTGTCCCGTCGTTTATCATGTTTATTTCAATTTAATTGCATAATAATATGATCAGAGTGGTGTTGATATTAGTTGTCTTTGGTTTCTCTTATTAAGAGTTCTTTTCTAAGTGAGATTACTATTATGTGTTCGTCTGGTATCTCGTCTAGATGATTGAATTATTATTATATTTAATAATTAGTTAACTATTAAAAATTTAAATTATTATTTATTAATTAAATTGTATTGTTATTATTAGAATAAAATTGTTATTTAATAAAAATATTTAAAAAAATTAAAAGATTATTATATTTTCACATTTCAAATTTAAAAACTAGCATTTTTTAATTCAAAGTTTAAAAAATTTATAAATCCCTTTAGGGGTTTTTTCAGTATGTTGCTAGTGGTCAAAGATGCTGACGATGGTAATATTCTTTCTCCTTCTTGACTTCTCTCTCAGTTGTATTTTATTTTCGGTCATTATTGATCAAAGAAATAGATTGACCAAGACGACCAATCATGTTTTTGTCTAAGGGTGAACGATTCATCTTTGTTGGCCAATTTATTCGATCAATAATGATTGGAAATAAAACGTAACTAAGAGAAGTCGAGAGGGAGGGAGAACATCGTTGTTGTTATCGATAGTGACAGTTGAAAAAATCTTAAGAGGAAAATATTGATTTTTCAAATCTTGAAAAAAAAATTTATTAGTTTTTAAACTTAGAAAAGAAAATATGATATATTTTTAGTTTTTTTAAATATTTTAATAAATAATAATTTTATCTTTGATAGTATAAATTTAACAGATTGATGAGTATTTAGATTTTTTATAGTTAATAAGATATTTATTTCATTATTGCTAATAAATAATAAGTTAATTACTCATATAATAATTAATAAACACATTAAATTAAGAAAAAAAATTAACTCTTCTTATTAAAAATCTAAGAAATTATAATTAAAAAATAGATTATTTGGATTATCATGAATATATAAAATTATTAACTAATGAAATGTTAACTAAAATCATATAAACTTCCCTCGTTTAACTAATTTAATTAAGGGAAAAAGGACTACTGCCCATCCAAATTTTAGCTCAATCTTAAACTCATATTCACGGGAGATGAAAAATTTAAATTTTCACCTATAATCAAACTTTTGTTAATTTTTTCTGTTATAAAGAAGGGTAAAATAGTCATTTTATTCTTTATATTAAAAGTTATAAAGTTTATTATTTCTCCTCTCTAGGTTTTAAAAACTAATATTTCACCTTTACCTAAAGTTTTAAAACTTTGAAAAGTAATATTTTCACCCCCAAGCCTAGGGTTCTTCTGGTGTCATATTCAGCTTCCTCCTTCTCTTGGTGCAACGACGGTGGTGCGATGAAGATATCTCTATTTCTTTATTGTACGGTGTGATGAAGAGACATAGATCTCTTCATCGTACCACCATGTGACGAAGAAATCTCTCTTTGTCTCACCACCCAGACGATGAAGGATGATGTTTCGTCGTCCTTCGTCACTCGTTGCGTTGTTCAAACGTGACGATGAAGGACGACGCTTTATCATCCTTCGTCACTCATCCTATTGTCCAGATGCGATGACGAAGGACGATGAAGCGTTGTCTTTTGTCTATTCTTATAGATTTGGACGACGTTTTATTGTCCAACTTTGAGTGACGAAGGGTCGTCCTTCGTCATCCTTTGCAGCCAAAGATGAGAGATCGGTAGAAAACGTCAGCAATTGGTGGTGGCCAAAAAAGGAAGCAAACTCTATGAATGAAATCTAAACTTTTCAAACTTTGAGGATGAGTTGAAGGTTAGTTTTTAAAACCTAGAGGGAGAAATGATAAAAAATTTTAAGTTTTAAAGTTTATAGGTAAAATGATGATTTTACTATTATCTTTAACTGAAAATTTAGACCGTAGTTTGGTCATGGGTAAGAGTTTGAATTTTTCATCTTCCGTGGTGTGAGTTTGAATTTGGGCTAAAATTTGGGTGGGAAATAGTCATTTTCCCTTTGATTAATAATATTTTAAAATCTTTTAAAAAAACACCATCTCATTTTCATCAAAATATAATTTTCGCTTAAACGTTAGTTAATAATTTCATTTAAATCTAAGTAACTCTGTGAAGAAACTCTAGGTAAACGTCAATGCAATTAGTGGAGTTCGAAACATGTTATTAGCTAAATTATGTATTTTAATTAAGAATTGTTGTGAATTTGAGTTATATGTATGGTATTTAAGTTTACTTTAAGGTCAATTCTCTGTTTTTATAATCTAAGGTTGTGTAATTGAGCTAAAATTGGTTCGAAAATATGGGTATCCATGATCTAGGGAAGTAAAAGTGATTTGTATCTAGTAGAGCTAAGTTTAATTTTAAGGATCAATGTAAATTTGAGTTAGATTTTATATTGAATTCAAGTTAGCCATGATTTAATATAGTAAGACGTAATTATACAATAAATATATATTCTCCATGTTTTACAATAGCGGTTATTTGATATCTTACATTCGAAAGAATTATATGATATTCGATTTTTAGAATTATATAAACATGTAGAATATTTTATAATATTCTTATAAATATGATAACCAATTTTTTTTGTCTTTATGTAGTTTGTATGGTTAGTTATGAAGGATAATGGAATTCAAATATGATAATACGAGGACCTATGTTGATAGAAAATAAAGATCGTTAATTATTGAAAAAAATATGAGATAATAAATATTAGTGAAGAGATTGAGCTCTTGCTAGGGAATAATAAGGTTGATATGCATATACATAACAATGAAGGTTGAGAACTTCGTCACTAGATTACCATATGAGATTAAAGATGATCTTGATGTTTGATGTATTATATTATAAACTAAGAAAATAACACAAGTGACACCTCTTTATGTAACAAATACTCATAAGGAAAAACAAACAAATTTTCAAGAAGAATGTTGCGAAAAATAATAGACTGTTGGATCTTCCATTACATCTTTAGATGATCAATATTGTTCACCATTGCTAGTTAATGCAAAAGTTTCACAATCATAGTATGAACCAAAAGAAGTTGTTCAAAAAGAAGGTGGTCATTGTAATGTTTGATGTGAAAAGCTAGGGTGTAAAGTGAATTTGTATTGATTCAAAAGATCTCAAAGAAGTTTCTACTATAGGGTTATTATTGACTACTAAAGAATGGGTTATTGGAAAGAAGGACAATATTCTGACTTAGGATATTTTAAACCAAGGACTAGAGTTGAACAATATCCAAATTGAAGATCCTAAGTTTGACAATACAATTAACGTAAAAACAAGTGCACATAAAAATGATATGGAATGGGATGGGAAAGTTGGTGTAGTAGAGGAAGTTAACATCTAGTTTGTCAAGTTGGTACTCCTGTTAATTTGCAAGTCATTGTTCTTGACTCAATATATTTGCTTTCACCTATTCCTAACTTATAATACCTATAGGTACGTCACATCATTTCATTTGATTCAACATCAGATTTAAGTGAATAATGTGCTACATGTAGAATTTTAAAGTGACACACATTGTGCATAGTGAATTACACACCTATGCATGCAATTATACAAGACAAATTTCACTCATCATCCCATAATTTAGGATTTTTATGACTGTTAAACCATCATATAGAGAACACATACAATCGTCGTGACATATAGGATATGTCATGGTAGACAACCATATAGAAATGTTGTATAATCATTTATGAGAAAGAATAGATAATTATACCTGTAGGATCTAAGTACGACCATGAAGAGAAAAACAATTTTTTCATGACATAGACATATACATCTATGTATAGAACATGCACATACAACCATGGTTAGATATGCTGTGCATGAGGAGGAGATACATGAAACAATCATGAATATTGTCTCTAAGTATCAGACACATCTTAAAACGGTGCATTAGGTGGTATTTCTTAACCCAATTTTCGTAATTCATGCATAAGTAATCGACTTATTTTTTCCCCCCTTGATGTTAACGTTGATCTTTTGGAAGAAATCAAACAAATAAAATGTTAAAAACACTTATTAAACCCTAAACTCTTAAAAACATTTATTTAAAAAAATAAAATTAAAAACTATAAAATATTAAATATTCTTCTACCTCTAATAATAAAATATTAATTTAACTCATACGTAAAAAATATTACAAAATCTTCTTAACCCAACTTTGATAAATAATACAAATAGTTGTTATCTATCGAGTAACCACGATTGTATCTATTAAACATTTCACGTTTACCCATTTTAAGACTTCAATTTTTCAATAAAATGTACCGTTTCAAACCACAAACAACACCTTAAACTGCCGAAAAACAATATTTTATTAACTAACAACCAATTTCAACTTGATAAAAGTGACTTTCATAAGCAAAATCATGTAAACACAAATCAAAATGCAAAAAATCAGAATAAACTTTAAAATAAATGCTTGAATAACTTCACATTAACCTTAGAATCCATTTTAAGTAAAATTTGAAGAAGTTGAATGAATTTTCACCGAAAATCATGAAAATCACTAAAATTGGCGAGTAAACGATCATGTCATTGGTGTTGCAAAGAAAAAAAAAATGTTATTAACGATAGTGAAATCTCCTTTATATAGTGGGTTAAATTTGACAAAATTCTCTTTTTTACTATATCTATATAACAAAATTATGTACATAATTTTATGCATAAATTATGATATATCATTATATAATTATGTATTATTTTATCTCTAATTTAAAATTACCTAATCATATGATGACATATTATTGTTTGTATACAAAGTTGTTCACATTTTTTTGTGCACTTAGTGCCACTCATGCCCATATAACTAAGGATAAATACGAACCGAACTGAATCTGAACATCTCTTAATTTGAGTTCGGTTTGAATAAAAAATAGCTCAATTCGAGTTTGATTTAAATTCATCAAACTAACATTAAAGATGACTCAAATTTGGTTCGAGTTTGACTCAAATTTATGATTTGAATTTATAACTCAGATATGTGTTTCAAGTTTGTGATTTGAATTTACGAATTATTGATAAAATGATGTTATTTAACAATTATTTAACATAATTTGAATTGAGTTATGAGTTAAGTTCGAATAATATTGAGCTATCTATCCAGTATGTGAGCCGAATTAAATTAAATTCTCTCTAGTTTAAGTTTAGTTTAGTTTTAAAACGAGCTAAACATCTTAACTTAAACTTAGTTCATATTTGAAATAAATAAATTTACACTGAACTAAATTTAGTCAATTGGCTTTTAACCCTGAGCCAACTCAGTTCGGGTCAGCCCTACATAAAACAGTTGGAGTGTTAGCTAACATATATACCATTTTGGTTAATTTAATTAATTATTGCTCCCCCTGTTCAATCAGGGATGTCCAAGTAACTCTAGCCGTTCGGCCTATATTCCAATTTCCTTTATTGTCGTGCCGAACCGGCCCGTTCGGCATAACCAAACTCAATGTCGCTGTGATATTGATTCGCAGCATAAACCCGTATACAGGACTGGTAGGGTTTATGGTAACAGTGAGTAAATCTTCTTAATGGCTACTGGGTTATGTCTTCAAAGAGCATCAACCAAATATCTCTCTTATCTCCGTAATTATTTGAGACCCCTTCACTCTTTGTCCAATTTTAATGATAAATCTTGGCTTGGAAATTCCAGGGGCTTTGCCTCTGAGCCAAATTACAGTATCAACGAGGCCGGAGCCTCTGCTTTGGGCGTCGATAATCGTGTTCCGGCTACCGTTGTTACGGGTTTCCTCGGTTCTGGAAAGGTTTCATTGCTCATTTACTTTACTTTTTCTATCAGTAACTTGTTTTCAAAAAGTTATTCCTTTTCTTGTCTTCTGCTTGCCAACCAAAAAAAAACCTATTCATGAATATCGATCGCTCCGGCAATAACTTTTTCCCTTTTTGCTTGGTCCTGAAGCTAATGTATTACAAAGTATCAATGATAATGAATTTGTGTTACCAACTGTTTTTTTATGCAGACGACTCTACTGAATCACATTCTAACGGCTGAGCATGGCAAGCGGATTGCTGTCATTGAAAATGAGGTATTGACTCTTTTTTGTCATGAATTCGTAATTGCAATGTAGTGTGGGTTATTCTTACTTTCTGCCTGTCAGTAAGTTTGCTTTTGCAAATCCTATCCCTATAAACTTTTTATATCCCTTTCAGAATATGTTTTTACAAAACGCTATTTTGATATCATCATTTTTCATTGACTCCAAGAGAAACTACGTATCACTGATATGTATTGACTTTAAGGTTCATTTACAAATTTGCTCTGGAAGATGCATTCATGGGGATAATTATTATAGCTGTTTAGAAAAATTACTTAAGGAAAAATGAATATGTATATATCAGGGTGGTTTTTTTTATATCTACTGCCTTCCAAAAAACTGTTAATTATTCAATAAGCTGAGTACTTTCACATTGATTGAATTGTTTTTTTTTTTTCCTTTAATTTGTTAGATAATAAGTTTGATTGGTGTCACTGCAGTATGGCGAGGTAGATATTGACGGATCATTGGTTGCTAGTCATTCCTCTGTATCTGAAGACATTGTCATGGTTAATAATGGGTGTCTCTGCTGTACAGTACGTGGAGATCTAGTTAAAATGCTCCTGGAGTTGGCTAAGAAAAAACGAGACAAGTTTGATCATATTGTTATTGAAACAACAGGTGTGTCTTATGCTTAAACCTCGTCTATAGTTTGATCACATTGTCATGTCGTACATTTGTCTCTTTCTTGGTTCTGGATTACCATTGTAGCAGCTCTTTCCATTCCTCTTAATGAATTCACTTCACAATTATAACAACTACTATTAGTTTATAAGTATAGGAGTTTACTACTTAGCAGCATCACGTTCTGATGGCTTGATTCCTTTATTTAATTGTTGCTTCATTGTGCAGGCCTTGCTAAACCAGCACCAGTTATAGAAACATTTTGTGCTGATGAACTGGTTTCAAAGTATGTTAAACTGGATGGAGTTGTCACATTGGTTGACTCTAAGCATGCTATGCAACATTTGAATGAAGTGAAACCACGATTTGTGGTGAATGAGGCAGTAGAACAAGTTGCTTATGCTGATCGTATTATTTTGAACAAGGTAAATTCTAATTCCTTACCTTGAATTACTGTAGCTCCTAAGATTTTTCTTCATTTGTGTGTTGCTTTACTTTCATGTATGTCCGGTGACACTGACTTGCAAAAGTATAGAGATACACTTTACCTTGTGTTTAAGAATTTTTTTTCCTTCGGCTTTGGCAGATAGATTTGGTGACTGAGACTGAATTGCAGAGATTAACAGAGAAAATCAAGGTATGAGTCCCCATTGTTTTTTAATTTCTTTTTCGGTAGAATGCGATGCTGGATGGATGCTTTTATTTTCACCATGCCTTTTCTCAAAACTTTCATGGAAGTTAATTTTTCTTTTGCTAGATCCTTATTTTCATTTTGTGTTAAGCTACCTGGATCTTATCTTTATTATTGTATGTAAAGAATTGTTTGCCTAACTAGTATTCTGACTTTTTCTGAGCTCAAGAAAAAATTGACCACTCAAGTGCCCGAACAATAACTGACTTTTATTTGTTGATTGGAAGAACCTGAACTATTGCAAGTTGTGTACAACACTTGATTGATCTGTATTTAGATTATGTTCACTTTAATGTTGGATCATGTCTGGCTTTATTTCTAGATTGATTATATATTTTTCAATGCTAAAGAAAAAAGTATCCTTTTGATGTGGCTGAGGTTTTGTTGTCCAAATTATGAAGTTTCTGGTAGCATTTGCCACCCAATCTGAATGGTTTCATTATTTTTTTAAACAACATAGATACAAAGAACTCCTAAAGATGTGTTTAATTGGGACCTTTAAGAAGTGTGTTTCGTTATACAATCATGGAAATTGACATAATTTCTATTGCTGATGTATGAGAACGCTCACAACTAAAACTATTTTTAGATTCTAATGCATAAAATGTTTCACATGCTCTTATTTCAATTTCCTTTTTTAATAGGTAATATCAAATGCATTTTCTGACATTTTAAAATTATGATGATCACTGTGCAGATTATTATGTTGTATCTTAGTATTTGGAACTCCTTTTCTGGTGGAAACCAAATAAACACTTGTAATCCCATGATATAATCTCTGTCAAGCTACTCTTGCTGGGACAACTTGACCTTTTTTGGTGGACTGCTACCTCTTTCCTTGCAAAAGAATAAAAATTGATAAAAAAATGTTCTTGTTGGTCGGCTTGACTAGACTTGCAATTACCTAGCTTTCAATCAAATTGGTTATACATTGTTTCAATTGCTAATTTTGGCTCTCTAGCTATAGATTATGGTGTTAGAATGAAACTTACATTGTTATCTTTTATGCTTTTGGTTTACTATCGGCAGCATATCAATGCAATGGCACCAATTAAGCTAGCTAAATATGGATCCGTTGACATGGATTTTGTTTTGGGTGTTGGAGGATATGATCTTGAAAGGTTATTATCTCTTATGCTTCAGCAGTTTTCTTTTATTTGTTTATCAACCTTTTTGAATTCTTACTTTGTATTTCCATGTTCTAATATTGAAATTGAATGTTTTTTTCTCTCAACCAAGGAATTTTTTAGTACACATTCATATTTTAGGAAAATCATGATTGTTAATATATCAATGCTTTGACTTTACAGAATTGATTCTGAAATTCATGGAGATAGTTCTCATGGTGCCACCCACCATCATGAAACTGGGTGTGGTATGTCTACTTTTCTTTGTCTTTCTTTGTCTTTACTATCTTTATCTTTATATTTGACTATAGAAGCTTGTGATTTAAATAGAAGAGATGAATGAGTATATTGATAACAATTGTGAATTTGAATCGCCTTTTAGTTATTTATGTTTCACTAGGTGTCTCTGTTATCTCATATTAGCTTTACTGTTGTTGGCTTTATCTCAATTTTGAATGCTTACCTTCTATAAATTTTGGTTTTGTTTTGTAACATATACTAGTCTACTGCATTTACTTCATTTCAATTTAGACCTAGCAAAAGGGCGGATTACTTGCATGATCCACAGGTAGCCTGTCTAAAAACGGGTATGAGTTTTAGATTTTTGGACTCGTATCTGTTTTGGACTTGCACATATGGGTGATGAATTTTTGCGGGTGGGCCGGGTATGCCTACGGGTTACTCGTGATTTCTTTCCTATTCATCTTTTTTTCCTCTTCACCATTAAATTTATAACACACCCAACACAAATTTCACATATTTTCTTTTCTCTTAATATGAATTGAACTCAAATCCACCTTAAAATTAAAAATTTATTGTATTGAAAACAAAACTAAAGGATATGAGCACTAAACACTTTGTTGTAGATATTTATTTTGTGTTCAATGTTAAAATTCTTTAAATTTATAGAAAACATTTTTATAATTTAAGGTAAATTTTTGTTCCTCCACAAAATACTATGTACTTAAAAAAATATTTTGAAAATTACGAAATAAATACATTAAAATAATAAAAACAAAAAAAAAATAGTGAGAAATTAATATTAACGGGTAACTTGTGGGTCAACCTGTATTCGTAGGACCAGTTACAAGTTTTAGAAATCATTTCTTGTATAAATAAACTGTTTTCGACCTGCCCCACTTGCTGGAAAAAATGAGCGAAAATATCATAGGAAAAATGTTACACTTTTGTTACGGATCTTGCTCGTTTACGGCCAGAACTTCAACAGAGGTGCTGGAAATATCATTGGGGATGGAGAGGGTGCTAGCAAGATGGAGATTACACCGTTGGACTGGGAAAAACTGTATCTATCTTTTTTATGAATTGGAGTGCATAAGTTACATGCATCGCCATCTATTTGTACTCATAAAATTAAAATGTGAAGGTTGCATGATCAGAACTTATGACAAGACAACAAATCATCTTTTCCTTCACTGTACGGTGGTTCCATTTTTGTGTTATAAAGCTTGCAAAGAAGCTAACTTACAATGGACCATCTCAAGATCATTTTCTTTCCTTTAAGCAAAAAGCTGTTGTGCTTTTTATATAGGGAAGAGAATTAAGACCCTGTGAAAGCTTTTGGTGCTGACTTTTCTGGTTATAGGAGGATGTTAAAGGTGAAGACATAAATTTATCGGGGGGAAAGTGCCTCTTTTTGCATCTTTGGGCTTCAGCCTTCAATTTCAAGAGTTTTGTGACCCCTCTTACTTCTGTTAAATCTTTACTGATATGGTTTCCACACTGATTTTATTTTTGTTTTGGGGTTGCTTTGGCTTTACAATTTCTTTAGTTATATTTGTTGCTATGCACACCCTGCACAGAGTTTGTGGGTTCTGGAGGTTTTGTAAAAATTGTTCTCCTTCCTTAGGGGGATGATTTGACACCTTAGCAGGTAACTGATTAACTTTGGAGTATCTCACTTTACAAAGATAGTTTTCGCATCCTATAAAAATTAAAATGGGAGTAAAAATTTGAGCAATTTCCCGGTATTTTGTTTACATCTATCTACTACTTTATCTTGTAATAGAAAATCTCTGTATGAACACATGGTTATATAGTAATTATGTCTTTATTTTGTTTTTGTCATTCCAAATCCATCTTGTATTTTGTCTAGCTCATTTGTAATCATTTTGTATGAACAATACAGGTCACCATAAAGGGCATCATCATGATCATGTACACGATTCTGCTGTATCAAGTGTCAGCATTATTTCCGAGGGAACTCTTGATCTTGATGAGGTAATCAACATATCATATGATGCTTCATTATCTTCTTGTTACACGTCTGAATAGACTCTCTATAAAAAACTGGTCACATAGCAAGCCAGGAGGCCTACTTAAAGTTTCTCATGACTAACACATAAAAAATCATGGAGCCGAAATATACTTGAAGATTGCCTGTGTTTGAGTGACCTTTCACTTCTGAATTTAAGCTATTCATTGCATATAATGCAACCATTCCTAGGTGGATGATTGGCTTGAAAGATTGATAGAAGAGAAAGGGGAGGACTTGTACAGAATGAAGGGTATCTTGTGTGTGAATGGTTCCGACCAGCGTTACGTGTTCCAGGTTTCAATTCGATCATAGTCCATAATTAGTTTCTAATTTTACTTTATTCAAAATCAAGTGTCCTCATTGTGCTGTTTGTTTCATCAGGGGGTTCATTCGATGTTGGATGGCTGTCCGGGCAAAACATGGGGAGCCGATGAGAGGAAAATAAACAAGATTGTCTTCATTGGAAGAAATTTGGATGAAATTGCCCTTAGAAAGGGGTTCAAAGGCTGTTTAGTATAACTTCAATTATAGGAAAAAGAAAATTCAAAACGTATTGTAGAACTTCAACAATGTTACTGTATTTTCTGATGTTTTTGTTAGTGATTATAAACAAAATCTATTCTAAAACGACAAAGAAAAATTTTACGAAACCAAAGATTTAGACCAAACTTCGGGGACAAAATTGTAATTATGCTTAAACAACGGGATGGATTCGGTGGCCCGGGCGCAGTGGGGTCAAGGGCTCACGGACTCATTCCGCTGTTCGGCTCGGATAAAATATTCTTGACTGCCGCCTGTCGCGGACGTTACGAAACGTGTCTGTCTCGCTGGCCCACTAACATTTCCACGAACGTCTTTAGATTCATCATGGGCCCTCCACGTGACTTCACAACTATCTCATTTGCAGGAATATTCCACGTTGGCATCTAGGTGCCAATCTCTCGCCGTTCAATCACCATACCATTTGACCTTGCAGAACATCCAACGGCCATAAACCAAGTAAACGTACATAGGAGATGGTTCTTTACATGTCCCTTTCCTTTTTTTGGCCGAGATTCGTCGCCTAGCTTTCCTCTGCATGTTCCCTCTTTCATTGATTTTTAAAATCTGTCTCAAGTGACGATTTATAAAGCCTGAGAAAACGAGTAGCTTGTTCTTGTTTCTTTTCTAGATTCATTTCACTGTGTGTTTGGAAAGCTACTTTTCTGCTCCCGTTTTCTTGATTAACTGAATTTTGGTTTTGGAATAATGGAAAGAAACAGATTTGGTGGAGGAGGAGGGGGTTACGGTTACGAGAACGGAGTGATTATGACGAGAGACCCGAAGCCGAGACTACGGTGGACCGCCGATCTTCATGATCGTTTCGTCGATGCCGTCACGAAACTTGGAGGCCCTGACAGTGAGTCTCTCTTTCTTCTTGTTAATTTTTTTTTTTTTAATGCTGTTTATTGCATTGTCATCAAACTTCATTCACTTCTACTTCTAAGTAGTTCTGTTTATTTCTGAAAATTAAAAAGCAGAAAAGTAAAAAAAAATTACAGTCTTATTCTTCATAGCTACAATGTTTTAGAAGAATTCAGAAATTTGGAATCAGTAGTTTGCAATGCAACGTGGTAGAAATTCGAATTTTCTTTCAATTATAGATATTCCTTCAGGAACTGGTTATTGCCAGGTGGAAAGAAAATAAAGAAGAGGTATTGACTTTGCCCAAACTCCAACCCATGCCCGATAAGGTAAAATAGTAATTTTACAGGATTGTATACCAGTTTGGTTGATTGTATCAATTTACAGCGAAGAATAGGGTGCAAGAGAATCCAAATGTACTTAAAATGAGCTGGTTTAGATTCTCTACCATATTTAACAAATCCACTAAGATTTATCACATTTTTTTAAGTATACCCAGTTCATATATTTTCATAATTATATATAAAATCAATAAATCAACCCTAAATTGACTTTAAAATACAATAAAATAAAGTTTATTGAAATTAGATAAAAGAGAAGCATTTCTAAATTTTAATTGGGTTTACAACTGGCAAAATGGATGCATGGCATTTTGTCTAGTTTCAGCATAAAGTTTAGACCGAATCACCATTTTCCACCCAAGGTTTGTTGAAGTCACCCTCCTTCCCCCTATAAGATTGAGGAGTTACTTTTCACTCTCATCATCTAGTTATATCATTAAATTAACTGTAAAGTTAATAAAAAAACAAAAATACTCTTTAATAGTTGACTTTTAGTCTCCCTACTCATTTTTCTTATTCTCTTTTCTCCACATCTTTTTTATTCTTTCCCCTTTCTCCACCCCACCATCCTCCATACCCCGCCACATTTTCTTCTTCTTTAATCTCTATCTCAAGACCTCTCAACATTTCTCAACCCTCTCTTCTTCGTCTCCAAGCTCCAATCTCAAAATCAATGGATTGTTTGTTTCGTTCATATCTCAAACACAAGTTAAAGGATTTGTTTGCTTCATCGTGGCCACTGTTTGTGGAGAAAAGATTCGGAAAAAGGGGAAAGATAGGGTGTGATCTGGTAGGGAAGATTATGTTGTATGAAGGTGGAGGATGTCGAGGCGTTCTATGATGGGTTTTTGGAGAAAATTATTGAGGAAAGTGGGTTGCAGTCGTGGGGTAAGCTATTGTCATGCTAGTTGAGATGGAGGAAATCATGGAGACTTCAGTCGAAGTTGTTGCTTCTAGTGGTGGCGGTGGTAGGTCAGTTAAGGAAACGTTGAGTGGTGAAACACAGGAGACAAAAGTTGAAATGGGAAAGGTTGTTGAAAAGGTGTGACTGTTATTGTCGATAACAAAGAAAATTGGTTTGTGTTGTAGAGGAGTAGAAATTGAAATGAGAGAAAAGGTAGATTGATTGGTAAGAAACGTGGTATTGCGATGGCTTGTTGTGGAAATTGGAAAGGGCTGTCGTTCGACCATGGTTGTCGTGAGGGAAGGCGTTGAACTTCTTTGTTTAATTTATTTTTTTAATTTTTAGGTGTTTATTAAATTACTTTCATACCCTTTTACAAATAAAATTAACTAATAAAACCAGATGAAAGGTAGGAAAACTGAATTTTCAAACTTAAAGGGCAGAAAAATGTTGTTTTAACAAACCTTGGATGAGAAATAGTTATTCAGGCTAAAATTTATGGGCCAATGTTTTCATCTTCTTTAGTCTCTATGGAAGATCAGGGATCGTTGCCAATTACCATGATGTAAAGGATAATTGTCAAACTTAGGAGGTATATGTGAAGCTAGAATAAACTTCAGGGAGGAAAATTAGCCAATACTAAGAGAAAATGTCAATCAAAAGAACAAAAATATTAAAAGCTGAAAAAATAATCAATTTATAATTATTTTATGAGAAAAAGAAAAATATTATTGTTTATTTAATTTGTGTAATTTTGATTGGGTTTATGGTTTCAGAGGCAACTCCCAAGACGGTGTTGAGACTTATGGGCTTAAAGGGCTTGACATTGTACCATTTAAAGAGCCACTTACAGGTACATTATGACCACATAATTCCCATTCTGTCCTTATATTTTTTTTTTTGCCTCCTTTTTTGCTTAAAATGATTTTAAATTTTGTAAATTTATAAATATGAAAAACGTGTTTGATGAAGGAAAGTAAGTTTGATTTGTTCAATATCTTTTGTAGTCTTTGCACGTAATTCAAAAATTTCAAATTCTAATAGTAGAAAATATTGAAATATTGTTATTTCTTTTCATAAAAAAGAGAAGCATTTGGCATTTTCAAACCTTCAAATAATGAAACTTATTTTCCTATTCTCATTTTCTGAAAAATAACTACATCACCCAAATCATTATAAAAAAAATAATATTATATATATAAATTTATTCATACAATCTGATACGATGGTATTTGATTGAGTCATTTTAAAATGAGAATATAAAATAATAACTTAATTTGTATAGATAATTTAGTAAAATTTATTTATATACATAATTTTATTCTTCTTAAAGTTGTGTGTAACATTGCGGGCAGAAATATAGACTCGGACAACAGTCACAAAGACAAATCCCTTCCGAACATGCCAAAGAAAATTGTGGTGAGACAATTTTTACTTAATAATATATTTGCTGTGTAATTCGACACACTTATGCATTGCATCTTTTGAACTCCAGGGACTTCATTTGTACAGTTCAGCAATACGAATTCACTAAGAGTTGATAATCAACAAAGGTACTTTCAACCATTGTCCTGGTTCGTTGATCCCTCTTTTGTTACTTAATGTTTCTGAAATTGACACCAAGAAATGCATAATTTGAACAGAGAAATCTCAGTGACAGAAGCTTTGAAATGTCAGGCTGAAGTGCAACAGAGATTACAAGAGAACCTGGAGGTGCAAAAGAGATTACAGATGAGAATAGAGGCACAAGGGAAGTACCTGCAAACAATATTAGATAAAGCTCAGAAGACCCTCTCTGTTCACCATGTCAACATGAACGTAGAGGCTACAAGGGGTCAGTTGATGAGCTTCAATTTGGCTTTCTCAAATCTAATGGAAAACTTCAATGAATCCGAGCGAAAAGGGAACATAATTGACATTCAAGGAAGCTGCAAGAGAGAAGATGATGTTGATAGTGAAGAAGATGTTAAGCTTGAGTTGAATTCTGCTAATGGGATTGAATTGGATAGAAATTTGCTTTCGCATAAGAGATAAAATTCACCTCATTTGCTTTTATGACATCTCTCTACTAAAATATTTCAATTTTGAAATTAATAAATATGTAACAATTTTTTATTTAATTAATGTGTGATGATGTGACGATTGCTTCTCACCTTCAACATTTTCTGAAGTATACACCTTTGATGTCGTATTCGTCATATTACACACAGAGAAAGGATCAGGATTGTATTCATAAGAGTAAATCACATATTCCCACCCAAGTTTTGCCTAAACACTTATCTAACACCTAGACAGGGCAAATTGTTTTCTTTTTTTAAATATTAGGGGTATTAAAAATTTCGGAGGTTTTTTTGAAAATTTAAAAAAATTTAATGGTGTTTTTGAAATATTTTGAAATTTCAATGTATCTTTAATAATTTACAAAATGACAATTACACTTTTGAAAAATGATGCGATGATTCATCAGTGCGTCATTACAGATCTATGTGATGTATAATGCACAAATGGATCAAATTACAATAATTTTCCCTGTTTTGAGAGATGAAAAAGAGGAGGTTAGTCGACTTCGATCGCTAAAAAAGTGACAAGAGAGAAAATGTAAATCTTTGAGGGAAAATAATCATTTTTTAAACTTTACTTTGAGAGAAAATAATTATTTTTTAAACTTTAAAGGAGAAAAATGTGAGTTTTTATATTTTGGATAAATAATAATTTTTTAAATTTTAGACGAAGGAAATGGTTCATTTTTTAACTTGGAGAGAAAGAAAAATACGATAAATTTATAATAATTTTAAATATTTTTATTAAATAATAATTTTATTTAAATAATAATATTAAAATTTAATGATTAAGTAAATATTTAAATTTTTTATAATTATTATTGAAAAGTGGGTTTTACATAAAACCTTGGGTTGTTGGACTTTTTAAATTTCCAGAAAACTTACGTGGGATCTGTCACTTGCGTCAGTCAGAATCTCTCCCCAAGACTGGCGTCCCGTGATCGTTTTCTTTAACGGCGTCGTATTACATATCTATATATTATTCTTTTTAAAATAATGCTCTTTCGAAATAATTTTAAAAAATCCCAGGTGTCTTTTCTTCCTCGCTGAGAATTTACGTAGATCGTGCTTGCGTCCATCTCTCAGTTTGATTCATTTTCACTTTTATAATACTTCTCTTTGGTTCATTTTCCTTCTGAAAATTGTCGCAATGTGGAAATTTGAATCGTAGGTTGATTTTCTCAATGTTTTATCCGAAACAACGATTCAAATTGAATTAACGGAATCGCCGAATTTTCGATTCTTATACTTATGAGCTATCAAGTGGCATAGTTTAGACTGATCTCGCGGAATCAAGATTGTCTTTTAATCTGATTTTGCGAGATTTTTTCTTTTGCGTAATCTTGTTATAGAGGAAAGTTTTCAATTTTTAGAGAGTAAATTTGGCGGGGTGTGAGGGCCAAAAATGTCATCAAAAGTGGTGTACGAAGGATGGATGGTGAGGTATGGAAGGAGGAAGATCGGGAGGTCATTTATTCATATGAGATATTTCGTGCTGGAGTCTCGCCTTCTGGCTTACTACAAGAGGAAACCTCAATATAATCAGGTTCCAACTTCCAACAAGAATGTTTGCGTTGTTTTTATTTTTTTCGCTGCTCCGCTATGAATTTTGAAATTGTTTTTCTTAAAATTTAGAAAGTTTTTCTCAAAGTAAGATTCGGTGGAGGAAAGATTCTCCCTTTTGGTTTGTGTTAATAATAGCTATGAGAATAAGCTTTTAGCAAAAGTGGATGCATCTTGTCTGCTCAAGGTTACTGTAATATAAGGCTTTTTACTGTTTTTAAGAAAGAAATATTGTGTTTTGATTTTGTGATTTTTGCAGTTTACTTATGTAATTTGTGCAGATCATGGATGGATCTGAACTTTTTTTTTTCCCCTTATTTTATAAGAAGTGAAAATTTTGAGTCTAAAGTCTATATTTACGCTGCATTAGGTTCCCATCAAGACCTTGTTAATTGATGGAAATTGTCGGGTGGAGGATCGAGGCTTGAAGACTCATCATGGACATGTGAGTTGTTTTATCCTCTTTATCAACATAAGCTTTGTCTTTCAAAAAGGTTCAAGATGGAATTCTACATGAGAACTGTATGAATACATTCTGAATTTGATTATCTGGAAATATGTGCAGTAGAAGCTACCAATTTTCCAACTCTGTTACCATTGACATATTAGATAGCTATATAAGAAATGAAGTTGATTTTCAAACTGATGTTGCACATTGTAAATAAAATGAAAATTACATTGGCATTTATAATTTGCAATGAATTAAACATTTTGCTTGTCGGCTTGATTAACAGATTAAAGTGCTTAAAATATGTTTAACATTTTAGTTTTCCCTGAATTGGGTGTTAAAATATTGATATGTTCTGGTCATTTTGTTTTATGGTGTGTTAATGCTTGTCTATTTTAAAATCACTTCAAATTGTAATTCTATTGGTTCATGGCTATCACTAGTTCAGGTTCTCTTACTAATTGCTTCATTTATTTGTTGTGTAATCATTGCTAATCCATATCCTTAATTACTAATTTAAAATCATAAGGTGCTTTAGGTTAGTTATCTTAATTTAATATCTTAATATGATTTGAATATGTTTATTTCAGTTAACCTTGAATATTTTGTATGCTTTTCTAGATTGTATGTACCTTTCCTTTCTCCAGCTCATTTCTGAATTGTTTATGCCATAATGTACATGAGCCTGTTGTAGTTTATTATTATATCGAATGCATAATTATGTAGTTGTATTTCATATCTTATCGAAAAAGGTTGGAAAGGATCTCATTTTTGGATATTGAAATTCGATAAAATTGAATTGTGGAAGTTCGTAGTCGTCTATAACCATTTTTTCTAGAGTTTTGATGATGAAGTATGTATATCATTTTTCTGACTTATTATTCATTTATCTGTTCTGCAGATGGTTTATGTTTTGTCTGTTTACAACAAGAAAGAGAAGTACCATAGAATCACGGTTTGTTGTCTTTTCTATCTACTAAAATTGAGATTGGAGCTACGATTTTGAATGTTTTTACTTCAGTGCACTTGCACTTTTATATGCAACTTGAATATATTTTTGTTGGATCAAAAAGAGTTGAAAAGTGATGTTTAAGTTTATTTTCAAAGAAAATGTTTCAGTGAATTCTCCTGTAAATTTTGCTTGAGATCAATACGTTTTCACAAAGTAAGACACGGATAATTTGAAAATTGTATTTTAATAGGAAGCTTCTTTGATTTGTAAATAACAGTTCAACAATAGAATTTTTTTATCAGCTATTCAATATTCAAATAAACTGTTCCAAGAATAGCAGCAGTGATGAAAAAGAACTATATATGTTGCTTCAGCTATAAAACCAAAGAGTATATTTTCTAAACTAAACATGCGTACATGTCAGAAAATTGATTGCTTAACAGAATGTAAAAGAAAAATTACTGCATGCTAGAATGCAAAAAGACCAAATGTTTTCAAATTAAATAGCTAAGAATATTATTGTTCTGTTTTTTCATTTTAGTAAAGGAAAAAATTGCAATTGAAGAAATATTGTAACTGGGGCTTAATAAGATAATAGTTGAGGGGCTAATAGAATTATTCATATATAAATTCTAACATGAAACAGTGAATCAGAAAATAAAAATTTATGAAGGCACTTTGCCATTTCAGTTACTGAGTGTCTTATGGCATCAAAAGCTTTGTTTATTTTAAGGTCAATTCAGTTTTTTGTTTTTTTTACCACAATTGCACTAGATATCTATTTTGTTGGTTTCTGAATGATGTTTAGTAGACTGATATTTAATGAGCTCATTTCAACTTATCCACAATTTTCTAATTTGTCAAGAGACAAGTAGCTTTAGCATGTATTGATTCCTTTTAAATGGAACAACGTTAATCTTAGTGCTTAGATATATTGTTAAGGCTCTACTGGAACTGGAGGACCACTGAACCTCTTTATTCATACTTTATGCTATATATTTGAACATCATTGGTGTACATTTTTGTTAAAAAAATTATGAGCTGTTTAACGGACCAAAAATATTAAATATGAAAAGAACTTTCTGCAATCATGTTAAGCTGTATGGATTTGAAGAGGATATTTTTTGGGGGAGAAAACCAGATTAGGGAGTGGTTATGTTGTTGCTGATTTTTATTTGATTTTAGGATGTGATGTAGACAAGTGTAACACATATATTAAGACATTAGAATTAAAACAATTATATCATTTTGATTCAAGTTTTCAGGTGTACTCTTATGTCAGTTGAAATTAGATTTCAGGCAAATTAACAACATTGTCACATAGGCCTTAATTGGTCTTGCTTCTGAGCTTTAACATGGGGACTTCTAGTTATTTCTTTTCATTATTCTGCTACTATCGGCGTAACTATAAAGCTTCATTCTTCATTTTGGCATTTTTGCTAATATAGTTAGTTGTATTGGTCAAGTGAACTTATTGTGGCATGAGGACTGAAGCTTTAAGGGAATTATTGTTCAAATGATTTCATGTGGTGCTTCTATGGGTTGACAATATTCAAAACTTAGGCTTAAGTCAGGACTCATGTTTAGGGACAGCTTTAAATGTTTCTGTAGCCACTATTTTTTCTGCACTAAATGTTTTATAAGCTCCTTCTGGCCAAAACCATATGTTGGGTGAAGTTTTTGATGAGAAAAAGTAATAGATCTGTACTGTGCTCTTCGCAGATGGCAGCATTTAATATTCAAGAGGCATTAATATGGAAGGAAAAAATAGAGCTTGTAATTGATCAGGTACATTTTCCCACTAGCTTGCACTGCATACCATATCACTACCCCACCTTCTGCGTTGTTATACATTTAAAAATTTGTTGTTAAGGTGATGTAGCAGGCTTCATCTGTGTTCTAGATTTCATTTCAATATTGTTGCTCCTCTACTGATTTCTTGCAGTGTTGGGAGTTGGAAACTGATATTATCTTGTTGCCTCGTCTTGGGTTTTACATGGCCATGTCAAGACGTAGAATCCATGATAGTTCTGCATTGTGATAGGATCAAATAAATAATAATAATAATAAATAAATAAATAAAAATATATTTAATTAGGATAGTATATTTGAATTAATTATGATAGGATATTTGATTTAATTAGGATAAGATAATACATGGATTTGAAATTTAAAATATTAGAAATATAGATATTAGTGGTTGAATTGGGGTGAGGGGGGAGATTATTGATATTTTGGTAATTTGGGCAGTCTTTGGCTGATTGAGAGGGGAAAAACACCTCTATATGCCTTTGGGAGGAGTTGACACCTCTTGTTGTTAACACTATTTCTTTCAATATTAATAAAAATCGAGCTTGGTTCCAATCACATTGCATTGAAGCATTCTGGACTTATTTGGATATTAATATGTGCAGCATCAAGATTCACCAGCAGCAAATGGTAACAAATATATTTCTTTTGAATATAAATCTGGGATGGATAATGGGAGGACTGCATCATCTTCAGACCATGAAAGCCAGTAAGACCTATTAAACACTTTTTTAATTGTTTGTGCTGGTTATAATTGAGTTGCTACTAGTGACCATGTTCTATATAAGCTTTAAATTTCTAATTATGACTGTTTGTCAGACTTGACATTTGTGTAATATTTAGACGGTTGCACCTTGGTTTTCTGATTATATGGGCACCGGTCTGGTTTTGAACTTTTGCTTAATATTTAATTTACTCCTATTATGCTTTCTGCATGTTTACTGATTTGCATTGTCAAGTAGACTTTATTGATGTTAGTCTGCAAATCATTTCATTTTTATGGATTAAGAAAAACCTTTTAGGTGCTTTTTTCTAACTGCTTATGGGCCCATGTGGCCTTCCTTACCTGTAAGAATGGGTTGGAGGTTGAGATTGTGAGTTCTATCCCCATTGAAATGTGTAAGAAAAAGTTGGTTTTAAGGGGATATTTTAAAAGTTTTACTTATGTAAAGAGGTAATATATTATTTTTTATATTCAATTTGTAGAAAGTTTTCCTTATGTAGAGTACAATTCTGTTTAGATCTTGCCTCTAGGTATCTTGTTCTTATATTGTATTCGGTTTCTCAGTTCTTCAAGATGCAGAAATTGACTGTCCATTATTTGCTGACTTTGTTTTTGAGAAAATATCTGTCTTTTTGCGAAACTAATGTTATTTTGTCCTGTTTTTGTTGTTGCCTGAAGTCTGTATTCCACTTGACAAAAGATTAAGAAAAAAAGAAAAACTGCTATTGGTGTTTCTATATGTTGTTTCTAATTGCAATGCCAAAACTTTTAAGGTATGCTATACCAATTTTGTTTTTGGTTTGGTATGTTTGCCTTTTTCTTTGATTGGGATTCCACCTAATGGATAAGGTTTATGCGTTATGATTTATAACAAGTATGTCATTTGACTATTCTTGTATTGAGCTTCTATTTTGAACTCCATTTGCTGTATCCCTGATCATTTTTAGAAAGCTTTACCTGTCAGAGAGGGTTGAAGCATTCAATATTGGCTGTGTTTTGACTTTAAAATAGTTCCTTCGATTGAAATTGTCTTTACCTAAAAACTTAAGCCTTTGGGTTGTAACTTTTAACAGAGAGCAGTTTTTTGAGTTATTTGCTGTGTTGATATCAATTTCATATGCAATGACAGGCTTCACTATCAACTTCTTAAATGCCTGATTAAAATGTTACTTGGATATGTTTGTTGCTCGATGCAGTTAATGTGGTTATGTTTACTTTTTGTTTTTTTAAATGTTTTCAGGTTTAGTGCACAGGAAGATGAAGATGATGCACATCTAGATTTGATGCGGAGAACAACAATTGGCAATGGTTCTCCCTGATTTCCCTCTCTTGTTTACTTGAAGTTAATTTGGTGCAATAGACAGTGAATTTTATCATCTTTATATACCTGTTAGGTCTTCCTGATTCAGTATATGACTGGACACGGGAGGTTGATTCAGAGTTCTCAAACCAGAATGCAAACAATCAAGCATTTTCTGGCAAGCATTGGCGTCTTTTGCAGTGCCAAAATGGTTAGTAATTTTCCATATCTTCTTTTGTCATTCAGCTACTCCTCGCTAAGACGAAACTGAGGCAAAGTGATTAGAACATTGTTACTTGGGAATCTAACTGCTGGTGATGCTGTTTGGCTAATATGAATTGTTTGACTTCCATTCATTTCTTTTTTTTTTTTCCTTCTTTTTGTTTTATTTTATGACAGGACTCCGCATTTTTGAAGAGCTTCTTGAAGTCGATTACCTTGTATGCCTTTCCTACCTACTTTATGCCCGAGGTGTTATTTCACCATGCATTAAATGGTTTAAGTGAGAACCATCATCTAAAGTTTCCTTGATGCAGCCAAGAAGCTGTAGCAGAGCAATGAAGGCTGTTGGTGTTGTGGAGGCTTCATGTGAAGAAATATTTAAGCTTGTAATGAGCATGGATGGAACCCGATTTGAGTAGGGTCTTTTTTTTTTTCCCTTCCCTTATTGTAACTTCATATAGATTTTCTGTAGGCTCATTTTATAATTCGTGCTTTTTGTATAGGGAAGATAATTATAACTTCTTAGGTTACATGCAGAGAATAATTCTTGCTTTTTGTATAGGGAAGACAATTAAGACCCTGTGAACTGAACTTAGCTTCTCTTGAATTGTGCAGATGGGATTGCAGTTTCCAGTACGGTAGCTTAGTTGAAGAGGTTGATGGGCATACAGCCATACTCTATCATAGACTTCAGTTGGACTGGTTCCCTATGTAATATTCTCTGCATTAGCTTGTTTATGCTTTTAATCAGTATCAAATATACATGTTTCCAATCAGTGGAACCATTATTGTTCTGTTTTGGGTTTAAAATTGCTGAAACATGGTAATCATGTGGAAACCCATAGTAACGTGTTCTGACTAAACCTATTGTTCTGTTCCTATATATTGATATTTAACAAACAACCTTAAATATTGTATTCTGACCCAACTTAGATTTTTGAGACTTAGGAAGAAATAATTTTATATATATAATGCCTCTATTATGTTTCTCACTCCCTTGTATGAAGTTGTTCTCATTGGTCTCTAGAAGAGGATTTTAAATGGGATAATGATATTTGTTATTGGCATCAGTCTTGAGGGCCTTTAGCATGTTTATTAATGATGATTATTGACAATCTAGTGATTGTAGTTAGCACATTTCAACATCTTTCCCACAAACCAAAAAAGAAAAAACGCAGGAATTCTTAATTGTACACTTGAGTGCTTAGGAGTGGAATTATTTGCCACATTTTGCTGATAGTAGAGCCAGGAAGATAGACATTTTGGCGGAAGCTCATCGTGAGGGAGAGGCAAGGGATGAAGCAAATCCATCATTTTGATTGATAATATTAGGAGCACTGATATTCACATAAATGTTTATTTGGTCTTTGTAGAGAATACTTAACCAATTTCAAAACTCTTACTGCTCCTACAATCAACAATGAAACCAATGTGCTTCTTTCTATTATGTATCCCGGGGAAGGAAGATGGATAGCAGTGAAAATGTGATGCATATTTAAGAATAGAGAACTCTTTCTCTAAGTTACTCAACACTTAGTGTAGTTTGTGTGATAGAGAACTCTTTCTCTAAGTTACTCAACACCTAGTGTAGTTTGTGTGATTGCGATATTCTATCCCATGGTTGCATGTATTGAACCATGGAAAAAAAAAAAAACTTGTAAGACCTTTTTCCATTATGCATTTTCATGCAATTTAATTATTTTGAGTGTTCACCCCAAAGAACCCTTTTTCAGCAAGTACTTTATTTAAGGGAAATTCTCTTGCCTCTAGTACAATGTGGCCTAAAGACCTAAATACAGGTTGCCTAATGTGGCTTAGAAATTTTTTTAAAGCCTCCTTTAGGCTTTTGATTATTTCTAGTGGGAGTTTCTCATGAATCTTAAAATTTAGGATAGATTTATGACAAATTTGCAAACCACTTGGGTTACCTATGTTTTAGAAACTTCAGGTTATGGGAGGTCCTCAAAGTTTACTCGTTTCTGTTTAAAAATAACATTCTTCATGTTATCCATGGATCCATGTGGTTTCAGGTTTGTATGGCCTCGGGACCTTTGCTATGTGCGCTATTGGCGTAGAAATGATGATGGGAGTTACGGTAAGATTTTTTCCATCCACTTCTTGAGATCTCCTTGCATTGTTTCTAGGCTCCTAGCACTTGAATTTTCCATGTTTTGTATTTTGTTATTGTGCAGTTGTGCTGTTCCGTTCTAGGGAGCATGAAAACTGTGGTCCACAACCAGGATATGTGCGAGCTCATGTCGAGAGTTAGTTCACTGTCTTCTTCTCTGTCTAATTTCAATTATTATGTATGAGTGGCCTATACCAAATTGTACCATTGACCCTATTTATCTGATCTCTTAGGTGGGGGGTTCAATATCTCTCCACTAAAACTTCGAAATGGGAATCCCAGAACACAGGTGCAACACCTTATGCAGATTGATCTGAAAGGATGGGGTGTGGGTTATATTTCAATGTTTCAACAACATTGTCTTCTTCAGATGTTAAATAGTGTCGCTGGTAGGTAACTTGTCTTTGACATGTTACCTTTATGTTCACATGGATTATTACTATCTTGTAAGTCCATGCGGTGTCATGTCCTTATGTTTTGCTGTCATATTTGACTGTTAAGTATCATTAATACACTAAAACCATATTTCGCCGAAACATAAATTACATAAAAATTAAAATTAGTGTATGTATATAACATTAGTTGTTGCTTTTGGACTTTTTCTAGAACTATATTAAAATCGTATTATTTAACTGCTGTCTTTAATGTATGCAAGGTGATGCTTTGTTTTGGAAAAAAAAAAAAAAAGAGTGCTGTCTAAACTATTGAACTTTAAGCTGAATTGATTTCCTTGAGATTGGTGAAATCAGGAGCCTTTATCATGGTGAATGGTTTTTTTAATAATTGATCCCTGCTGTTGGAAAAGAAAAATGTCTAATAACTTCAAAGAAATTTAGGAGGAAAATCTTTTATGGTTTTATTTATTTATTTTGAATGTGTGGCATGTAATAATATATATTTTCTGTCAGTTTTGTGCTTTGTTGAGTTTGTGATGTTTAATTATTATGGCAGGTCTGCGTGAATGGTTTGCTCAAACAGATGAAAGGGGTGCTCCTCCAAGAATCCCTGTTATGGTCAATATGGCTTCAGCATCTGCTTCTTCAACAAAGAATCAAAAGCTGCATGAGTCATCCATTCATCCTACCCCATCTCTTGATCAGATGACTGTTGCCGGCAGAAACTCTATGATGGACGAATACTCAGATGAGGATGAAGAATATCAAATAGCTGAGTCAGAACAAGAGGTTTGATTGACACTAGATTGCTTGTCTTTCTATGTGACTTCTTTTATGAACTCTTGTTACATTTTTCTTTTGGGAATTTGCCAGGCATACCAAACAATGGAGAATGATATCAAGAGAACAGGTAACTGATAACCAATTAATCATATTTTTGGCCAAGAGTTTTTTTCTAAAGGAACTAGTTGGATTATATATTATTAACAAAATTATCTAAATTAATTGAAGCCTTGGAAGAAGAGCCAGACCATCAAATTGATTTATCTTGTTTTTCGGGAAATCTGCGACGTGATGACACTGATAATTCTCGCGACTGCTGGAGAATTTCTGATGGAAACAACTTTAAAGTTCGTGGCAAGAACTTTTGTATTGACAAAACTAAGGTTAACCGATATTCCATATTTTGTGTATCTGTTCTAGTAAATACATTATGGATTTTCTTGATGCATCTTCTAATGTTGTTTGGCTTTGTCTTTTATCATTCTATGGTATGTGCATCTGAAGATTCCTGCTGGGAAGCATTTAATGGATCTTGTTGCTGTTGATTGGTTCAAAGACACAAAGAGGATGGACCATGTTGCTAGGCGTCAAGGATGTGCTGCACAAGTACACTCTCCTATCTTTTTAACTGCTTCTCTCTTTATCTTTGTTTGTTTTTCTCTTTTTCCACTTTTCTTTCCTCTTTCCTCTCTCGCTCTTTTCATTGAATTACAAAATACTTCTTTTCTGCTGCTTCTCTCCTTTCTAGACCCCAACATTTTCTATCAAGGGGTATATCTTTTCACTTCTGCAAGATGGTCAATATATTTCTTTTAAAAATTGCTAGTATACTCTTTTAGTACGATGATTCTCTCCTTGTGCAATCAACTTTTGCAAATTTTGAACCTGTTAAAAGCATCAGTAACTTTATTTTGTTATACTAGAATTACAACTGATCGTGGAAAGCATCTTTAACCAAGGTGCTATTTGTTTATGCCACTTAAGTCTTAATGGAATCAAACTTAAACATCATTATTTATGTTTGTTTTTATGTTTGTTTTTCAGCTTGACACTTATTTAAAGGAATTCATGTCTTAATCTAAATATGCAAAAACTTTTGGTTTTATCTTTAAAAAATATCTTAATATATATTTAACATTTTGTTGCTTTAGAGTCTTGATCTTTTAAATAATAATTTTATTTACTTATATTCAGTCACCTCCTAGCTTGGACACACCATCTTGAGACATGATCACAAGTATCTTGTCATAGGTCACAATCTTGAGTATATTAATCTGGAGTCCAATCAGAGTGTTCCATTCTTGAATCAAATCTGAAGTTTCTTGACCTGAGACCTGATTCTAATTGCTTCAACCTTCAGCTTCCTATTCAGACCAACTTCAAGTTTTTAAGACTAGTAGCCCTGACTCCAGCGCCCTAACATAGGATGCAATCCTAGCTGGCCCAGCCAGGCCTAACAGAGAGTGTCCCAGCTTGAACCTAGTGTTGACCATCCAATCTCAAATTGGATCCTAAGTGTCTCAACCTGAACATGGTTGCCAGCATCTTGGTCAAGAAATTGATGATAAGTGTCCAGCTTGTTCCGAGCATGCCAATTTGTTTCTAGCCTCAAGTGTCACTAAGTATTCTTGATTTTTTTTAGTTATAAATAATATAAATAACTTAAGTAAATTATATTATTGTATTATTAATCAATTTGGTTTTGATTATGTCAAGCGATTGTATCTAGATGTTTGTAATTAGTGAATACAAATTTATGTAATATGTAATATTTTCAGGGGTGAATATGTGAAAGTTTTAGTCAAAATTTTCTTATTCATATAAATGAAACTACTCTATAATTATTTTTATTAAGAAAAGAGGAAGGAAAAAACATATCACCAAACTCAAATTTGGACTTAAGCTTTGAAACCTATTAACACGAATATCTGACTGAGACTAAGATTTGAGATGAAAAGGCAAAAACAAAATTTTAATGGAACTGATTGTCAATGTTGGATATATTGATGTAATTGATATGTAGTTCTTCTTTTGAATCTGTTATTGTCTGAACCTTGTTTTAAATTTATGTAGGTTGCTTCAGAAAAAGGGTTTTTCTCAGTAGTCTTTAATCTTCAAGTAAGTTTTACTTCATTCACATGTCATACATTTTAACCTTTTTGTATTGGTTGAATAGTTATAACAAAGTACATTTGCAGGTTCCTGCTTCAATGCACTACAGTATGGTATTTTATTTTGTGACAAGGGAATTAGTTCCCGGGTCCCTGCTGCAACGGTTTGTTGATGGTGATGATGAATTTCGAAATAGCAGACTTAAGCTTATTCCTTCAGTTCCTAAGGTATCTGTCTTGGTCATATATTAGGATATTGAAGTCTGTGTGGCTTAATTACCCATTTTGGTATCTTCTAGAGCAAATCTTTGGACCATGCACACAGATGTACACTGCCCCTTCTTTTTCTGTTGATTTGTTGTGCTCTTATACTTAGATTTTCTGAACTTAATCATTCAGGGATCATGGATTGTGCGCCAGAGTGTTGGAAGCACCCCGTGTTTGTTGGGAAAAGCAGTTGATTGCAACTACATTCGAGGTCCCAAGTACCTGGAAGTAAATCCTTGTAGAACTTCTTTGCAGATGCTTGTTTGAAACCGTTAATGCAGTTTAACATTGTTTACATTTCTATAGGTTGATGTTGACATCGGTTCGTCTACTGTTGCCAATGGAGTTTTGGGACTCGTAATTGGTGTGATCACGACATTGGTAGTTGATATGGCTTTCCTCGTACAGGTACATCCATTTTTATGTTCAAAACCATGTCAACATTAGTTAGATCTAAAAATCACCTGTTTAATGTTGGTTGAAACCATCGGTGGTTCAATTATTTTCCCACTGCTTTTTCTTTCAATAGGCAACTACAACAGATGAATTACCAGAACGGCTGATTGGGGCAGTGCGTGTTTCGCATATAGAGCTGTCGTCTGCAGTGACCCCAAGGCTACAGCCTGATACGTGAGGACAAACAATTTTTTACCTTAGATGATTTATGCACAAAAAAAAAAAAAAAGTCATTTGTTTAATTGTTTAGGTATATACATTTATTTTGATCCCCCTCCCCCCCTTGTTTTAATAATTTCTCGTTTCCTTATAGATTATATTACATCTCACGTTTGAATCGAAAATCAACATTTTTTTCCGAAGTTTCTCAGAACATGGCACAACCCCTTTTTGCAGACAAAATTGCTCTTTTTGATTTTTTTTTTTCAAACTTTAAACCAAAACTCATTCTTTAACTCTTAGTACTCATCTGATCATTCTTCAATTACAACACCTATTGAATGCAATGTTATTGTTTGTATACAATAGCCTCGATACTCAAATAACGTTACACTTTCCTCCATTTTGTTTACGTGAAATGGGATAAGTGTTAACGTTCTTCACAAAAAGGTAGTTAATATAATTTTACTTTATCCAAGTGAAGGTTGGGTATTGTTTACTCAAGCTCCCTTGCTCGCGTAAACGTTATGCTTACAGATAAAAATACGCGAATCATACCTCTTTGACCATTCCACAGAATCTATAATATCAGGGATAGGCTTGGCTAAAGTTCATAAACCGGCAATTTTAGTTCAGAATCGTTATTTTCCAGTTCAAAAAAATAAACCCTTGAATTGAAACGGTTACAGGTCGGTTTATAACTGGTTTAGAATTGATATTGAATTGTTAGTTTTGGTTTATGGGCCCGATTTAGAGTTAATATTTAACTGTCGGTTTTGATCCATGGGCTTAATTTATTATTTTAATTAATAATTATAATTATTAAAAATTAAAAAATTAAAAAAAAAAAGGTTTAGACTTAATTTTTCAATTAAGTTTTTTATGTATCTTTTTGAAATTTAAAATAATCAAAGTCTACGTAGTTCTCTTATTTTGGCGTACTTGATAGCCAGCGGTACTTTCTTACCTTATCATTCATCTCTGTTTTTTTTACTACTGGTTCCTATAATCAAATTATCTGTAGTTTAATCAAAGTTTTTTATTGAAGTTTACTTTTATATCTTTTTGATGTAATTCGGCTCTTGTTTAATTGTGTATGCATACTTAAGTTTCAATAGATTCGAAAGTCAAACTTGATCGTCTCTTATCCAATATATCGGTCCTTTAACTAAAAGTTTGTTTTACTGTGACAGTTAATGTCGATGTTGCTAGGGTTTGTTTAACAATAATTGTTAATATTGAAAAAGTTGATGCATGTCAACTCTACTATTTTAAAACTGAAAAGTCTTTACCTATATTGATATCAACAAACTCAAAATTAGTTGTTAGATAAATTTCAAGCTCTAAGGTGGAGATTGATGCTTTGCTTAGTTATTTGTTCCTTTGCATTATAATACGATCACTATAATTAATATTTTAAATTTGTGTTAGGGCAATAGGTGGTAGAGAGGAAAAAGAACATCTTTGGTTACCATAAACTAATGAATATTTTACATAAATTTTTTTAATTAAATTCATAATGGTAATTATAGTTAATGAAATATTTACTTCATTCTCATAATCTAATTATATGTATTTATAATATAATATTAAATAATTTATAACACTATCTAATTTATATGTAGGATAAAAAAACAAGTAATAAGAAAATTTTATAGAATTTTTTTAACCAATTTGTTTTCATTGAAAAAAAAATCTTTTAAAATAACATCTTTTTCAACCATTTGTAAAACTCTAATGATATTAAAGATTTCATTTAAAAACATGAGAAGTGAGATAATAAATTTTATTCAAAGTATAAGTTGCATTACTAAAATTTTTTAAAACATCTAAAATTGTCTTACAAATACCCCAATATTAAGAATATAGTGTAACTTATGATATATTTTTTGAAATAAATATGTACAATAATTCTCTATAATCGAAAGACTCGTTAAGTAATTCATATATTGAATTTCAACGAGTTGACATATCTTTAGGAAATCTTTTTGGTATTTTATTATGTATTTTACAAAATTTATTCTACTATTTCATTGTTTGGGGTTATGTCCATAAAAATAAAATTATTTTTTTTATTGGACTGATAAAATTATTAAGAAATCTTAAACCATTTTATACACATAAATTTAACATATAACATACACATCTAATATAAAAAAATCTACCACCTAAATTGGGCTTACAAATTTTTGTTAAACAAGTAATTGAGACCGTATTTGCAGTTACATTATCAAATGAAATTGAAAAAATTTTAAAAACTAATATATATTTTTCTAATATTCTTTTAATTACTCTATAAATATTATCGTTTGTATATCAATCATCAAACATCCTAAATGCTAAAATTATTTTTTGTAATTAAAATTTATTATCTATCAAATAACAAATTATATCCATATAAGAGTGAACTTGTCAATGGTCACTCTAAATATCACTACATAAAAACACACATCCATCTAAATAATAATTGAATTAATTCTTTTTTTTTTTTTATATAAACCTAATAATGACCTTTTTAATGTGTTTCTAGAAATAGTTTTATGTGCAAGATTTAATACAATTTTACAATAATTATTAAAACCAAAATATTCACCAAATGCTAAGTGATTTATTGCTACCATTTTTACAAATTCTTTTTTACTTTTATTATCACTATAAATAAATAGAAATTTATGTGGAGAACCATATCCGATTATTTGTGTTTAACCTCTATTTTGTCTAATTTTTTTCTGGATGTTTCAATTCCAAGTGTCTTTTGAATGTCTCATATTCACCTTCTTTCTTGAATTAATAAATTTGATTATAATAATTGCAAGCAATTTCAAAATTAATATCTTCTTTTTGTATTTTTTTAAAATGAATTTTAAAAATATCGAAAGTAAGAATTTTTTGTGGTTGTTGTTTCATCTCCACTTGTTGTTGTTGTTGTAGCTCCACCTTTACATATTGACTTTTACTTTCTTGTGTTGAAAAATCTTTCACAAATTGATCTTTATCCACATTTTATATATATAAATATTAACCAAATCCTCTATTATGTGAAAAATTTTCTTTATTTGTTATTTTTTGAAGATAAATAAAATTAATTATATAATTAATTATAAAACATAATGAGAACAATAATAATAATAAATAATAAATAAAATTAATTATAAGAATAAATTTTATAATTAATTATAAAATTATATAATAGAAAAATAGTAATAATTAAATTATAGAAATTAAAATTGGAATTGATAAATATAAAAAGAGAATTTAATTGAATTTGAAAGAATTTGATTGAAAGATTAAGAGAGTATTGAGAATTGAAATAATAAAAAATAAAAATAAATAAATGAGAGAATTGAAAAAGTGGGTGAGTGTTTATAAGTAAAATTTTATATAAAAAATTTAAAAAACGGTTATTAGGCCTAACGGCCGTATTTGCAAAGGCTGGGCCTTTGCAGAATTTGCAGGGCTGCAAATTTAAACTTTTTTTAATTTAAAAATATTTTAATGTTTTTATTTAAGATTAATAAATTTTTTAATTAAATTATTAAATCATCAATTCATGAATTTTCGAATCGGTCATGAATTGGTGATTCGATGGTTTACAAAAAAGAAAAATTTGAATTGAATCATCAGAATTTGATTCCAATTTTAGTTCTGATTGATTGTAATTTTGATTTTATATAAGCTGGTATTGCCCGTGGCCAGGACTAATCAGGAAACTCTGGCAACCTAGCACATTCCCGTTAAAAGTGGGAACTCCGTCTTGTTCGGATGTATCATTGGCGACAAAAATTTAGTTGCTCAATTATATGCCAGACATGTGAGCCTGTTATTAAAAAAAAAAAAAAAAACCACAAGAGCAAGAGTAGGCCATGCCGTGAAGATTTGGGAAAGTCATTAAAGATGGAACATTCTCGTCCCACCATAACTTGGCAAATGGTCTGCAAATATGGTATCAAAACATTAGGAGGGATTTGTCAAAAATATATAGATGCGACAATGGATTGTGTCAAACCAATTCGGGCGCACTTACAACGAGCAATACTATGTGTATCTATTTTGAGTACACAAATGTGTACATATCTATGTACCCAAAATAGGCACACATAGTTTTATTACACTTACAGTCTGAGCAGGCTTGAGGGTGGGGCAAGGCCCAAGGCACAGCACAATGCCTTCATAGGCCTTAGCAGGCTGCTTGTGTGCTTTTTGGCCAGTCGGCGTGACATTTTTTAATTTTTAAAATTTGTTTAACTTAATACTCTATAATTTATAAACCTCTTCTAATTATGCGCAATCGAGACAACACCTCAAATTTTATTGAAATTATCTCGATTTATGATAGAAAAAAAATCATAATTATATGATAGAAAAATTAAATAAACTATACATACAAAAATTGAACTTACTCAAAAAATTTATAAGTATTATTGTATCAATATATATTTATACTTATTTTCTTATCTTTAATACCTAGGTTCTTGAAGTTGTCAAATATACTTTTGGCTATGTGCTTTTGCAACTTTGATGTCACCAATTTTTTATGCACATAATTGTTTCGATCATATTTAGGTGTAAGTTTAATTGTTTGTCATCGAAAACGCATTTACTTATACGAAAAGTTAATTTTGATACTATAGTTGACATCAAAAGCGTTAGTACATCACATGAAAACATATGATGAGTGTTTTGATGTGCTTTGCACCATGTCAAATTTTCTAAAGTTTCATTTTGATTCGTAATTTTATCAATATATTCAATATTACTATAATTTTAATAAAAAAATATTTTTTATTAAATAATTTTTTAAAAATATGTTTTCTAAAAAAAAAAACATGTTAAAAAATTAAATTGTGATTGAAAATAAGACAAACTTATTTATAATAGATAAATTGAGTTTTTATGGAGAATCTCACTAATGTGGGATCCCAAATTTGAGTTTTGTTAGACCTTTTACTTTACTTAGCTTTTATTTATAGTGGGCAAAGGTAATGAATAATTGTACGTGATATACTTTTACATTTTGTAAAGAGTCTTACATATAAAAGAATGAAATCATCTACTTCCTTCACTCACTATAAATAATGAATTAATATTATGTTCCAATTAAACTAAAATTTTGGTTATCTCATACATGTGAGATTGATTCAAAGAACTCAACTTATTTTTTTAAGTCTAAAATTTTCATTTCTTGTAAATTTTTATAGTTTTTTTAATATTATAATTATTAATTAATTAAATAGTTATATTATAAATTTTTAATTATCCCATTAATAGTGATACACTAGGTCGGGTTGACCAACAATCCTAATGACCTGACCCCACAACACGACTTGGTAGATTTATGGGTTTGCCATAGTTCGCTATAATAATGGGTCATGCCTTTTAGGGCTGTACCAATTTTGGATGCTTCAGGGTGGATTGTGGGCCAACTTGGCCCATTTGATATGTCTAATAAAACCTATAATCTTTAAAAATAAAACTAATTTTCATCATATTATATAAAATTAAACAAGTTGTTAGATTGTAAATTATTAATCATTTATCAATAATAGTTTTCAAAAATTCTAACATATTTCTTAGCACACTAGCAATTTTCCTATCATTATTAGTTTTAAAAAAAAAGAATTTTCATGATCTTTAGGTTGGATAGTTAAAAATTAGATAATCGCATTTGTGTATGCATCACATGATTTTAACATTAAGTATGTTAAATTTCATTTAGTTTTTAACATTAATTTTTAATTTTATTTAATTTAATCTCATTTGTTTACACGTATGATAATATGTTTGTAGATGTAATGGAGATGGTAAAACGTAAGTGATGATATGTCTAATCACTCATATTTGATTCTCCAAAATTAATATAACAAATAGTTGTGTAAATATACCATAACTCCCTATTATTTATTACATGTCCATAATCAAAAGTCAAAGAAATAATGCCACTAAAATTAATTAGTTATCTCATAATTTTTAATCTCTTTAATTTATAATTTCTAATAATGTCAAATTTTAATGTTGATCTAAGAATTCTTTTGAAATGGTTTATCAAAATTAACAATGTATTTGACTATGTGGTCTCACATAACTTGTTGAATGTATAAAAGTTCAACATTTCTCCGATGGTAGAATTGGTTGGATTACCTAAAAAAGATCTACGTATTGATCTTGATTTTGGAAAGGTAATTTGTTGTTACTCTCTCAAATGTTGGGGTATTTTTTTTACAATATTCATTTATATGAAGACAAAGATATCTTGTATTCCTGAACTAGGATATGTTAAACGAGAATCATAATATTTATACACTGCCTGACAAACAAATTACCGCTTATAGTTTTTTCAACTTACTGAAAGTGCTCCCACATTGTCAATTTTTATCAATTTGTAGCTGCATGGCCATATAATTAATGTTCTCCATTGACATATTGATTTTCTTAATTATCAAAGCAATAAAAAAGATTAAACACAATTGATCTCGGATCCATTTGATATGAATGGAATAAAAAATTGATAAAAATTGTAAACACAAGGAGGGGTATTTATTGGAGCTTAAAAAGAAAATAAAAAACCAACAAATAGTCGTTAATGGTTTATCAGCCTAACGACTACTACCATGTTGCCTAATGACTACCTGTCCAATTTTTTTAAAATTATTTTTTTAATATTTTTGAATTGTTGTGGGTTATGTAGGGTTGACCCCCAGGTCAACCTTCTAGGCCACAAACATGGCTCGCATAACCTATGGGCTTAATGTAATTCGCAATTTTATCGACCATGCCAAAATAAGGAGACCTGGATCAGGTCAGGTTGTCGGCCAGCCACCTTGCTATGTCTAGAAATATCAAAGGGCCGCACAAGAAAATATCTAACTTCTTGGACTTTACTTGTTCAAAAGTGGAGGCATAATTTGACACCTGAAACCACATAAATTAGATTACGTACTCAACAACTTTACATATCTAGATGCTATGCCATAATGGTAGAAAACAAGAAGACAAATTTTCAAATTTTACCATGGCAACATTGCAATTCCATGCATCTGTTCAGGCTTTCGCCATAGCTCTTCATCCACAGGGTATTCTCGATCGTAAGATGGTAAAAAGAGTAAACATAGCAACTGCACAACTCTTGAATCAATAGGAAGAGTAGTCATCGATAGAAGCGACATAGGAGTTTGTAGATGATATGAACTGACACTTTCTTGATTTTTGTAACATCTTTGAATCAATGGCGCAATCCATTATCAAGTTATTGATTATTTTGGACATACCGTTTATTATAGTTTTGCTTTTAGGTTTTATAACCTAAAACGTGTCTATCATAGTTTTGATTTTAAGGTTTGTAACCTAAAACGTGTCTTAACAGTTTGAAGAGTTCACAGACTATTTAATTAATCAAATATTCTCATATCTAACCGATATGAGATGTATAAATAAACTACAAACAAACCTAATATTTTTTCTGTGATTTATCAATGTGAGATTTGTCAAATGAGCAATTGAATACATTAGTACTAATCTTATATCGTATATCTTTTAATAAAAGGATTACCTCCCAAAACATTTAATGAACATGTTGAAAGGATGAGAATAATTGAATGTCATTAATGATATTGTATTATATTTATATTAAGTTTATACATTTGACACTTTAAACTTACTTATATGTTTCTGATATTTCCTATTTTCTATTTGTATACATAATTGTTATAGAATAACGTTGATGAAAATGATTTTATAATAAAGATATTAAAGTTAGAACCATTACGATAATTTTTATTAAAGATCATATTAAATTAGAAGTTTGTGTTATGGTACATAAAAGAGACTTTGTCAAGAAAATGACATACAACTATCATAACTCACATTAATATTTTAACTTAATAATGATATAATGTTATAGTCAATATAAAAAAGATTTTGGTATAAAATTTTATGTACATTATATACTTCTTATTAAATTATGAAAGTAATATCATATGACTCAGGAGAGAAAATGTAAAGGGACGTTTGCTTAGCGGCTTTTAAAGATTAATTTGGTAATCTATTTTTTATTATTTATATTACTTTGTTTGGTTTGTCAGTAATAAAATATTGTAGCAATCTTCTATTACCAATGCTGACGTGACAGATAATATAAGTGGTAATTTGATTACCACATTTACTTTAGGTATTAAAAGATTACCAAAGTAATCTTAATTTTATTATAATTATATTATTATTTATTAATTTTTTAAAACAAAAATAAATTTATTTTTAATGAATATAACAAATAATATAAAAATATTTAAAAATAATTATATTCAAAGGTATTTAAGTAAAATAATTTATTAACATTCTTTTATTACCGTTAACTAAACATATTAATTATTTATACTATCTATTTTTATCAAATTTTATCAAACTTAATAATCATTTATACCCTATAATTTTTTTAATAATTTTCTTATTTTATTAATAAAATATTATTCAAATCAAACTCTGCCTAAGAGTTATGACTCCCATGACATTAAAAATAATTTATATTTAATAAGATTTTTAATACTTAAATTCTATTGGCTAATGAAAGATATGATTCTTTATAAAAAAATAAAAAAAATTGACTCTTTATAGTGAAAACATATACCTCTTTATAATGAGAATATATGTGACTTTTGATGAGAAGTTGAAATTAATTTTATAAATAGAAATTGTCCTCTCTCTACCCTTTATATATTTTTTTGATGTAATATCAAAACTCATTTTCTGCATTTATGTTCAAATCAATACTGTTACTTTTATATGCAATCAAATAAAGTTAATTTAAACTATACATTAAATCAATAATCTTTGATAGAAAAACACGAGTTTTTAAACTATGCATCCTACGAATTCGCCTTTTCTTCACGAGACAAAGTATATACACGTACATTTGAACACTACAGAGAAAAGGTAGAATGTGTCTAAAACTTCTTAGTCTTGTAGTTACTACAATACAATACATAAAGTCGTATAAAACAGACTGAATGCATGAACCTGAAATGTACACACACTGGTACAAATACATTCGCGTTTTCTACTAGCCGATAATGGAAATTGAACTAAGGGGTACGGTAAATACATCAAAAGCTCAAGATATTTACTCTAGAAAGTCCAAAAGTATCCAGCAATGGTCACATCAAAACTCAGAGCTAAAGCAAATAATAGAAAAGAAAAGGTCAAAGGACTACTTTCAGTCTATGATTATGTGTCTTCCTAAACTCATATTCATAAAATTTAAAAATCGTAAAATTTCACTCATAACATAATTATTGTTAAAATTATCTGTTAGAAGTAAAGAGTTAAATTATTATTTTACTAATAATATTAAAAAAATATAAATTTTTTTTATTTTTTCTCATAAGTTTTATAAACTAACAATTTCAATCTTACCTAAAGTTTTTTAAATTTAAAAAGTCATATTTTCTCTCAAATTTTTTTCACCTTCCGACTACTATCTCTGGTGCCAACGACCTCTCCTCTTCACCCTAAATTATTGGTCAATACACAAACAAATCTGAAATAAATCTTTTCATCACTGACGAAGAGATTTGACGAGATCAAGATAAAAAGATCTAGAATCTCTTTATCAGAGATGAATAGATGTAGAATCTCTTTGCTAATGAAGAGATCTGTGAAGAGATTCTAGATCTTTTCGTTGCCAAAGAGACTTCATCGTTGTCTTTTCTAGATTGCTAGAGAAAGTGGTTGAAAGGAAAAAAAAAATTCTACGGTTTTGGGGGAGGAAGAATATAACTTTTTAAAATTAAAAAACTTTAGAAAATATGAAATATTAGTGTTTAAAACTTAGGAGAGACAAATATAATAAATTTTATATTTTTTAATATTATTAGTAAAATTATAATTTTATCTTTACTTCTAATATAAAATTTTAATTCTAATTATTAGGTGATATCTTTTATTAGGTGAGATCCCTTATTCTAAGATATCTTCTAATAGGTGATATTTTTTAATATTTGATTTTCTTTAGATACGTTTTTTATCCGATTTTAATTCTAAACACATCATAAACAATCATTTCATATAATCAAGTTTTATTTTTTCAGTTATATTATTAATATATAACTAATTTAACTGATAAATAATAATATTAAAAAATAAATTCTTATTTTCATAAATCACAAGTTTTTGATTTTAAAACAAAAATATATATAATATAAGGGGTATAAATTAATACTAATTTGTGTTAAGATAAATTTTATGTAAGATAAGGTTGATTAAAACGTATATTTTTAAAGTTGAAAATAAGAATACTTTAGATAGTATGTTAAAGTTTGTGGTGTAAATGTTTAGTTAATAAAATATACAGTAAAAATATATATGCGGCCGAAATGACGGTAATTTTTTTAATCTCCCCTGTTCATATTATCTCGATAAACACACGAGTAACACTCACATTAATATAATTGGCTTAACAGTTCTGTGAGTAATGGCCTGGAATTTTTTGCAAACAATAATTTGAAACAACATTAATCATTTGGGTGATATCATCTATACTTATTTTGAATATATAAATATATATATATATATATATTTATGTGTATTATTATATTATTAATTTAAAATTATTTAATTATATAATGATATATATTAAATATATATTAATTTATATATTCAAAATAAATACAAATAATTTTATTGTAAACAATTTACTTCTTCCTTATTTTCTCTTATTATAATGCCATTATCCAAGCCACTCACAGGCGATCCTCTCTGACTGTCTTCACGCAAAAGCCCTGCAGCTTTGGCTCCTCCAAAATCACTGATGTTTCCGAAAATTAAGACAAGTATTCCGATTACAGCGGTGCAAAAAGTAACTCTAAAACAAGTATAAATATCTCCAGGAACGGCTGATGCCACTGTAAATCCTGCACAAGTACCAATGGCCTTTGCCCAAGATAGCCATATGGAGAATGCGCCTTCTTTACCTCTGGGTGAACAGTCTAGCAACAAAACTCTCGCAAATGCATGTAGAAGCCCAGTTGAAGTGCTTTGAATTGCAGCAAAAATCAGAATATGTTGATTCTCCCAATTTTGATTACGGAAACAGTATCCCACTCCTGAAGTAATCAACGCTAAGATGAAACCCAACAGTTGCATTTTTACGGCATTTGCTTTGATGATATGTTGCAGTGGTTGCAGTAGAGGCAGAGAAATTGATGGGAAAGTGAAGTAAATTAGCCAGAAATAGAGTACGAACACGGGTTTAAGGCACAACTGGCCTACTAGAAAAAGTGTTCCTCCGATGAAAATGCACATTGTTGTAAATGAAGAAATGAACGCCACAATCAGGCCTCCAATGGCGTGAGGATACTTAAACAAAGTGAGAAAATAAATTTTAGAAACAAGGGAGGAGGGAGTTGTCCCTGGTCTTACTGAGATGACATGAGACAATCCAATGAACCAAATCAGGCCACTGAAGATGGAGACTATCCAGAGACTGGTGACTATCTCTTGGCTTTTAATCATATGGTAAGCGAAAGTGGATATAATGGCGGAGCCTAAGCAGCCAGCAGCGGTGGCGTATAGAGAGAACCACCCAGAGACGAGTCTTCTTTGTGGGAATTGACTTGGTTGAAGAGTTGGTCCGGTGAAGGCACGAACCAAAAGACCAACGTGGCGTGTGTGGGAGGCAGCAGCAATAATGTAAGCTGCTACGATTGGCGCAATATATAGTGGGAAAATGCACGCGGTTGTAAAAAAACCAACAGGAAGACAAAAGAGAGCGCCAATGGCTGTTGCCGCTGCAGCAACGAGCTGCTGGTTCTGGCCGTGATCAAGATGAGTTGAAATTATACCCACAAAGGGAGTCGCCAAAATTAACCCGATAAACCAAGAGACTGAAGTCCATTCCAAAGGGGAAAAATTCATATTGCTCACCGAGATTGTCCGTTGGATTAGTCTCTCGTACCTGAAATTAGTTAATCATTCAAACTCATGTCTGGACAAAAAGAGAAGTTAAAAGTAGTTCATTAATAAGGGAAAGCTCACACTTCCATTTCATCAAGCCCACAAACAAAGCCCCTGCGGGTCTTGCTCCATCCCTGACGAGGCTCTTCCGGCTTAACAATATAACCGATGATGAGAGGGAAGATGGCGGGCAGAAGGGTTGTGAGAACAAAGTATGAGCACAGACTGTACAAATACCAAACCCAGATTTCTCCTTTAGAAGGCACATTCCCCAGCCCCGCATAAAGCCTGTAAGCATCTCCAGCCCTCTCAATTTTGGCACCGGTATTATGCACATCAGGCACTACTTCTTCAG
Organism: Mangifera indica; assembly: GCF_011075055.1. Taxonomy (NCBI): domain Eukaryota; kingdom Viridiplantae; phylum Streptophyta; class Magnoliopsida; order Sapindales; family Anacardiaceae; genus Mangifera; species Mangifera indica. Next base: position 11,141,515 of record NC_058144.1, read on the forward strand.
TGGGCTTCGATAACGATTCAACGCCGCGATCGGTTTCTGCCATGTTCGATTTCAATGTGCCCACAAGATGAGATCTCGATGAGGGCTATAAGAACTGTTAATTATGTGAAGGTGGTCGTATAGCTAGCTGGTGCGAAGTTTTCTAGAGTGTGTAAGCATCGGTTCGTCCATTTACATCAAAGGGAAACTTTGGCATCATTCGAGACTTATTGCTGATATGCTGATATCCTCTAAGTCTTGCGCTCGACAACTAATGTTAAACATTATTCGAATGTTGAAATGGGTAAATTTTGTCCGAGTGGAATCAGGGACATTGAATAATATTTTGCTGTTGCAATGGAGGGACTCCCTAAGGCTTTAACTCAACATTATGCTGATTTTTAAAGATTAAATCGTTTTCTTTTCCTTACAAAGCTATCATAATCATAGATCTAAGTAATAAGTTCTGATAATTGCAAAGATCGCTGAATCACACCAAACATTTTTTTTACAAAGTTGTTTATGATAATAATAAACCTATGTGTATATATATTTTAGTATATAATTGAGTAAACTGATGATATATTATTATGTGATTAGATTATTATAAATTAAAGATAAAATAATACTTATATGATAACACATTTTTATATATTCAATTATAAACTCAAAACTGTGTATATAATACTGCTCTTATGATGGTATCCGTTTAAATTTAATTCATTTTAATTAGGCCAAATGACTTATTCCAACCCAAGATATAGTAAAATCTTAAACTCTTATCCTTCAATTTTAAAAAATTCAAATACTCACTTACAAATAAATTTTTGTTAAAAATCTCGGTTAGAGTTGTGGATAAAACTATCATTTTTTAACACTGATTTCTTCGTCTCTAGCCATCGACCGTCCTCTCTCCTATCTTATCTCTTCCTCTAGTCTTTCTCCCATGTCTCTCCAACAGTCTTTAACTGAGACAAAGATGATTATCTTCATCTCGGCCGAAGACGGTTGGAGAGGCAAGGGAGAGAGATTGGAGGGAGAGATAAGGTGGGAAGGATGACGACCAACGATCGGAGATGGATAAATCAATTCCAAAGAAGAGAGAAACAAATCATAGGGGGTATTTGTCACTTTTAAAACTTTAGATTGAGAGAAAATTTTAAGATTTTTAAATCTATGGAGGAAAATGTGATAAAACTATAATTTTTAAAATTTTTTAATAAATGATAGTTTTACCCATAATTTTAACTAAAATTTTTAATAAAAAAATTTTTATAGATGGGTACTTGGATTTTTGAAAATTGAGAGAAAAAATTTGAGATTTCACTATACCTTAGATAGGAACAAGTCTTTTGGCCTTTTAATTATCATCGCCTTCTTATATTTCTTTCTATATATGTGCCTTCAACTTTCCATGCGAAGACGACATCAGATCTGGGCTGATTAATGTTCCAAAGGAGAGAAGAGAGGCTGTTAGAGCATGGTGGTACGTGGGGAAGACTTTGTTGTCAGTGATGGCGCCGGATTTGACGTCGGGGATTGAAAACTAAACCCTAGGGGGGAAATGCTATTTTTTAAAACTTGACCTAAGGAGAAATTGTTAGTTTTTAGGGGTTTGAGGGGGGGGGGGGGGGGGGAAGAGGATTAAATTTTAATTTATTTTTAATATTACAGATAAAATGATGATTTTATTCTTAAATCCGTTTTTTTTAACAACCTATAGGTAAATGGACTTTTCAAAGTTAACAGGTGGAGATATGCGGAGAAAATATTCCTTAGGTGGGAAATAGTGTTTTGGCCTTATAAAAATTATGTTACAAGATGAATTATTATTATGTTTATTATTCTAAAAATCTCTTGTTTCCTATTTTCAACGTAATTATATTTGATAATCTCTTACTTTTTCCTTTTTCACTCAACACCACTGGCACTACTATAATTGGTGGCAACTATGAGCACCATCACCTTTAATTTTTCACACTATCGCCATTTTTTTTTTCTTTCACTGACTTCTTTTTCCTTCACTCGATACCACCACTACCACCATGATTGATTGACTAACAACGCCATCACCTCTAATTTCTAATACCATGGCCATTCTTTTTTTTTTTCTTGTTTTCTTCTTCCTTCATTTGGAAGTACCACCACTACTATGACCGACAAAAACCCAAATAATTTTATAGGGTAAGTGATTAAAGAATATCAATTATAAACGATGAGGAAGGAAGAACTCCTAGAAATGAGAGTCATCCAATTTTTTTTGGGGTTAGTTATGGTGTATGTTGGCAAATAAATGGAATTAAAATGGAAAGGAAGATGTGATGATTTTGTTTTTGTATAATTTTTGTTTGGTTGTTTTGTTTGAGCAAAACACTGAAAGTTTCTGAAATTACTAAGGGATTCATGGCAAGAGTGGAGTGAGTGTGGGTGTTGGTGGTTGATGGAAAAGGAAAAAGGAAAAGAAAACAAAAAAAAAAAAGATGTTTTTCTATAATTTTATTAGAGAATAAAATCAAACTGACAATTGATTTAAATAATTTTATTAAAGAATAAGTATATATACTGATAATTGATAGAAAAATGTTTTTTTCATCGTTTATTTACTTTTTTCAATAATAGAGTTAATTAATAAAATATGATAAAACGTATAGACATTCATATATAATAGTCAAGTAAACATTAATATTAATTTGAAAATAAATGGGCTTCTTTAGACATTCATATAGCTTTAATACTCTTATGAGATGTTTGATTGGTGTTAGTGAAAGGTTACAATATTAATTTATTTTTAATTATTAATATTATTTTATTTGATTTGTCCGTATAATTTAATTATTTTTTTATTTTAGATATTCAAAAATTTTCAAAATAATCTTAGATATTAAAATATTATCAAAATAATTTTGATTTTATTATAATTTTATTTTTATTTAATAATTTTGTAGGACCAAAATACTTTCATTTTCGTAACATAAAAATTTTTTTAGAATAATTATACGTAAAAATATTTAAGTAAAGTAATATTTTAATATTCTTTTATTATGTTCAATCAAACACAATAATTATTTATATTTAAAATTTTTTATCAAATATAATAATAATAATAATAATTTTATTTGGTAATATATTTTTATGATAATTTTTTATTTTTGATAATAAAAAATTATTAAAATCAAACATATCTTCAATGTAAATTTATAAACCCGGTTATAATATACAAAAATAAGGGTAAAATAGTAAAATAGTATCATCCTTAATTTACTTCCATATTTGAAATCAGTCACAAAATCTTGAATGAATGAACTAACATTAAAAACTTAGCGGGGTTTGTTACTCTTCCGCTAAGTGAAAAACAGTAAACCTAACCTATTCTACCAGTAAACGGTGAACCTACTTGGTCTGTTAGTAAACAGTGGAGAGGGGTGGTTTGAGAGAATTTAAAATTTAAGAGGAGGTGAGGAGTATAATTTTAAACTTCTTGGTCTAACTTAAAACAAAAACCTTGGTGGACTTGGAGGTAGGGATGGCAATGGGGAGGGGATGTCAATCCCCGTCCCCGTCCCCGTCCCCGTCCCCGCCCGTCCCTAATACGGGGATAAAAAAAAATCCCCATCCCCTCCACACGAAGGAAAATCTCCTCCCCATCCTCTCCCCGTCCCCGCGGGGAAAAATCCCCTCCCTATCCCCGCCCCATCCCCGCGGGGAAAAATCCCCTCCCCATCCCCGTCCCGTCCCGTCCCCGCGGGAAAAAATCCCCTCCCCATACCCGTAAATATAAAATTTAATTCCGTTATGTATTTCAATAAATAAAATAAATTATATTCTCCAAAAATATCACTTGTTACGAGAGCTACAAAATATTCATTGTTATTTTAGTTCAAATACAAAGTTTTCATAAAATCTAACAATATGCAATAATCAATCTCTTCATTAGTAGCTCTTCATGTATGTGATTTATGGTAATTTTATAATAACATTAAATTTAATACTTTTTATTCACTTTAATTGATTTTATCAAGTTATAATTTGTTTTTTTGTGTGTAAAACCTGGTGGATTGACTAACTGAAGTTGAAATAAAATTAATTTGGTACATTTGTATTTTATGATAATGAGATTCTGGGGTTTTTTTAATATATTAGATTAATAGTTTAGAAATTAGTAAAAGCTAATAATTGATAATTCAAAAATTAGTAAAATTAAAGTTATAGTTTTAATAAATCATAATGTAAAAATTTCTATAACTTAATAGTTTATAAATTATTATATTAATATATTAGATTTAGGGGGTGGGGAGGGGCGGGGCGAGGCGGGGCGGGGACATATGTATCCCCGTCCCCGATTATGGAGATTTTTTTCATCCCTATCCCCGCCCCTTTCCCCGTTTTTATCAGAGAATCCCCTCCCCGTTAGAGTCAGGGAGGGTCAGGGTCCCTAAAGTCGGACCCAAATTACCATCTCTACTTGGAGGGATCATTATACCCCTGTGGCTATAAATTCAATTATAAACGTTATTTAAAGGACTAGCCTAAATCATTTTCTAATGTCACAACCATAATATAGAAACTTTGTGCTACTTTGGAAAAAGCAAAAGCGAAAGCAAATTGTGTCGACGTGTCAAATGATTAATTAATATGACGTTGTATAAATAACATTACACCAATAATAAACTCTTTCATAACTGATAAATTACTAATTAGGTCAATCTCCTCAACGAAGCGTGATACTGCAGTAACGTGGCACTCCAGTTTCCAGGTAAAATCGTAATTATTTAAAATCCTAGTGGTAAACCCAGAAAAAAGTTGAATACATCGACCTCCCCTTCCCATCCCGCGTTCCACACTAGCGAAGATTTAAGCGGAGAGGTTGAGCTGGTGAAGTAAAAGTCGGCAAAATTAAGTGCAAAATTTAGGGATCTGAAAGTTCAATCGCTATGCATCGCCACCACGATCCCAATCCCTTCGATGAAGAAGAAGTAGTCAATCCGTTTTCGGTATTAACTTCTCTATATTTTCATTTTTGGCCATTGCCTTTCGATTCGTATTTTATTCTAGATTTACGGCTTCTATTTTGATTTAGATTCACGGGAATATATTTTCCTTCTAGCTTTTTAATGTAAATTCATACATTTTTTATTTGTTTTAATTGGTTAATTAGAACAATCTTACTATTACACCTGTTTGGATGATTTTTATTTATTTAGTTATTTAGTGTGTTTCATAGAGTTACTTTGCAGAACGGTGCGGCTGCTCCTGGATTGGGGTCACACATTCCTCATTTGGCTTCTGAACCTGTGGGATTCGGGCAGAAATACGATGCCACAGTTGATATTCCGCTCGATAATATGAGTGTAACTGTTTTATTTGTGGTATTTGGTAAATGTTTTGTTTTTTAGATGTACTTGGTGTTTCTTATATCTATTTGATGCAGGATTCTAAGAAAAAAGAGAAAGAGCTTGCATCATGGGAAGCTGATCTTAAAAAGAGGGAAAAGGTTAATTTTACATTTCTATTATCTATATTTAGTTTATAGAAGGTTCTATAGCCCTTACATATTTGTTTTAGTGCACAATATAAATGTATCTTAAAATGTAGATTTTTTTTTTCATTTATTTAGGAAATAAAACGAAGAGAGGAAGCTGTTTCTAAAGGTTAGCAATTGAGGCCACAACTTGTTATGTTTCACTTTGTAATTTTTCTTTTGTCCTCTTTCCGTTTATTTTGCATTATCTAAGCTTTGTTTTTGATGTTGCATTTCAGCGGGTGATATCCCCACAGATGATAGAAATTGGCCACCATTTTTTCCAATTATTCATCATGACATTTCGAAAGAGATACCAGTTCATGCTCAGAGGCTGCAGTATCTTGCTTTTGCAAGTTGGTTAGGTATGGGGCATTAAATTCTCTCTCTCTCTCTCTCTCTATATATATATATGTGTGTGTGTGTGTGTGTATACATATATATAAATAAATATATTATATACATAAATAAATAAATTATATAAATAAACAAATAAATACACACACACACACATATATTCTTAAACTTGTGTTAATTCCTTAGAAGGCTTTCATTTCTGAAATCTGATGTGAAAATTGTGCAATGGATACAGCAGCTTTCAGCTTAACGTGTGTTTTCACATGTATTAACCAATCTTGGTGCTAATATTAACAAATGAAGAGTGGTAAAATTGCTTCTTACCCTAATAATGTTATAAAGACAAATGTCTGGGTGCGTCTGAGAGAGAGACTGAGTGGGTAGCAGTTAGTATTTAGTTTTTAATTTCTGAATGAGTTTTGAGATATTCTTAGTATGTATAATATTTATGGACATATTTGAAAGTTTTTTTCTGACAAATTACCATTTTATTTTTTTTCTCTATTTATAGGATAGTGTTGTTTCACATAAGGAGCTTTCTGTAACATCATTTTCTTATAGATTGTTTATAGCTTTCTTTCCCCTTCTTGTTTCTTATCTGGTTGCTGAGTGCAGCAACCTAACATGCTTTGATTTTACTGTTGCAGGTATAGTTCTTTGTCTTGTATTCAACATTGTTGCAGTGATAGTCTGTTGGATTAGAGGCGGGGGTAAGCTTTACTTTCAATAACAGTTGCATGTGTTAAGGATTTGATTATGACCTAACTCTATTATTATATAATTTTTTGATGAGATTACTTGTGCCTTTTGTCTTGGTTTGCTAATTTTGACAACTTTCATAACTTATAGGTGTCAAAATTTTTTTCCTTGCAACCATCTATGCTCTGCTTGGATGCCCCCTTTCATATGTTCTTTGGTACAGGCCTCTTTATAGAGCAATGAGGTGAGTAAGGCTATGTTCTATTGATCTAATCTAAATTTTATCAACTAATATTATTTGGCTACCCAATTAAAAAAATATTATGCTTGCACTGATTGAAAAATATTGTGCTTGCACTGATTGAAAAATATTTACTTAGATGCAATTAGACATTGTAGTGGTATGGTTTGCAAGCAAAATTTGACTGATTGGCGGAGTTTCCATGTTTGCCTTATGGTTAGGACTTTAGAAGATAGGGCATTGATAATTATTTGTTTTAATTTATTATAAATTTTTTTCCTATTAACTGGAGGTGGCGCCTCACTTAATGTAGTTTATATATATAATTTGCTTACATTTGCACTCTTGCTATGATGTATTTATTTTCTCTATCGTTGAAGAAGTATAGACTATCATTAAATATTATTACATGTTGGCTGATCGATTGCATCCATTTCTGGTGAATGAATTCCTTTTCACTTCTGGCATTTTAGATAAACATTCAATAACCATATTGTAATTTTTAGGGAAACTAAAATGTTTATAATCTAAGCCAACTTTGACTCTTCACATCTAAGATGGGAAAGTGAAAATACAACTGCATGCTAGAAGAAGTTTCTCCGTTGTTGCAAGTACTAAGAAATGTAGTTTTAATCTTTTAGATATTCATTTTATCAAATTATGTTGAAGGAAATGAATTGAGACTGACATAGCTTCTTACATATTTATTAAGGATCATTTAATGGATAAATAAAGAACAAGAGTCAAAGATAAAGTGTTACAAACCCAACGAAGAACAAATTTCTAACCCAAGCAAACCAGAAAATTGACAATGGAAATGATAATGGAAACTGCAATATATGTTGATTGTGGCTGTAATTACAAGAATACACGAACCAATTTATCTTTTGGCAAGTTTGAGAGTGCTGTTTCTCTCCAAGGATGGATTCGAGAGCCAACTCTCCCGAAAGGCAAAAGCCTCCCCCAAAATATTCTTCACTATAATCCCTTTCCGTCTTTCCACTCACTCTCTCCCTTTTATTCTCATTTCCTTCTAACTGTTTCACTATCCATCTTCACTACTCATATTTAGCCATGTGGAGGTGTTGGAATAATCCTGAGATTCTCCTGGACCACCCCTCTTTTGCTGCCCCACAAAATGCAGCTCCATAAAGCTGTTGGCCTTCGCATAAACTCTCATGATTAGAGCTCTATCAAAAAGCAATTTCGATCAAGATTTGTCCAGTGTTCTCTTTAAAATCACAAGTATACACTCTTTGAGTATAAGAAGAATGGTAGGAGTACTGATTGAAATCAATGCCTCTAGAAAGCTGAAGTATTATTACTTTTTAGTCTCGCTGATGAATAGCCACCATCATTAGTTCTTATTTCCTAGTTTCAGTGTGGATAATAAAGTTTCATCGATGGACTTATCTCATCTTAGGTTCCATAATATTGAGATGCTGCGAAAATCAGGGGGGCCATTGAAAGAATGTAATTTTGCCAGTATGTGTAACTTGTACAGTTGGTTTTGGTGATACTATTTTGGTTTTAAATTAATATTTTATTTGTAAGGTCTGCATGAATATGTGTGGAAATGTAGGTTTTCTAGACAATGTATTTGATTGCTAATTTGTTAGCTCCTTGGATATTAGACTTTCTCTTTCCTTCTGATGTTGTTTTGTAACTTCCAGATTACTACATTAAGCTTTTTCTTTTTTTTTGGTTATATAGATTGATTTCTCGTGTATAGTGTGTTTTTCATGATGGTGTTAGCAATGGCTAAATTATATATGCTTGGACAGGATTTGTATGAACTTTGAAAATGATATGATTTGAATGAAATACTAGTATTTCAACTAGCTGATATATGTTTCAATTGGATTTTTGTCTATGAAATTGCAGGACAGATAGTGCCTTGAAATTTGGTTGGTTTTTCTTGTTCTACATGGTGAGTTCTATTAATCAACCATTGTTGTCTGAGACTTCTTTCCTTTATTTAGTCTTTTTTCATCTCTCTAATAGCGTGAATTTTATCATTCAGATCCACATCTTGTTTTGCATATTTGCTGCTATTGCTCCTCCTGTTGTCTTTCAAGGGAAGTCATTGACGTAAGTTGCTCAATTTATTGCTTTCTTTGGCTTCTAAAAATTTAACAATGAAGAGGTGATTTCTCACCATAGAAATCTAGTGTATTTTTCTAGTTCTGTTATCTTCTGTTTGAAGCATAACCAAAGATTTTTAACTGCACTTTAGCCATGATTGGAGGCATAGACTACTATTAAGTCAAGTGCTTTAGTATTAACACAAGGTTGCTATCCAACTAATTAAATTAGCTGGTGCGAAATCTCTAATGTGAAAAGATCCCTCATCTATATCATGTATAGCATAAGACCTGGGTACTGTTTGGTTTGTGCTGACATTTTATCATTTGGATTATGAAGGTTTATGCTTTGATTAGAATTTCTTGCAAATTCCTATTATCTGCTTTTGGAATGACAAGTTTTGGTTTAGAGACCATAGTTTCTTTACCTTATTATCAAGTCTTTCATATTGAACTAATTTTTTTATTCCATTGATTTTAATTACAGGGGCATTCTGGCGGCAATTGATGTCATCTCTGACAGTGTTTTGGCTGGGGTAAGTTGTATGATGTAGCCCTTCATTTCTCCAATTGGCAATTTACTGTGGGCATTTAGAATATTTATTTATCCTTTTTCTAATTTTTCTGTTGAAGCCTTGGGGTTGGGAGTAAAGAAGTAAACTAGGTAGGGTTATAGCCTCAATTTCCTTTATGAAAACAGATAAGGACCTTGCTCAAGTGTATAGGGTAGGCTGATAAGTAGTTTAGTCATTAACTTCCAATGTGTTTGTAAAAATGTATTTGAACATGGAGAACTAGTCATACATGAATGACAGAGGGAACTGTCTGTGGATTTCTTTAACGTTATTTTTGTGGAATGCTTTTCCCCATTATTATTGCTTCTGATTTCTCCTGGCTTTGACCCATTTGGATTTTAGATGCTAAACCTTATATGAAAAGATCATTTTCTCTTAGAAAAGCACATGGTGTTATTGAAATGATGCTCATCTCTGTATAATTCTTTTGTTGATACTTTTCATCTTGAATATGGAATTTAGATTTTTTGATGCATTAAGGACATTGTAGATTTTGTAAGTTTATGAGATGGGATCATTTCAATGTATAGTGACTTTTTAGACTATTTCAAAGTTTACTTTCTTTGCTGAGTATTTAAGATGGCATGATTGATAGGGAAAAAGAATTTAACTTTTTAATGCGATTTTATTTATTGTTTGTCTTAACTAATATCTGTCTTCTTCTTAATGCAGATTTTCTACTTTGTTGGATTTGGCCTGTTTTGCTTAGAGTCACTTCTGAGTCTCTGGGTTATTCAGGTTAGGGAAAATAAGTTAGCTGGTTTCAATATAAATCTATTTAGCTTTCTGTTGATGCCAATAACCAGATTGATTATTTGAGTACAAGTGTAAAGATTTGATTTTGAATTAGTTTGTATACAATGAACATGACATAGAATATGAGAGTGTAGCTCTTTTCAAAGTAAAACTATCAGAAAGATGGCTGACAGATTCCTGTCTCTTGGTTACCTTGGTTTGATTGTTAAAAATGAGGATGGGAAATGTCTTCCTCTTAGAACTTTAAGGATGTTAGTGAAAAAAAAATAGAGGTCAATGTTGAGATTTGTGTGATTTAATGAACATAAAGGGAATTGAGGTTTGCTGGAAAAATTTGGTGATTGAGAGTGATGCCTAAAAAAAGAGAAATTTTGATAGAGATCTCCTCATGTTGGCAGCAGTGAGATGGGGAAGAGTAGTGTAGGAAAGAACTGATTGTGAAGGAACATGCCAGTATAGTTTAAGTTATTGAGAAAACAGATTAAATCATGTAACTAGAAGAGGTTAGAGTTAAATGATGTCCCCACCCAATCTGTACTCTTATTACAATATTTCTCTTCTTGACTCTTTTTGTCATCATATTGTGTTGGATTCTGTCAGTCCCATCCTATTCTTGGCAGCATTATGCATTACTCTTCTTGACATCATACTGTGTTATTCTTGACTCTTAACATGAATTCCTTGTCAATCCCTTATGTTGGAGGAGTTTCTTTATAATCACAATCTGCATACTATTCTTGGTAACACTATGCATTACTTATTTCAGCTTGCTCTCTTTCCCCTGCTATATATATTTATATTTATATTTGTGTTATTTTCTCACATATTAGAGGAGAGACGGTATGATCACTCTGCACATTATCCTTGGCAAGTTTGTTATAGGCTTAGTTGTGAACGGTTTCCGATGATCTGACACTTGCTTTGGGAGGACAAAGTTTAAGCCTATGCATTGGCAAAGTATTTGTATCAATAATAATTATTCTTTACCTGACCATGAAAATGATTGTAAGTGGAATGGGATTTTTAAGCATTTATACCAGCATAAATTAATGCTTGAATAGGCAGTATGGTCACATTCTGGGTGATATCTAATGCTTGTTATTTTACTTTGCTGATCTTTCTATTACCTGACGAATCTTTCTTAATTTTTGGTCTGTGCAGAAAATTTATATGTTTTTCCGGGGGAGCAAGTGAGATATGATTTTGATTATTTCCAATTCAAAATTGCAGTGACAGTGAGAGAGGCTTGTTTAGTTTATTCTTCTACCTTTGACTGTGTCCATTTCATTATTCTGCTGATTATATGGGTTTTTCTCCCCTTTTTGAGGCAAAGATTTGTACAAGTTGATATAAGAAGTTTGTCAAAATGTTTTAGGTACTCTTGGTCTTATTTTTTCATATATGATATATTGTAGTATTATCTTGTTTTCTTATTGATTTATGTGAGCACCAAATTCTGAGAAGATTAGATTTCTGAAGTGGTACCCTGCTCTGCTTGCTTTGCCCCCAGTTGAGCAAAATTAACAGCACTATTTGATCCATTGTTCTGGTGTTTGGGGCTTCCCAGTGATCAGTTTACACCGCACTAATGGGTACTGGACAAGTACAAACTTTACCAGTCAAACAACTCAGGCACAGGTATATTGATTACTAGCATAGATTGTGTAAGCTACAATACATTTCGAATTTCGGATTCTCTGTGAACTAAAATTTAAAAAATTCTGAAATGAAAGCCGAACTTGAGGGGAACGTTTACCATACGAATACTGATATATGGATTTAAATACGATGGGAAGTTGCCACGAAGCATAACAACTTATTAAATTATATACACCATCAAGCGATAACAGTTCTATATTTGTGTAAAATTAATAATTTATATGAAAAAAAATAAATCTTGAAATACACTATCATGATTATCAGTATCTTATGATATATACGATAAAAAATGATACATATTATAAAATATATTAAATTTATATGATATAATAAATGTATTATATGATATGATAAATATATTATAATATAAAATATATTATCAATACAAAATTGATATATTAGTTAGAAAAAATGATGATATAATAGGGGTATAAATAAAAAATTTTAAATTTATAAGTGTTTAAGATATTTTTTAAAATAATCACGTGTTAATTATAATATATTATTATTTTATATTTTAAAAGGTGTATCATATAATTTGATATATAATACAAAAATTAAATTTTTAATATATGATAAAATATACTATTTAATTAATATACATGCAACATGAGAGGTATTGTCATGACATAAACTAATTTTTCCACATCACGTTACGAAATAACCCATTATTTTCTCATCCTTATAATTATAAGAGCAGCAGAAATCTTACTTAATAGAAATCCAAATTCATTAATATTGTGAGTTTTTTCCTCTTTTTATTTTTTTTTTCTCTCTACCAGTCATCTCAACTCCTGATTCACTTGAAAAGATCAGATTGGTTACGTGTATGAACTCTATATTGACAAAGAGTTCCAACCATCGCTCATATTAATCAATCAATGTCAGGAAAACTGCGTCCTTTCCTGCGACGGGTTTTAATTTCAGGTTTAATTGCAATACCAAAGAGTAAAACCAGATGTTGGGCCTGCTCAATCCAAGCAGAAATTCAACCACTATCAGGCCAGCAGCGACTCAGACGCGGTTTTCACTTTGCAATTTGCATGACCTAATTCCTAACTTTTTATAAAATAATAATATTTGTAGTACTGCCTCATGCACCATTAATTTTTGAAAAGCCAGAGTTCTGATTGATGACTACAAATTCCTTCAACAGCTGGTAATGAATCTAGGGGCCGGCCGGTTTCCACTTACTTCAGATCTCAAGTTTGACTTAATTTTTCTTTTTTAACATTTTTCTACTACTTTGATACTGCCAGTCTTGGTATCTTCAATTTTTTTTTATCAAACCAAATGACTACTTAAAATCCACTTATGAAAAGATTCCTATATTCCACACTCAATCTATCGATTCCCAAAACAAGTTAACCATGTGGGCTGCAATGAAAACCACAGGCAGCTACTGGGTCTAATCTTTTGAGCCCCCTTTGACCGTGTTTTCGGATTGAATTAATAAGCCCAAACAAGTAAAATTTTAGTTTAATGACTGATCTTACAATCACTAATATGATTAAAAACGATTTTTTCTTATATATAAAAATTTATTTTTTATTATTTAAACTATCTCTTTCTATTTCAATAGGGGGTACTCTTCTTGTTAAAAATTTTGTTGTTCGAAGAGATCAAAAGGGGGCAATTATACTTACAAAAAGATTGAACTGAATTGAATGGCAACACAGAGACCCCATATCTCCTCCACCCCACCCCACACCCCAAACTCCTAATCTTTAACCGGCCACCATCCTCTAGCCACGTGTCATCCCTGATATCCAAACCGCAACAAATCCCAGCCAAGCTTCTCCATGCCTTTGCTTTATCACAATACCATCACCTCATCAACAATTCGATCTTTTTCATTATTAATATTATAAAAATATATTTTTTATTCATTTTCCTAACTTGGAAATTATCATTTCACCCCTCTACTATTCATTCAAATCCTCCCATGTTCCTCCTTCTCCCACTTCGATATCACCTTATAATATGTCCAAACCAAGGGGTAGTCACAGAAACCCATACACAAAAACAAAATTAACACATCAGCCTTCCATCACAGAAGAGAATTCCTTTGCATTCTAACAAACTGCCATCTGTTTTCTGTCATCAACCCTTTTCCTCCTCTTATTTGTGTTCCAAATTTTCCCTGGGAAAGAATCCAAAACCACTTCTTATTATGTTAGACTAGAGCTAAAAGAGTTCCATTTCCTTTAACCCCATTTGCAAAATTGTACCTTCTGTTTTAGAGAATTAGGAACAAAAAAAGGGAAAAATGGCAATTTGTACAGTATACACAACACAATCTTTGAATTCAACATGCTCAATCTACACACCATCAACAACAAAAACCCAATTGAGTTTTCATCAAAAGCAACTGGTTTTGTTCAGTAGCAGCAAGAGAAGTAGAAGCAAGAGAGGTGGAAGCAACACGTGTGTTATCACATGCGCAGCCGGCCATTCAGAGACGGTTGTAATCGGATTGGCGGCTGACTCCGGCTGTGGAAAGAGCACCTTCATGAGGAGGTTAACGAGTGTTTTTGGCGGAGCAGCTGAGCCACCCAAGGGCGGCAACCCCGACTCTAACACGCTCATCAGTGACACCACCACTGTCATTTGTTTAGATGATTTTCATTCTCTTGATAGAACCGGAAGAAAAGAGAAGGGCGTCACGGCTCTTGACCCTCGCGCCAACAATTTCGATCTCATGTATGAGCAAGTTAAAGCTTTAAAGGAGGGCGTTGCGGTTGAAAAGCCTATTTATAATCATGTCACTGGTCTGTTGGATCCTCCTGAGCTCATCAAACCTCCAAAGATTCTTGTCATTGAAGGTTTGCATCCAATGTAAGTGAACTGAACTCAGGACTCCATGCATCTGAATTGAATATCTTCATTAATTGCTTTTAACTTTTGATCGCTGAAATTAAGAATCTAAATTGTACTTCCGATAGAGATATTAATTGTATGGCTGAGGAATCTGGGAGTCATTGTAGACTGTTTTGTTTGTCACCTTTTCCTACTTGGGGTTTCATAGTATTTTGGCCGATTTTTTTATATTCATTATTCTCTGAATATGCTTCATGTAAATTACCATGAACAAGAAAACAGAACTCAGATGCTTTCTTCCGTCTTCAAACCAATTCCAAGTAGCTAAAGATCAAATTTAAGGGAAAATTATATAGCTTCGTCTTAGTTCCCAAGCTTGAACTAATTGGCTTTTTATTTACTTAAATTATCGTACTTGGTTGAAGGTTGTATGCATATATAATACATTTAAACTTGATTTTTGGCACAAAAATTTAGGTTTGATCAACGTGTGAGAGACCTCTTGGACTTCAGTATCTACTTGGACATTAGCAATGAAGTTAAATTTGCATGGAAAATTCAGGTAATCATGTCTTGCGTATAAAATGGATTTGGTTTCGTAAAATCCTGTGATCTGACAATGCTACAATCCTTGCAGAGGGACATGGCAGAGCGTGGACACAGTCTGGAGAGCATCAAAGCTAGTATCGAAGCTCGAAAGCCAGACTTCGATGCTTATATAGGTAAAATCTCTTTGTTGCCTTGATGCAATTCATGTACATTTTGGGTAAACAATTTACTGGATCTCAATTTATTATGTGTTCGGTTGATGTGACTGGTGCAGATCCACAAAAGCAATATGCTGATGCAGTTATTGAAGTGCTACCGACTCAGCTGATTCCGGACGACAATGAAGGAAAGGTTTTGAGAGTTAGGTTGATAATGAAAGAAGGAGTGAAATTTTTCAGCCCGGTTTATCTGTTTGATGATGGCTCCACTATCTCATGGATACCCTGTGGAAGGAAACTTACTTGCTCATACCCTGGCATCAAATTCTTATATTGCCCCGAAACTTATTTTGGCCATGAGGTAATTGTTTTAAATCTTCTAAACATAGTACAATTCAATATTCAGATAGTCTTTGATAAGCAGTACAGACTTAGGATTAAATGTAAGAGCGACAAGATTGAAATTAAACAATGTGGACTTTATGATAAAAATAACTTCATGGTTTTAAGTATTTCAGAATGTGCAGCCTGGAAAATTTCATTCAATCTTAATTGCCTTGAGTGGTTGCACAATTATTCTACCAGCCATTTCTTTTCTTTGTGGGTATGAATCTTGGGTTTTGACATGGTGCCTCTTGTACATTGCTTCGCGAACCATTTTGAGTTGCATTTTCAGAACTTATTCTGAAGTGATACTAATGAATTTATTATGTTTTGTGTTCATATTAGGTTTCTGTTCTGGAGATGGATGGGCAATTCGATAGATTAGATGAGCTCATTTATGTCGAAAGCCATCTAAGCAACATATCTACCAAGTTCTATGGAGAAGTCACCCAACAAATGTTGAAACATGCTGATTTCCCTGGCAGTAACAATGGAACAGGTCTCTTCCAAACCATTGTTGGTCTGAAAATAAGAGATCTCTTTGAACAAATCATCGCCAGCAAGGCTGTGGCTCCTGCACAAGCAACTAAAGTTTAAAAGGGACTGCCTTGCATATAGAACAAGGCACTGAGGTTCTTTAAACCATCTTCCTATTCCACATTTTCTTTTCTCCTTTTTTTCTCTATTTTCAAATCCCTTCTAGCTTCGATTGAGTGTTAGGCCATTCCTCATAAGACACTCATATATATATATATATATATATATATATTTGTTCCTGTTATAGTCTTTGGAGACTTGTTAATATAAGAGAATCAAAAGCAGAAATCGAATTCATAGAAATTAGGAATCTTTTTCTTACCTTTTATATATTATTTGATAAGTTCCATTACTCTGGCATCACCACCATAACTGCTCAATATCCAATTCTATCCATTGTTCACTTGTTAGAGGTCACTCGCTATTATTGGATTTTTCTGAAAATTGGAGAAATTCATTGAATAAGCAAGAAACATGAGATGCAAACGTCATATGAATAAACAATTTTCAGAAACCATCATTTTACAACCTGCTCAGTCGAAATGTCTGTATTTGATTGTGACAAAGCTGTTAGTTGTTACTAGAGGTTTGCATGGTCCGATTTAGTGATGTTTGAGAGCTTTTTTAAACTATACCAAAAAAAAGGTTTGAAAATTTTTCAAACTAAATCAAACTATTTTGGTTTTCAAATCAAACCAAACTAAACTGAAAAAATATAGTTTGATCTGATTTGGATTATGGTTTGAATCATAGTTACCAATATCTTATGATACACAATATGTTTCTTACAATATGATATGATACAAGTAGAAAACCATATGTATCATAAAGTTTATTGAATTAATATGATATAGTAAATGTATCTTATGATACGATATATATTACTGATACGGATCGACACATTTTTTAGAGAAAATGATAGTACAAAATAAGTGTTTATGAAAAAAATTTCAAATATTAAAGATGTTTGTGATATTTTTTAAAATAATGACGTGTTAATTATAATTTTTTATTATTTTATTTTTTAAAAGACGTATTATATGATATGCTATATGATACATAATATAAAAAAATTAAGTTTTCGATACATGATTTAACTACCATAATTTGAACCTTTTAAAATTATATATATATATATATATATATATATGTGTGTGTGTGTGTGTGTGTGTGTGTGTGTGTGTGTGTATGTATAAAATTTAATAAAATTAATTGAATTATAATTTTTTAAAATATAATATAAATATGTAAAATAAATATGAAATATATATACAATATACATTTAAAGAAAATGACAAAAAAAATTGTATACCTAATTATTTATTGGAAAATTTTGTCAAATATGGTGTGTGTGTGTGTGTGAAAATTGCCCAAACTGCAACGCAAAATGAAAAAAAAAATTTGGAAAATTTCCAACCCAAACCAACTCAAACTTTAATTTTTAAGTTGTTCAATTAAATTTTATGATTCAAACCGAATTATGCATGCCTCTAGTTGTAACACTTAAAAGGTATGTCCAAAAGTCATTTTGGTCATTTTATTTAAATTAATAATTTTGAAATTTTGTGAAGTTGAACAGTCATGCATATTGGTTGTACACGTGTTTGTGTGTTGAAATCGTTCATGTAGTGTGAACAATCGTGAAATGGATAGTTTTGTAAATTGAATATAATGAACAACCATGCATTAGTAGTGTAGGATCATGCATATGCAACAGTTAGGAATAAAATTGTGTCTATAGGTATTGGAGAGCACGACTCATGGTAGTTGTATCTATTTGGATGACTATGCATAGGGAATGCATGACCGCACATAACGTTTTTATTTGAAAATCGATATAAAGCAAAGTGTGTTCAAAGAGTATTGTAGATTGATTTGTTCATCATTGGAAAGAAGAGCTGTTGGGAACCTCACTGCTATGTGAAGACTTTGTTGTTCATCGAAGTAAAGGTAAGTAGGGCTTTATTATTCTAATCTTAAAATGGAAAATGTTATATCGACATGTTGGACATCCTTATATATGATTTTGGATGATTGTTGAATAAAAGGAATGTTGTATGATGATGAATTGATAGGGATTAATGTCTGTTTACAATGAATTAATGATTTAAAGCGATAATGCAAATGAATTATGAACATGATAATCTATGATTGTAAAGTTTGAAGAATTGAGCATGCAAAATTATGATTTTTGGAGTGAAATGCATGATCAAGGGCTAGAGACTTAATTTTTGTCCAATAATCAAAAGTGTGAAATTAAGAATTTCATATGGCGGTGAACAACCATTCATGAGTGGTACGCGATTTTTACACACAAGATTGTGAATAGGGTGCATCATTGTGAATATTGCGAAATGATGCACGATTGTCACAAAGACATTGACACTCGTACATGTGAGCAAAGTTGTGCATGATCATTATAATGTGTAAGAACATATAATTGTCACTAGGACAATGATTTTTGTGCATATGTGTAAAGTAGTGAATGATTATGCATAGAACATTCTTGCTTGTTCATAGTGTTGAAATTATAAAAATACCCTTAAGCTATGTGAAATTAAAGGGGATTAAATAAGTATAACCTTATATAGATGGGTTAAGGAAAATTAAGTATAAAGGTGTTTGACTATGTGGACGAATGCATGTATCCCTAAAAATATGGATTTAGGTCAAAAGACATGAAATGTCATACTATGTGAAAATGACTAAATGAATCATAATAAGCTACTGGTTGTGTGTAGTATAACACAAGAGAATGGAAGATGAGTCATTGTTATGTGATCTTCGACTAAAAAAGATTAGTAAAGTATAAACCCTTACTGTTAATCTGGAGTGAGCTCTTGTTGTGTGATCTGGGGTGATAATTATTTGTCATGTTGTGTGATCTTGACATTATGAGATATGGTGTCATTGTTTTGTGATCTTTTACATGGGGTATCGTGATACTGCTATGTGATCTTTAGCATGACAGGGTTAATGTTGCGTGATCTTTGGCTTAGGTTCAGAGTCACTATTGTGTGATCTCTTGCTTATAAACCCAATGTGAAAGTATGAGGGTTGTAGCATGATACCTATGAGATGTTTTATGAACACGCCTATATGGGGGCATTCGCAATTGAGGTTGTGAATCAAGTAGTTCACTTATAAGTTATGTGCATTAAAAAGAGAGCTACACCAGAGAGTTTTCACATAGTTAGTGAGATGTTTCATGTATGCGCTTGTGATATACACCTTTTAAGATGACTTATAAGGTAGTCCATTTATGAAATTACATGCATGAAAAAGAGGATTGCATAAATGATTCTTCGCATGGTTAGAGTGTTTACGCTTATGCAACTTAAGTCTGATTGATATTCGTTTTATGCACCTAGTAAAAATGTTAAGTATGATAAGAAGTACCATGTTTTCATGAGAGATATGTGTGATGTTGAAAAGATTGTAAAGGAGTTGTGAATGTTTGCATGACATTTGTATGATGTCAATGATAGGTTATGAGATAATTGTTGAAGCCTAATGTCATCAAAAGAAGAGGTAGTTGAAAAGCCCTGATAACAAAGTCGTGCGTGAGAATTGCATTACTATTAAACGGAACATTTAGATTAAATTATGGTTGTGTGGATGTTATAGTGTCTGATATATCACTTATTTATTGAATGTTTTCACACTCATGCATCCGTTTTAATTATACAGATAGGAGATGAGTCAGACATTATTATGTGATGAGAGCAGGTTATCTAGCTTGGATTGCATGTCGGAGGACTTGATATTATATGTTTTAGTTATATTTATATGGTTCTTATTTATATATACGGATGATTTTATGCACATATTATATTCAAATGCAGTACTTTGATTTTTATTTATTACGGACACCTTTTTATATGCATTTTTATAAGATGTTTATCATGCTCATATATGATTTAATTATTAATTTCCATTACATTGAATGAAAGTGTTTAAATGATTTTGAGTAATTTAAGAAGACATGTATTCTCGAATTCGTATTCTCTTCTAAGGGCATGCTTCAAGAGAGAGGTGTACATTAGGGTCATGTCTTGCCTTATGGAAATGATCCCTCAAGTCAACTGGAATAGAAAGATCATAAACTGCAACTGCAAGCCTCATCAAGTTTAATATATGCTCCATTGCTCATTTTCCTCCCAGCAACATAAGCCTCAAGCCTTGTGGTGGAACTCATAGGGAGAGGATATTTTGATATGCCAAGGGTATAACATGAGGATTGCCAGCCACTAACTCCCCATTTGTAGCACATTATGGCCATCAATAAATCTATATACATTAATAATGAAAACTTGTGTACTAATGATACATCATTATCAATACACAAATTAGTACTCATTATTAATATACATAATTTTACATCTCCAACCATAATTGTAGTGGAACAAATACAAACTGGGAATGCACTCCTAAGAAATTAAATATTTGTTCCATGCATAAAGATATAAGGATTCTTCCTCTTACGTTTGGTTTCCGGGATGATTGGTTCCCTTGCTTTTCAGATTTGCAAGATCTTTTTCTTTCCTTTGTCCTGAAAAGCTTAAAAGGATTTCGATTAGAACCGTCTGTAGAAGGTTTCGGGTTCTTGACCTTCGTGGTCTTAGTTCTGGAATCAACATTGTTTGCCAACTTAATTGGGGGAGCAATGGGACAAATTGGAGCTTCAAGAATCATACGATTTTGAATGAAATATGTCCTCATCTTTATAGGTACTACTTAACAGTCCTAAGAATTCCGCATTCTCAGTAAGTGATCTGCATTTGAGCATGCTTCTGGATTAACACGCAATACGCAATTGAAAAGGAGAACTTAAATGCATCGAAAAACAAAACCCACCTAAGAAAGCACTTTAAAATTGAGTCAGAGCTTAAATTAAGCAAAACGTATGATTGAAAACCCTCAAGGAAAAACATCTACAAATAAGTCAAAAGCATAGTTACGGTGAATTTACAAATTTGTAAAGGCCAAAAGTCTTATTTCCACCCAAGGTTTGGTCCATTCCCAAAACTCCACCTGTTGAACCCAAATATCTAACTGTCATCCAACTTCTATTAAAATTTTTTATTAAGGTCAAAGGTAAAATTATCATTTTACTAGTAATATTAAAAAAAAATATAATTTTATCTTATTTTCCTCTTCTCAAGTTTTAAAAATTGATAATTTCACCACACATCAACCTTTTCAGCTTAGGAAAGTGACTTTCTCCCCCCATATCCCTAGGGTTTTTTTTCTTTCCTCTTTGGCCGCCATCTTCTGCAACGAGGACTTCCTCTTCCCATCCCCTTTCTCCCTTTGCCATATCTCTCTATTGGCAGATGAAAAAGAAGACGAATTATCTTCGTCTTTGTCCACGAAGGCAATTCTTCCTTGCATCATCTTTGACTGCTAACGAAAAGAGACGACTGAAGGGAGGAAAAGGGTGGGAAGAGGAAGTTGCCATCGCTGGAGAGGGGAAAAAAAAACCCAAGGATATCTATGGGGTTTTTTTTGGGGAGGGGAGCGAGGAGAGGGAAGTCACTTTTCAAAATTAAAAAGGTTGAGATTGAAATAAAATTGTTTTCAAAGTTGGGAGAGAAGAGGGGGGGGGGGGGGGGGGGGAAGTGTGATAAAATTATATATTTTTTAATATTATTGGTAAAAATAATGATTTTAGTTCATTTTAATAAAAATTGAATAACAGCTAAGTGTTTAAGTTTTCTAAACTTAATGTGGTGGGAGATTGAGCATGGACCAAACCTTAGATGAGAATAAGTCTTTTGGCCATTTGCAAAAGATCTAAGGATGCTTCTAACTATTACTGTGATAAATTTAAGCTGAAATTATAAGTCATGTATGACTTCAGATTTGATTTGCTTGAAGTAGTATATGTAAGTTCGATGTCATTTTGCTTGTTGAATCAAATTTGCATGAAACCGAGTAGCAATGACGAAACCCAAAAGTTGTTTTATTTTGATAATTAAAATATGATACGAAAATTCATCGTCCGAAATCGAAACCTCATCGAAGTCTACAATCTAAGGAAAATAGAGAACAGTTACATTGGACCTTTAACTAGTGATTATAAAATTAGAAGTCGTGCTTTACTTTGATCAAGGGAAAGAGTAATGACTGATTAAATTGACGTAGTTTTGGTCTATTTGCCAAGATTTACAATGAAATATTAAACGTTAATTTGTATTTATATTAATGGACATGAGATGAGCAGTCTTTAGTGTTCTCTTATTGAACAAAAATTCGCATGAGATATCCATTGCAAATGTCAAAAAATAAAAAAAAAATTCAACCTTCTGATAATTCAGCCAACAATCGCCAGCAAGCTTTGCCTGACTGCTGGAACAGAGCAAATTAAAGAGCCAAATATTCCAGTAAGTGCATATGCAATGGCACAAAACGGAAGTGCCTCAGGCTCCTTGGCTGACAATGCTGCTGTTCCCAGTCCGTGAGCACTACAAACAAACAGAAAAAGATTAAACTTCTGAGACCCGGGTTTGTTTTTGAGCTGCATGCAAACCTACTTTACTTAATGAATAAAATTACGCATACAAATAAATCTTACCAACTTATTTTATATAAACTGAGATAACATGTGATTGTTTACTTTTTCTTACACTTAAAAATTCACTCAATTACATATTATCATATTAGGATACATAGATAAATTAATACGATTTGTTTGTAGATGTAGTATTATTTGGTATGTGACAAAGTAAGTATTACCTTGATGCTGTTGCTATTCCTCGAGCAATGGGATCATGAAACTTGAGCCTGTCAAGAGTTGCTTGCACAAAGTTTGCTCCAATCAAACCAGTTACCACCACCACAGCAGCTGTGAGAGATGAATTGGCACCTGCAAACAGTTCCGAAAGCTATTTTGTTGTAAAGCTCTCCGGAATAAATAAACCTAAAATTGCAGAACATTGTTTAAAATGAAGTACCTTCAAAAAGTGACACAATGCTGAGGGCTAAAGCGACGGTTATGGATCTGGGGAGAATAGAGACAATCAAAGTTGGCTCTAATCTAACAAGTCGTCCCAAAATAGCAGTTGAATACAATGAAAAGACGGTTGATACAATGACAGAGGTGAAGATTTCAGAAGCATGTCTCTTAACAAGCTGAAAAAGCATAGGGAAAAGGTGTCATTTCATGAAATAAAACTGTTGAAACAGCAAGAATCAAAATGGGAAAAATCCTGAAGTTGTATAATGAAAGAATGAGTAGCTACCTTTCTCTGTTTAAACATTGAGAAGGCAAATGAGAGAATGACAGATCCCAAAAATCCCATTAAAACATCACCAGCACCAGGATTAGGGGATGCCTTTGTCAGGTAATAACCTGTGTGCATTGAAAGAAAGCTTACCAAATCAAAAAACATTTACATTGTTACAATTTGCATAGAGGAAAATGACAGAATAAAAATCATTGTATCTCTAACAAACAAGTTGCTTGGGATTTCATGGTTATTAGAAAACTTGAACTTTTGAGCATTACCTAGAACAGGATCAAGTCCCAATCGCGAGAAGTATCCAAAAGCAACTGCTGCCAAATCTGCAGATAGTGCACAACAAATAATTGGATGGAAAACCTTCTTTACATCTGATGGCAACCTGGATGCCACAAGGTCACAAATTTAGTTCTTTTTTCTTGTATGCAGAGATGGTTTAGAACTTACAAATGGATGAGAAATGAAATTATACCAAGAACCAACCATGTAGCCTAACACAGTGGATGCTAGTAGGAATGGGAGGCATGTTCGAGCACTTGTCCCCAGGGCGGTTGGGTAAAATAATGCAGTGACGAATGAAATAAGAAACACTCCGGTCCATGCCCACAGTTCAGTCAAAGAAAATGGTGAGGGTTTGGACATAGGCTCTGCATCAGTCATTTCTGTTTTTACTAGTTTCCTCACTGCAATTGCAGTGTAACCTGCAACACAAAGTGTGGCTAACCACCCTCCAACTGCAGAACACAAACACAACCTAAATAGCATCAAACTCCGAAAGTGATAAAACAAAAAAAGCTTTGTACAAAAGCACACGGCTGATACTTGAGCTTAACAGCAAGAAGCATTTCTATCTCAATATATTCTAACAATTTCTTCAAAAAATGGTAATAAGGTCAGCTCAAATATCTAATGCAAGCTCACGTCAACAACAGAATTCAAGTATACTTTACATCCTTATTGGTATTTCTAGTATTTTCTTCTTTTTTTAACTATAAACTTGACACAAAAGCTGAGTTCATAATTTCAAATGAGGAAAAGACTCTACTCCAAACAAGGACGATGTCAATGGTGATCATTAAAGAGACATATCGAGCTACTAATTTTCATTACCACGCAATTTCATGTGAGGTAATAGAAAACTGATTGAATGAAATTCATGTCCTTTTTCATTTTATTTACTGATTAAGTTATTTATCACCTGTTGGTAGGTATTTGAAGCAATGAATAATAACATGATACAATTTAAGACGTAGACAAAGTGGATGGCCTGGCTACCTTTGTGTGGTTTACATAAATTAGGAGACAATTACTTTCTTTTACTTCTCAGCAAAGTTAAAGTAAAAACCAAGAAAGAAGTAAATCAAATCAAAGGGTCGGTTAAAACAGGACATCATATGAAAAAAAAAAAAATTGCAAACCAAGTTACACTGTCAAAGTGAAATAAAAGTAAAATTGAATTTAAAAAAACAAAGAAGTACCAATAATATAGCAAATCTTGAGGCCTGAAGCAGCGGGAATATCTCTAACTGAAAGAGGCAGAACAACCAAAGATGGAACATAAAACAACGGGAGCCATCTTTGAATGAAGAGAAGCGCTGGCTCAAAGAAGTTCATCAAGTTTGTTGCAGCAACTGGGATTGTAGAATCAAGAATCATCAGAACGGAGAATATGCAAAACATCCCAAATAAAGCACTGGGAAACTTAATAGCCGCAGCCACAAAAGCCTTTTTCAAGAACTTGTCCACGGCAAGAATTATCCCAAGTGACACAACCAAGTGCGAAATCCCAAACGCCTGAAAACAAAATGAAAAAAACGTTATCACTAAACCATATTGAAAAACTGAGACTTGAAATAATGAGACGCACTCTTTGGGAGACAGTTGTAAGACTACCGCCATCGGAACTCAAAGAATTAACTGAAAATTTTTGTATCCTTTTAGAATCCATTTGTGGGAACCTGGACTTGAGTCCAAGAACTGTAATGGGAGCGTCCAGTTTCTTAAAACTGGGGAATTTATGTATGGCTCTGACGCCATGGAAAGGAACAAGTGTCGGTCTGTGGGAAAGACTTGGCTTTGAATTGATGCAAACTGTAGGGAAAGCGAAAGAGGAAGCTGCTGTATATTGGGCTGAAGGCAAAGGCGTGGTAGCCATGGAAACACAGTTCAAACTCAAGTGGACTCCAATCCGATGAATCCATTTTTTTATTCTTAAAATAAAAAGTTGGATAAATTGAATGGACGTGAAAAATCGTCGAGCACAGGAGAAGATAGAGATCTTATTTGAAGTCTTTTTAATTTTCTTCCGACTGAATGTACGGAAAGTTTCCCGGGAAGTTTAAGAGTTACTAGAATAAAACGGTACCGTTTCCTGCTTCTTGTTTAAAATAAATTAAGCTAAAGGATTTATTCTCTCCCAAATATTACTTCTTTTTTTTAATTCTCACCATTTATTTTTTTAAAAATTAAATATCTATCAATCTATTAAATTTTACTATTAAAATTAAGGATAAACAATTATTTAACTAAAATATTTTTAAAAAATAAAAAAATTAGCACATTTCTTCTTTAACTTTAAAAATCTAACAATTTTCATTTATTTAAAATTTGAAAAATAACTTTTTTTTTATAATTTTTCTAGTCACCACTACCAATAGTTAGAGACAGCGATGATCATGCTCTCTCTCCCTCCTAGTTTCTCTCTCTATCCTGTTCCACCTTTGAGCATCATTGACTATCTTTGTTAAAGACAAAGATGAAATCGTAGGATTCATATTCATCTTGATGATGGACAAAGATGGCTGGTGGTGGCTGGAGATGGACCAAGATGAAGAGAGAAGTCAAGAGAGAGAGAGATAACGTAGTTGTTGCCATTTTCAATTATCGACAATGATTATTGAAAAAACCTTAGAGGAAAATAGTTATTTTTTAAATTTTAGGTGGAAAAAAATTGTTAGATTTTTAAATATAAGGAGAAAATGTGATAAATTTTTATTTTTTTAAATATTTTAGCTAAATATATATTTTTTTCTTAATTTTAACAACAAAATTTAAGATCCTAACAATAAAATTTAAGTGATGAATGAATATTTATATTTTAAAAAATAAATGGTAAAAATTTAGGAAAAGAGTAATATTTAGATATAAATAAGTCTGGAAAAAGTGGCCATAATAATGAAGTGTTCCTTTTTATTTGGGATGCCTTCAATAATGATAATTGGAGTGAATTTCATTTTTCCAATCAGTGATTGGCCTTCGGACATTGATCATCTACAAATGCATAAATGTTACATTTTCATCTAAAACGATAAAGTTTGGATTAAAAAAAAAAAGCAAAATTGTCAATTCTTTTGTAGTAAAAATTGAAATTTGCAATAGATTTGGAGCATTACTCATGCAACAGTCAACAACCCACCACAATTTGTAAACACTGTAATATGTGGTTGCCCATAAATTCAATGCACAAATTCTGGCTTTATACCATTAACACTGCGGGAATCATCTTGACAACCCACCACTTTGACACTCTTTTTTAATCACCAAAACAAATCCCATCATAAGAATAAATCTATTAATTAGTTTTAAATATCAAACATGACATACAAATACAACAAGAAAACACTACATCATCAAATTTGATAAATTTTTTTAAAAGGAAAGGAAGTATAATGGTGGTTGATTGAGATGGTAGAGGTGGGTCAAGCAAAGGTGTATGCAATCAAGAGGTAAGAGATGATAAAAGGGTAGGTTTGGTGAACTTGTGTGCAACAAAGAAATAAGAGATTGTGGGTGCAAGAGAGTGTGGGATGGTTTGCTAAGGTAAAGGGGTGTGATAATGATCTTAATTTTATTTAAATAAACTATTTATGTTTTTAAGTTTAATTTATTTAGTTGAATAAGTCAAATTTTTAATTTTATATATGATAGTTGGTGGGTAGTTTCTTTCTAACTGATGGAGATGTTATTTGTATTTTTCTCTATTTAAGAGTAGGAAATAGAATGTAAAAGGAAGAGATCTTTTTTGGGTTTAGCCAACTAATGCACCCTTAATTGATTTATTAAAGAAAAATGAGTACTAGAATTGGACAGTGAGATATGAGGAAACCAAACCTGTCTTCAAATTAAATTAATAATAAAAAAATTGTATTATCAATGTCTTAACAATATCAAAATTAAAAGTCAAACTTAAAAAACAAATAAAAAGTTTGTTGGTTTTTTATATTCTCTTGGTTAGGGTGAGTATGTATGGTGTGCTATAGGCTTTTTCTTTATGTTTGGAGTCTTATTCAATTGCTCATTTGGCATCAATTGATTTTCATTCCCTAACGTCCAACCCATAAATTGCTTTTAAAACAGATTATTATATAGAATTAAAAATTTGGGTAATCAAAAAAATTAATCTGGTTATCCAATAAAATGGTTTGGGTACTAATCAGTTTTTGTATAAAATCGGTTCGATTTTGGTTTGAAACTTTTTTCAAATAAAAAATTTGGTTTGGTTAACAAAATTAATTAACTAGTTTGATTACCCGATTTTAAATAGTCTTTGTCTTCATGTATGATGTGTTTATTGGTGGGAACAAACTTTGTAGTTAAAACAAATAATGTTGCAAACACATATTTTAAAACATAAAAGAAACTCTCACATAAGCAATAAAGATGACAAAAGTTTCTACCTGAATATGACTTTGTATAGGAGCATAAAATCGGTCGACATAATTAGGTTATTGATCACTTAGTTGTAAGGAGGTGACACTAGTGTTATATATTGTGTCTCAAGTTGAAACAAATTTGTTGGAGTAGATTAGAGAAACGACATAAAGAAATGTAACTTATGGAAAGCTTATGCAATAGGTTAATAAAGGTATTGTAAGAAGGAATTATGATGAAGATGGGCTTCTTAGATTAAATAGAAGATGTTTATTTGTGCCTTTAATTGGAAGAGTAAGGAAGATCTCGCTCAAAGAAACTCATGACCTGTAGTAGGTGAGACATCCAAGAGTTTAGTGCAAGATGGTCTTGTTAAATCAATTTTATTATTTGTCAAAGATGAATGACGTTATTGAGGCATATTATAACACCTTTTTCTAAATACATACCCCTACTTAGAATATACATATGAGGAGATGTGTTAAGCCAAAACCATACTTAAACATATGCAATAATAATAATAATTGTATGATAATTAATAACCTCTATAACCCTAAAAAAAGTGCATAAAATGAAACAACAATAATTAATTCTAATCCATATAGAATACGTGAAATACAAAATTACAAATGAATGTGCACAATAACAAACCAAATCCCATTTAGTGCATAAATATAAATAGAGTTCACAAATGCAAATGATAGAAATGGCCCTCGTCCCATGTTGACCCGTTGGCTCTTTTGCCACCCTGTTGCTCTATAGTCATACTTGCAAAACCATAAATGGAGCACTTGAGTGAAACATACTTAGTAAATAGGTGACCTCTTGACACCCAATATAACATAAGTAATCACAATCTCATATGCGCCATTTATTTAATCTTTTTATGATATTTCAAATGTTTTTCCAGTATCTCAAATATCCATTTGAATTATGTCAGAACCCAACACCTAATCTCCTATGGGTTTGTCATCCTAGATGGCAATGTTAAATGATATATAACAACATTTTGAATACCTAGTGAAAGCATATGACATCCTAGATATCAAATATAAAGTACACCTGGTACATTTGTCAATCAAGTTTTGAGTTATGGTTATCATATCACAAGAGTAACAAGACCTTGAGTTTTTACCTATATTGCACAAGTATCCTAGATGCTAAGACGTCTGATGTCAATGCTTACATGAGCATCTTAGATGTTAAGGGGCCCAACGTTGGTCTATAATCATCAAGTAGGTATCAAGGTCACATAGACTAGCTCTGATGCTTTCACAATCACACTGCATACAATTTAGTGGCCAAAATAAGATAATATATCATTCAGTTTTTGACTTTGAATCACTCCAATCGGGGTTTATATCATCATCCATACAGTTAAACACTTCTAGAATCCATTCATGTTGTCATACACAAAGACTGACACTCACAAATAATTTCCACCTTTATGTCAACAAACACACAATCAGACACTCTCAAATAATTTTTGTCTTCATGTTGTCAAACACATAATTAGACACTCTCAAATAATTTCTATCTCTTATTGCTTTTGTTAGGGCTATAATATTTTTATGTGCCTTCATTAAGGCCTTATCATTCTCACTCTTTGTATTCATCTTTCATAAGGGTAAAATAGCCATTTTCATAACCATATTTGAGTA
This sequence comes from Mangifera indica, assembly GCF_011075055.1. Lineage (NCBI taxonomy): Eukaryota > Viridiplantae > Streptophyta > Magnoliopsida > Sapindales > Anacardiaceae > Mangifera > Mangifera indica. The sequence goes on from NC_058144.1 coordinate 11,171,386, forward strand.
TGACAACTTTATATGAGCATTGCTAACTCATATGTGTGCATTTCCAAATTTCCCTAATTATACATAGGTGTGTATCTTGCTATACTCATACGACCATGCAATTTATCTACATGGGCATGCAGCTTATGGGCAAGATACACGACCGTGTGTCCTATACAACACAGGTATTTACCTGATCCTAAATTAACACGCTTGTGAATTTACCTACATGGAAACTAATTTACCCAATTATACACTATAGTGTTAACTATCACACATAAACATGTAATATAAATTTTATAGATTCTCGACTTTGTCTAAATTGCACTTTTCGACCATCTGGTCGCTTTTCTAGCATCCCAACATACGCTATTCAGTCAAGTACTAAATTCATACATATTCCAATACATTACCACACAGTTCACCTAAAAATTGTAGTCATTACATCATCTTGAATTTGAAACTAAACTCATCATAGATTGAACTCCGTAATCTTAAATGATCATATGAATTTACTTATGGAGATTCAAACTTCAGCCAATCACACATGAAACTAACATAACATACTTAAAATCAATGGAAAATCATTACAACATAACTACTACGTATGAATCAACAAATCGTTAAAAGTCTAAGATCATAACTACATCTAAGAATAGTTTTAACCATCACTAATTCAATAATATTCGACATAAAACATATCATCACAAGGCCATATAATGGATTATTCAATCATTTATAATCACAACAATGTCAATTCAACCAAAGAAATCTATAAAATATAAGAGCCACTGTACTTACCTAACTTCTGATGACAGAACAAGTTTTAGATGGCAGAAAATAATCTCTAGACCTTTTCTTGCATCCATAGGCTTCCAAACTATCAAATCCTCTTATTTTGCTCTATTTGATTTGGAAATACCAAGAAAAAAAATAGAGGCAAACACTCTTGGAATTCTTTTTATTTTTAATAGTTACACATGATATATAGTCGAGTATCTTCTATATCAGGTGTGCATGTCATTACCCAAAAACAACAATTTTTAAAATACTACAAAACTGTTTCTTATCCAAAATTCAAATTCATTAACCATGCATGGGCGTATACCCATCACACACAGATGTGTATCTCATCCAACCTTAGCCATTTTTCATGCAATTTGTTGAAAAGATCATTTTGCCCATGCAAACACACACATGGGCATGTTACCTCTTCACATGGTCGTGTACGCCCTAAATCACATGTACTCAATTAAACAAGTATACTTAAATATAATTAGAAGGCAAATGACAAAACAACTTTGAGCATACTTGTGGGTGTTATAAATATGTGAAGACATGTCTTGTATGCCAATAAGATAAAACTGAATGGAAGAAAAAGTTGGACTACTACAGCTCTTGCTTGTCCCAATTGGTCTTTGGATATCAATTTTCATGGATTTCATCAGTGGCTTTCAAAAGGTAAACAAACTAACATATATTTTAGTTGTGGTTGAAAAGTTCTCCAAGTATGTAGTTTTCATTGCAACATTGTCATCTTGTCCTTCAAAGGTTGCAGTGAAATTATTTTACAAAAATTTGGTGAAAAATTTTAAGATTCCTATAGATATAGTAAGTAATAGGAATAAAAGGTTCACAGGTCGATTTTGGTCTTCTTTATTCAATATGATAGGAACTAACTTAAAGTTTTCGACTACTAATCTTCTATAAAACAATGGGTAGATTGAAAGAATCAATTATTTGTAAGGGGAATACTTAAGGCATTATACGTCGATAAGTCAGAAAAAATAGTTAGAGTTACTAAACAACATATAATTTTGTTATAATTTGTATAGATTATCATCTACAGAGAATAATCCATTTAAGATTGTGTTGGGATATTAACCAATGATAACTTTAGATGTTGCAAGAAGAACAATTGATGGAAAGTGTCATATAACCTACAAGTTTGCTAAAAACAGAAAGGATTTGTTGGAATAAGCATAAGGTAGCTTGAGAAAGACTACTAATTAGATGAAAAAATATGTTAATGAGAGTTGAAGATTTGTTGAATTCAATGTTGGTGACAAGATATTGCTAAAAGTTACTCCACATATATGAAAAAAAAATCAGTAACAAGATAGTGCACTGAGGATTAATACCAAAGTATGATGATCCCTTTTAAATGATTTAAAAAGTGAGGAATGTTGCCTATAGATTGAAGTTGCTTGAGAGACTTAAGGTACATCCCACATTCCATGTTAGTTTTTTAAAAGAATTCCATGAAGATGAAAATGAACCTGGCAGGAGCAAGATGGCCAAAACATCTCTAATCATCAGAAAACAATTTGAGGAAGATGTTAACGGGATTCTTGACCATATTGTTCTTAGACAAAGTAAGAATATTAGGACAAAATTCCTGGTTTTATGAAAAGGAAAACTAGAATCCAAAGCAATATGAGAAAAGGACACCATTTTATGACAATTTAAGAGGTAGATAAAATAGCCAAGCACATGGATAGGTTTAATTGAATTTCCTAATGGTTCTAAATTAAGTCAAAGATTGGTTATTTGAAATTGTATTTGAAATGCATGTATATACTAAGGTTAGGGAAGCAAATGTTATTCTGATTCATGAAAAATATCCAGTTGAGAGTGACACTTGGGTAATAGTTCAGACTAAAAAAGGCTTCACTGAAATAGATAAAAAGTTTTGTGCACAGTTTTTTCCTTAAGGCAATGGCAATTCATGTTGAGAAGTGAGAGATTCTTAGTTTTAACTAATCAAGCAACAAACAATCTCTTTGGTGGACTTAACTTAGAAAGGTCAATATGTCAAAGATGGTTGGAATTCTTTGTGGAATTTGATTTTGCATGGATACACAATAAAGATGTTGATCCAAGGTGGAATGATTTAGATCGAATACAAACCCTGTCAACAAGAATGTTGAATTCGACAAGTAAGGCGTTTTGTCACACTCCTAACTATTGAGACTAAAATAGAAGGCTAAATGTGCGACAAGCTTGTGCCAACATAGATTATACTGTATAATAGGGGTTGTATAGACTGTTTGCACTAATCGATTAGACATACTTATATATTGAGATGCTTGAGATGAGAGTATGCAAGGATGTTCAAATAATGTTTTATCTACCTAAAACAAGGTTGGTTGGCTCACAGAGATGGCTAATAAAGAAATAACATGCAATTTTTGAAGATTGGTTATTGGATATAAAGTTTAGTGTGCCTGCTTAATTTACATGGGTTGCATGGGAGCAGTTATGCATATGGTGTGTTGGCATTGCAAGAAGCTACTAAGTGAAGGCAGATGATTCTTCTCATCTTAAATCTTGAAATTCTTTAGATAAGACCCTACAAAAGTGTTAACTTATGTGTACTTGTCTTTTGTGTGTGTTGTATAAATAGGCATGTGCCTTATCCATGAATGAGAGAGAGTAAGCATTTTTATATGTAATTATCCTTTGTAATCACATTTAGATAGATTAATAAAGGATTGGAGTCCAACCTATATATGTTGGGTCATTTATATTTACTTGATGCTTGATGTTTGTAAATAATGCACACTAAATTCACCATTGTTGGATTGTTGAACTTACATCATTTTAACAATACGTGTCAATTGTGGGAGGAACTTGGTTGAATCATAGGTGCCAAATTGGAAAGGAGATCAGACTGAAATATTGCTCTTGTGACACTTTAAACTACTAGGTGTCTTGTATTGGGCATGTTTTATGAAAGGAGGAAAAATTAATTACCTCTACATATTGGGAATGCATTTTTTTGGTAAATATTACGGATTTAATTAAATGATCCTCATTTTTTCTTACATATATCCTTATTAATATAATAGAAAAAGATGATAATGAACTTACACAATATGCAAGGGTAAAACCAAGCCCCTTGAGGGTAGGCTTGAACCTCCCTTTAAATCTGAAAAATTATGAAAATTATAGGCTTGGATAACTGTTACAAACTTGTTATGTCTACCCTTGTTAGAGGATTGAACAATTGTTTATAGGCTTGAATAATTGTTAAGGCCAAACCCACTTCCCATCTACACTATTTGAAGGAAATTAAGGAAAAAAAAAATGTTTCTTTAAGCCTTTAGGCATATAAGTTTGGTGTGAATGTGAAATTTTGATAATTCAATTCTCACACTTAAAGGCATACAAATTTATTGTATTTTGGAGAAATTTGTTTGCCTTGCTTTTGGGTTGAGGTATGCAAATTAATTTAATTTTTTTTATCTATTCCATTTGTAACTTAAGTAGAAAAAATTAAGAATAATGAAATCTTCAAAAATTAATAATATGTGTATGTCTATTAGATACCAATAATTTGCTTAATGAATTGCTTATGTGTAACTCATTTCTTCTTTCTAATAGATTGGCCCAAAACTAGAAACAAAATTTATTGTTATTTGATTTCAGTGTTAAATTTATAACAAGATAATAAGTTTTTAATAATAGATATAAAATTTTCATAATTTGAGTTTAATATATATTGTAGCAATTTATTTAACATTTCACTATTTAAAAAAAAAGTAATGTTTAATGGTAATTTGCTTTTAAATAAAAATTAATATTTTATGCTAATTCTCAAGTATTAAAGAATAGTTCCAACCAATACCTTTTTGTTAAGGGGGCATCCATGTTCTGTCTTTGTTTATCAATCAACACAATATTTAATTAGATTCTAAATTTTATATCACAAATGATGATTTTTTATTTATAATTAAGGTTTGATTCGAATTGAGTTTGTTGAAATTAAAAATGAGTTTGACTCAAATAAATTTGACTCAAGTGAACCTCAGCTCGAACTCGAGTATGAGAGTTGAATATTTTTTAGTTCAAGTTTAAGATGTGTTCGACTCACTAAGCTCAAGAGTCTGAAAAAATTTAATACAAGTTGACTAAAATGATTTTATTTTAATCAATATATATCAAAACAATAACGTTTTTGTTATTTTTGTTTAGCTATAGTATGAAATTGAGCTTGAAAAACTTTGAGGGGAGCTTGACCAACTCAAGCTCTGCTCGATTTGAATCAAACTATAATTACAATGCAACACACTACTAAACAAATTTAGTAAATCTATAATATATATATGTAAATATATAATTATCAATTCTACTCAAGATTTAAATCATAAAAAATACATCTAAGACATACTTCATCTACAAAATTAATCATAATTTTTTTAAAAAAATTTATAACACTATTTTTATCATAAAAATTTAATATTGGTAATTAATTAATTTTATTATTGACTTTATAGGATTATAGAGTAAATGAAAGATGATAATATATGTTACATGAATATTTAAAAATCCTAGTTCTGTTACGGTCGATATATATATATATATCTAGCTCACAAACTTAGCATATTTTTGGTAACTTCTTTATTAAATAACAAAATGCACAAATAGAGTTGGATTTAAGTTGAACTTTTCGAGTTCTAGCCTGAAAACTTAATTTCTTCAAGCTCGAACTTTGAAGGTATTTGATTTGTCAAACTAACGAGTTTAAAAAATTTAATATGAATCAACTAAAATGATATTGTTTTGACCAATATATATTAAAACGATATCGTTTTAATATTAAATTGAATTCAAAACTTAATTTGAGCTCTATTCCTATTAAACGAATTAAGTTCAAACACATTTTAAATGAGTTCAATAAACTCAAATTCAAACTCGAATTTGATTTTACTTAAATCGAATTAAATTTAAACTCGATCTAAATCGAATCTAAACTTAGGTCCTTAGAGGTCAAATTCTCACTTATTAAAGAAGAGTTACCCACTATTGTTGTTGTTATAATAAGTTTACTTATTTTGATATAAAAAAAAATCATGATAAATACTTTTATATAAATTATAAAATATTGATAATTAAAATATGTGTTGTATTTTGATAGCTATATAGACATGTTAGCGGGTCAGAAATTATTCGTGGCACGATAAAAAATGATACGATTTGCTATTATAATAGATTATATTAGATTCATGAGTTATTCGAGTTGTGTTGAGGTCTTGGATAAGGGCCATGAGTTAGTCCAATACAATTTTTTTAAGAGATTAAAAAATTAAAATTAATTAAAATTTTTAAAAATTATAATTTTGTGGGCTGACTCGCAAAATCATGTAAGCTGCCCAACCAAGGCTTATAAATGCACAATCTAAGGAACCTTACGCTGTGTTGCACACGCTCCAATCTTAACGGATTGGCTAGTTAGACCCGCTCCGGCCCCTCGGCATGGTAGACCACACCAGAGCGGGCCACTACCATCTCTAGGGCTATGGATAACCATCTAATTTTAATAAATAAATTATATTTGTTTGTACTAAATCAGGTGATTCCTTTCCAGTTCCCAGTGACGAAAGTAGAAATTGTAGGTTTCGAATTAGAATCATTTCATTGTCAGTTAAGGATAAAATAAAAAAAAAATTCCAAAATCAAATAGAGAAGCTCATTGTGATCCAACAAGAGTAGAGAGATGAGAGGAGTAAGAAAACAAGGAACGGGAAACTACACAAACCCATGTTTGACCATGCATCAGCCATGGGCTTCCCTTCTCGTTTATGGGATCAAACGCATTGAAGGCCGTTCTTGGCCTGCCCCTGTCAGAGGTTTCACTTTCTTTTCTTTTCTTTTTTTAAGGTTTGAGTTTTGGGATTTTGTTTTCAGATTAAGACGCCCTTTGTGTTGTTTTTGAAATTAAAGGTTTTGTTGTTTGTAGGTCGTCTTTGGATTCATGCTGCTAGTAAGGTGCCTGAAGAAGCTACAATTAAAGCAATGGAGGACTTTTACAGGGAAATTTATGCACTCAATGGGATTAATGATCTCAAGTTTCCTCGGCATTATCCTGTTTCAAGACTTTTAGGTATTTGCCAGTTGTTAATCTCAGTGTACTAGGTCTAATATTTCTCTAATATATTCTTTAGTTATCTGCTTTATATTATGATAAAAATAAAACGACAATATTGTCTTAGTGACATCATACAGATGCAACTAATATGGCAAGAACATGCTATATTGAATGTCTTGTCATACATAATTTTATGAGTACCAGATCAAAATTTAACTTTATTTGGAAAACTAGCCTGTCCGTTTGGTACTTTTTTCATTAGGGTTGTCGATGTCTGTGTGTGTTGTGTTTGAGTCCTCAGAAGGTGTATGGACGCAAAAACTGCAGAAAACAAACATAAGAAAGATATGGACTTGGATTAAGTGTGGTGTGAGTAGAATGGTAAAATTAAGGTATTATTTTAGTGTCTTTTCAAGTTTAATAGCTAGGATGAAATCATGTAAGTTCTTCAATTTTTACTATATTCTCTCTTTGAAGTCTAAAAATTTTTATTTATTGGCCTGACCTCATGAATTATACAGGGTGCGTTGAAGTAGTTGGCTGTGTTAAGCGTGAAGAAGCAGCAAACTGGGAAGTGTTACCTGAAGGGGTGAGCTACCAACTTCCCTGATCATTCTGTTACCTGATTTATCAACTTAATGTTATTGTGCAGTCTTCGTGACTATGCTCACTAATTGATGCCATTTTCACACTGTAGGTGAGGCTAGAAGCACAAACAGAATTTTGCTGGCTTTGTGAAAATCCTCAGGTGAGTAATTTCACCTGCTGTAAATTACCATCCAACAATTACTAGAAGATTTTGATGAAGTGTTTCTGATGCGATCACATGTAGAAATTGTTAATCCCATTTGAGATGCGGGGATATCAAGGTGTTTATAACTTGGAAAAGAAGGTACATATGGTTCAACAAGTGGTACTTTCATTTTTTACTTGTGTCTGAATTGGGACTGACTGTTGCACTGGTCACAGATATATGAAGCTGCAATTAGGAGTCTCACTCTAGTTGAAAGTCCACTGCCAGTAAAATTTCCACTTCCAGATGCACAGGATCCTTTTTCCTTGAAACCAGGATCTATATCAGCTCAAGTCCCTGAAAAGAAATCATCTGTGGTGGAAAAATCATCAAATCTTGTTGCGGCCATTGCTGGTGCACAAGCAGCAGCTACACAGTTCAACAAAAAGAATCAAGATCTGCAAATGAATGTCATACAAAATGAGGAATCTTACTCCTTAAGAAGTCGATCAAAGAACAAAGCAGTGGAAGAGGATGGTTTTGATGAGGGTACTTCAGATTTTACCGAGGGCAAAGAAAGCTATCGCGTTAATCATGTGGAAAGTAGGAGCCACAATCAACCTCGGACAGATTTGAAACAGCATAGTGGGCCTCCTTCCAAAGTATGCAGTTTCCTATTACTTACTTTTTCCTTTTTCATGTTTTTGTTGATTGCTTGGCCAAACAACTAGCTTGTTTCAGAAAACTCACATATAAGTAAGAACAAGAGGCACAACATAGTATTTTTGAGATGCTCATATGTGAATGAATTATTATTTTTTTTCATCTAATTCTAGTACTGATCTTATATACCAAACTTGGGTCCAGTTTTGATTTAAATTTTAGTTGGTTCCAATTAATCATCTTCTGTACTAGTGCCTGATCATTGAGTCGGTTGTCAAATTCTTCATGAATTTTATACAATAATGAACTCTAGGGGATATCACTAGAATAATTGCAATATCCAAATCCATGAATAGTTATGAAATTCTGGTGATATAGTTTCAAAACTTGTCTTCCCAAATTCAATTGTAACAGATTCCAATGAAATCCAAACATTTAATCAAGCTACTTCATTTTATATTTTTTGAATTGCTGTGAAGCATTTATACTGTTCACTGAATTATCTTTACATGCAAGCACCAGATAGTAAAAGTGAAATGAATCTGCGTTTGCGGTAGCTAGTATATCTGGTATGCCATGCTGGATTAACTCCTTCAGCTCCTCAAAATAATTGATCATGGATCTACAATGTTGTGAAATTGGTGCATGTTGTTGATTTGTATTAGTGGTTGCATTGAGGCTGGCATTCTACATCCACATTCATTATGTTGATTGTGCTCAACAATGGTGGAAAAACATCTGCCTGGTAGAATAAATTTCAACTTCACTTGTTCATTGATTTTTAATTTGACAAACTATTGTTGTGTCCTTAATAAAGGTTTCCTATAACATTTTCCATTATGCATAACCAAAGGGATGCTGATGATCACAGTGTACATTCATTATAATAAACGCCTCTTCAATCACCTTTTTCTTTTTCCTCTATCTGTTGAAACATATGAATCATAATAAAAGTTGATTTGCACTTTATAAGTTGTTGGAATATACTAGCTATCTTGATTTCTTTACATGATAACTCTTTTGAATTTTTAGATTTTCGCCGCGGCATTGAGAGGCCTGAAGCCATCATGAGTTTCCATCTATTCTCTGGAGTTCTGTAAATTACAAACTTAGTTGTATTGGCACTGTGCATTTATAATCTGCAGACTGCAGTTAGTGAATACAGTGCATCTAGCAGAGCAATCAAGATCAAATTTCTTTTATCTACATTAGTGTGTGTCCTTGTTGTAAAGCTAACCTATTATTACTTTGTAACTTAAACGGTGTCTAAAGAATTTATATTACTCAATGCTCTGGTTGTTCCTGTATGGTTATATTCATTGGCCTAAAATATTATTATTTGACTAAAATTTTATGTTTGAATTGCTGGACCACTGGGTAGATTGTTTAGTGGTTCCATACCTAAGAAACATATAATATTCAAGTTTGGAAAAGCTAAGAGCTGAACTGAAGAGGCCTAAAGATGGTTTTTGTAAAAGAGAAAAATTTTTTTTCCAGTTATTAATGAGGAAAAAACATGGGTTGCAAGCTTTATAATTCCAAGAGTTATTTTGCTTCATAAAATTTATTAGAAGTTGATGGAAGGTCTCTAAAATTAGCCTCCTGGAACAGATAGCCATAAAACAGAAGTAACTCAGATATAGGAAACTGGAATAAGAAAAGAATATAATTATTTTCCTTTTTGAATAAAGAATCCTCAAAAGTAAACTAAGAAATCATTTAAAACATGATTTGAGTGACTGCGTAGCTAAGCATTATTGTGGTTGAAAAATAACAGTTGAGTTGGTTTGTTGTTTAAGAAAGACAACATTAATTGCTGAGAGTCATCATCAATCTAGCTATTTCTTTCATCACACTTCAACTCTCCTAATTGTTACCCTGAGGCCCGAACTAAAATTTTAATAAATCTTCTCACAAAATTTCATGAAATTTTCAAAAAAAAAAAAAAAAAAAAGAAAGTATACGATCCTTTAATGGAAATTGATTAAATTATTTTAATGGGTTTTAAAGTAATTAATTGCTATATCTCAAAAGCATAAAACAAAGTGTGGGCAACTATAATATAAAACAAGGTAGGATGAAATCTTAAAGTTTTACTTTTTAATTTTTAAGAATTGAAATATCTATTTATAAATTAATTTCTATTAAAATTTTTAGTTAGAGTATAAAATTGTTATTTAATAATAATATTTTAAAATATAAAAGTTTATATCATTTTATCTTCTTGTTTTGAAAAACTAACAATTTCTTTCTCAAAATTAAATTTTAAAAAGTAATATTTTTCTCCTACCTAGGATTTCATATTTCGTTAGCAATTTTCTAGCTCTCCCTCTCGATGATGACTCTCTCTTCAACGCTTTTCGTCTGATCAACTATGTATGACTCGAATCCAAACATTGTGGATAAGAGGGAAAGCGTCAGGGGGAGAGACATCAACTATCATTGGTCAGAAAATTGCCGACGAAATTTGAAACTCTAGGTAAAGGGAAAAAAATCATTTTTCAAAACTTAATTTAGAAAAAAAATGGTTAGTTTTTTAAATTAAAAGGATAAAATAATATAAACTTTTATTTTTTAAATATTATTATTAAATGATGATTTTATCTTTAACCATAATTAAAAGATTTTTTAAAAATTGATCTATGGGTGAGTATTTAAGTTTTTGAAAGTCAGAGAATAAGACTTTGAGATTTCACTGTACTTTTGAAAATAAGTCTTTTGGCCAATATAATATGATACACTTTTCTTTTTGTTTGTTGCTTACTGTTTCTGTAACGCATCAAACCAGTGAGTCCACTTGTTTCTCTACTGCCATTTAAGATTAGGATCTCATGAGCTTGTTGGAATGCCTAGATTTTCCATCTTCTAATTAATTCTCTTTTTATGCTTTCCTCTTGATCGAATCCATTGATAATAAATAAATTTCATAATTGTTGGCGTAACATCAGATTATCATATCTCGTATCATTAATATAAAATAGCTTAAAATGTTAAATTATACAATTTAAGAAAAATGATGAACATCAAGACGTAATTTTTTCAAACAATTTTACCAGAATATAAAATATTTCGTAAAGAATCTTTGATCTGATATGTTTCTTTCTGGTGGAGGAACTTGAAGGAAAGAGAGGTTAAAAATAGGCAATTGCTGATTATTTTATTTCATTTTCTTGATTACATCTAACTTTCCACCACCTGGAAAAAGTTGGAAAGCAATTCTCTTCCCTTTCCTCTTTATTCTTCATCCATTGAACAACAATTAATCCCATTAAGAGAAAATGAATGATCAAAAAATGAAAAACAGGAAATAAATTAATTGGAGTCTAATTTGGGTTAGTGTCAAAACTGAGCAAGTCTACAAAGATTTTGATTCTTTTGTTATAATAATATTAACATAAAGACAAAACAGAGTTGGTCAACCACTCCGCCACCCATCGCTGTCATCAGGATCGTCAAAATGAAGTCATTAAGGCTTGACACTAAATTGTATGTTCACACTGACATGCACATGGGGGAATAAGAAGATTAGCTTAGCCTTTAACAGATCAATTCCCATTTACTTCAGCAAAATACTCCATAAATAAACAAAAACCAAACTAGTACATAAACGCATATCCTTTCCTTTCCTTTCTGTTAGTTCCGATACCATCCTTTCTTCTTCTCCTTCTTCAACCCAGTTTCATCCTTTTTCTTTGTGTTGTTTCAATGGCTACTCTTGCTGATATTGGGGTGTCTGCATTTATTAATATTCTTTCTGCATTTGCATTCCTGTTAGCTTTTGCTGTGCTCAGAATTCAACCCATCAATGACAGAGTTTACTTTCCCAAGTGGTACATTAGTGGAGGGAGAACCAGCCCCAGAAGGTCTAGGAACTTTGTGGGTAAATTTGTCAATCTCAATTTCATGACATACTTTACTTTCTTGAACTGGATGCCTCAGGCTTTGAAGATGTCTGAGTCTCAGATTATCAGCCATGCCGGTCTTGACTCTGCCGTCTTCTTGAGAATTTACATTCTTGGGTATCTCCTACTTTTGTTTCTCTTTTTAAATTTTGCTATTTTAGTCAACAAACTTCAGTATTCTTTGTTTGGACTTGGAATTTTTTTAAAATTCTGCGACGGTTTTTCTCACCCTGGTGTTTTATTGTTAGGACAACTTTCGGAATTTTGTTTTCTACTTATACTTCTTTGGTAGATGTTGATGTTTCTATAAGTAGGTTTTGCATTTTTACCAACTTAGGCCCGACGAGGTTTCTGGTTTTGTTGAAACTTGTTATGGGCCCAAAAGTTTTATTTTTTTTTTCAAATGTAAGAGTTTGCATTTGAAGATTAGTTGTCCCGTTTGTTTTGCTCTGTTGTTCTATCCCCTGTTATTTTTCACTCTGCTTTCTAATACAGCCCTTCTGTTTCCGGGGTTCTCTGTAAGCGGAAATCAATTTACTGCAGTTTGCTTGACCATGTTTTGCTTTAAATTTTGAGAATTTGGATTTTTGGGTATTGCTTAATTGTATTATGTAGTTTCAGATTGATGTAGGAATTATAGCTCAACAAATTCTTCTTGACTACTTTAGTATATTTTTGTTTCTTTCTTGAGTTATGTATATAATTTTGGTTGCCACATTTCGGTAAAAGCTTTCTCACGTTGATTGTTGATTTGCTTATAGGGATGACAATTTGGGCCCGACTTTAGGGGCTCCGACCCTAACGGGTCCGATAGAAACGGAGAAGGGGACGGGGACAGGGATGAAAAAAATCCCTGCAATCGGGGATGGGGATACATATGTCCTCTCCCCGCCCCGCCCTGTCCCCATCCCCATCCCTATCCCTTTATATTAATATATTTATTTAAAATATTAATATATTTTTTATAGTTTTAAATTATTTATGTTTTTTAAATTTATTTAGGTTTTTGTTGTATATATTACAGTAGTTAATATATTATATTTGTGATATTTGAAATAATAGGTTAATTTTAATTTTATTTAATTATATTATTTAATATATTTATATTATGTTTATAAAGTAAGAAAAAAAGATTTTTTTTTGCAAAACGTGGAAAGGATGGAAAGGGGATTTTTCTTTGTGGGGAGAGGACGGGGAATCATTTTCATTCCCATAACGGAGACGGGATTGATATCCCCTACGGGGATAGGGACGGGGATTGAGATCCTCTCCTCGCCCCTCCCCATTGCCATCCCTATTTGCTTATATTCCTTTCTTTTAATTTATTGGCAAAAGACCTTGACGAGTTTACCAGTGCATGCACATGTTTTTTATTTCCAAAAACCCTTAATGATGGCCAGCCTTTGTACTTCTTGACATCATCAAATTGTATCACGACTTTGAATTTGTCTTTGCTTTTTAAGGCTTCAGTATTTGTTGCTCATTGTTATATCTAATTTTTTTAATTTAATCTGGCAGCTTAAAGATTTTTGTACCAATGACAATCGTGGCACTCGTGGTTCTCATTCCAGTCAATGTGTCAAGTGGTACATTGTTTTTTTTAAAGAAAGAATTGGTTGTAAGTGATATTGATAAGCTTTCAATATCTAATGTTCAACCTCAATCTGTAAGGTAAGCTCTATAGTTTTCTCAAACAAAGATAATTGTACCTTACAAGAATTAAGATATGGTTCGGTTTTGCAGTATTTTTGTTCTTTATGGCTTGAATTTCGCAAGATATTAAATGGTAAGAGGCATGTCAATTGCAAATTAATGATTTCCAACTCTCATAGCATATTCCCCCCAATTAACATTATAATAGAAGAACTAGAAAAAGGCACAATCAATGTGACTTCCTGCTCTATAATCCTCAATCCTTTTTAAGATTTCAATAAGGGAAAAATAATGCAATGGGCATGGCTCTTGCAAATATTCTTCTGTACATTATATGAAAGTATGTGTTGTGTCTCATATATTGACTTGTTTACTCTTTCATTTTCATTTGGAGCTTGAATGTTTGCTTTCTCCAAGATTCAGCTATTGCATTTTTTTCAGAATTATGAGATATTGGGTTTATTTAATTTCCACACAATCTTTTTCAATGTAATATTTCTATTATTCGATGAGAAAATCCACCTTGAGCTATGTTTTTTGCTTCCTTAGCTATGGTTACTTTGTCAGAAACTAAAATTTGTGTCCTTATGTTAGTTAATGCTTTTGCTGTTGTACTGTTCCTGTGAATTGTAGTAACAATGATGTATTATGCTGGTATCTTTTTGCGTGTTAATGCTTTTGTAAATTTATCTCTTCATATGTTATATCAGTTGTCTTAGAAAGTGCTATGTGAAAATTGCAGGTTCTTTGTCCATATAGGATTGGAATACTTGTTCACAATATATACATGTTACATGCTTTACAAGGAATATGATATTGTAGCATCAATGAGGTTGAAGTTTTTGGCATCCCAACCTAGACGTCCAGAACAATTCACTGTGAGTTGACATGTTGCTTCATAGTTAACCTGAGGAAAATTTTAATGTAATTAATTGAGATCGAACTTCTTTGGATCATTTACACAATGCATGTTTGAGTATCATCACTGTATATTGATATTTTATATCATGCATGTATGACCTCTCCCTTGCTCACTTTTCTGACTATTTCTTCTGGAAAGTTAGGAGTTAAAACTCTGGTTTGTAAGTTTTTAGATTGTGGTATTTAAGCATTGTTTTCTATTGTGCTTGTGCTTTCCATTTTTCTTACTTGTTCTATCAGATAGAACTTTCATGAAAGAATAGGTATATTGCGCTTAAATGATTTGTCCTATACTTCTAATTATCATTATAATTTAGCTGGGAATTTAATCTAGTGCAAATGATCTCTAAAAGATAACATCTATGCAGGACTTCTTGCAATTATGTTTGACAACATTTTGAAGTGTTTGGGTTATGTATTATTTCAGGTGGTTGTCAGGAATATGCCACTTGTTTCTGGTCATTCTTTATCAGATACTGTCGACCAATTCTTTCAAAAGAATCACCCTGATACTTATCTTTGTCACCAGGTCATACAATCTTTAAATATTTATAGTGATAAACATGTTCCAGTTCTGTATTAATAAGTTTTACTTTCTTAATTCAGGCAGTTTACAATGCAAACAAATTTGCTAAGCTGGTGAGGAAAAGAGACAGTCTACGAAATTGGTTGGACTATAACCAACTAAAGTTTGAAAGACATCCTGATAAAAGGCCCACTAAAAAGGTGACTCATTCCTATAATTTTGGATAGTACAAGCACTTTGGTACAATGTATATAACTATTGAATAGTTTCTGAATTGCCAATACATGAATTTTAGATTATTCAATTTTGATACTATAAATGCTCTTTTTTATTATTTGTTACAGACAGGATTTTTGGGGCTTTGGGGTCAAAAAGTTGATGCTATAGAATACTACAATCAACAAATAGGGGATTGCGAGAAAAAAGTAAGTGAAATTGATTTACCTCCAATTCATACTTTGTGATGCTATATAAAATCATCTTCAGATGTGCTTCCTTTTAAAATAATTTATATATTTTATTCAATGTAAGTTTCACTCCACTCTGTGCATCAGATATAGCCTTCTGCAATTTCCTTCTGGATTCTTGAGTTGCTCTAATAGTAGTATGTTGGGACTTGTACTCTGTCAGATGTCATTGGAGCGGCAGAAAATTCTGAAGGACTCAAAATCTGTTCTTCCAGTGGCCTTCGTTTCATTTAAATCACGTTGGGGAGCTGCTGTTTGTGCACAGACACAACAAAGCAAGAATCCTACTCTATGGTTGACAAATTGGGCCCCAGAACCTCGAGATGTTTATTGGCATAACTTGGCTATACCATTTGTTTCATTAAGCATCCGGAAACTGATTATATCATTGTCTGTGTTTGCTCTGGTTTTTTTCTATATGATACCTATAGCTTTTGTACAATCCCTTGCAAATTTGGAGGGTCTTGAAAGAGTTGCTCCATTCCTCAGGCCTGTGATAGAATTGTAAGTGTACTTTAACATTTTTTTAGTCTTTTGGTTCTTGGTTAATGGTTTTCTGAATGTTTCATAAAGCATTGGCTTATTTATTTGATACCTAAAGTTTCTCATGCTAAACTTCATCGTTACACCCAGCGTTTACGTTTAATAGGTCCCCTTTGTAGATCAATTAGCATTGGAATATAGCAAAGACCTCCCTTCATTTTTGATTGCTTTATTCTGCTTTTCTGGTTTAGGAAGCATTAACCAGTTGTCTTTCCCACCTAATTCCAACCAAAAAAGAAAAATATAGCCATTGTTCTTCCATGTAATTTAAGAGTGAGGATTGAATTTATTTGAAGTCAATAATACAAACTTTAACTTAGTACAAGCTAGTGAGCACTCTGTACAATTCTTTAAGTATGACATCTTTGGGGAGGAACATAATTGATAATCTCTTTCCATAATATGGCCTTTTCAAACGTCAAGTTCTTTATAGTAATTCTCTAAAAAGCTATATGGTCAATTTTTCGTATACATTTTTCATATTTCAATAATTGCCTTCCTTTGGAAAATTTAACATGCAGTATTGTGCAGGAAATTCATCAAATCATTCCTCCAGGGTTTCCTTCCTGGTCTTGCTCTTAAAATCTTCTTGTTCATACTTCCAACAGTCTTGATGATAATGTCAAAGATTGAGGGACATATTGCTATATCAAATCTGGAACGAAGGACATCAGCAAAGTACTATTATTTCATGTTGGTTAATGTCTTCTTAGGAAGTATCATTACTGGAACAGCTTTTGAGCAACTGCACTCTTTCCTTCATCAATCACCAACCCAGTAATTTATTATATCATTATGCTGAGATTTTTTTTTTTTTAATTTCTGTGATTTAAATTTCATTAGATATTATGCTTTTTTTTCTGTGCAAGTGTAGTTATCTTCCTTCGCAATTGAAAATTGTATATTCACTTTATTTCATTGTAGGATTCCTAGAACCATCGGAGTATCCATACCAATGAAAGCCACATTCTTTATTACATATATAATGGTTGATGGGTGGGCTGGCATTGCAAGCGAGATTCTCCGATTAAAACCGTTGGTCATCTTTCATCTCAAGAACATGTTTATTGTGAAGACTGAAAGAGACAGAGAAAAGGCAATGGACCCAGGCAGTGTCGATTTCCCAGAAACTCTCCCAAGTCTCCAGCTATACTTCCTTCTAGGAATTGTCTATGCTGTGGTTACACCAATTCTTCTTCCTTTTATGCTGATTTTCTTTGCCTTTGCCTACTTGGTGTATCGTCACCAGGTCAGCAAATTGACACTGACTTTCTTTTTCACCTAAAGTTGATCTTGTCTGTGTTCATGAGTGTCTTGAAGCAAATTGTGCATGAAGTTTAGAAGGTATATAATTTGAATAAGCATTTGAATTTGGTACAATCTTATTGATTCAGCATTCTTTAGGCAAGCATAATACTTACCTATAATTTTACCCAATATCTTTCAAACATTGTCCTATATGTTGATTTGTGTATAATTTATCACTTTTTGTGGATCTTATATAATCATGTAACATTCGATTAATGTTTGTGGTTCATGCTATTGCATGTGTGATGAATATTTTTAAGCATTAATTCAGCTTGTAACTTCACACACTGCTTTGATTCTGCAGATAATTAATGTCTACAATCAACAATATGAGAGTGCTGGTGCATTCTGGCCACATGTGCACAGCCGCATAATAGCAAGCTTATTGATATCTCAACTTCTGTTGTTGGGTCTTCTTAGTACCAAGGAAGCTGCCAATTCTACTCCTCTGCTTATTGCCTTGCCGATATTGACGTTAGCTTTCCACAAGTACTGCAAACATCGGTTCGAACCTGCATTTAGAAAGTACCCACTTGAGGTAAGCTCCATCTTAGAAAATCATTCAGGAAGAGAGAAGGATCTTTACAATAACTGCTTGGTTTTGTATAACCCAACCTTTTCTTTGTTGTGTGGGCTGAATAAAGATTTAACTTTCAAGCTGTTTGACAAAGTTATTAAGAACCCCAAGAAGATTTTGTAGGCTTGACATGAACTTAACAGCAGTTGATGATGTTACTCCATTTTTTTTTCAGGAGGCAATGGCTAAGGACATTATGGATCAAACCACTGAAACTGAACTAAATTTAAAGGCATACCTGGCCGATGCTTACTTGCACCCAATTTTTCAGTCATTGCAAGAAGAAGAAGAAGAAGAAAAGGTGGAAATTAGAATGGACAAACACCAAGTTCACACTGGCAGCCCATTGAATAGCGAACCAAGTTCCCCTTCTGCAACCCACCATGTTCATCATTCTCCATCCTCCTCACCACAGTATGTCTATCATCATTCTTCCTTTCCTGATTACATCTATCCGCCCGCGCCTCCATCCCATGACCCCTATCATTACGAAAGTTGAGAGCCTTAATCACAGTTGCAGTTACCAGCGCAGTTGAGTCTTAATCATAGTTGCAGTTACCAGCTTGCTGAGCTGGTAAGATCACTTGTAAGTGCATTAAGAGGTTTTGTGATTGAGTGTCAGTTACATTAGGATACAGAGGTTTTAGTTTGGATTTGGGTTGATTTAAATTTATAATGATCTTAGAGATGCTAATCTGCTTACAAGGAGTCCTAACTATTTTTCTTTTTGTAATTCTTCCTTTTCAAGTTATTGTTTTAGCAATGTAAATACATGAGTTTATGCTCTTTTATTGAAAGAAAGTGTGATGGTGCTTTAGATCTATATGTTACCCAATGATAGCATTTGTTAAAATTCTTTTGTAAAGGGTTTTGTTATAATTAAAAAAATTGATGAACACACTTGGGACAATCTATCTGGCATGACCTCAGAGTTGTTTAAGTGGTGAAGAGTAAAGTGTCATTTGTAAATGTCTAGGGTTTGATTGACCTTGTCTAATATATCACAATAAAATTTAGCCTAATTTGCTCAGTCCATAATTGTGGGTTTAGGTGATTGTGGGCCTTTGAGGTTTATAACAAGGGTTCTCTAGGTTAATAAAAAAAAAAATATCTTTTTGTTGAGATTGACATATATATATCTAATTATAATCAATCGTTGCGGGCCTCAGAGATTTATAGCAAGGGTTCTTCAGGCCTCTGATTAGCCAACAATAAAAATAAGGCCAAACGACTATTTCCCACCCAAGGTTTAGCGTTTTCTCAAAAGTCCCCCCTTTAACTATGGAAACACCAAACACCCACCCATGGCAGGTTAGATTTAACCAAACCCTAACGGCTGAAAATTTTATCTCCTTTTGCCCCCCTAAACTTTAAAAACTAAAATTTTCCCCCCGTCTAAGTTTTAAAAAATGACAGTTTCACCCTAGGGTTTGGTTTTGAAATCTCCGGCGATCTCTCCGGCTCCGTTGCCGACGGCCGCTCCCTCCGGAAGCAACCTCTCCTTCCGGCGATCTCTTTCCTCCCATTTGGAGGTCCGATCGGCGCCCAGAGACGCCGTGGGAGACGAAGACTTCGTCGGGAAGACGAAGTTCTTCGTCTTCCCAGACGAAGCCGATGCCGTCGTCCTCGTCTGGGAAGACGGTCGTCTTCCCAGAGGTCTTCTTCTGGGAAGACGATCGTCTTCCCAGACGAAGACGACGGCGTCGGCTTCGTCTGGGAAGACGAAGAACTTCGTCTTCCCGACGAAGTCTTCGTCTCCTACGGCGTCTCCGGGTGCCGATCGGACCTCCAAATGGGAGGAAAGAGATCGTCGGAAGGAGAGGTTGCTTCCGGAGGGAGCGGCCGTCGGCAACGGAGCCGGAGAGGTCGTCGGAGATTTCAAAACCAAACCCTAGGGTGAAACTGCCATTTTTTAAAACTTAGGCGGGGGGAAAATTTCAGTTTTTAAAGTTTAGGGGGGCAAAATAGATTCTATTTTAGTTTATTTTTAATATTATAGCTAAAATGACGATTTTACCCCTACCACCGTTAGGGTTTGGTTAAATCTAACTGGCCATGGGTGGGTGTTTGGTGTTTCCATAGTTAAAGGGGGGACTTTTGAGAAAACGCTAAACCTTGGGTGGGAAATAGTCGTTTGGCCTAAAAATAATCGTTGCATTAGTAACCCAAATGTAGTGGTTTTGGTGTGGTCTAAGCTATTGGTTTTTTTAGTGATACATTCGTACATTTTTATCCTTAATACAATAGTTTTGATTACCAAGGGCAACGGTTATCAAGAATATTAGGTGATGATAAACTTCAAGAGTTAGCAACATTGGTGGAGCTTGTAGGGGAGAAGGTTTGGGTTGGAACCTTTGTCATGCTTATAAAACTCCGACTTATCCAATACAGAGATTGTGAGTTTGATCATTGTATCCCGCGGTTTATTCGTCCAATCAAATAGTGATTACCAAAATAAAATAATATTACATGGTGATTATGAGTTATTTTAAGTAACAGATTGTCATTTTCAAGCAATGATTGTTTAGCTAAGACAATGGTTATCAAGAATATTAAACGATGGTTATAATCTATTTTGAGTAATGGCTATTTAAATAAGACAACGGTAATCAAGAATATTAGGAAACAATTATAAATTATTTTAAGCAATAGGTCTTGTCATTTTTAAATAACAACTATTTAATTAATGCAATGATTTATAATACTATAAAGACAATCGTTTTGCACTTTAGTACAATGGAAAAGGGCTACTAAGGGAACAATTATAGTAGATAAACCAACAGTTGTTTATATAAAGACAGTAGTTTAAGACACTTCAAAGATAACGTTTTTGTATTTTAGCCAACGAAAATAAACTTTCTAACACAATGGTTTTAATGGTTAAAACAACAATTATATTTCTATTGTTATATCAGCTATATGTATTTAATATAATAATTTATGTACATGATGCAACAATTTTGTTTTTATTTTTCGATTTGCCCTATTTTAAATAAACAATAAATTATCTAAGAAATTAAAATAGGTAATTAAATAAAAATAGAAGAATAAAAAACAAAATCATAAATTGTAACAAAACAATTTTCAGTTTAATGTCAAGTAATCTAAATTTGTATGATAAATCGTTAACATAAATGATTTTAATACATCTTATCATAATCTAAAAAGAGAATTTATATTTTTTATGAAAGACATCCTTAAAAGATGCATAAATTATAAGTCTCATCGATAATCAAAAAGTTAAATGCCCACTTTTTTTTAACCATTATCGATTACTTTCCTTAAATAAAAAAAGAGAATAATTTAGTTATTATTTAATCTAATATTTGAATATAAATTAACATATTACTATGTGCTCACATGTCACAAAAAAAAAAAAATAGTAGCAATTGAGATAAATCATAATATTGGAATACAAAAACTACAACTTATCTTATATCTAAACATGCAACTCGTAATATGATCTATTGTGCTCAAATTTCATTATAACAACCAACAAAATTAAAGAAAATACAATTATATTATAACTTTCTATTAGCGAATACAAGTCAAATTGATATTAGAAAAAATTTATAATGAAGTGCCTAAATAATCACTAAATAAGCTTACCATAATTATTCCTTAAGATAAATTATGCTAATTTTTTAAGAAAATAACATCATACGTTTTGTTGTTCTGTGTACTTGAAGTGAACTAACTCTTATAATCAACGAACCAATTACATTTACATTCATATCTCGGTTAACTTGTGTTATTTGCTTTACAAGTATTAATTAGACATTATGTCATTGTTGCCTTTTCAGCCTCCATCTTTTTTTTTTCATTTTGTTAATTTATTTAGCCTTTTTTTTCCTTCTTAGCTTTTAATTCATCTTCCATTTGAGCAATTATTGCCTCTAACTTCTCTTCCACTTCTTTCTCTAATGTTCATTTTATGGATTCAATGCACTCTTTTGAAAGTTTATAGGTATCCCTTGATGCTCCCTTTCCTCTCAAATTAGTTTATATACTGTCTTTTCCTATCAATTGCACATTACCAGGTTGTTCTTATCCTAATTTAACTATAACTTTTTCTAACCTTTCACCATTCTCTTATTGGGATTGCAACTCTTTAATTTGAGCCTATAAACCATAAAAAAGTTAAATTGCATGTGTTATTACAACTTATGTTAAAAATTAAAAAAAAAAATTAGGTTGCTCAAACATTTTTGTTTTATGATAAACATACAATTTTTTCCCTTGTATTGTCATTGTTTTGATATACACGTCATTATAATTTAAGAAGTAGAAAGTGAAGAATATACGACGATGATTTACCTTGATTATCCGCAGATTGACATGTAGCATCACAGGAATAGCTTTCATTAATCTTCATCATTCTTTTGGTTACACTCATTATGAAAAGAATTATGTTGATTAGTGGATGCAATTTAAATGTTTGATTGGTGGAAGCATCATAAGTATGTACCCTAATTTTCCAAAGCAACCAAATTTCTTTAATAAATGACAACATGTAGACATCATTATCTTGACTAGGATAGGATGCTCTTAAAATAATTGAAGACAATATCAAATATTTTGGTTTCATGCAATTTGATTTGAGAGGCATGACAGACATAAAAGAGAGTGTGATGAAGATTAATAAAGACTACTCTTGTGATACTACAAATTAATTTGAGGATAACTAAGGTAAATAATCATCGCATATTCTTCACTTTCTATTTTTTAAATTATAATGAAAAGCACTATTGATGCACATTTTTCCACATAACTCCTGCATAAAAAGAAGACTAGAGGTCTAACTCTCATGAAAGAGACCTAAATAAAACAGTTTGAAGATTACAATCCGATTATGCTAATATAACTAACCCATAGGTCCTGATGAAGAAACATTAATTAAATTTATAAATTTTGTTGGTACAGTGACATGAAATGAAAAACTTGCTCTATTAAATCATACTAATTGGTCAAAGATGTCATTGAATGATCAAATTTGAGAATATGTTAATATAAAACCTAATAACTTTTTTGTTTCACTTGATATTTATGACTTATGTGTGTTGATTTTGAAACATTTGTTCTTAATGTAGAAAATACATATTCTTTCAATAGTAAGTAAGAAATTGATATCGTTGCATTACCAATTTTTGTTGAGATTGAAACTATTGTATTAAGGATTAAAATTCATCTTTCTATTGAGATTGGCTTATAGATGTCGTCGTTAATAACTACCTTGATCACTACATCACCGCCATTGAAATTGTCTTGAATTGAAAAGCTTATCATAGCCTTAGATCCTTTTTTCAATATGAGAAAATGCAAACATAGAGATAAAACAAATATTATCAACAATGAACAAGTCTCCTCTTCTTCGATTTTCATTTGATGGTTTAATGAAATGATACATTTTGAAACTTATTTAAACCACACTATTTTGCTCTTATTTAATACTCCTACCTTGTACACTTTAACTTCCTCCCTCAAGACAAAATGTCAATGCATGACTTGCAAAAAGTGAACAAGGCAAATACACAACAACTAAATCATATTTACTCTTTTGTTCTTCTCTCTGTTGACAAACATTAGCCTCTTTTTTATAATATAAACCAGTATTTAACTTAGTCCTGACATAGAGAACCTAATAGTAAATAAAAGCTTAGTAAAAATATCAACCACTTGAAAATCAATGGGCACATATTGAATTCCCAACTTCTTAGCAGCTACCTGCTCTTTTATAAAATGAATATCAATTTATATGTGTTTTGTTCTACTATGAAATATAAAATTAGAAGCCAAAGCCCCTGCACTCATATTGTCCCACCATGTCACTGTTAGGTTGTGATAATACATATGTATCTCGCTTAAAAAGCTCCTTAACCAATCTATTTCAGTGGATACTTACTTACCACTCTGTATACAAACTTTGTAGAAGATAGAGCCATTACTTTTTGTTTTTTGGAACACCATTGCATTATATTCTCCCTAAAAAGAAATAAAACCCACTTGTAGACTTTTTATCTCCAATACTTTCAACCCAGTTTGGATCAACATAAACCTCAACTTTGAAATGTGATAATAGTTTGAAGAGTATACCACTGTCAAGAGTACTTTTGATATACCTTAAAGTCCTCTTACAAGTCTACCATTGTAGTGCATGTGCCTTCAAAAATTGACTAAGATTGTTAATTGAGAATGATAAATCAAGTCTTGTCATTGTGAGATACTGTAGAGATCCTATAGTGCTTTTATAAACAATAGGATCTTCAAACAACATTTGCCTCATTCATCCTTGTAAGCATATTTAAATTGCCTAAAAAACAAATCCTTTTCAATTTTTTCAACCTCAAAACCCAAGAAATAACTTAACTCAACTAACCTCTTCAAAGAAAATTGAGTGTCTAATTTAGAAACTAACTTATCAATAAACTTTGTATCTGTTCTAATTAGAAGGATATCATCTACATATATCAGAACATAGATTTTTGTCTACACATTTGTAAAATGAATAAACTATTTGAGACAATATTAACAAATGCTTTGTCCCACTAATGTTCTCTTCAACATCTCATATCAAGCTTTAGAAGCATGTTTGAGCTTATACAAAGTTTTTGTTAATCTATAGACATGATTAGGCTTTGTTGGTCCACAAATCCTTAAATCCAATTCATGTACACATCTTTTTTTAGTTCAGCATTCAAAAACGTATTATTTACATCAATTTGAAATATCAGCCACTGATAAGTAATAGCTAAAATAATCATAATTTTGAGGGTTATGAGTTTGACCACATGACTAAAGGTTTCCAAGAGAAATCTGCTAAAAACCTTTTGTTACTAATCTAGCTTTTAGTTTCTATAATGATCCATCAGGATTTAATTTTATTCATTCATCTATTTGTGTACAATAACATGCATCTCTAGTATGTAAGAGAATAATTCCCAAGTCTGATTTCTTACTAGTGTTAAATACTCATTAACCATGGCTTGAAACCAATCTGGATGCGCTAATGCTTCTGTCACACTTTTAGGTTCTTCAGGGATTGTTAGGTGGGCTAAAAATATTTTAGGTTTGGGTAAAGAACCATTTTGTGACCCGAGTATCATTGGGTGAGTAGATTGAGTTGATTGAGTAACAATAAGATGTTTAATGATGGCAAACTAATTTAATTGTGTAGGTTGAATTAAGGCATGTTTCAACTGTGTAGAGGAATGCCTAATGTTAATAGATCTTAGTTTACATTTCTGAGCTAAAGTATCATCATTTTAAGGTAACACAACTTTTATATTCACAATGTAATGAGTTTTTTTTTCAAGAGAAATAATTTGTGCAAAGTTAATTTGATCACAGTGTGCAACAAGAATAGTGAATGAATTAGCTTTAGAAGAGGATAATGAAATGGATACAAACACATTATCTAAGTTCATATTAGACATAGGATTAAAGTTTAGTTTGTTTGAAAATGGTGTTTCAAAAGTGAATGAGGAACACTCAGACCTGGTACTATCAAGTGTAGACTTCTCAAGTATAAAATAATTGTTCGGTTGTAAAAATTTCAAAACATTTGCATTTGTGGACTCGAAAACTATATTCTTTTGAAAACAAGAGGAATTTTTAAAAGGAAAAATATTTTTATCCAACTTAACACTTGTTGAAATATATATTTTTCCAAAAGGACTGAGACACTTATAACCTTTACAATTAGGTTGTAACCTAAAAACACACAAACTAATGTGAATGAAAATCAATCTTGTGCTTATTATATGGTCTAAAGAAAGGATAATAGACACACCCAAAGGACTTTAATCACTGATAGTTAGGTTTATGACCAAAAAGCATTTCAAAAGGAGACTTATGACGAAGAACAATAGTAGACACTCTATTAATAAGATATACTGATGCCTGAACAGCTTCCCACCAAAACTTAAGTAACATTCTAGCCTATGACAACAACACTAACCCCATTTCTACTATGTGCCTATGTTTCCTCTCAATTTTCCCATTTTGTTGGTGCGTGTAAAGACAAGGGTGCCTATATATTATATCATATGCCTCCAAATAAGAATTCAAATTTCTAAACTCTCCACCCCAATCAATTTGAAACATTTTTACCTTTCTATCAAATTAATTTTTCATTAAATTGTGAAACTTAATAAAAATGTCTCTAACTTCATATTTGACTTTCAAAAGAAAAATTCATGTAAATCAAGTAAAAATCATCAATAAAATGTACATAATAATACCTATAACCTTCGCCTGTATTAACAAGAGTTGGACTCTAAATATTACTATATATCAATTCTAAAGGTGCTGAAGTTTTAGACAATGAAATAGAAAATTTATTTTGTTTATGATTTCCATACAAACAATTTGAACAAACAAAATCCTTTGCTTTATTTCCAAAAGTAATGTTTAGTTCTTTACAAACAAGTTTAAGCGCTTGAAAACAACGATGTCCAAGTCTTTTGTGCCAAGCATCATTATCTACTTTAGAATTGCTAAAAATTTGTTTTTTAGACATCAAATTGCAAGGATCACAAACTACATTATTTAAAACAGAACATTGAGTAGCAATCAAACAGTATGATGCATTAGAATATAAATTAGAACTTGAAAAGCAGGTTATTAGAGTAGAAAATTGACACAAGTTATTCCTAAGTGTCCTTTGGAGAAGAATTTTCTTGGAATCTTTGTTATTCACAAGATAACACTCAGAGTCAAATTCAACAATGACATTATTATCTTATGTAAATTTAGAAATACCAAGTAATTTTTGATGCACATATGATGTTTTTGAGATGTATGAATCTATTATGGAAATAAGGGGATAATGATTTTGTAGATGTGTGAGAGATGTCTAGACATTTTTCACTACTTACTTGGAGCTGTTGTTTTCCCCTATAATATGATTTTTCATCTAGCTGATTTATGTTGGAGGTAATATGACTAGTAGCTCTTGAATCCATGTATCAATTAAGATCAACAACAGTTAGTGGTATGGCTGCAAGGTTGGTTGTAGACCGATGATTAGTTTTGACAGTGTTTTGGTTGAACAGAGAAGTAGTTTTGGGTTGATAAGGTGTTGTTTTAAAGCTATTGCATGGATACAAGATTTGAGCATCAGAATTATGGTTATAATCAGTCTCTCCAAAAAAAAAAAAAAATTATAACATGTGACTTTTATTAATTTGATTAGAAGGAATAAAGCCTTTAGCTGACTTATTCCTAACAATATCATTAATCTTATGACTATGGGAGTTATCCACAAAAGTTATATCAAATCTATGATAACACTTCATAGCAACATGACCCATTTTCCCACATAGTTGACACATTATTTTAGGCATGTTGAAACTCTTACTTTTGCCTTTACCAGCTTGTGTACCATCAAAACTTCCTCTGAACAACCTTTGATCTATTTCAGCTACTTTATTTCCTCTCCCTTTTGACTTAAAATATTCATTGGTTGTGTTTCTCCTAGTTTCACTTAGACCACTATATAAGCTTACTGCAGGTACATTTCTCTCCACTCTACTGGACCAGCATCTCATGGAAGAATTTCCTACCTTATTAACTAAGTTGATTGATCATTCCTTCATGAACATCAAAACTAAACCCTTGACTAAGATTAATTCTATGTTCATATCTCTATAATAGTGATTTTACCCCAGTTATATCAATTCTCTCCCTTACATAATCCAATTTAGACATTATCAATACTCTGATCCTAATCTATTTATCACAAAATTTATCAACTAACCTTTAGACATATTCTGCCCATAACTAACTAGAGCATCAAAAACTTTAGTCATGCTACTAATATACTCATGTATGCTTAGGGTCTGCAATATGGATTTGAGTTGTATAATTCTAACTTTTGACTTAATAATAAAGTAGTTATGAAGTAACTCCCATATTTTAGTAGAAGTCACACACTTTGAGATATGCATAAACATAGTCACAAAAATGAATGCTAATAGTAGCTTTTTAAAAACCTATCATGTTTCTTCCATAAGGTATACTGAGGATTCCTCTATTTAACAACACTAGTACCACTATCAATCTTTATAAGAACAAAAGGTGATGGGCAAGTAATTAGACCAGTGAAATGGTCTTCTAGGTCATATGCACCTACAGAGTTCAAAACTTAAGCTCTCCAATAGCGATAATTCTCCTCAATAATCATAGGGCTTACAGGTTGTAAACTAGTAGTTTAGACTATACTAGAACTACTAGTTTCAGCAAAGGATGTAAAAATACCTAAAGTATTCTGCTTTGGTGAATACAATAAAGGTGACTACTCGAGTAGTTTCAGACATATGTCAATGGCTTTGATACCATAACAACAAATCATCTAGGAACTAACTCAATACCTCAAGTAACAAAAATCACACCAAAACTACTTTGATTGTCAAGAACAAAAATCCTAGAATAGACTAACTCCATCAAACATGAACAACATAAGAGAGCCTGAGAGAGAAATGAACAATACCTCAAGATTTAATTGAATAGCTTGAAAAATCATACAAAAAGCATGACAAATAACATTTTTTATACAAAAATACAACTACTTACAGGTTGGTAAAAGCAACAAATGAAAACGACAACTCAATCAAAAAGTCACCGTAGATGTCTTTGTTAATAACTACCTTAATCATTGCATCACCGCTGTTGAAATCATGTTAGATTGAAGAAGCTCATCACAACCCTAGATCCCTTTTTTAGTCAAAGAAAACACAAACATAAGGATAGAACAAATATCACCAATAGTGAACAAGTCTCCTCTTCTTCAATATTCATTTGATAGTTTAATGAAACGATGCATTTTAAAACTTATTCAAACTGCACCGTTTTGCTCTTATTTAATAACTTTGCCTTATGCACTTTAACAATCTACAACTTTATTTTCTCCTAAATTCATGATTGATTGTTCATATTAAAGATTAGGGGAATTTCTGCTCTATTTACTTTTCATATGTTAGCGTTACTAGACATTCTTCTGTATGGAATAATAGACCTAGTAATTATATATTTTAAGGCCAAAACATTGTTTTCCACCTAAGGTTTGCTGAAACAGTAAGATTTCATCCTTAATTTTAAAAAGCATAGACTACTTGGATTAATAAATTCCATTAAATCGAAATGTTAAAAAAGTCATTTTGATATTTTTTTAATTTTCTTTTATTTCATATTTTTTAATTTTCTTTTTTTTCTTTATTCTTTTATTTTTATTTTTCCCCTAATTTTTTTATTTTTCCTTTTCAACAGCTTGGGTATTTTTAAATTTTAATATATCTCTTAATCATTTTAAAAATAACAATTATATCCTTGAAGAACGATACAATATAATATTTTAAAGTTGGTTAAAATTTTATTATTTTTTAAAAATATAAATGACATTTTGTTAAATTGATAAAAATATATTGATAATTTAATATTTATATTAAGTGTTAATGGTAGCTTCGTAATTTCAATAAAAGAGCAAAATAGTTATTTCTAAGAAAATAAAACATAATTTACTAGACAGATGGAAATTTGACTTTTTGAAACTTAAAAAGTAGGAATTGTCATGTCTTTAAACTTAGGTGGTATATAGTCTTTGGCATATATTTTAAGGGTACTTTCTAATAATTTATGTTATTTTATCCCACTTGAATGAAATCAACTAGGATTAATACCTAGACATGTCAAACAAGTTGGGTAACCTGAGGAATGGCTCGGACCCTTATTTTTTAGCACGATCCAAGTAGGCACGACTTGTTATTATAATGGGTTGTGCTATGAGCTAATTCTACATGACACAACATTGCAGTCGTTAATTAAAAAAACAAAAAATTTAAAAATAATTAAAAAGTTCTAAGGGTGCAAAATGACTTCTACATTCATAGAAGCAGTTTAGTCAGACCAGTAGTCATTGGCTTGGCCAAATTAACTTTCTTCTTTTAAATTTTTTTCTTCTTAAATTTTTCTATATAAACTCTCTTCTCTCCGAAAATTCATACACTTCCAATCCTTCATTCTTCTCAATTTCACATTCTCTCATCAATTCTCATTCTTAAGCTCTTTGAATTCGCAATCGATATTTTTTTATGTTTTAGGTCATTAGAATATCCATATAGAATTGTTATAATTTGTCAAACATTAACAACTATTTTTGATAAATATAAAATTAATAGTTTTATTTTTACAATGGCTTTTGATAATGCAAAAATTAATGATAGAGTAATTAAATTAATGTGGAATCATATATTTGTTTCATTTAATGAAAAAGTATTTTATATTAGATATGCATATCATATTATTAATTTAATAATTTAAGATGGTCTGAGTTTAATTAAAGATCATATATCAACAAATAAACATGTTATTGCATATATTTTGTTATTTCTATCATGAATTCAAGCACATCATCAATTTTGTAAGTCAATGGGGTTAAAACGAAAAAAGTTAAAAATAGATATTAGGACTAAATGAAAGTCAACATATCTCATGTTGAAAGCATGTGAAGAGTATGAAGTCGCTATAACACACTTATTTGAATATCCAACCAAAAGATTTAAAAAACAACCTGTTTTTTTGACATATTATGATTGGGAGATTGTCATGGCTCTAATGAACATGTTAGAGCCTTTGAAGTCGATAACAAACCAATGGTCAAGTGTGTGTTATCCAACTACTTATTTAATTTTATATAATATATTAGAAGTTAATAATATTTTTAAAGAATACACATATCATAATATTTTTTAAAATATGTCTAGACAAATGAAACAAAAATTTAAAAAAAAAATTGAAATGAAATTTCTTTACTTTATGTTATTGACATTGTTTTAAATCTGAGGGCAAAATTATTAGGAGTAAAGAATTGTTTACATGCTATTAATGAAAATTAATTAATTTCCCAAGGTAATAAAATAGACGCTATTCAAAAATTTTTATTGGAAATGTATAATATCTATAAAAATAAATATAGAAGGAGGACACAAACTTCGGAACCCGAGATAAGTTATGGTAGTTATATAGAAGAAAATCACGCATATGATTGCTCTTATACAAAAGTAAGTAGCCTGTGAGTTAGAGTACAAATTATAATGATTTTTATAATTATATTAATATTGATAATTATTCAAAATTTGTTAAACTATATGATGACAATAACAAATTAGTTGTTTTAACATAGTTTTCTTGTGCTTTCCGTTATGACACAAAATCTAGTAACCTCTTTGGTGTCTACTATAGCATTGAAATATATTTTTAGTGCGTTTTGCATCCCTTTATTTTGTTTGAAAAGAAAAATTAGGAGTTTCAGTTGGAGCTGATCCAGATAGGGATTGAGCAGCGTCGAAGCGAGCACAAAGTCAAGTGGATTGTAATACAGTGCTTTACCTTTGCACCAAGAATGTGGAAGTCCGACCTAGCTAGTTAAAGAAAGGGGAAAAGAGTTAGAGGTGTAGGCCCCCTGGCTCAGGCTAAGCGGTCCAACCACGCTCTAATCCTAAAAGAATGAGTTGGGGCCCGTAGTGCGCTGCAGGAGATTCATAGACCGCTAGATGATAAATGATCTAACTTGCACCCTAATATGATCGAAACAATCATGTGTATGAAAGATTAGGTGAAAACTGACTTCAAATTACATAATCAGGTTGCAGAAGATATATTAAAAGAATCCTAAAATTTGGACATTGACGACGAGTAGATGGTATATATATCGTACTTATATTTATAATTATAAATTATGTAAATGAATTGATTTGTAATATGTTTGAATATTTTTCATCATATAACCATGATATTTTTCTGCTACAAGAAAAAGATTATCAATTAAATGTTTAAGGTACTACTCTCACTTTTAGTAATTGGAAAATGGTTTTTATTCAATTTTTAATTAAAAAATTGAAAAAAGATAGTTTTATTTAATTAATAAGTTGGCCTGTGAGCTAGTTAGTTAAAGATTTGATGTGACAAGATCCTATAAATATAAAGTAGTGTCACGAGTTTATATATTGTGATTGGTCGGTGTAGACATGTCAATGGGTGAGGTCAGGCCTTATGCCTTACAGTGATGGGTCTTCGGGCCGAACCAACCCATGTAATTTTGAAAGCCCAAGATCCAACCTATTTAAACAAATTTTTATTAAAAAATTTAAATACAAATTATTTTTCAATTATTAAAACCGAAGACAGTATTCCGAGCATTTTATTTATAATCTTTCATTTGTGGTAGAGAAATACCGTGATTATATAATGAAAAATATTATAAGTTTATAACATAGTATAAATATATTAATTTACATGCGGTAAATTATAAATATAAATAAAATATATATACCATACCATTTATCTTTTTGTCCTTAACGTCCGAATTTCTGAATTCATTTGATATTAGATCCATTTATAATATTTTGTAATGATGAAATTAAAATAAAAATAAAATTATAAACACAAAAAATTATATTTGTGAATTGAGAGCTTTTCCAAAAAAGAGTTGATGAAAGAAAATGAGATTGAAAATATAATAAAAGAATTGAGATTGAGAGATTTATAAATAAAATTGAAAATAAAAATGTTTTAGATTAGTTTATATAAAAAATAAAAAAAATTTTAAAAAATAAAACAACGACAGTTAGACCTGGCCACGGGCCGGTTTGGCCCGTGAACCGGACCGAAACCAACCCAGATAAACCTGGAACCGGAACCGGCAGACCCGAAACCGGACTGAACAGGAATCGAAACCGTAGCTCTGCGGTTCGGTTCCGATTCACATAAATTGGAACCGTTTATGAACCGGCGATTTACTGTGCTGAACCAAAAAAAATTTGAAATTTTTTTGATTTTTTTTAAAATTTTATTTAAAAAGGCAACGGTTCCCTGCGCAGGGAACCGTTGCCTTTTGAAGGAAAAATTGCAGGGGAGGGACCAATCCCCTGCAATTTTCAGAGAAAATGCGGGGGACTTGGTCCCCTGCAATTTCTCTTGCAGGGGACTTGGTCCCCTGCAATTTCTCTGAATCTCAATTCACCCCCTTCTTTTTAATTTTTTTCAAAAAAGTTTTTCCTATATATACTCCTCCAAATTCCATTCTCTCAAATTTCAATCTTTTTACTCTTTCACTCAATCCTTCAAACTCTCATTCTCATTCTTTAAACTCTTAATACTCTCTCAATCTTTCAATTCAATCAAATTTTCTTAAATTTAATTAAATTCTTTCTTAATTTTTTATTAATTTCAATTTCAATTTTAAAATTTTTTATACAATTCATAATTAATTATAGAATTTATTTCTATAATTAATTTTATTTATTATTTATTTATTATCTTTTATAATTAATCATATAATTTATTTATATAATAATTTTATTTATTGTAATTAAGTCTAAGCCTTTATTTTAATTTTTAATTATTGTAATTAATAATTTAAAAATTAAATCAAGATCATATATTATAATTGACTGTTCAATATCGGTTTCGAACCGAAACCGTCGATTCCGAACCGGGGCCATGAACTGGAACCGGTAGTTCTGAACCGTGGATGAACTGTCCTGTTACGGTTTCGGTTCAGGGTCCTTATATTTTCGAACCATGAACTGGCGGTTCCGAATCGAAACCGACGGTTCATGAACCGTGACCAGGTCTAACGGCAGTAGCCGTTGAAGGCTTCTGCCTTCTACTTGTGGTAGAAGCAACTGAAACTTTTGTTATTCTATTTATTTTATTTTTTTAATTTTTAATCAGTATCAGACTGGATCAGATCGGATCAATCAATCGACATAATATTAAAACTTACAGCACAGTTTGAAAGGCTTGTAAGTTGAGTCTAATATGTTATGGTATCAAACCAAACCTTTTTAAGTTCAATCTGAATTCTAAACTTCAAATTTGGCCTTTATTTGATCCGGTTCAATTAATTTGTTTAGGCCGGCCCAATATGAAAGACTCTCGACTTAGGGGGTTTAGCCTGACACAGCCCACTTACCCCTTCATTAGTACTCCATGACAGAGATGTGCAAACAAGCTGCCACGTGGAACCAACCTTCCCAAACAATTAAAAAAAAAAAACTGACGCAGCTCCGGAGCCCCATTTGCTTCAGCTTGAAGCCGACCTTCATTTAAACAAATATTCAAAATATTTTCTTATTTTTTAACAGTTGGCTGCAAAGTGTAATACAGTAATTATCGTAATTAAAATTAAATAATTATGAGCGCAGAATCTAGGCCAAGCAACCGAAGGGCAACAACTACAGCTGTGAGCTGCCTGTTGTTATCCCCGATTTTATTTTTATCGCTGGTGGATGAGTTGAATATTAAGATAAAGAAGAACTTTTTCTCTGACAACTTTACACTTGTTTACAGCTTATTTTTCGGGTTTTAGTGAGACAAAGCCGAGATCAGGATATCCTTTTGTCTCAACGCTTGGGAAGATTCATCATGGTGCGTATTTGCCCGAGGTTTGCTTTGAGGAGAACCGGCCATCGACGAACTCAAATTGCTCTTGTAAATTCTCTTTCTCTATCTTTCCCTCTTAAATTATTGTTGAAGTTCCTGGTTTGGAAATTGGAATATATATATATAATGTGAATCAAATCTGTTTCAAATTTTTCTGTTGGATTTTTAAGTTTTTTGAGTGATGCCGGGGACTTGGGTTGACCTTTCAATTCAGTTAGCATTCTTTGCTTGAATTAATTTGACTGGTCTGGTGTTGTTACTAGATTTTGTTGGTTTTGTCGGTTTGACCGTTTACCATCTTTCATTTTTTTCCCTTGTATTTGGCCTGATTGACTTTAAGGGACAACTTGTTTTTTTGGTTTTAGTTTCAACTAGCTGCTTGTTTATCCTGCTTAATTGCATGTAGCAGGATGAAAGAGAAGTTTTGCCCCCAACTCTGGATGTTGCGGGTGCAGCCACTGTAACTACCGCTGCTGCTCATGGGATTGAGGTGGCAGTGGAATTTAAGCCGGTCGAACACCCAATTGCACCTATGGACAATGGTCAACCCTTACAATGTCCACTACCTGAACCCTCGATTCTCAATGTAAGCTTGACTATTGCTTTTCAATTTTGAAATTTGTGTCAGTACATAATTATGTCTTAGTTTGTTATGTGCTTGGAAAAGATTAGACAATTCAGTGAACTGCAGAGAAAGGTTTGGAGTTTAATTTGGGATCATATTGCATTCATAGTCTTGACCAAATTTCTAGGCCAGAATGACTATGAGTGGAGGTAATCTCTTGTGGACACGAAACTAGCGTACATATCATCGGAATATAATTGTAAAAGTGAAGATATGTAGTTTGCATACTGAATTCAATAAAAACTTACGTTTTGCTTGGTATCCAAAGTTGTATTTAAGTATGGGTTTGTTCGAGGACTACAGCCCTTATATAATTGTTTTCTGTTTATTGAATTCTCTTTTCCCTCTGTGACTGAATCATTGTTAAGAGACACTTAAATACTGCTTATGAAGAATGATATTTAGTTTCTATATTCAGTTCTGAAAACTGAGTCGTGATATTGGTTCTTCAATTGGCTTGTCTCTTTACATTAGTCCAGTTCTTTATTGCTTGTAGTGCTCTTCTTTTTCATTATGTGAAATGAATTTAAAATTATTCCTTCCTTTGGAATGACTTTTTGTTCCTGTTTTAGTTAAAGATTCATAGATTTATGGTGGCTGTGGAAGTTCTTTTTCTTGGTAAAGGTCACCTGTTTTGGTGCTTAAAAAAATCAGAAGAATTAGATGATGGCATTTCACTGATTTTGTTAGTTCAATGATAGGCGAATGTGAGTATTTATTTATTCTGGCTGAGCTTTCAATGACCGTGAGAGGATTTTGTTGGTGAAAATATGAAGGGCCAGACCTTGATTTAAATTCACTAGAGTGATATACTGACCCTAACCATCTAGGAAGTTTACTAATCTTCCTGAATACTCGTCTTTGCAACAACCACAACCAAAAATTTGACACTGCCCTGTCCCCTTTGCTACTGAGGGAGACAACAATCTGCCACTGCACCACTAACTAATGGTGGCACCAGCATTATCACTCTACAGCTGTTAACATCATCATTGCCGCATGATCTGATGTCCGCTTCTGCCACCACTTTGCTTCTGTTACTACCAAAACAGGTGCATTTGTTAGTCTGACCACATGGCCACCATCATCATAACATCCACCTTTTGTCACAGACAGTACACTTAAACTTTTAAGGATGCAACCATCATTTTGCCTTGAGCAAAACCAGATCTAGATTGAGAACCTGACCTTTTAGAGTTTTTTATGATGTCCTCAGTATCTATACGTTGAAGTTGTATGAATTTTTACATGCCTCGTATTTGGATTTGTGTATTAAATGTTGGGAGGCTGTATGAGCTTTGCTTGCACAATCTTGACTTGTGAAGAATAGACATAATTTGAAGCCATGAAAGCTTTTGCAGAATATCGGTAGACCAAATTGGCCCTGAGGTTTTCCATTGGCTACATATTTGCAGCACAAGCTTAGTTTTTAGAATTGTGTTGAGCTCATCTCCTGTATTAATTCATGGTGTGGCCATTATTTAAAAAACCTAGTATTGGGATGGATTATTGCATTTTATGTTGGTAGGTCTATGATTATAAAGGACTTGTTTTCTTTTATTCTTATGTCCAAAGTTCATTTAAGGGAGAACTTCTTGTACTTTAATAGGATGGAAGAATTTGGAAGGAACGAGTTTCGGCAGGCATGAGAAGGAGAGCTGACTTGCCAGTTATGAAGGAAGGAGGGGTCCTTGATTCTGCTGGTGTTCGGATGAAGCCTCGCCCTATGCAATCTAATCGCACGATTCTACCATCTTTGAGTGCTCCTGAACATGATTTACTAAATCTACTTCAAGAGTCTGGGATCTAAAGTCCGGTATTGATTCCTGGGATAAATTCATGTTTGCATAATTTTCATATATATTTCAATAATTTATATATCACGAGTCACCCTTTGCATATACTCAGTTGAATATATATATACATCTATATTCAGTCATAGTAGTATGAGAATTTCAGTT
The DNA here is from genome assembly GCF_011075055.1 of Mangifera indica. NCBI lineage: Eukaryota > Viridiplantae > Streptophyta > Magnoliopsida > Sapindales > Anacardiaceae > Mangifera > Mangifera indica. Next base: position 11,208,555 of record NC_058144.1, read on the forward strand.
CATAGACTTTCTCAATAATTTTGGATGCCTCTGTAACCCTGATGTTAATATTCTGAGTAAAAAAGTCCTCGTTCTTTTAGATTTCAGCTGAGCCATTGGTGTTGTCAGTGTCACAATATAAAAATCTTTGTTATCATGATCTTTGTTGTTGTTTAGGTATATTGACCCTTAATTTTAGGCAAATTATACTATCAAGGCCATTTATTTGTTTTTTTAAAAATATAATTTAGGGTAATTAAAATGATTTTCAAATTTCATACTCTTTTACTATTATGAGAGGTTTGGTTTGGGTAATGTTTTATTACCAAAATAGAGAGATTACCTTGAAGATAGATTACTTAGAAAATTACTAGGTATAAATTATTATTATGTTTGATAAAATTCGGTGGGTATAAATAATTATTATATTTGGTTAAAGGTAATAAAAAAATACTATTTAATTATTTTTTTAAATGCCGTTGAATATAATTATTTTTAAATATTTTTTATAATATTTGTTATATTAATTAAAAATAAATTTATTTTTGTCTCAAAAAATTAATAAATAATAATAAAATTATAATAAAATTAAGATTATCTTGATAATTTTTTAATACCTAAAGTGAAGATAGTAATCAGATTACCACTTATATTATCTGTCATGTCAGCATTGGAAATAGAAGATTATCGTAATATTTTATTAATGACAAACCAGACAAGGTAATATAAGTAATAAGAAATAAATTATCAAAGTAATATTTAAATTTCTGGAATCAAACGACTTTTTAGTTTTTTCTAACATAGTTAGGAACCATTTGAAGTGTGGGAATTTGTGGATTCCCAAATCTTGAATGAAAAATATATAATTTATTCTTTAAAGTATCATTATTCTTTCCATCAAAATTGCTAATTAGAAACATATTAGCATTAAAATATAAGTACAATATGAAAATAAACCATCAAGAATATAGATGATAAGGGTTTATGGACATTACATTTTGCGCTTAAAAATAAATACCAGAAAACATTCATATTCTTATGGGGAACTCAAACTTATCAAAATACAAGGGAGCAAGAACTCATTATTCAGACAGATATTAGGAGCATCGACAACATTAGCAAATCCATGATAATTATACAGGCAACTTGGGAAGTTGAAGAGGGTGCTCAGCCGAGGGATTCACAAGGTGTTTTCGAGGTCCTCGAAGGCTTCCATGATTCATCCTTTCATGCTTGTCAACTTGTCTGGTGACTGAACCCGAATCATCAACCTGTGAATGGACTGTAACGGCAGTAGAGAAGGAGGAGAAGGTGATGAACAGAAGAATGAAGAGGCAAAAAGCAAGGAATGTGCAGTGGTAAAAGCGCTTCATAATTGTTGTGCTTTGCTTTCGAGTGTGGATAAACACTCATCAATAAATAGAAGAGGATGTGTAACTTTTTTAACTTTGCTTTGTTTGGAAGTCACAAGGGAATTTTTTTTTTTAATTTATGGGTAATATTTCATCAGGAATGTATTTATTTTGTAATAAAATTATGTATATCTATTTTTGATACACAACTCATATACATAGATGATGTGTTATCATATGATTGAGTGATTTTAAATTAAAGATAAAGTAACACATAATCATATAATGACGCATTATCTATGTATTTGAATTATATACTAAAAGTTGCTGCATATATTATTACTCTTATTTGATTAGGAATATTTCAAATATTAACCATAGGTATAAAATTTTGATGAGAAGTATTACGTACATAAATAATACGGTATATAAATAATGACATAATTCACAAAAGTAATGTTATACGTATCCTATTTTAAATACGTAAATGAGTATATATTTATGTGTGTTATTATGTGATTATGTATTACTTTATATTTAATTTAAAATTATTTAATTATATAATAATATACATAAAATATGTATCTATTTATATATTCAAAATGAATACGTACAATTTTACAGTTTCGATTATATCAAGTAACATAATTTTTAATGCATTGGTATGAAATTTTTTTATTTATAATCTTAATACGCACTTTTAAACAACTTCTTAAGTGATACATTTAGAAATCATGTAAATTTTATTGAAATCTTAGTTTCAATTAATCTCTTTTTGTTTTTTTTTTAAATTTTATTTTATTTCATATTTCTCTGCTGAAGTTAAAAATATAATTATCGACTTTGTTAAGAAAATATCAAAAACTCTTTTTAACTGTATAAAGACATTCGAAAAATATCCAAAACAAAACCTCTTATAATATCAATCTATATATATATATATTCTGAGTGTAATTTTAATTTTGACCTTACTATAATAAAATAAACTCTTTTTATATCATTTCTGATTTATAGGATTGGATTCAATTCAGATAGAATTAATTCAAATCTAGAAAGTCTATTCAAAATCAGTTTAAAATCAATAAATTGAGTTTGAGATCGATAAATTAAGTCTTGAATTTGATTAAAAATAATTTAACTTTGGATTTAATTTAAGTCTGTTTGAATTCGAATATGTGGATTGATCAAATTCGAATCATTTTATAAAAACGAATTCAATATTTGAATTGAAACTGGCTTGTTTGATCAGATCTTGAATTCGAATTCAAAAAGCTTAGATCTCCAATTTTAGATGTTGATGTTTTCTCTATAACAAAAAACTCCATCTAAACTAACTCCCATGTATTAAGGGTTAATCAATCATACCAAATAGATATATGAGATATTGATTAAAATAACCTCTTTTTTTTCTTTTGTATACATATATAACCACCTTTTTTTTTTTTCTATTATACATATATAGCCTAAAATATAAAATGTCTAGAATATTTTTAGGTTTTATACTCATCGAGTCAAAACTCATCTAGCCAAACATAAACTCACCTAATCAAGATATAAAATTCACTCATTAATCTAATCAAAACTGAAATATGAGGTGAAATAAGATGAAAATGTGAAAGAAATGTTGGCCAGTCAAACACTCAACCAACAAATTTATTTTAAAAAAATTGATTGGTCAATCAATTTATTTTTAAAAATTGGTTGGCATATATCTAAGGATATTGGTTAAAATAATAATTTTTTTAAAATTTTTATACATATATAACCATTTTTTTTAATTATACAAATATAGTTACTTTTTAAATTAATTTTGTCTTTAAAAAAATAAGATTATGAGATTTAGGTTGGTTAGATGGGTTGGCCAGGTGTTTGGCTTAGTGCTTGGCTGGTCAACCATGACCAACCAACCAACCAATCCATCTAGTCAACCTATCCAACTAATTTTAAATCTTATAATCTTCTTCTTTTAAAGATAAAACAAACTTAAAATTAACTATATTTGTATAATAGAAAAAAGTGATTATATATATATAAAAGATTTAAAAAAATAACTGTTTTAACCAATATCCTAGATTTATTATTTCTAGTAATTTTAGATGTTAACGTTGTTAAGAAAAGAAAATGAGCCTTCTTTAAAATCAAGGCTTTGAGGTGGACTCAAAAAAACCCAGTAAAATTCAATCAGGACGGCCCAATCGGTAGTTGTAGTGGACTCGGGTTCGCATGTTTAGTTGACAGAAAACAACAATTTGTTATTCGTTTCTTTGGGTTCAAGAAAAAACACCTAAAAGCGCAGAGAAATCGAAAGAGAAGGCTATTGAAACACCACTTCTTTGTTCGGCGCTCTGGCTGTGAATCCTTGAACCATGGCGGCTCTACAGTACCTAGATTCCTTGCGAAATGCCCACCCAGAGCTCAGCGAGTGGTACAATGCTCTGGCAGATCTGTACCAGAAGAAGCTCTGGCATCAGCTCACTCTCAAGCTCGAACAGTTCGTTGCTCTCGCTATCTTTCAGGTTTACTTCCTTTTCTCTTCTTATTCTCCTTCTTTATTTCCAGATCCTGACGACGTCTTTTCGTTTCGTGTCATGTCGAAATTCGACTAGGGTTTTGCTTTAATTTTAAATATGTGGAAAACTGTGACTTTTGATGTTTTATTTTAATCATAGGTTATGTATTAGGGTTTATGGGATCTGTTTCTCTTTACATGTAGAATCTTGACATGGTTGACTTTGGCTAGATTAATAGGTGCAATATAAAATTGGGAAAAATTATGTCTTGAAATATTGTTTTCGTTTATTATTAATGTTTGGATGAGTGGGGTTTGGGAGCTCAATGTACCCATTTCATGTATGACCGGTTAGGTAGTTAAGTGGTACTATCAGCCAAGTTTAGGGACTTTTAGTTGCATGTAGTCTGACCATTTCGGTTTTCTTAGTCAGCCTATTTGATTAAAATGCCTTGGTTTATGTAGAAATGATGCAGTTTTATAATTTCCTTTTATGCATTGATCATATGGTTTGCAATGAAACCTTAGATTTATCAAATAATAATGTATTAAATAGAAGAGGTTTTGTTGTTGTCAAATTCTTACATATATGGGATGATAATTTTATTTTTGTTGTAAGAAAGGAAACTGTTAATATATGAGGAGATCTATTACAAGAATATTATCACGTGATTCTAGTATTTTACTTACGAAAACTAGCTTGTATAGAAACAAGAGCGGATTAAGATAAAACTCAATCAGAATTGTGTGGGCTTGAAACAGTGCTGAAACTCATTTCCTTGATTTTTATTGTAGGAAGTGAAGTATACGAGTTATAACTGTATTATTATTTGGTTGCATGTTGGCTTTGTAAAATTTAGGCCACATACTAGATTTTACCATATTTGTCTAAGTATTTTAATTCATTTTTTGATACATAGAAATTGCTCAACCTTTGCCCTTTTACACTGAATTTTAAATCAAAGGTTACTTGCACATCCTACAACCTAGGTTGACTCAAAGCATAGGATACAGCTTCTCATGTTGGTGGCCCCAAGTGGATTTGAAACTGTGACCTCTTAGTTGAAACAAAGTGAATTCATTACTTGTCCAATATGCAGTGACTAAAGTGGTAAAATATTAATGTGATGTGCAACTGTTGTATTAAACAGTTAAATGAGGTTTTTAGTAAAAAACTTAAATTGTAAAATTTGCTTTTGTGTTTTATCTTTTTTCCCTTTGAACCAATTCTTTTCTGGTTGTTACTTAAATCTGATCTAATATAGGCCTCCTAGTTTTTATACTGTATAAATTTCTGGACCTTGATATTTATGTTCTCTGTCCATATCACCTGAGTATGAAGCATGTTTAAATTTGGAGCCTAATCCTCTACTAAAATTAATATATATGTGTGTGTGTGGTTCACTTATCAGTTATGTGCTTTCATATCGTCTAAGTGCCATGATTTGTTGCTGCACATTGTTGTGTTAATGGGCGTTGTGCATCTGGTAATCTGGTTTATTGTGTGATACTTTTTGTTGTGCATTATCTTGGCATTTTTTTCATATCTTTTTATTATATTGTAGATATTTTTAGCAACCAGCCACAAACATATGGGGTTTATAGGCTTATAAGAAATTAGATTAATGCATTGCTGCATTTCTTTTCTCCTCTATTGATGACTGACTGCTATTGTGATCTATTTTGATATTTAATATCAGGCAGGTGATGCTCTGATACAGTTGTATCATAACTTCATCACTGATTTTGAGACGAAGATCAATCTTCTCAAGCTTGCACATTTTGCTGTTATAGTTTCTCGGCAGTATTCTGAAAAAGAAGCTGCCATTAACTATCTTGAGGGTGTGATTGAAAAACTTCGGGCAACTGGTGAGCCACGTATACAGGAGCCAATCCTTTACATTAAAATGCAAATAGCTATGTGCAAACTTGAGCAAGGAGATCAAAAGGAATGCAAGAAAATTCTGGAAGATGGAAAGAGTACACTAGACAGCATGACTGACATTGATCCATCTGTATATGCCAGCTATTATTGGCTTTCATCTCAGTACCATAAAGTTCTTCAGGAATTTGCTGAATTTTACAAGTGTGCTCTGCTTTATCTGGCATACACTTCATTGGAATCTCTCTCTGATTCATTCAAGCTGGTATTATTTGTTCTGACATGAACATTAATCTTTTGTATATTGATTTATATATTTCTAAAGATCACAATACTACCAAAACCTTGCATATTCCTGAACTTAAGCTCAGAATAGAAAAGAAGGAAAAAGAAAAAGAAAAGTTGCCTTTTCCATTGTGTTGTGTTTTGCATTTTTCTTCATCATTTGATGTTTACATTTTATGATTTTTTTTAATGTATTTTAGGATTTGGCATTCGATCTCTCCCTTGCTGCACTGCTTGGAGATAACATTTACAATTTTGGTGAACTGCTTGCTCATCCTATTGTAAGTAGATCTTGAGGATTTTTTTTTTCTGCAATTCTCATCTTCAGTTGTATCTGCTTATCAGAAGAGTTAGTCTTGACTGCATCCCTTTCATCAAATGAATGCATACAACATAAATCATTTCATTGTTATTTCTGCAATTTCATGTAGGCCATCTTTTGTCCAATTATTAATATTTTACGCTGTAACCTATGTTTGTAAAGTTGAAGAGCAACTCAAACCCTATTTTAGGTTTTGTTTCATTGTCCTTTATCAAACAAGCTTCCCTTTGGTTTGGGTTTCATTATACTTGTTTTCATTAGATTAAGTTGGATGAGGAATTTGGTTTATTCTTGATTGGTTACCCTTCATCTGTGGTCAAATTTAGAATATCTTTTCAAGAAGAAAATGTGTAAGGTGCTGTTTTTAGCCCTTGGACAAAACTTTAGAAAGGGAAGTAGTGAGAAGATAAACTGGGTATGGGTTCATCTCATCTTTATAAGAACCTTCATGTTGACTCAATTTTATGTGACATGATTAGTATCACTGTTTATTCTGTTGGATGCTCCTTGTTAGTGAAAGCTTTTAGACGAAAATTAGAAAACAGATTCCCTTCAATTTATTAACAAACAGGTTAAGAATTTGGTAAGTCAGCACAGTACTAACTTGTAATGAATTTTTTTTGGTTTTGCTATCTCTTGCTTAACCCACTCTTGTGTTAGTCGCAGTTGTAAAATCAACAGTTTTTTCAAGTCTCCAATATTTGAAATAAAACTGTATCTTGTACAACAACATTTGAGAGATTTCCTTGACCGGATTTTGTCATTGTGCTTAAATGCATGGTAGTCAAATTATGTCTCGTATTATGTATCGAAAATCTAATTTTTCATATCGTATGTTGCATCATATGATAAGATGTATCTTTTAAAAAATAAATTAATAAAACAATAAAACATTCTAATTGACACATCAGTATTTTGGAAAATATTATAAACATTCTTGAAAATTTAAAATTTCTCATATACACTCACACTATATAATCATTTTCTCTAAAATGGTATATCGATCTGTATTAGTAATATGATTTGTATCATAAGGATACATATTGTATCGTATGATAGATCTATTGTATTGTAATAATTCAATACACCTTAAGATACGTATCGTTTTTCAACTGTATCGTATTGTATCGTAGGATATGAATCTTGTATTGTAGGATACTGATAACCATGTTAAAATTTCCTTTTTTTTCCCTTGGGCATTCTATCATTTTGCTGGAGGTGTTTCACGGTGACTATACTTTGTTAGGAGTGGCAAGAAGTCTTGCAGTAAACGTGTTGGGGTTTTATCACAGATATGCAACACATTTCTGATTATCTGGTGGTGTTTGAGTTGGTTTCTGCTCTATAATTTTAAAATTTTTGTTGTGCCTGTAATGATTCATCTTTTAATGTTTTTTACAGATTAATAGTCTTATAGGAACAAAGGTTGAGTGGCTGTATTATATCATCCAAGCATTTAACTCTGGTGATCTAGTTCGATATCAGGAATTATGTCGTGTACACAATGCTGCCCTCAGGTCTCAACCTGCATTAGTTGAGAATGAGAAGAAGTTATTGGAAAAGATTAACATACTGTGCCTGATGGAAATTATCTTTAGGTATTGTGATTTTAGTGGCAGTGATTTCATTATCTTACAATCTTTGTTCATTTTTTCACCAATTGATTGGAGATGTGTATCCTTGTAGCCGACCTTCTGAGGACCGAACTATTCCATTAAGCATTATTGCAGAGCGTACCGAACTTTCAATTGAGGATGTGGAGCATCTTCTGATGAAGTCTCTCTCTGTAAGTCTCTTCTTTTTTCGGTTCATATTCATATGTGTATATTTATTTCTTCACTTGGGTGCGTTTCATTCAACTTAGTATCTGCAAAAGCTTTGATTGGACACCTACTGTGGGATCACTTTGTGATGTTTGATGCTTTAATGCAGGTTCATCTCATTGAGGGTATAATCGATCAAGTTGAAGGAACTGTACATGTATCCTGGGTACAGCCAAGAGTTTTGGGTATCCCACAGATCAAATCCTTACGTGATCGGTTGGACAATTGGTTGGAGAAAGTACATACTGCTTTGTTATCCATCGAAGCAGAAACACCCGATCTTGTTGCATCATAATTTTTTTTTTTGTTTTCCCGCTCTCCTTTCTGCTCATTGTGTAGCAATGTCCTTGAGAAAACCAAGAGTTAAAAAAAAAAGAAAAATGACGATGGATGCGAAGAGGAGAAAGAGACAAGTTTCGTTGACCACCGTAAACTGTGTTGCATTGTTTAAATATTTGTTGAGCATTTTTCTGAGTAGTGCAGTTGTCATTGGCTATATAATTAGCAGCAGTAGCAACATCTCCTGTGACATTGAAAATTGAGAATGGCCTTCTTTTGAAATGGGATTATTAATTTTATTATGTATTGAGAGTTTCCTTTAGATGCAATCGATTCTTCATATCTGCTTTGCCATATTTGATTTTCAATCAATTAGATAATTTGCTTGCCACCTTTGAATTTATGGCTCATCTGTGAAACCTAAATATCAAATTTATAAACACACAAATGGAAATAGGCTGAAACTGAAGGCTGTTTGTTTGATATATCTATTCATTAATGGTCTTGAAATATAAGAATAACAAGAGATTTATTTTTTATTATATATATTATTTTGTTTGGTTTATTAAATAATAAAATATTTTAATAATATTTTATTATTAATAGGGATGTAAATAATAATAAAAGAGGTGATTTGTTTATCACCTTTCGATAATCAAAGTAATTTTGATTTTATTATAATTATTTTTTTATTTATTAGTTTTTTACACAAAAATAATTTCATTTTCTATTAATATAATAATTAATAAGAAAAATATTTTAGAATAATTATATCCAAAAATATTTAAATAAAATAATATTTTAATATTTGTTTATTATTTTAATTAAATACAATAATTATTTATATCTATAAATTTTTATCAAATTTTATAAAACAATTTATCTTTAAGATAATATTTTATTTTTAGTAATAAAATATTACTAAAACCAAATACACTCTAAATATATTTATCTAAAATATTATTTGATATAAATTATAAATCATTATTATATTTGATAAAGTTTAATAAAAATTGGTAATAATAAATAATTATTATTGTTATATTTTTTAAAATTATTATATCTAACTAGATATAATAATAAAAAAATATATATTATTTTTTTAAATAGTTTTAATATAATTATTTAACAATATTTTTATATTATTTAAAAATTATATTATTTTTATCATAAAAATATTAATATATAAAAATATAATTATAATAATATTAAGATTGTCCTCATGATCATTAATAGTAATAATAAAGTAATAGATTACCAAATTTTCATTACCACTAATAAAATACCGCTTAATTAAACGCCCTTTGAGAAACATTCCTTTGTGCGAAAGGAACATCAATAATCATTAGATACTGAAAACAAGGTTAGCGAATGAAGAGAGTTTTCAGAAAAAGAGCATCAGTAATTGTGTGAATTAATAGGACTAGAAGACATGAATAAAAATAAATATATTTACAGCAGCTTGAAGCTATAATATTGTGAGGACCTGACGATTTTGCCCGGTGAATGCATCAAATATTTTAACACTGGAATTCGTGGGAAATGGTTCCATCGTAAAAAATTATTCCAACTTCTTCAACATTCCGCTGTATCTTCTTCACTTGATGCATAAATTTGCACATGATGAGTGAAAATAATGGTGGTGATAGTATGACTCTGTCCATGTGAGTAACGAAAAGAAGATATTTTAATGTGATTCAAGTTTGTTCCTCGAACTTTCATCCGTGATTATGTTATTTATGTTTGTAACATCCCATTTCCAGATCATACCCCTAAGGATAATTTACTAAGATAATGTGCCATGTATATAGTAACAATTTTTGTGTAAATTCATTACAAAATAATTTCATGAAATATCTCAATAATTTTATTAAATTAAAAAAATATGAGATTAATTGTCTATTGAAATCATAGTAATAATAATGATAAGTGATGTTCCCAAAATGGTTTAATTCAAAGATTTAAAATAGAAAGTTTTTAATGGTGGCCGTTGGATTCTTGCCACTCGAAGACTGAGCACCGTAAGAGGAAAGGTGGACAAATTCCTTGCTTTCTTTTTTGTAATGTCATGCTCTATCAGTATTGTATATGTAATCTGCTATAAAATAGTTGGATTTGTAGTGATTGCAAGATATATATGTGTATATATATATATGATTGATCAGTATGAGTATGATTACGATGATAATAGAATGCTAAGAATATGCATGAATTGGATTCTATTTGTTTTGGGTTGTGTTGATCGTTGGGTTTATGGGTGTTTTGAAAAGGTTTTGGTGAATTGAATAAGTTTAGGGGAATCCTAGTTTAAAACTAAATTGTTGGATTGTTGAACCGTCGCTAGAAATGACAAGGTACTAGAAGTTCTAGAGGCAAGGGACTCCTGTCCCCTTATGAGAGGGACGACTGTCCCATCGTGAGGTAGGAGACAATGATAGTGGTCATACATAAGGTAGATTGGTAATTTAACCATTAATAATATTTGACTCATGAGAGTGAGGTTAAAAGGGAACGATCGTCCCTACTCGTTTTGGGACGATCGTTCCTCATAAAGGAAAGGATGATCGTCCTCCAAGGAGGAATGCTTATCCCTCATGATAACAGAAAAATGAATGTCGTACCGAGGGCTAGGAAATATACGTTTTACCCTCCATGTGATGATTAAGGGATGTAAGAGACATTTGAGATGTTTATTCCGATCAAGTTCTGATAAATGGCATATGGGACATCCATTGTGATAGTATATGAGTTGTAAGAGGTGTCTAAGACGTCTATCTCATTAGCATATGAGTTGTAAGAGGCATCTAGGATGTCTGTCTCATTGGTATATGAGTTGTAAGAGGTATGTAAGACGTTCGTCTCATTTGAATATAAGTTGTAAGAGGCGTCCATCTCATTGATACACAGGTTATAAGAGGCGTTTGGGACGTCCACCCCAATTATCAGTAAGGTGGGACACCCACTTGATATGTGTTTGAGAGGCTAGATAATATAGATAAATAGGCAACTAGACTATCCAAAGATATTCCAGTAATTCTTAGTGATTGTGTGTGCCTACTGGGTGAATTATCATTTATGTGCTTGGCTTTGGCTTGCAGGTAAACATGAGGGTGGGGTAGGTAGGGAGGCTAACAGATCAGCTTAGTGACAACATGACCACTATCGAAGACTTTCTATTTTAAATCTTTGAATTAAATCATGTTGGGAGCATCATTTATCATTATTATTATCATGATTTCAGTAAACAGAGAATCTTATATTTTTTTTTAATTTAATAAAATTGTTGAGGTATTTCATAAAATTATTTTTTAATGCATTTATATGAGAATTGTTACTGTATACGTGACACATCATCCCAGTAAATTACTTTTAGGGATAACATTTGGAGATGAGGTATTATATTTTTGGTATCAGAGTATGGTTTTGAGACCTTAAATGTGTAAATAGTTTTACAAACTATGGGTGTATAAGTATGCTAGCCTATGCGACGTTGATCCCTCCCACGACCTTACCATTGTGAGTATTATACCTGTTTTTATGATTATTGTTATTCCGCTGAGCTTTGGAATTAATTTTGTAGAGAGATAGAAAATATAAAATGAGGAGATCCAATCGTTTGAATAATGTTCCAGAGGAGAGTCACTTTGAGACTCTTATATATGTGCTAGCACCAATACCAGCTTCAACACCAATTGCAACACCTAAGAAGGTTGAGGTGTCACAAATTAGAAACATCATGCATGAGGTGTTGAGAGAGCATCAAGAGAAGTTTGCTAGTGTAGGGTATGCAACATAGACACCAACAACCTCAGTCCAAACACTATCTGCCCAGTTGCCTATTTCATTTTTTAGTGTAGTAGACACCAAAGGCAACAGGTTAGATGCATCTTATTTTTGGGTTAGTAGGCCAACATCAGTTGCCAGAGTTCAGGGGTATTGTAGACTCGGTTGAGGCGTTTGAGTGGTTAGATGCTATGGAGGAGGCAATAGCTATGTTCACTATGACTAATTGGGAAAAGGTTAGGTATGTTGCATCTCTACTTAGAGGGGATGCTAAGGCTTGATGGAGGCTCGTGTGCACTACTTGTCTTGTGGAGGGCATGACATGGACCGATTTCATACAAGCTTTCAATGAGGAGTACTAATCGACTGATGTCATAAGGTCTCGTACTTAAGAGTTCTTTAATCTAAAACAAGGTAACATGATAGTTTGAGAGTTCTTGACCCACTTCAACATTGTTGTTGTTTATGTGCCCTTAGTGATTGACACAATCCAAGGCAAGATGTAGATGTTTGTTCAAAGGCTCTAAGCTGACTTAGCCAATGAGGTGATGGTAAAAGATCATGCCTCTACTACTTATTACATAGTACTAAACAAATTATGTAATCATTTGTAAAAAAATGACTCGGTGAACACTTATTACATAGTACTAAACAAATTATGAGATGAGTTGGAAATCTATAATACTCATCAAGCTTTGTTCATGTGGTGCAATAAAATATCTCAATGACATTCAAGAATATGATAATCTTATTCAATTTCAAATGTGATTCAATGAGTATAGTATTCATTTAAGAAGCCAACTTCTCATGATGAATCCTTTACCATCTGTATCTAAAGCCTATTAGTTGATTTTGCGACAAGAGAGGCAACGATCCATCAAAATGATTAATCCAATAGACTATCAAGACCAATCAACCATGAAAGCCTTAACTCATAGTGTTTTTGCTTCATTTAGTTTAAACCAACAAAATCAATCAAAAGGAAATAAGCCTTATTATCACTATGATTTTTGTGGAAGAGATGGTTATTATGAGTCATAACGTCGTATGAAGCCAAAAAAATACATATTATGATCCTAATTTTTAGCCAACAAAATTAGATTTAAAATAGGACCTATATGTGTAACAAAAAAGTGACTTTGCTAAGCCTAATACATAACTCTTACAGCTGTTGTAGACCAAAGGACATCCAATCTTGACTTTTTATTTACTTAGGAAAAAATACAACCATATTCAATAAATTCCTCTAGTCCCGTTGGTACAATTTCTTGTTCTCTTTCCATCAAAATGATCAATAGATTATTGATTCAAATTGTATTAACCATATCACACATAATTTAGAATCTTTAAAAAATGTTTGTGATCATTACAATTTTCCAATTAAATTACCTAATGACAATCAAGTTCCTATGGCTCACATAGGTTTTTATAAATTTAATTCTCATATGCATTCGAACAATGTTCTCTATGCTCTTTCTCTCAAATTTAATCTCATGTAAGTTAGTAATAACCAAGGCACTTAATTGTTCATTTATGTTCTTTCATCATTTTTTTTTTTGTTTTTAGGATTTGATGACTAAAAAAGTGATAGGCTTGTCTAAGGAGTATGATGGTTTTTATTACCTTGACACCGGTCAAAATAACCTAGCACTAATTTCCCTTATTGCAACCATAAATACCTCAATTGTGGATATTTGGCATTAGCATCTTAGACATCAGGTCAACGTATCTAGGAACAATTTTCTTACATAGATTAAAATATTTATTTTTCAAATAAATGTTCATGTGTTATTTTTCCTTTAGTAAAACAAACTTATTTATTTTTTTCTACTAGTTCAATCTCCATAAATGAATGTTTCAACCTTATTCAAGTTGATGTTTGGAAGCCTTGTACAACCTCTTCTTTGGATGGTGTAAATTTTTTTCTCACCATTGTGGATGATTTTTCTTGTGGTGCACTATTGCCTTCTTTCATTCCCTTGGAGTTGTTCGTGAACATAGTTACATCCAACCACCTCAACAAAATGGTGTTATGAAGCATAAACATTGACATATGCTAAACATGGCTGAAGCACTTTGTTCGCAAGCTGGTTTACCACTTAAATTTTAAGAGTAATGCATTCTCATATCTACACCTTCCTAAGTGTTTAACTATAAGACACCTTTCAAATTATTGTTCAACAAGCCACCCACTTTTCAATTTCTTCGTGCATTTGGTTGTTTATGTTTTGGACATAATATCTATATTAAACATAAGTTTTATCAAAGAGCAACTTTGGGAATCTTTATTGGTTATTCATTTGGTTAAATGGATTATAAATTTTTTTATCTTCACAAACAAATATTTATATGAGTTGTGATGTAATTTTTCATGAACACACTTTTCCATGCATGCCTAAAAAGCACAATGATAATCCATTTACTCTTCCTTTCCTATTAGAAGACACCAATCCAATGGATGTAGCCATTTTTTCTCAACTGCCCCAAAATACTACTTTAATAGATACAACCTGATTTACTCTTCCATTAGTAACAATCGATCATCTATCAACTGAATCTCTTTCATCTCCCTCTTTACCGAATAATTCACCAACTAAAGCACCTCCATCATCTTCTCTATCAAATAATTTACCACTTGTCATACCTTTAAGACACTTCTAATGGGAAGTTCATCCCCGTCCCAATTATAAAAATTATCACTACTCACATGCTTAACTCTTATCTAAATCTCCACCGCCAGGATTGCAATATCCTCTTGAAAGTTTTCTTTTTTATCATCAATTTACTTCTTCTCATTGTGCATATCTTAGTAATTTGTCTTCTAGTGTTGAACCTACCTTTTTTAACTGAGTTGTTAAGTTCCATGAGTGGAGACAGGCTATGGAAACTAGATTTTGAGCTTTGGAGGATAATAAAACCCGAGACTCAGTTGGTTGCTAAAGTTTTTACATAAGTTGAAGGGACTGATGATCATGAGATATTTGCCTCTATGGCAAAGTTGGTGATTGTGTGGGTTTTATTAGCCATTGTTGTAGTTAAAAATTGGCCTTCACACCAAGTTGATGTTCTAAAAGCTTTTTCTTTATGGTGAGCTAGATGAGGCAATTTATATGTCTTTGCCACATAAGCTTCCATGAAAGCAAGAGTCTCTTTGGTTTGTGAGCTTAAAAATCTCTTTATGGGTTAAAACAAGCTCCTCACAATTGGTTTGCCACATTTTGTCATGCACTCCTTGATGTTGGTTTCACTCAATTACATATTGATCACTCTTTATTTTTTTATAGCCATTGATCCTTTGTTGTTTTTATTTTACTCTATATAAATGACATGCTACTTACTGGGAATAATCTAGGGGTGCGTTTGGTTGAGGGTTTTTAAGATTACCTTAGTAATCTATCTTTTATTCCCTTGTTTGGTTGGTTAGTAATAAAAGATTACAATAATCTTCTATTACCAATGCTGATGTAGCAGGTAATATAGGTGGTAATCTGATTACCACCTTCACCTTAGGTATTTAAAGATTATTGGGGTAATCTTGAGTTTATTATAGAAAAATTATTATTTATTAATTTTTTGAGATAAAAATAAATTTATTTTTAATTAATATGATAAATAATATAAAAATATTTAAAAATAATTATATTTAAGGGCATTTAAGTAAAATAATTTACTAGTAATCTTTTATTACCTTTAACCAAACACAATAATTATTTATACCTATCAAATTTTATCAAACATAGTAATCATTTATACCCAATAATCTTCTAAGTAATCTATCTTCAAGATAATATTTCTATTTTAGTAATCAAACATTACCCAAACCAAACGCCCCTAGAAGTCATTGTGCAAGTTAAGATTTTTCTCTTGAAATTATCATTATTAAAAGAGACAGTGACATTATTGAAAAAAAGGACTTGCAGTAAATATTGTTGGAATAGTTTTTCTCACCATACAATTCATGTACAAATATGGTATAGAATTTATTAATTTTATTACTATTTTTTACTATTACAATTCATTTTTATGAGTTATATAATAAATAAAAGTTAGAGAAGTTGTCTAGGTTCATTTGGATTGTATAACTTTATTCCATAGCATGGTTGTATGTAAAATTTAAAAATATTATTTTTGAATTTTATTTATGAGATTAGTAATATTTTTAATTGAGTTATTTATTAATGAAAATGTTATCATAAATTTTATTTTATCTATTAATAAAATTAAAAAAAAACATAAAATTTTCAATAGTTTGCTTATATACTGATTTTATTAATTTGAATTACTATTTTAAAGTACAATAAAATATTCCAAAAATTGTATTTAAGATATCACACTATGATATTAACCTTTTATAGTTTTTTATGATTTGACAAGTTATAACAAATTCATAAATTTTTCTAGAAATTTACAAAGTTAAATCTTGAAATATTTTGACAGTGTTTGTGCCATTTGAAAAAAAAAAATTGGTCTAGAGAATATTTTTAAATCATAAAAAATTATAAAAGGTTTTTATATTATTTCTAGATTGATCATAAAATCTAGAAAATTTTAGTTGTGTTTTTGAATTGTGAAAGAAATTAGTTTGAGAAAGGTTTTTATATTATTTTTAAGCTTAACTTTTTTTATTTAAACCACATTTTTTTAATTTATAATTTCTAGAAACTTGAACTACCAAATCTGAAAATGGTTGGCAATGTACATGATCTTCTTTGACTCTGCCATTAAGGTAATTATTAGGGAAATTATAAAAAATAGGCAAAAGTAAGGGGGTTTAAGCGAAATTGTCTAAAAAATTCAGATTAAAGCAAAAATGCCCAACTTTTTATGAAATGTCGAAACTGCCCATATATAAACCCAATAAATTTTCCCTGTTTCCACTGTGAAATCACTGTTCAAAAACAAGGGAAAATTCAAAATTTTCCCCTGCCCCACTATCATCACACTGTCGACCGGATTTTCGACGATTTTCATGGTTTCCAACAACCGAAAATGGCACAGCACGTTAGAATATCTTTCATTATCTTGTTTGAATCAAGTTATTGTTTATATTATTTTAGTAAACGATTAATATGTCTTCTTTGACTCTGTCAAGTTTCATAGAGTTCTTATTTGTGTAAAATTTTATAAAATTCATAGAATAGAGATAATACAGTGTAAATATGTGTTAGATCCAATGGCTTTCCTTAATCCAAGATTAAGGAAGGATTAATAGACTAGTTAAAACTCATTATTCCAATTCTTAAAGATGATAATAATAAACTAACAGTGATCAACTGGAAGCATGTTCAGTTATTTTTGGACTGAAACAGGAGCAAAGCAAGTCTTGTACAGTAGTAGTAGTAGGATAAATTACTGTTGGATAAATTTTGGAGACTTTATAATTACTGTATTTATAAAGAGGATGTACTTAATTATAAGATCAATTAATAGTAAAATTAGAAAATTCTTCATGTAGTTCTTATATATAATAATAACACAAGATAAATCCATTAACTAAAATTAATAACTAAAAGATATGTAAGACATAATTATGAAGCCTTTTAATAATTATCAAGTATTTCAAGAATAGAGAGTTCTTTCACTTCAACAAAGCAATCGAGATTTTGAATTCTAACAAAAGTTTGCAAACCTAAAAAATTTGGTGTTACTTTTAAGTTAGACAATTGATCAATCCTTAATAATATATAGATAATAGAAAACACTCCTTCTATCAAATAGAAAGTTCTGAATCTTTGTTGTTTGATAGGATTTTCACCTTGGAAATCTTTTTTCTTGAAAGTAGAATGGAGATGGCAGTAGGGTATCGTTTCAAGCCTTTTGATGATGAACTTGTGAAATATCTACTCGCAAGAGTCAAAGGAGATCCACTACCACGGAATCCGATTATAGAGTGCGATCTTTATGGTGAAAACACGCCGTGGGAGTTGTTCGACGAAGCTTCAGATGAAAAGATATGGTATTGTTTTACTAGGTTGAAGAAGAAAGGGAAAAGAGTTTTTAGAACAGCAGGTGGAGGGACTTGGCATGGTGAAAATTCAGGGATTGAAATCCTTGATAGAGATAACAACTATAATGTTATCGGTGTGAAGAAAACCTTTTCTTTCAAGATGAAAAAGGTTGAGAAGTACAGAAGTTGTAAGTGGATCATGCACGAGATTTCTTTGGTGGGTGCATACTGGGGTTGTGATCTTGTTCTTTGTAAGATTAAAAAGAAGCATCTGAAAGGTTACGGATCAGTTGCACAAATTTGTCTGCAAGAAAAAGAAGATGGTGCCTGTGTTATTCCGGCAAACACTACGAATCAGGTGCAATATAATGGTGGATTCTTGACGTACGAGAGCAAGAATGTCCCGCCGAACATTCATGGTGAACTCTGGATGAACGGCAATCTACCGCTAAACCTTCCTGGTGGATACTTGAACAACAATGATGTTATCACAGCAAACAACAACAATCAGCCAATCATTGATGGAGAATTCTTCATGAACAATGATGTTATAACAGCAAACAACAACAATCAGCCAATCATTGATGACGAATTCTTCATGAACAATGGTGTTATGACAGCAAATAATAACTATCAGCTTGAACAGGCCTTGCAAAATATTGAAGACTTGTTGATGAACGACAATGAAGAGACAATGCAATGTAATGATGGACTTCAGATGAACGACAATCTCCTGTCAATAACTGATGGTGGAATTCGGATGAACTATGAGGAGTCAATGCAATGTAATGATGGAATCCAGATGAGCGACAATTTCCTGCCCGTAACTGATCGTGGAATTTGGATGAACAACAATTCCCCGCCAATAGCTCATGGTGGATTCTCAGTATACCACAATCTTCCGTTAATGAGTAATACATGGTGGAATCCTGGTAAACAACAATTCAAGCCAAATATCAGTCAAGGTGAAGAAGCGGCAGAGACAGATTCTTTGTCTACAAGAGGAAACTTTTCATTTTCTGGATGTGTTTACTGAACGAATGGATTAGCTTAATGTGTTTCGTTTTATTTTGAATGTATGAGCTTTTGATGCACCAAATTTCCCACAAATTCCAGTGTTTAAACATGTGAGGCATTCGCCAGGCAATACTGTTGCGTCTTTTCAATATTAGCTTCAATCTATTTTGTTGTTTATTTTTATTTTTGTTGTTCATGTCTTCTAATGTTGTTTATCCACAGCCTGTGTGAAATGTACATGAATATGGATGCTCTTTTTATGAAAATTATAGAATTTATTCACTTGTATTTAGTATCTAATGATTACTATTCTTTCTTATTTTGATTTTGATCTGAAAGGATTTTTTTATGAATCCAAATGAGGGTTTACTTGATTGCTTGCCGACTAGCATGAACAAGGGTCATGCGTGTGTATATCTATGCACGTGTGTGTGGGTATTTTCTTTGGCTTGAATAAAATGTTTCACATAAAGTATAACTCAAATAAAAATTAATTCGATTTGAGTTTAGGTTGAATTTATAGTTTGATTTTGTGATTTGAACTCGTGCCTCAGAGTTTAGTTTAAGTTTGTAACTCATTAACAAAATGACTTCATTATGAGAGTAAGATATGAATTTGCACTATGAATCTAAATTATAAATCTGAGAAAAACTTGATACACAAATTCAAAATATGGATTGCAACTTTAAAATCAAATTGAACTCAAGTTGAACCAAATCAAACACACCCTAATATAAGTTTTGCTCATTTTAAAACGAGACGACTCTTATAACTTGAACTTGATTTGAATTAGAACTAACTAAATTAGAGTTGAGTTGAATCAAATCAAGTAAGCTTCTGAGACTAAGTTAGCTTGGTTCGAATCTAGTCCTATATGCACATAAACAGTTATTACAATATTTTACTTAGATTACATTTGGTTAATGTACTCTTTTATTACTCGTAATAAAATATTTCTAATAAAATAAATTATTTAAAAGATTTTTTGGTTTAAATAAACATTGTCTGGTAAACATGGTAAGGATACATAATTATGTTATGTAGCTAGTAGTTATAAAAAAAAAAAAATTGAAATATTATTTTAGTTAAATACATAATTAAGTGTGTGAATTAGATTTTAACACAAGCCAATTGATTTTGTGTAATATGAGTTTCAATTTTCATATTTACATGCGAATATATTTTTGACAAACAATAAATTTAACAATCTAAAATGTTCCTAGAAACAAGTAATAAAACCTTTAACCAAAAATCGTCTGAATTAAACGATGAGTATAATAGTCTAAGTGACATAAGTGAGAGTGTTAAAGATTAAAAATCTTACATTAGTATTATGAATTGAATCTTAATATAAATCAATTGATTTTATATAATATAAGTTTTAATCTTCTTGTAAATTTAATATATTTCTTGTAATTCAAGATCAAGTTTACCACTTTGAAAGTTCTTGTAATAGTGTTGAATTTGCCCGAAACTTTTTTTTTTTCACTTTTTGTCCCGAAGCACTTCATGCAAACACAACAAAATCTTTAAAAAAGAAAAAATTAATAGGTATAACCAATTAAGGCTGTCGTAATGCTAGATAAAAAAGCTTTTTGCAACTTCATGCTTAAATTATCAAAACAAAACTAAGCCCCAACTAAACCACTTATAAATAGAAACGAAGAAGACAGAAAGGGAGAGGTAACCCAAATATAAATGTAGTGAGACATAAATGTATTTTCAAAACCAAGTATAGATCAAATGAGTCCATGTTGTAGTTAAAAGCAAGATTGATGGCAAAAAGTTTCCAACAAACATCAAGTGTTGATTACTTGTAAACATTCAACCTTGTAGTTGAGTAGCAATAGTTAGAGTCTTTATAATCCTGGCAATGACCTATTGATGGAAAATTCATCAAATAGATATAACTAATACCTTCCTAAATATGGTGATAAGTGAATATGTGTACATGACCTAACTTAAGGGCTTTATAGATTCAACTAGACTTGATAATTTTTGTAAACTTTTAAAGACCTTATATGGACTAAAACAAGCCCCTAGGGTATGGTTTGATAAAAGAAAAAATGATTTGTTAAACAAAGGATTTGTTAGTTCAATTTCAAACTCAAGCTTATAAATTTTGGTAAAGGATCAGATTATGGTGTTTGTATTAGCTTATGTCGAAAACATTTTATTGACTAGATAGATGGTTTATGGTAGACTTAGACTCACAGTTTACACTTAAAAACTTGGGGGGGGGGGGGGGGGGGGGGGTGGGGGGTTAAATTACTTTTTGGGAATCGAGGTACATAGATCAAATAAGGGTATACACCAATCATAGTTAAAGAACGTGGCTAATTTATTAGTCAAAACCAAGATGAGTGATGCTAAACCCTAATGGTTGATGGATCCAAGCTCTTCATAGAAGATAGTGAATCATTTGAGGATCTTACATTGTATAGAAGCACAATAAGGGCCTTATACTATTTGACTTTAACCAAACTTGACAGTAGCTGTACAGTCAACAAACTGAGTTTGTTTTTTAAGGCACCAACTAAGCTACAATGATAGGGGTGTAAAAGACTAATAAGATACATAAAAAAAGCAATGAACCATGGGTTAATGTTTAAGCCAATTCTTATTATAAAGTTGGAAACAGATTCATATGTTGATTCAGTTAGGAAAATTGGTGACAGGTAGACCTGGCCACGGGCCGGTTTGGCCCGTGAACCGGACCGAAACCGGCCTGGCTAAACCCGGAATCGGAACCGGCAGACTCGAAACCGGGCTAAACCGGAACTGAAACCGTGGCTCTATGGTTCGGTTCCGGTTCACATAAATTGAAACCGTGGAACCGCTGGTTCAAACCGGTTTATGAACCGGCAGTTTACTGTGCTGAACCGAAAAAAATTTGAAAATTTTTTGATTTTTTTTTAATTTTATTAAAAAAGGCAACGGTTCCCTGCGCAGGGAACCGTTGCCTTTTGAAGGAAATTTGCAGGGGACCAACGGTCCCCTGCAATTTTCAGTGAAGTTGCAGGGGACCGTCGGTCCCCTGCAATTTTTTGGAATTTCATTCACCCCCCCTATTTTTAATTTTTTAAAAAAAAGTTTTTTTCTATATATATCACTTTAAATTTTATTCTCTCAAATCTCAATCTCTCTCTACTCTCTCACTCAATCCTTCAAACTCTCATTCTCATTCTTTAAACTCTTAATATTATCTCAGTCTTTCAATTCAATTAAATTTTCTTAAATTTAATTAAATTCTTTCTTAATTTTTTATTAATTTCAATTTCAATTTTTTTTATACAATTCATAATTAATTATAGAATTTATTTCTATAATTAATTTTATTTATTATTTTTTTATTATCTTTTATAATTAATCATATAATTTATTTATATAATTAATTTCATTTATTATTAAAAAATGGCAAGTAGTGGAAATTCTTCCGGTTCACGAAGATTTGGTCAATATTCACATATATCAAATGTGAATGAAAATCAATTTATAGATGATTTTCATTCACAAGAAAGTGAAAACCAATATGAAGAGGTGGAGCAACAACAACAACATCAACAACAGATGGAGATGAAACAACAATCTCAAAAAATTCCTACATCCGATATTTTCAAAATTCATTTCAAGAAAATACAAAAGGAAGATGGTAATTTTGATGTTGCTTGCAATTATTGTAGGCAAATTTACAAATTCAAACAAGGAGGTGGATACGGGACATTCAAAAGGCACTTGGAGTCAAAACATCTGGAAAAAATGGGATAAAGTCGAGGCCAAACACAAATAACCGGGTATGGTTCTTCTACACACAAATCTTTATTTATGTATAGTGATAATAAAAGTAAAGAAGAATTTACAAAAATGGTAGCAATAGATCACTTAGCATTTAGTTTTGGTGAAAATTTAGGTTTTAATAATTATTGTAAAACTGCATTAAATCCTGCATATAAAACTATTCCAAGAAATACATTAAAAAGAACATTATTTAGTTTATATAAAAAACAAAAAAAAGAGTTAATTCAATTTTTTACAAATTTTAATGGACGTGTATCTCTATGTAGTGATGTTTAGAGTGACCATTGGCAAGTTCACTCTTATATGGGTATAACTTGTCATTGGATAGATGATGATTTTCTATTACAAAAAAGAATTTTATCATTTAGGGTGTTTGATGAACGACATACGGCTGATAATATTTATAGAATAATTAAAGGAATATTAGAAGAATATAAATTACTTTATAAAATTTTTTCAATTTCATTTGATAATGCACGTTCAAATACTGCCTCAATAAATAATTTAATTGATATTTGTAGACCTAATTTAGGTGGTAGATTTTTTCATATTAGATGTGCATGTCATGTGTTAAATTTATGTGTACAAGATGGTTTAGAATGTCTTAAAAATTTTATTAGTCCAATAAAAATAGCAATTTCATATTTATGGACACATCCCCAAATTATGAAAGAATGGGGTAAATTTTGTAAACAACATAATAAAAGACCAAAAAGATTTCCTAAAGATGTGCCGACTCGTTGGAATTCAACATATGAATTACTCAACGAGTCATTTGATTATAAGGATTTATTATGCTCATTTATTTCACAAAATATGCCACAAATTATATTATATCCCCAACATTGGGATATTTGTTCAAAAATTTTAAATATATTAAGAAATTTTAATAATGCAACATATACTTTAAGTGGGGTTTATTATCCCACTTCTCATTTATTTTTAAATGAAGCTGTTAATATTATTGGAACTTTACAAGAAGCCGAACAAGATATTATTTTACAAGAAGTTGTTTCTTTAATGAAAACAAAATGGTTAAATTACTATAAAATAATTCCAGAACTTTTTTTTGTTGCATGTTTTTTTGATCCTAGATTTAAATTAGATGGTGTTACAGATTATTTGACATTATATTATGAATGTTTGCAATTAGATGAAGTTAATATTCCATTAACTATAACTAATATTATGAATTTAATTAAAGAAATTTATGCTGAATATGCATTAATTTATGGTGGTTCTTCTTCCTCTCTACCACCTATTGCCCCATCATCAACCCAAAATATGAGCTATGGTGATCGTATTATGATGCAAAGGGGCAAAAGACCAAGAGGAATATTAGGCTCCACCTCGGAGCTTGATATTTATTTAACTACTATTTTTGAGTTTGATGACAGCAATGTAGGTAAAGACTTTCCAGTTTTAGAATGGTGGAGTCGACACACATCAACTTTTTCAATATTGACAACTATTGCTAAACAAGTTCTAGCAGCACCGGTATCAACTGTCGCAGTAGAACAAGCTTTTAGTCAAGGGGGTAATATATTGGATGAGAGACGATCAAGTTTGGCTCCCGAATCTATTGAAGCTCAAGTATGCGTGGACGATTGGACAAGAGCCGAATTACGACAACAAGAAATGAAAGTGGACTTCAATGAAGAATCGCTTGATTTAACTACGGATAGTTCGATGACGACGGGAAATAATACTCAAGATAGTGGAGGCGAATGATAAGGTAAGGGGGTACTGCCAGCTATTAGATATGCAAAGGTAAGAGAACTACGTAGGTTTTGATTCTTCTAAACCCCAAGAAGATACGTAGGAAGTTTAATTGAAAAATTAAGTCCAAGCCTTTCTTTTAAATTTCAATTATTGTAATTAATAATTTAAAAATTAAATCAAGATCATGTATTAGAATTGACGGTTCAATATCGGTTTCGAACCGAAACCATCGGTTCCGAACCGGGGCCATGAACCGAAATCGACGGTTCTGAACCGTAGACGAACCATCCTGTTACGGTTTCGGTTCAGAGTTCTTATATTTTCGAACCGTGAATCGGTGGTTCCGAACCGAAACTGGCGGTTCATGAACCGTGGCCAGGTCTAGTGACAGGAGATCAGCTAGTAAATACTGTGCATTTCTTGGTGATAACCTTATTCAATAGAGCTCAAAAAAACAAAGAGTTGTAAGTCTCTCATCCATAGAGTCAAAATACAGGACATTTAGCCCAACAACCACTATAGTAGTTTGGTTACAAAATATGTTTGAATACTAAAAATGAATTGTGTAATAAATATAGTCATTTGGCATGATAATCAAAGTACAAAAGCATTGCCCTCAAATCTTGTTTTCTACAATTGAACTAAGCATATAGAAATTGATACGCATTATGTTTGAGAGTAGTTAGCAACAAAAAATATGTTAATTCAATACGTTAGCATAGAATACTAAATACTTGATATACTCACAAAACCGTTTGCCACTGCCAGGTTTGAATGGATGAGATCCAAACTAATTGTGATAAAATGTTGTAAATCTAGCTCTGATATGATTAAGGTATGCATAACTAATTGATTTTTTTTTTTTTTTTTGTGAAAATATGTAAAATGACTTAATTATGAACTTAGTCTTTACTCTTAATAGCAGGTTTGTTTTATATGGTAGGGGTAATTTTTTTATTTATTTCTCTAAGATGATAAACTGTTCAATTTATGAGAGGAGATATTGTTCTAAGGATACGTGGATATGGTTAGATTTTTTTTTTTTGCAACATAGATGGTTAATTTTTCCATCTAGTCAAACCGTTCAATTTATGAGAGGGGATGCTAGAATGAAAGAAAAAAGGTTTGTAATAATCTGTTATTATAAATTGTACCTAACTGAGTTAACAGAGTTTGGAAAGTATAAGCAGAAGAAGTAGACCATATTAGCGATGTTAGAAGATTAGTCACCTAGAAGAAACACACCGTTTTGGGAAGGAAAATATTTTCTTGCCTAGGGTTACTTTGAATCTTACACTTTTTTTCATTCTTCTCAAACTCTCTAAATGTTTCTCTAAAAAACACAAAGTGTCTGAACCAAAATTGGACGGTATCAACTTGTTATAGGTAAGATCGTTATGGATCTATGTTGATGATGGTATTTTTTTTTCTTTTTTTGATGTGAAAAATCAAATAAGGTCCTTAAACTTATTTCGCACCTTAGATCAATTCTTACGAAATTTCCAACAACTTTCCATACAAAGCCTATACTTTTACACATCCATAAGGTCTTTAAACTTAGGTATCTATCCCCAAACTGCAAAGACAATACAACATATTCCAAATTTAGCATCACATATATAATTATCACTATGAATTTCTATTCATAAGGCAATCAATATACTCATCATTCACATAATAAATCAATACCTCATTCTTAGGCCACAGTCATATAATATTGACATCATCATATTTATACCTAATTCATCAAATCAAGCCCAAAATGAAGAACATGATCAACCCACTTTTTCTCAATAATTTCATCAAAGCATCCTAACCCATACCACCAAAAATCATGTACATATAATTTTAGTAATAGAAAGAGCCCTCAGTCCACCATTAAACTTATCTCAAAACAAGAGTAAAAAGAATCTTATTTACTTGGATGCCTTTAGTTTGAGGATTCATGGCTGCCCAAGACATTACAACGATCACAACCATTTAGTCTAGTAATCTCTCTTTGTCTCTTTCATGATAACTCATAGATCTAAATATGAATAAACTACCAATTGCAACGTTATAAACAAGGTATGCCTCACACACACATATGTTCATCACTTAAACTCATCCAAACATAGCACTTATCTATTCTAGCTAATGTCGCAACTGACCCATAAGCTTTCCCATCCTGTGCATAACTGCCCCACACATAAATTTCACAATACTTTATCTGATTCGCATTAACTTAATCATACATTTTGCATAAACATGTGAAATGACTATAAAGTCTTTAAACTGTACCTGTGGTTGAAACAATTCATTGATAAAAAAAGCAAGGAATCGAATGTAACATTACTTACATATGCCCATTGTAATCATTGCAATAACATGATTTTATCGTGGTTGCATAATTATGTATCGACAAAAATTGCCAATAGTGTAATCTTCATGAAGAAAGCTTTGTATGTTTGGACAAATCTTCATAATCGATTCTCTCAATAGAAAGCAACTCGAATTTTTAAGATTCAGCTAGCCATATATAATCATTTGCAAAAGAATAACTCAATGGCCACCTATTACATAGTACTAAATGGATTATGGGATGAGTTGGAAATCTATAATACTCATCAAGTTTTGTTCATATGGTGCAATAAAAGATTTCAACGACATTCAAGAATGTGATCATCTTATTCAATTTCAAATGCGATTCAATGAGTCTAATATTCATTTAAGAAGCCAACTTCTCATAATGAATCCTTTACCATCTATATTTAAAACCTATTCATTGAATTTGCAAGAAAAGAGGCAATGATCCATCAAAATGATTACTCTAATACACTATCAAGACCAATTAGCCATGGAAGCCTTAACTCATAGTGCTTTTGCTTCCTTTAGTTCAAACCAAAAAAATCGATCACAAGAAAATAAGCTTCATTATCAATATGATTATTGTGAAAAGGATGGTCATTATGAGTCATAATGTCATATGAAGCCAAAAAATAAAAATTATGATCCCAATTTTCGACCAACAAAATTAGATTCAAAACAGGACCAATATGTGCAACAAAAAGGTGACTTTGCTAAGCCCAATACATAACTCTTGCAGCTATTGTAGGCCAAAGGACATCTAATTTTGGTTTACACCATAACCTGCCATTTACTCATGAACAAAGACAACCAAATTCAATAAATTCCTCCAATCTCCTCATCAATTTTATTGGTATAATTTCATGTTTCTCTTTCCATCAAAATGATGAATAGATTATTTATTTAGGTTGCACTGACAATATCACTCATAATTTAGAATCTTTAAAAAATGTTTATGATCACTAAAGTTTTCCAATAAAATTACCCAATGGATATCAAGTTCTTGTGACTCATGTAGGTTTTGTAAATTTAATTCTCATATGCATTTGGACAATGTTTTCTATGTTTTTTCTATCAAATTTAATATCATTTCAGATTGTAAAATAACCAAGGCTCTTAATTGTTCATTTATTTCTTTTTTTTTTTTGTTTCTCAGGATTTGGTGATGGAGAAAGTGATAGGCTTGACTAAAGAGCATGATAGCTTTTATTACCTTGACACTAGTCAAAATAACATAGCATTGATTCCCTTAGTTGCAACCATAAATACCTTAATTATGGATATTTGGCATTGGTGTCTTAGTCATTCAAGTCAACATGTCTATGAATAACTTTCTTGCATAGATCAAAGTATTTATTTTTCAAATAAATGTCTATGTGTTATTTTTCTTTTAGCAAAAGAAACTTATCTACCTTTTTTAGTAGTTCAATCTTCACAAATGGATGTTTTGACCTTATTCATGTTGATGTTTGAGGGCCTTGTACAACCTCTTTTTTGGATGGTGCAAAATTTTTTCTTACTATTATAAATGATATTTCTCATGGTGCACTATTACCTTTCTTCATTCCTTTGGAGTTGTTTGTGAACATAGTTACATCCATGCGCCTCAACAAAATGGTGTTATAAAGCATAAACATTGACATATGCTAAATATGGTTGGAGCATTTTTTTTTTAAAGGTTGGTTTACCACTTAAATTTTAAGGGTAATGAATTCTTATAGCTACATATCTTATTAATCGAACACTTTCCTAAGTGTTTAACTATAAGAGACCTTCCGAATTATTGTTCAACAAGCCAACCACTTTTCAACTCTTTCATGCATTTGGTTGTTTATGTTTTGGACATAATGTTTATATTAAACATAAGTTTGATAAAAGAGCAACTCTTTATTGATTATTCATTTGGTCAAAAGGATTACAAATTCTTTTATCTTCACAGACAAAAAATTATGTGAGTTGTGATGTAATTTTTCATGAACGCACTTTTCCATGCATATCCAAAAAGCACAATGATAATCCACTCACTCTTCTTTTCCCATTAGAAGACACCAATCCAATTGATATTGCCATTTTCTCTCAGTTGCCCCAAAATACTACTTTAACAAATACAACCCGATCTACTCTTCCACCATTAATAACCTATCATCCATCAACTGAATCTCCTTCATCTCTTCCTCCATTGAATAATTCACCAACTAAAGCATCTCCATCACCTTCTTCACCAAATAATTTACCACTTGTCATACATTTAAGACGTTTCCAATGGAAAGTTCATTATCGTCCCAAGTATAAAAATTATCACTACTCACATGTTCAACTCTTATCTAAATCTCCATCTCCAAGTATGCAATATCCTCTTGAAAATTTTCTTTCTTATCATCAATTTACTTCTTTTTATTGTGCATATCTTAGTATTTTGTCTTCTAATGTTGAACCCACCTCTTTTAATTGAGTTGTTAAGTTCCATGACTGGAGACAGGCCATGGAAACTAAACTTCAAGCGTTGGAGGATACTAAATCTTGGTCCCTTGTCTCACTCCCTTCTCATAGGAAACTAAAGGCTCATTTGGTTGCTAAAGGTTTTACACAAGTTAAAGGGATTGATTATCATGAGACATTTGCCCCTATGACAAAGTTGGTGACTGTGTGGGTTTCATTGGCTATTTTTGTAGTTAAAAATTGGCCTTTACACCAAGTTGATGCTCAAAATGTTTTTTTTTCATGGTGAGCTAGATAAGATAGTTTATAGGTCTTTGCCACCCAAGCATCCATGAAAGAGGGAGTCTTTTTGGTTTGTGAGCTTAAAAATCTCTTTATTAGTTAAAACAAGCTTCTCGCAATTAGTTTGCTACATTTTATCATGCACTCCTTGATGTTGGTTTCACTCAATCACATATTGATCACTCTTTATTTTCTCTTTATCATAGATCCTTTGTTGTTTTTATTTTACTCTATGTAGATAATCCAGAACTTATTACGTATGTTAAGACTTTTCTCCTGTGATTATCATTATTAAAGAAGGCAATGCCATTGTTGAAAAATGGATTTGAAGTAGTGAAAAAATATTGTTCGAAGAGTTTTTCTCACCATACAATTCATGCACAAATATGATTAGAATTTATTAATTTTATTACTTTTTTTAACTCTTACAATTCATTTTTATGAGTTTGATAATAAATAAAAGTAACAAAAGTTGTCCAAGTGCGTTTGGATTGTACAACTTTGTTCCATAGCATGGTTGTATGTAAAATCTAAAAATATTATTTTTGAATTTCATTTGTGAGATTAGTATTATTCTTTAATTGAGTTATTTATTAATGAAAATATTGTTATAAATTTCATTTTATCTATTAATAAAATTTAAAAAAAAAACATAAACCTAAAATTTTCAATACTTTGTTCATATACTGATTTTATTAATTTTAATTACTATTTTATAATACAATAAAATATTCAAAAAAATTGTATTTAAGATATCACAATATGATATTAACGTTTCTTAATTTTTTTATGATTTAACAAATTATAACAAATTGATAAATTTTTCTAGAGACTAAAACGGTTAAATCTTGAAATATTTTGATGGTGTTTGTGCTATTTGGAAAAAAAAAAAAATTGGTTTAGAGAATATTTTAAATTCATTTTTAAGTTTAATTTTTTTTCAATACAAAATTTAGTGTTTCTGGTTTTTTTTGAAATTTTTTTTAATTTTATAAATTATATAGGATTTATCGAACTTCATATAAGATTGATCATAAATCTAGAAATTTTTAGTTTTGTTTACGCACGAAATTTTAAACTATTCTAATAAGTAATAATGCTTATGAAATTAGTTGGGGATTTGCACGCATGCATGGACGAGCTAGATAACATAATCTTCGTTCAAATCCTAAAGTGGATACCCATAAACCAAGATTGAGGATAGATTAATAGACTAGTTAAAACTCATTATTCCAGTTCTAAAATAATAAATTAACACTGACCAGCTGGAAGCATGTTCAGTTAACTTTGGAGTGAAACAGGAGCAAAGCAAGTCCTGTACAGTAGCAGTCGGATAAATTTCCGAGACTTTATAATTACTGTATTCATAAAGAGGTTGTACTTAATTATAAGACCAATTAAAATTAAAATTAGAAAATTCTTCATGTAGTTCTTATATATAATAATAATAATAACACAAGATAAATCCATTAATTAAAATTAATAACTAAAACATATGATAGACATAATTATAAAGCTTTTTAATAATTATGACAACTACTTCAAGAATAGAGATTTCTTTTACTTCAACTAAGCAACTGAGATTTTGAATTCTAATAAAAGTGTGCAAGCCTAAAAAATTTAGTAAGGCTCTTAAGTTAGACAATTGATCAATCCTTAATAATACATAGATAATAAATAACACTCCTTCTACCAAATAGAGAATTCTGAATCTTTGTTGTTTGATAGGATTTTAACCTTGGAAATCATTTTTCTTGAAAGTAGAATGGAGATGGCAGTAGGGTATCGTTTCAAGCCTTTTGATGATGAACTTGTGAAATATCTACTTGCAAGAGTCAAAGGAGATCCACTGCCACGGAATCCGATTATAGAGTGCGATCTTTATGGTGAAAACACGCCGTGGGAGTTGTTTGACGAAGCTTCAGATGAAAAGATATGGTATTGTTTTACTAGGTTGAAGAAGAAAGGGAAAAGAGTTTTTAGAACAGCAGGTGGAGGGACTTGGCATGGTGAAACTTCAGGGATTGAAATTCTTGATAGAGATAACAACTATAATGTTATCGGCGTGAAGAAAACCTTTTCTTTCAAGATGAAAAAGGTTGAGAAGTACAGAAGTTGTAAGTGGATCATGCACGAGATTTCTTTGGTGGGTGCATACTGGGGTTGTGATCTTGTTCTTTGTAAGATTAAAAAGAAGGATGTGAAAGGTTACGGATCAGTTGCACAAATTTGTCTACAAGAAAAAGAAGATGGTGCCTGTGTTATTCTGGCAAACACTACGAATCAGGTGCAATATAATGGTGGATTCTTGATGTACGAGAACAAGAACGTCCCGCCAAACATTCATGGTGAATTCTGGATGAACGACAATCTACCGCTAAACCTTCCTGGTGGATACTTGAACAACAATGATGTTATCACAGCAAACAACAACAATCAGCCAATCATTGATGGAGAATTCTTCATGAACAATGATGTTATAACAGCAATCAACAACAATCAGCCAATCATTGATGACGAATTCTTCATGAACAATGGTGTTATGACAGCAAATAATAACTATCAGCTTGAACAGGCCTTGCAAAATATTGAAGACTTGTTGATGAACGACAATGAAGATACAATGCAATGTAATGATGGACTTCAGATGAACGACAATCTCCTGTCAATAACTGATGGCGGAATTCGGATGAACTATGAGGAGTCAATGCAATGTAATGATGGAATCCAGATGAGCGACAATTTCCTGCCCGTAACTGATCGTGGAATTTGGATGAACGACAATTCCCCGCCAATAGCTCATGGTGGATTCTCAGTAAACCAAAATCTTCCGTTAATGAGTAATGCATGGTGGAATCCTGGTGAACAACAATTCACGCCAAATATCAGTCAAGGTGAAGAAGCGGCAGAGACAGATTCTTTGTCTACAAGAGGAAACTTTTCATTTTCTGGATGTGTTTACTGAACGAATGGATTAGCTTCATGTGTTTCGTTTTATTTTGATTGTATGAGCTTTTGATGCGCTAAATTTCCCACAAATTCCAGTGTTTAAACATGTGAGGCATTCGCCGGGCAATACTGTTGCGTCTTTTCAATATTAGCTTCAATCTATTCTGTTGTTTATTTTTATTTTTGTTGTTCATGTCTTCTAATGTTGTTAATCCACAGCCTGGTTAAAATGTACATGAATATGGATGCTCTTTTTATGAAAATTATAGAATTTATTCACTTGTTTTTAGTATCTAATGATTACTATTACTTTTCATTTTCATTTTGATTTT
Source organism: Mangifera indica (assembly GCF_011075055.1). Classification (NCBI taxonomy): domain Eukaryota; kingdom Viridiplantae; phylum Streptophyta; class Magnoliopsida; order Sapindales; family Anacardiaceae; genus Mangifera; species Mangifera indica. The sequence goes on from NC_058144.1 coordinate 11,241,602, forward strand.
GATCTATCAATTTGAATATGTGATTTGAACTATTGTCTTAGAGTTTGGTTCAAGTTTGTGACTCATTGACAAAATAACGTTATTATGAGAGTGAGATACGAATTTAAACTATTAATCTAAATTATAAATTCGAAAACTTGATATACAAATTCAAAATACGGATTGCAACTTTGAAATCAAGTTGAAATCAAGTTGAACTCAAGTTGAACCAAATCAAGCACCCCCCAACTTAAGTTCTGCTCTTTTTTAAAATGAGACAACTCTTATAACTTGAACTTGATTTGAATTCGAACTAGGCGAATTAGAGTTGAGTTGAATCAAGTCATGCAACCTTCTGAGACTAAGTTAGCTTGGTTCGGATCTAGTTCTATGTGGACATGAGTAGTTATTACAATATTTTACTTAGATTATATTTGGTTAAAGTACTCTTTTATTACTCGGAATAAAATATTTCCAGTAAAATAAATTATCCAAAAGATTTTTTGGTTTAAATAAACATTGTGTTTGGTAAACATCGTAGGAATACATAATTATGATATATATCTAGTAGTTATAAAAAAAGAAAAATTGAAATATTATTTTAGTTAAATACCGTTAAAAGATTATTAGTTATAAAAATGTTACTATGTTTGATTAAGTTGGCATGTTTATGTTAAATTTTTCTTATGATTAAATTGTAAAGTAATTAATTCAATTATTCTTTCAACTTGTCATGTTATTGCAAATATAATAGTTGGCAAGGAAGCTTCACAAGTGTCTTCAATATGTGGTTTGGTGTCTGTGACTCTAAATATTGTCAAAAGGACACAGAAGATTAAATAAACTCTCACAGCTCCGATGACCCATGTTCTGTCTTATTCTATCATTTATGATGGTTCTTGCTAGTGGGCAATGGATGGTGTTGCCTAAAAGCCACCAATTACACGACAAATCATGACAAGAAGGCAACCACACACGATCCCTTTTTGAGTCTGATTTCAATTGAAAAACTACTCTCGATTCAAAATTTGTATTATCCAGATTTAAATTCAACCTCAAATTACAAAAATTAGAAATTATTTAACCCTAATTTTAAATTTAATGGATCAATTTTGAAATTCCAATTTTAAAATTAAGCAAAACCTAAAAACCCTAGTTTAAAATTTTAAGCCAAATTTTGGACTTTTAAACCCTAATTCAAAATTAATAAATTCTTATTACAATAATTAGACCTAGTTGTTTATGCCTTTTAACCCAAATATGAATGTAGTGAGACGTAAATGTATTTTCAAAACCAAGTATAGACTAGATGGGTCCATGTTGAAGTTAAAAACAAGATTGATAGCAAAGGGTTTCCAACAAATGTCAAGTGTTGATTACTTGTAAACATTCAACCTTGTCGTTGAGCAAACAATAGTTAGAGTCTTTATAATCTTGACAATAACCTATTAATGGAAAATTCATCAGATAGATATAACTAATACCTTCCTAAATGATGATAAGTGAATATGTGTACATGACCTAACCTAAGGGCTTTATAGATTCAACTAGACTTGATAATGTTTGTAAACTTTCAAAGACCTTATATGGACTAAAACAAGCCCTTAGGGTATGGTTTGATAAACTACAAAATGTTTTGTTAAGCAAAGGATTTGTTGGTTCAATTTCAAACTCAACCTTATAAATTTTGGTAAAGGATCATATTAAGACGCATGTATTAGTTTATGTTGAAAACAGTTTATTGACTAGATAGATGGCCTATGGTAGACTTAGACTCACTGTTTACACGTGGCTAATTTATTAGTCAAAACCAAGATAAGTGATACTAACCCTAATAGCTGATAGATCTAAGTTCTTCATAAAAGATAGTGAACCATTTGAGGATCTTACACTGTACAGAAGCACAATAGGAGCCTTATACTATTTGACTTTAACCAAACTTGACATTAGCTTTACAATCAACAAGCTGAGTTAGTTTTTGAAGCCACCAACCAAGCTACAATGACAGAGGTGTAAAAACTATTAAAATACATAAATGGAGCAATGAACCATGGGTTAATGTTTAAGCCAATTCCTATTCTAAAGTTGGAAGCTTATTCATATGTTGATTGAGTTAGGAAAATTGGTGATAAGAGATCAAGTAGTGGATACTGTGCATTTCTTAGTGATAACCTCATTCAATAGAGTTCAAAAAAACAAAGAGTTGTAACTCTCTCATTCATAGAGTCAAAATACAAGGCATTTAGCAAGCAACCACTGTAGTAGTTTAGTTACAAAATATGTTTGAAGAACTAAAAATGAATTGTGTAATAAATATAGTCATTTGGCATTATAATCAAAGTACAAAAGCATTGGCCTTAAATCTTGTATCCTACGATTGAACTAAGCATATAGAAATTGATATGCATTATGTTTGAGAATAGTTAGCAAAAAAAAATATGATAATTCAATATGTTAGCATAGAATACAGAATATTTGATATACTCACAAAACCATTTGCCACTGCCTGGTTTGAATGGATGAAATCCAAACTAATTGTGATAAAATTCTGTAAATCTAGTTTTGGTGTGATTAAGTTATGCATAACTAATTGATTTTTTTTTGTGAAAATATGTGAAATGGCTTAATTGTGAACTTAGTCTTTACTTTTAATAGTAGATTTGGTTTATATGGTAGAGTAAATTTTATATTTATTTCTCTAAGACAATAAACTGTTCAATTTATGAGAGGAGATTTTGTTCTAAGTATATGTAGATATAGTTAGATTTTTTTTTGCAACATGGATGGTTAATTTTTCCATCTATTCAAACTGTTCAATTTATGAGAGAAGATGTTAGAATAAAAGAAAAAAGGTTTCTAATAATTGTTATTATAAATTGTACCCAACTGAGTAAACAAAGTTTGGAAAGTACAAGCAGAAGAAGTAGACCATATTAACGATGTTAGAAGATTAGTCACCTAGAAGAAATGCACTGTCTTAGGAAGGAAAATGTCTTCTTGTCTAGGGTCACTATGAATCTTACACATTTTTTTGTTCTTCTTAAACTCAAAAGGTTTCTCTAAAAAATACATAGTGTCTGAACCAAAATTGGATAGCATCAACTTGTTATAGGTAAGATTGTTATGGATATATGTTGATAATGGTGTTTTTTTTTTTTTTTTGTGATGTAAAAAATCAAATAAGGTCTTTAAACTTATTTTGCACCCTAGATTAGTTCCTACGAAATTTCCAACAACTTTCAATACAAAGGCTATACTCTTACACATCCATAAGGTCCTTAAACTTAGGTATGTATCCCTAAACTACAAAGGCAATACAACATATCCAAAATTCAGCATCACATATATAATTGTCACTATGAATTTCTATTCATAAGGCAACCAACATACTCATCATTCACATAATAAATCGATACCTCATTCTCAGGCCATAGTTATATAATATTAGCATTATCATATTTATACCTACTTCATCGAATCAAGCCCAAAATGCAGAACATGATCAACCCACTTTTTCTTAATAATTTCATCAAAACATCCCAATCCATGCCACCAAAAATCACGTACACATAACTTCAGTAATAGAAAGAGCCCTCAGTCCACCATTAAACTCATCACAAAACAAGAGTAGAAAAAATCCTATTTACTCGAATGCCTTTAGTTTGAGGATTCATGGTTGCCTAAGACATTACAACGATCACAACCATTTAATCTAATAATCTCTCTATTTTTCTCTTTCATGATAACTCAAATCTAGATAGGGATAAACTATCAGTTGCAACTTCATAAACATGGGTGTGCCTCACACACACATCTGTTCATCACTTAAACTGATTCAAACATAGCACTTATCCATTCTAGCTAATATGGCAACTAACACATAAGCTTGCCCATCCTGCGCACAACTACCTTACACATATATTTCACCGACACTTCATTTGATTCACATTAACTTAATCATACATTTGCATAAACATGTAAAATGACTATAATGTCTTTAAATTATACCTATGGTTGAGACAATTCATTGATAAAAAAGCAAGGAATCGAATGTAACATTACTTACATATGACCATTGTAACCATTGCAATAGTATGATTTTATCTTGGTTGCATAATTATGTATCTAAAAAAATTGCCAATGGTGTAATCTTCATGAAAAAAACTTCGTATGTGTGGACAAATCTTCATAATCAATTCTTTGAATAGAATGCTACTCAAATTTTTAAGATTCAATCAGCCATATGGAATCATTTGCAAAAGAATAACTCGGTGGCCACTTATTACATAGTATTAAATGGATTATAGAATGAGTTGGAAATCTATAATACTCATCAAGTTTTGTTCATGTGGTGCAATAAAAGATTTCACTGATAATCAAGAATGTGATCATCTTATTCAATTTCAAATGCGACTCAATGAGTTTAATATTCATTTAAGAAGCTAGCTTCTCATGATGAATTCTTTGCCATCTATATTTAAAGCCTATTCATTGAATTTGCAAGAAAAGAGGCAATGATCCTTCAAAATGATTAATCCAATAAGCTATCAAGACAAATTAGCCATGGAAGCCTTAACTCATAGTGTTTTTGCTTCCTCTAGTTCAAACCAAAAAATCGATCACAAGAAAAAAAGTTTCATTATCAATATGATTATTGCGAAAAGGATGGTCATTATGAGTCATAATGTCATATGAAGCCAAAAAATATAAATTATGATCCCAATTTTTGGCCTACAAAATGAGATTCAAAACATGACCAATATGTTCAACAAAAAGGTGACTTTGCTAAGCCTAATACATAACTCTTGCAGTTGTTATAGACAAAAAACATCTAATTTTGGTTCACACTATAACTTGTCATTTACTTATGAACAAATACAATCAAATTCAATAAATTCCTCTAGTCCCTCATCAATTTTGTTGGTATAATTTCATGATTCTCTTTCCATCAAAATGATCAATAGAATATTTATTTAGTTTGCACTGACAATATGATAATTTAGAATCTTTAAAAAATGTTTATGATCACTAAAGTTTTCCATTAAAATTACCCAATGAATATCAAGTTCCTATAACTCACATAAGTTTTTGTAAATTTAATTCTGATATGCATTTGGACAATGTTTTCTATGCTTTTTCTCTCAAGTGTAATATCATTTCAGATAGTAAAATAACCAAGGCTCTTAATTGTTCATTTATGTTCTTTCCTCACTTTTTTTTTTGTTTTTCAAGATTTGGTGATGGAGAAAGTGATAGGCTTGACTGAGAAGCATGATATTTTTTATTACCTTGGTACCAATCAAAATAACCTAGCATTTATTCCTTTTATTGCAACCACAAATACCTCAATTGTAGATATTTGGCATTGGCGTCTTAGTCATCCAAGTCAACATGTCTATGAATAATTTTCTTGCATAAATCAAAATATTTATTTTTCAAATAAATGTCTATGTGTTATTTTTCTTTTAGCAAAACAAACTTATCTACCTTTTTTTAGTAGTTCAATCTTCACAAATGGATATTTTGACCTTATTCATGTTGAAGTTTGAGGGCCTTGTACAACCTCTTTTTTGGATGGTGCAAATTTTTTTCTCACTATTGTAGATGATATTTCTCATGGTGCATCATTACCTTTTTTCATTCCCTTGGAGTTGTTTGTGAACATAGTTACATCCATGCACCTTAACAAAATGGTGTTATAAAGCATAAACATTGACATATGCTAAACATTGCTGGAGCACTTTTTTTTTTAGGTTGGTTTACCACTTAAATTTTAAGGGTAATGAATTCTCATAGCTACATTTCTTATTAATCAAACACTTTATTAAGTGTTTAACTATAAGACACATTCCGAATTATTGTTCAACAAGCCAACCAGTTTTCAACTCTTTCATGCATTTGGTTGTTTATGTTTTGGGCATAATGTCTATATTAAATATAAGTTTGTTCAAAGAGCAACTCTTGGAATCTTTATTGGTTATTCATTTGGTCAAAAGGATTACAAATTTTTTTATCTTCATAGACAAAAATTCATATGAGTTGTGATGTAATTTTTCATAAACACATTTTTCCATGCATCTCCAAAAAGCACAATGATAATCCACTCACTCTTTCTTTCCCATTAGAAGACACCAATCCAATGGATATAGCCATTTTGTCTCAAATTGCCCCAAAGTACTACTTTAATAGATGCAACCTAATTTACTCTTCCACCAGTAACAACCTATCATCCATCAATTGAATCTCCTTCATCTCTGCCTCCATCTCCATCGAATAATTCACCAACTAAAGCACCCTCATCTCCTTCTCCACCAAATAATTTACCACTTGTCATACCTTTAAGACATTCCCAATGGGAAGTTCATCTCTGTCCCAAGTATAAAAATTATCACTACTCACATGCTCAACTCTTATCTAAATCTCCACCTCCAGGTATATAATATCCTTTTGAAAATTTTCTTTCTTATCATCAATTTACTTCTTCTCATCATGCATATCTTAGTACTTTGTCTTCTAATATTGAACCCGCCTCTTTTAACCGAGTTGTTAAGTTCCATGAATGGACATAGGCCATGGAAACTAAACTTTGAGTTTTGGAGGATAATAAAACTTGAGACTCAATTGGTTGCCAAAGGTTTTACACAAGTTAAAAGGGTGATTATCATGATACATTTACCCCTATGCCAAAGTTGGTGACTATATGGGTTTTATTGGCTATTGTTGTAGTTAAAAATTGGCAATTACACCAAGTTGATGCTGAAAATGTTTTCTCTTCATGGTGAGGTAAATGAGGTAGTTTATAGGTTTTTGCCACCCAAGCATCCATGAAAATTCTCTTTATGGGTTAAAACAAGCTTCTCACAATTGGTTTGCCACATTTTATCATGCACTTCTTGATGTCAGTTTCACTCAAGCACATGTTGATCACTCTTTATTTTCTCTTTGTCATTGATCCTCTGTTGTTTTTCTTTTGCTCCATGTAGATGACATGCTAGTTACCGAGAATAATCCAGAACTCATTGCATAGGTTAAGACTTTTCTTCTGTGATTATCATTGTTAAAGGAGGCAGTGACATTGTTGAAAAAAGGACATGAAGTAAAAAAATATTGTTGGAAGGGTTTTTCTCACCATACAATTCATGTGCAAATATGATATAGAATTTATTAATTATGTTACTTTTTTTTACAGTTACAATTCATTTTTATGAGTTAGATAATAAATAAAAGTTATAGAAGTTGCCTAAGTTAGTTTGGATCTCATAACTTTGTTCCATAGCATGGTTTTATGTAAAATCTAAAACTATTATTTTTGAATTTGATTTATCGGATTAGTATTATTCTTTAATTGAGTTATTTATCAATGAAAATGTTGTTATAAATTTTATTTTATCTATTAATAAAATTTAAAAAAACCTAAAATTTTCAATAGTTTGTTCATATACTGATTTTATTAATTTGAATTACTATTTTATTGTAAAATAAAATATTCCAAAATTTTTATTAAGATATCACAATATGAGATTAACCTTTTATAATTTTGTATGATTTGGCAAGTTATAACAAATTCATAACTTTTCCAGAAACTTGAACTGTTATATCTTGAAATATTTTGACAGTGTTTGTGCCATTTGGAAAAAAAAAAACAATTGGTTTAGAGAATATTTTAAAATCATTTTTAAGTTTAGTTTTTTTTTAATACAAAATTTAGTGTTTCTGGTTTTATTTTTAAAAATTTTTTAATTTTATGAATTTTAAAAATTTTAAAATTTTATGAATTTATCTTCCTTTTTTAATTTTGAAATTTTAAGATTGATAATAAAATCTAGAAATGTTTAGTTGTGTTATGAATTGTGAAAGAAATTAGTATGAGAAAGGTTTTTATATTATTTTTAAGCTTAATTTATTTTATTTAAACCATTAATATATGTAGTTTAATTCTACCACATTTTTAGTTTATAATTTTTGAAACTTGAACTATCGATCTGTTGAAGAAATTGATTTTGGAGAATTTTTTAAATCCATTTGAAGATAATTATTATTTTAGTAAACCATTAATATGTTTTCTTTGACTCTGCCAAGTTTCATAAAATTTTTATTTGTGTAAAATTTTATAAAATTCATAGAATAGAGGTTACACAGTGTACTCATAAAGAGGTTGTACTTAATTATAAGACCAATTAAAATTAAAATTAGAAAATTCTTCATGTAGTTCTTATATATAATAATAATAATAACACAAGAAAAATCTATTAATTAAAATTAATAAGTAAAAGATATGTAAGACATAATTATGAAGCTTTTTAATGATAATTACAAGTACTTCAAGAATAGAGAGTTCTTTCACTTCAACCAGGCAACAGAGATTTTGAATTCTAACAAAAGTCTGCAAACCTAAAAAATTTGGTAACGCTCTTAAGTTAGACAATTGATCAATCTTTAATAATACCTTCCACCAAATAGAAAATTCTGAATCTTTGTTGTTTGATAGGATTTTAACCTTGGAAATCTTTTTTCTTGAAAGTAGAATGGAGATGGCAGTAGGGTATCGTTTCAAGCCTTTTGATGATGAACTTGTGAAATATCTACTCACAAGAGTCAACGGAGATCCACTACCACGGAATCCGATTATAGAGTGCGATCTTTATGGTGAAAACACGCCGTGGGAGTTGCTTGACGAAGCTTCAGATGAAAAGATATGGTATTGTTTTACTAGGTTGAAGAAGAAAGGGAAAAGAGTTTTTAGAACAGCAGGTGGAGGGACTTGGCATGGTGAAAATTCAGGGATTGAAATCCTTGATAGAGATAACAACTATAATGTTATCGGTGTGAAGAAAACCTTTTCTTTCAAGACGAAAAAGGTTGAGAACTACAGAAGTTGTAAGTGGATCATGCACGAGATTTCTTTGGTGGGTGCATACTGGGGTTGTGATCTTGTTCTTTGCAAGATTAAAAAGAAGGATGTGAAAGGTTACGGATCAGTTGCACAAATTTGTCTACAAGAAAAAGAAGATGGTGCCTGTGTTATTCTGGCAAACACTACGAATCAGGTGCAATATAATGGTGGATTCTTGATGTACGAGAACAAGAACGTCCCGCCAAACATTCATGGTGAATTCTGGATGAACGACAATCTACCGCTAAACTTTCCTGGTGGATACTTGAACAACAATGATGTTATCACAGCAAACAACAACAATCAGCCAATCATTGATGGAGAATTCTTCATGAACAATGATGATGTCACAGCAATCAACAACAATCAGCCAATCATTGATGACGAATTCTTCATGAACAATGGTGTTATGACAGCAAATAATAACTATCAGCTTGAACAGGCCTTGCAAAATATTGAAGACTTGTTGATGAACGACAATGAAGAGACAACGCAATGTAATGATGGAGTTCAGATGAACGACAATCTCCTGTCAATAACTGATTGTGGAATTCGGATGAACAACTATGAGGAGTCAATGCAATGTAATGATGGAATCCAGATGAGCGACAATTTCCTGCCAATAACTGATCGTGGAATTTGGATGAACGACAATTCCCCGCCAATAGCTCATGGTGGATTCTCAGTAAACCACAATCTTCCGTTAATGAGTAATGCATGGTGGAATCCTGGTGAACAACAATTCACGCCAAATATCAGTCAAGGTGAAGAAGCGGCAGAGATAGATTCATTGTCTACAGAAGAAACTCTTCATTTTCTGGATGTGTTTACTGAACGATTGGATTAGCTTAATGTGTTTCGTTTTATTTTGAATGTATGAGCTTTTGATGCACCAAATTTCCCACAAATTCCAGTGTTTAAACATGTGAGGCATTCGCCGAACAATGCTGTTGCATCTTCTCAATATTAGCTTTAATCTTTTCTGTTGTTTGCTTTTATATTTTTTTGTTACTCATATCTTCTAATGTTGTCAATCCACAGCTTGGGTGAAATGTACACGAATATGGATGCTCTTTTATGAAAAATTTTAGAGTTTGTTCGCTCACCTTCTATTCGATATCTATTGATTATATATATATATATATATATATATATATATATATATATAATTTTTATAGTTAAATACCCTTGAAAGACTACTAATAATAAAATTATGAGTATGGTTGGTTAAACCAGCATGTATATGTTAAATTTTTTTATGATTTAATTGCAAAGTAATTAATTCAATTATTCTGCAATTTGTCATGTTATTGCAAATATATCATATGACAAGGAAGCTTCACAACATGTCATCCGGCATGTAGTTCAGTGTCTTTGACCATAAATACCGTTGGAAAGATGTGGAAGAGTAAATCAACTCTCACCACTCCGACAACTTGTGTTCCATCTAATTTTGTCATCTATGGTAGTTTTGGCCAGCGGGGAATGGACGTGATCACTTGTATCACAACGATGTTGCATAGACGCCTCCAATTACGCCACATATCACGACAAGAAGGCAGTTGCATGCTACGGCCTTTCGAGTTTAATTTCGGCCAGAAAACTAATTTCGATTCAAAAAATTTGTTTACCAGATTTATACTATATGGGTTTCGAAGAGGGAACATAACCAAGATATAGAAGGTTATTGGACCTCCTTATTAAAGGTCTAATAAACCTTGAAGCCCATTATAGCATTATCTACACATACCATAAATGTACTGAGTTCATTTTTATTGATCACTTCAGTCCATTTGTAAACTATCATTAGACTATTCAATTATTCAGTTTTGTTAAACCAATTAATGTTAGCCACATTAGAAAATTTTCTAACAGAACCTCCATTTAGCTTTAGTCTGATGCACGACCGTATGTCTTGTGTAAATAAGTGTGTAAAGTTCCTTAGTAATGTGTGTATCAAATACACACAAATAGTGTTTATAATAATATGTTTTTAAAGTGAATTTTGGATTTATTTTGTTGAATTCTTTATGTTTCATTTACTTTTGATGACTTGATCTTGTTTTGCACTTTAAATCATGTTTTTGTATGTTTTGGAGATGTTCAAGCCTTTTGGAGCCTAAACAAAAGCTTAAAAAAGCAAAGAGCATGACTTTGTGAAAGAAGGCAATTTCAATTATAGGTAGTATTATGGTCATAATTGTGCCCATAATTACTAGACAAAAATAAAATGAAAAAATAGCAAAATATGGTTAAGTGACATATTATATAAAGAAAGTTTATATTTTCCACTTACATGTCACCAAACTATAGGAACCAAAGGGACTTTTAGTGAAAGAAAACTCCAAGAAATAAGGAGAAAATTCAAGATCAAAGTAGGAAGACTCAAGAGAATCAAAATTTGAAGAATCTAGAGTTTTTTTTTATGTCTCTCTAAATCTTCTTTCATTGATTAAAATGTTTATTTCTTCAACTTTATCTTGTAATTTGGACTTGATTGTCATGAAAAACCAAATTTCTTTTCTAGGGTTTATGATGAATTTATAAATTCGCAAAAATTATGTAATGGGTTTTGATTATTGATCAATGATTTTAAATGTTTGATTTAGTAATGGATTTTTAATTCCTTGGTGTTAGAGCTCAATACCATGCGTATTTTTAGATTGATGCATGATACTGATAAATATATACACAATTAGAACATGTCTTTGCTAAACTTAGAATATTATTTAGAAATAAATACATTTTTTTTGTGGGTAAATTGATTATCATATATGTTAGTTTCAGATTAGGTTTTATTAAGAATGTTTTATTCAAGAATTACAATATTAGTAAACTGGAATAACAAGAAACGAAGAAGAAAATCAACATCAGTAATCAACAAGATAACAAAGAAACACTTGGTTCAAGTTTCGATTTGAAACCCTACATCCAAGGCAGAGACAAGGCTCTAATCGAATCCACTATTAAACATAAGCAAATACAACTTACACAACCCTCTGATCGACACCACACACAACTACTGTACGTCGTGAAACTAAGTACCAAAACAAGTCTTCTTCAAGACTCAAGACACTTACTCAACCAGAGAAAACCAGAGGATTTCTCTCTGATTCAACTAAATCACAAGAACACATTCCTAATTTCAGAGAACAGAGGAAGAATAAGGGAGTTGGCCGAATACACACACCTCATACACTAACCCCTAATTTCAAACATTATATACTTAGGTTAAACACCCAACAGAAAGACTATATTGCCCCTTTGCACCAAATTACCACACAAACCACATTACATTCCATAATGACTAAATTACCCTCTGACACATTTTAAGCCACACTTTACAATATAAATTAATGGGCTTTGATTAACATCTTATTACGAAAATAGATAAACTTTTAATCTTGTCATGTCTAATTAACCTTGGGAGAGGACTTCAGTAAAATTGGATAATCAACCATCAATAATTCATTTTATTATTGATTTTAATCAGATGTGTTAGTGATTATTGAGTAATTAATACAGGAATCATAAACCCTTGGCTTCTTTATATTGATATATTACCTTTAATTTGTTGGATGTTTATTTTTTCTCATCAATTTTGACTAGTTAGTTTGCCCAGTCCGATCCGATACTGTTTAAAAAAATAAAATTAAAAAAAATTTATATCTGCTCCTACCACAAAGGCAAAAGTCTTCAATGGTTTCTGATTGTTTAATTTTTTTAATTTTTAATTTATTTATTGTTCTTTATATAAACCAATCCAACTCTTATTTATTTTCAATTTTATTTACAAATCTCTCAAATTAAATTCTTTCATTATACTCCCAATCTCATTTTCTCTCATCAACTCTCTCATCCATTTGAATATTATCATGTTGACAATGATGATATTATTGATAATGCATAAGGTGGAATTGGTGGAGCACTAATAGGTGAAAGTGGTACAAGTATAGGTTTGCATTATTCAATAAAGATGAAAAGAAAACAAACGTTAATGGTGTGGAAGGACTTCGATTGACATGTGCATGTACAAGTGGCATGGGACATCTCGTCGACACGTTATTGATTACTGTAAAAAAATTTCACATGAACTCAAAGGACAAAAACAAAGTGCATTCATCCAATCGTGGTCCATTGGTCTCAGCGCCAGTTCAACCAGAGGTCCGAGCAGTTCTAAACACATGAGAGAAAAATCAACTTTCACGTACGATCAAATGAAGATATAGGACTACATGACCAGGTATGTAGTCCTATATCTTCATTTGATCAACCTTTTAGTTATACAAAAGATGAAATTTTAGAATGAATGATGCAAAAAAATGTTCAACCGACATTCAGAAGAATTCCTAGGTCAACTCTTAGATAAGACATCTTGAGAAATTATGAATTAATGAAATTAAAAGTTATTAGAGAATTAAGTAACTTTAATGGTATTATTTTGATAATTTCTGATTTATGGACTACTACAAATCAAGATATAAAGTATCTTTGTGCAACTATCATTATATTAATTTTGATTGACAATTATGTAAAAAAATTATTGCATTTAGAAATTTAGGATATTTGTATGATAATCTTACAATTTATGGTACATTAGCAAATATTTTTTAGGAATATAAAATTAATAATTCTATTTTTTCAATTACTTTTAATAATAACAAAAATAATAATAAAGTTATTGAATATATGTATAATCATTTATCTTTTTAATTTAATGGAAAATTATTTCACATTAGGTGAGGATGTCATGTTATTAATTTAATAGCTCAAAAAGGCTTGAGTTCGGCTAAGAAATATACACAAGTAATTAGACATATCATTGAATACATTTCATCATCCTCATCACGGGTAATCATCAATTATGTAAATTAATGGGGTTAAGAAGAAAAAAATTAAAAGTAAACACTAAAACTAGGTGAAATTCAACATACCTCATGTTGAAAGCGTGCAAAAGGTATGAAATTTCTATAACACAACACTTTAATACTCAATCAAAAGATTCGACAAATCTCTTTTTTTTTATAGATCAAGATTAGGAGATAGCAATGACTCTAATGAACATGTTAGAGCCATTAAAGACACCACAGACCATTGTTCAAGTATGTATTATCCAACAACTTGTTTAGTAATATATAATATGATAAAAATAAGTGATATTTTTAAAGAGCATAGGTCTCATTACTTTCATCATACTTTCCAAAATAAATCTAAACAAATGGAATAAAAATTTTAAAAATATTAGAGTAAAATACCTTTATTTTACAACTATTGTTTTAAATTCTATGACAAAAACTAATAGACTACAAAATTTATTTGATGTTATTAATGAAAATTTATCAATTAGTAGTCATGTTAATTTTGTTGAATATATTTAAAATTTATCAAATAGACAAAGTTTAGTATGAGACATAAATTCCAATAGTTTAGGCAAAAAAAAAGTCACGAAGATTATCTATTTTGCATAAAGGTAAGCGGTTTGTCAATCAAAGTATAAATAATGGTCAATTTTATAATTATATCAATATTGACCATTATCCAAAAATTATTTAAAGATATAATGCTAAAAAACTAAATGTTTTGACATGGTGGAAAAATAAGATAGAAATTTTTCCTGTGCTTACTGTCATGGCCCAAGATCTACTAACACCTCCAATGTTAACTGTAACATAAGAATCCACTTTTAGTGCAAGAGGATACGTGCTAGATGATAAACAATCTAATTTATACTCAAACATGATCGAGGTGATAATATGTATGAAGGATTGGGTTGATTTCAAAATACAAAATCGAGTGATAAAAGATATTTTTGAAGAATTTAGAGATTTGAATGTTGAAGATTAGTAGATAAATAGTATAATATATATATTTTACTTATGTTTATAATTAACTATATGCAAATTAATTTATTTGTACTTTATTGTAAACTTATAATATTTTTTATCCTGTAACCATGATATTCCTCTATTACAAGTGAGAGATTATAAATGAAATGTTTGAAGTACTGTTCTTAGTTTTAATAATTGAAAAATAATTTATGTTTAAAAATTTTAATTAAAATGTCTTTTAAAAAATTGTTTAAATAGGCCGACCTGTAAGCCAGGGGTCGACCCGATTAAGGCTAGCCCAACCCTATAGGTATAAAGTCGAGACTTGTGCCTTCAAAAATCCATGAGATGGCCTAACCAAAAAGCCCATTACTGTATAGGCCTAAGGCCCAACCTAACCTATGAGCTCGATGAGCTGAGTTGAAGCAGACTCAACCCATTGACATGTCTGGTAAACACTGTAAGAGTGACCATATAGGAACAAGTAAAAGCGAAATCAAACTTCTCATTCTTATACATAATTACAAAGATACTCTAATAATTTGAGAAAATGAAGCAATAAAGTTGGAAGTGTCACTTCTAGCTTTTGTTTTATCTGTTACTCCACTTAAATTTCTTAAATTAGAGTATCTTTGTAATGATGTATGAGAATGAAATGTTTGATTTCACTCTTACTTGTTTTTATAAGATCTTTCGTATAATGTTTACATTGAACCCATTCCCTCTCATTTGCGCATACAAAAATGAATTCGTCTCAATCGTTTAAATCAGTGTTTTTAAAACCAAACCGATGATTGAATTAATTGCTTCATTGATTTATAGTTGATCGATTCAATCGAATGGTTCAACTAGTTGGTAAGTTATAATATGCTTGTTGAATACTATCAAATATTTATCACATTTTTTAAACATAAGTTATACGTATTTAAACAAAAATTATTTGATGTCACCCACCTAACTGCCTCCTATTAAAAATACTTGTATAGGTTATTGACTTGTTTTAGCCCACCAAAATCAAATCAATTTAATTATTTTCTCTAGTTAATATTTGTTTATTTTCAATGACAACTATTCAACTCTCGACCAACTAGTCAACCATTTTTTTTTTAATGATATCCATCACTATTTTGATTTTACTTTCTTTATAAATATATATGCAAAAGACGAACCTATCATTTTTTATGTAACCTGGACTAAGCTATGAGTTGGTTCATAGTTGAACCAATCGATCCGGTTTTAATATTACTAGTTTGAATATCTTTTTTGTTTAGAATATATTAAGTTTTTTTATTATTAAAGTATTATAAAGGAAAAAATTGAAAAAACTACAAAATTGTTAAACAAGCAAAAACTGAGTTCTTAGACATTGATTGAGAGAGTTTGAGATTGAGAGATTGAAGAAAAAGAAGAGAGAGATTAGGAAATTATGTTAAAAAGAAAAATTCTACCCAACGGCCACTGGCAATGCAATTCTTTATAATTTTATAATTTTTTTATTGTATAATGGTGCATTATTTTAGCAGGTCTTACCGAGTTAGCCTACGAACCTAATCTTTAGACCCGGGCATGACCCATTATAACAACGGGTTGTGCTCCTGTGGGCTGGGCCAAATAAAGGAGGACTGTGCTGGGTTGTGAGGTGGCCCAACCCCTTACCATGTCTGCACTAGGCAATTTCGTTGCGTCTTCTCACTAATAGCTTCAATATTTTCTATCGTTCATTTTTATCTTTCAGAGTACTACTAAGTGTGCACCATATTGAGTATATAAATAAGTCAGAAAGGATGTCTTATTATATAATTAATTTGTATGTTATTTTTATATTTAATTTAAAGTAATAATATATTATATATATATATACTTATTTGTACGATAAAAAGTATATACATATTTTTATTATTTATAAAAATTTTAGAGTTTATTGATCACCTTGCAGTTAGCATTTGTCTGTGAAATTTTTTTTTTTCACTTGCAGTTAATTTGATATTTTTTTTTGCATTAATTTAATCTTACTTAAAAAATAAAAAGATAAAAATTTATTTATCTCGAATATGTAAAATTAGTCAATCATAAGATTTGAAATCACTGGCCAAATTTGAAATCAATATGATTCTTTAAAAACAATAAATCTGTTTAAATATCAAAGCCTATGACATTGAGATCTGAAGCAGAATTCAAAGATGGATTCAATTCACAAGATTCAACCATGCTGTGATCACTTTTTTTTGTCGCATCACCGTGATTAGGCTGAAAAGGCCCATATAAATCAATCCTGCCTCCATTACAATCGAGCTTTCAAACGATCTTCTGTCAAAAGTTATAAGAAGGCAATCTATACACCAGAAAATCCAGAGTGCAAGACACTACTCACTGAGTTCAGCCCAACTGCTCGTGTTGGTAGTACATGTTATGGGCGTATGATGAACACCTTTTTCCCAGCAATTGAGTTCAACAGCTCACAAGTACTTGAGCATGCCACGACCCTCTACACTGAGTTTGGTAGCTTGCATCTGCTTCTTTTTGGGCGCCTTCAACTGCTGCAACTTCTTATTCATCTGCCATTCCCACTTGAACTCTTAAGGTAGAAACTATGCAGACAAGTGACTTAAGCAGAGGAATAAAGTTGTCAACATCTGATTAATTATACTAATGTCCAGTTTACTTATGTGCTCAGATAAGATCTATTTAGTAATGCCACCTAACTAATCGCATATCAACCCAATCTCTAGTATCGATTATCAGAAGTCAGAAATTTGTTTTCTTAAGGCCAATCAAAAACTAAGCTCAAAAAGAGCAGAGGTTAAACACACACTGAATTTCAAAGACAGCACAAAATAAGAGCAGAAAATTTATCCATGTTCATTGAGTATAAGGACACAAAAATAGGACATAACAGCCTGTAAGAAAGTTCAAACAAAATTTTGTGCATTTTTTTTATACCAGACCAAAACAGCAAACTTGAATGAAAAATTAGCATATCTTCTAACCTTCATTCGACGTTGATCTTGCACAACTTGTTTAGCACGGGCTCTAATTTCTTCTGGATCAATTTTAGATTGGGGACGCACCACAAAATCCAAGGGAGTTGCTTCTGGTCTCGATGCATGTTGCCTCATGGCTAAGTCCTGCCTTGAAGCCTGTTGCCCAGAAGATGACAGACTAGATTTGCGGTCCCTAAATTGTTTATGCAAAAAATTAGAGAGCAAAAAACACAGAGTTGAAAGTAATATTTCCCAGAAAATAAATGGTCAGATGCCAACAGATGAAATTTCTCATCACATCTTACCTAGATATAACCAAATCATCAAAATCGCCATCTCTGGATTCCATTGCTGCAGACTTATTTGTAGGCCTGTAGAAAATAATTAAAAAATAATAATAACATTAATGAATCAAAAAAATATGGAAAACCTGTGAAAGCACATAATAGCAACCAGAAGACAGTAACAAAAGGTACTTTTTAATGGATGGCCTTCAAAAGGGAACCCTGTCATCATCAATACTTTTCATGTCCTCAAATCTTGTGCTTTTATTAAATATAGGTCGGCTCTGTATACATGTCAATAGCAGTGTACATAGAAAAGTTCATACATATTTTTTCAAGAATTGAACAAAGACAAAATTGAAAGAGCGAAAATAAAAACTAAAAGGGGTGTTAAGAATGAAACTGTGCTACAAAACAAAATCTTAAAGATATAGAATTCCCAAAGGAAAATAAACTATTTTACCGCCAAAATACAGGGGCATATAACAGAAAATTAAGACAACATACAGATTATTATTCTCGTCATTTCAGACAAACTCTTTTCCAAGAATCAGAGTAGAGAATCCCTAAAATAGATCAAGAAGTGAAAATTGTACTCTTCAGACAGACAATAAAGACCAAGAATAACATTTACCCATTTGTCAACTAGATCCTTGGCAAGTTTTCTGTTACATGTGGTTTCCTCATCAGATTTTGATAAAAACATGATAACCTGCCAAAGCAAGAATAGATCACCCCAAATTTTGACTCACTGTGACAAACAGAGAACAGAAAGGCAAGATAATTTGTTTAATGAAATAATCATTAACCTTTCCAATACCACTCTTCTTCAATTGTTCCCTTCTGTCATACTGCTCCAGATCAATTGGAAACTGCATGATAAAAGCAAAATTCAGGCTCTACATAAATGTAAAAATTTTCTTGGAAGCAATGACTATTATGAAAGACATTAATGAGGATAAACCAAGTTTATACATCAGTCAGAATCTTCAGAATAGCTGCACGGATGTTTATATTCGGTAAACTCCCATCTGGAAGGGGTTCAAGCCAATTCTTTAACAGAGTCAATACTCCATGGTCTAAAAATTCCTGCTGAAGCTGCTTTCTGCATCAAGACAAAAAAAGAAAATATAAGAATTATATGCTAATGAAACAAAAGCGCACTTAAACATGAAAGGCAGGTAAGCAGCTTACTTTGAGAGAACCTCTATAAGAAGAGACAACTTCTTGAGTTTATTAATAGCAGGTTTATTCTGTCTATTTAGTTCAGCATCTTCTTCAGCAGTGACCTCAAGCTCAGCCATGACATTCTCAACTAGCAATGCAATTTCTGCAGGACTTTTCTCACTTTTTTTCTTCTTTTTGCCCATCTTGAATAGGTCATTGATTTCCTCATCCTCATCAACTTCCTCTGCCTGCCAGTGTCAGATCATTGTACATAAACTTAGATACAACTACCAAACCACATATCATGCAATATTATTTTAACAAATATAAATAGGGACATACACCTTAAGATTTCAAATGAACAATAATAAATCTTTCTAGATATTAGATATTACAAAAAAATCATCAATAAAAGAAAGCAGTAAATAAAAATAAAAAGAGGTGCATACCTTAAGTCAAATTGGTATAAATAAAAGGTATAAAGATGAATACCTGAGGAGCATCGTGTGCAAAGCGCAATTCGTTGTCACTTCCATACCTGTCACTAGGGTCAACACCACTGTCATCTATGAAGTTATCATCATCCACCGTCCTAACACCCTCCTGATCATCCTATCAAATTTAGAGGAAAACATAAATAGAAATTTCATCAACCTATCAGAACATCTAATTATAAGCAAAAGATATAAATCAATGAGTAACATGAGATAACAAAATTATACCCACACCACACAAGTTAAACCATAATCAACCTTGCAAATAATCCCAGTACGACAGAACATCAAAGAATCAGACAACGTCAAAGTGACCTAAACCATAATCCGAAAAACTTTGAACTCTACAAACTAGCAAACATCACCAACAGCAAAGGAAAATCCAAAGCAAATGATATAATCAATCAAACAATCATCTTAAAAAGAACCAACAACACTACAAACAATCAAAATAACAATCGAAATCATCATTCAAAAAAAACAAGAAACCTCAGATTCTCCTGGCGGTGCAACCGCGTTCCACATCTCATTGAGAATTTTATCACTATCTTTGATATTCCCCTTCTTCCCAGATTTGGACCCACTTGCCTTCCCCGACCTCCTATCTTTCTCCACCTTTACTCTCTTATTATTCTCTTTCCCCTCCTTCCCCCACTTCTTCCTCTTCCTCTCCTCCATCTCCCTCCCAAAATCATCCCCAATAAAATTATCCTCATCATCGTCAGTCTCATCAACCAAATTAGGCGTACCGCTATCCCAATTGATACCCCCCTTTTCACCAATCTCTTCCTCGGTTTCGATTTCTCGTTACTGTAAACCGGAGTCTGCGACCGCTCCCTCTTCGCAAAGTCCCCGATGTCATCTTCGAAATCATTGAGCATGTCGTTTTCATGAGGCTCTGGAGATGGCTCCCGGTCTGATTGCATGACGTCGTAGTCCATCAACGGCTCTCCATCCTCGTCGCGATACCTACGCGTAAAATTCAGTTCGACCAATTCATCAATTAAAAAAAAAAACCTAGCTTTCAACACGAATAAAAACCAAGAAAAATAAGAAACAAAAATCGAAGAGAAATCGAGAAAACTTACGGATCGTCGTCGTAAACCATTGCGCTGATGAAATACGCGAGAATATGGCAGTATCGCTAGATCAATATTCGTAGATTTAAGAAAGCGCTGAGATTTGGCGGTCGTGAATCGGCTTTGTTTGTCAGTGCAATGGGAACGGGGAGACGCAGGAGATTGAGCTCGGATCCTGTGCGGTAAGGACCACCTGATCTTACTGATATTTCACATATTAAATTGTTGTTGACCCGACCCGTAGTCATTGGAGGGCGGTCCAGGCATATCGAACCCAAATTACCCAACTAGAATCTGTATTCTTTCCATCCATATTATGATGGATTTAAAAACAATATTATAAAGAAAATTTAAATATTTGATTAGACAATTTCATGATTAAAAAATCATCATTTTCTTCTTCTCAAATATTTAAGCACGGTGGATGGGTATCCATTTAAAAAAGGGTATGGATTCTAAATTTTAGACCCGCGCCGATTGGATTGGTTTTTAAATCCGGGTATCGGGAATTTATTTATTTTAAAATTAATTTAACAAAGGTTAAGGTTTTATTTTCCTTCCGTTTTGCGTTTCTTTACTTTCAGTTCTGACAGCCACAGGCCTCGACGACACCCTTCGAAGGCTCCCAATCAAAATCGACTGCATCCCATCTCTTTCCCTCCACTCCAAGCACCTCATCTCCCGCTCCTCTGCCACCTCAGCTGCAGTTTCCAACGGAACCGTCAAGCTTCTTCGACAGAATCGTCAGAAATTTCCGCTATGTCTCTTCGTAGTTGGAGACTTCAGTCAGCATTGATTTGGTGCTTTCTGATTCCATCGAAACCTAAAGATTCGCAACTCTCTCTCCGCTTCACTTCTCTCTGTTTTTTTGGTTTAGTCGTTAACTGAGACTAAAAGGTTTTGTACGTGTTATAATCCTGAAAGATGATCTTACTTCTAAATGGATTGAAACTCAGTCATTAATAAAGAAACCTCAATCCTGAGAATAAGGATACGTATTCTTCTCAATCTTCTGCAACAAACCCTTCTTTGTTTGATCCGAAATCCATGATGTAATTGACAGAAATATATTTGTAGTGTCTGCGGATGAATGGATCTAGAATGAGTCCAAGAGCATATAACGATAAGGGAAAGAAAACTAATGCCAAAAATAATGGTAATACAGAACGACTAAGGGTAAGAGTGTATAGTGGTCTATTCAGATGAAAGAGATGAAAACAAACAAACAAGAACTTAGCAATTTTAAGAGGGAAAGAGAGAACAAGGAAAGGGAGGTCAAAATTTTCTTTTTCTTTCTCTTGCTTCACTCGTATTCTTGATATTGAAATTACCACAAAAGTTTGCTTCTGTTCTGACGAGTAAAGGCAGCCCATACCTATCAATGAACTTATGAAATATGTTGCATTCATTTCCTTGACTTAATTAAGCATATGTTATTAGATGAATATTGATGTGATGTTGATGCCATATCAGAGCCAAGAATAGGCTAAGTAATTAAAAAATTAAAATAAAAAGGTTAAATTATAGGGGCACCCACGCGTCCCCACACATACAAGTCTACATATTTCTTTTCTGTATAAATCAACCCATTTTCGACCTGTATCCATTTAAAAGGGGTCAAAATTAGTTTAATATCTTTCTTTGTAAATCAAAATCCAGTGACTGAGATGTACAGATTATTTTATGGTCAGTGGCTGCCAGAGATAGTTTTCCTGTGGTGAATATGAGACCCTAACATATGCTGTTGATAGCTTGTAGGAGTTGTGTTGAAGTAAGCTGACATATAAGGCCAATCAAGCAAAGATTAAAGAAACCTTAATGCAAGGTAGAAATAATGTGACTAGATATCTTTTTGGAGTGGCGTCCTTAAATAAGTATTGTTGTCAGTCTCCTGATTTATTTTTTTGTGTGGCAATATGAAATATATGTTAGCAATGATGTGGTAAAAAATTAAAGCAATACATTTGCATATAACTGTAGATTTCCTGTGTTAATAGACCATTTTACTTGAAATTTGAATTTACTTATATTTGTTCTTCCTGTAATAATGAATGATCGTATTTGTTGCTATATAGTTTGACTGCAAAGGAGTTTGCTTTTTTCTTGATCTATTGCAACTAAAGCACTGAAGATGGTTTCTGGGTTGATAAATGCAAATCCAACAGTGTATGGAAAGAAAGAACAGTGCGTTCGAAGTTTGGTTGGTAATGCAGATGAGTATGCTGTCGAACCAATTGATCAACAAGAAATATTTGATATCCTTTTTGGCTTGGTTAAATCTGATTCCAGCAGTAAAACTCAGGATGCTTATAATAACTGAGATAACACTTTCGTGGTTTCTATGCAAACATAATCAATTGCAAATATGTGGTTTGATAACTGTTAAATTTATTTACAAATTGTTTTAAAACAGCTTGTTCTTGACATTTTGCCTTATTTTTTTCTTTTATAGAATCAGTTATTTCTAGAGTAATTTAAAAAGGGATAAATGACTTCTTAACAAAATTGTGCAATGGATGTATAGTTATTTATTTTCTTAACATTCTTACAGCATGTAAGAGATATAAAAGATCCAGAGCACACATAC
Source organism: Mangifera indica (assembly GCF_011075055.1). Lineage (NCBI taxonomy): Eukaryota > Viridiplantae > Streptophyta > Magnoliopsida > Sapindales > Anacardiaceae > Mangifera > Mangifera indica. The sequence goes on from NC_058144.1 coordinate 11,264,894, forward strand.
TCATTGGAAGAACTCAAAGTAATTACAGAAGATGCGATTGAAGTGGCTGATGAGCATAACTTTGTAAGGTAAAGAATCATCCTAACGGTATTCATTGTTTCATTATCAAGTTAGGTTCAAAACTATAATGAATATGTTCTCATTTATGGTCACGTTCACTCCAACAGTTGAACACTGCAGTATGGCAACAGTTATTGGTCTGTGCTTGCGGGTGAAACTAATGAGGAGCCTTCCTTCTCGTTGCAAGGTATTTTATTTGGCTGATGGCTTCCCATTGTAGTTTTCTTCACTATATACAATTACTACATATGGGATCCATGGAAATGTAATGGATGTAGTAGTTGGTTGATATTTTATATATTAGTTATTTGGGGTAACCTTCTTTCCTTCAGTGGGTTTGTTTCCTTTTTTATTTCTGTCTTGCTTGGAAAGTTAGTACTTTGAAGATTTACAGCTTTTCTAAATGGATATTGTCATCAATACCAAAAAACTTATTTGGTATTTATATCATTAAATGATTTAAAAAATAATATGAATCTATATTTGGAAAATAATACTTTCTGATTCTTTGTTAGGGATTGTTTCTTCCCAACTGAATTATCAGTTTGTAATTGGGTAATATAATCATCTTAGTTTATACAAATGAATTTGTATATAGTATTACCTCTTTGTTACAAGACAACCGGCCAAAAATGGGAATAACATGAATGAGGATCATAATAAACTATAATATAATTCCTTCCATTGTCATCCAAACTTTCAATTTGAGGTGGCTTTGATCATTGCCGATTTCAGAGACAGAGTAAACAGATCAAGATCAACGGCGGAGTAAGTTCATTCTCGATATCGTCAATTAAAACGCACAATTTGAATTGTTGTAATACATTTATATACGAACTCTGGAATTGGGTTTACAGTATTTTGATGCGATGAATGTGAAACTCTACAGAGTTGTGGTTTCAGCTCCTGGGAAAGTGTTGACCGGGGATTATCTTATCTTGGAGAGACCAAATGCTTGAATTGTTTCAAGTACAAGTGCTCAATTTTGTGCCATTGTTAAGCCGTTTTATGAAGAATTAAAACCTGGTAGCTGGGCGTGGGTGCGTCATTTCGTTACTGTTTTACTTTTTTTTCATAATCTTAATTTTGCAGTAGCTAAATTGTTTAAATGTAAGCCCTTGTTCAAGTATGAACTTGGTTCGGTATCTGGGATTATTTTAAATATAAGAAACAGACACGTTAAAACGCTGAAATAGAAATGTTGAAACTTATTTTTTGAAAAATATAGGAAGTAAAAATATGGGAAAATGTAAAAATATAAAAAATATAGAGATTTTTTTATCTGAGGAATTAATTTTAGCATGTCTTCTCTCAAATTTTTATAATCATTAAGTACAGGAAAAAATTAAAGAAAATAATAATAATTATTATTATCTGAAGCAATTCAGTATGTGAAGAATTATTATCTGAAGAATAATAATAATTATTATTTTCATGAAATTCCAGTGAATCACGAAACACTTTTGTGGAACAAGCAATTCAGTATGCAGTTGCTGCTGCTCATGCTACATTAGATATGAATAAGAAAGATGCATTACACAAACTACTCTTGCACGGTAATGCTTGATGCTTCAGTTTCACTCTTATTCTTTCAACATTTAATAAACACTCGAACAGAATCTCATGTTCCAAATTACATTAGTTGTGCAGGACTTGAATCAGGTATGAGCCCTTTCTAGTGTTTCAATAACTCTCTTGAAAGAGGAAAATGATTTAGTGGCATCTTTCTCTCAATTAAATGCCCCTTTCTTTAAGTTTATCTTGTTGCATGCTTTTTTAACTATACTAAACCATCATTTACAGTGGTGGTTGTGGGCATACTGTTTGCTGTTTCTGGTATTAGGTTTGAATGCTGTATGATGCTTTCCAACACAAAACATTTTCACTTTATTGATATTATGTGTCAAAAACATCTATATGGGAAAGCTTGTCAAGTGTTTTCTTGCTTCCAATATTTTGAGGTTTCTGGTTAATGAATTTCTGTTCAAAATTTACTTGAAGTTATCAGTTGAATGTTCCATTTTTTCAAAGACTGAAGCACGTGGGCTCCCTCTGACACCAGAAGCGTTGACTGTACTTCCTCCCTTTACATTAATAACCTTCAATGCAGAGGATTTGAATGGAGAAAATTGCAAGTCTGAAGTCGCAAAAACCTGGATTGGGTTCCTCTGCTGCAATGACAACTGCCGTGGTTTCTGCTGCCTTGCTTCATTACCTTTGTTAATCTTTCCTTTTCCAATGACCAACAGAATGAAAAGAAGGATTCAGCAGATTTTGATATTGCACATGTTATAGCTCAAACCGCTCACTGTATTGTACAGGGAAGGATTGCAGTCGGCTTGATTTGATGTCAGTTTTGCAGTTTATGGTAGTCAGCATTATGGCCATTTTTCACCAGAAGTGATTTCTTCTGCTCAGGTATCTTTTGTCTCTCATTTGTCTGCGTTGTGAGAATACATCATCATCATTCTCATCCTCGGCAGCTATCCGTCTTCTCTTATGCGTGTGATGATGGAACACATTATTTCTGTCAAAATTTTATTATTATATGAAGAGATCAGAGTTATAGGTTAAATATTTGTTAGTGGCTATGTTGCCCAATTACATTGCAATGGTGATGTATGTGTAGAGATGAACATAACATACTGGTGAACTAGCATCCCTTTTCCTTTCATTCATCCTTCCTCTTTGTATAAATAAAGAAATTTAATCATATTATAAAATTGGAATTCTAATAGTTGTCTTTTGATAATTATTATTTTTAAATCATTTTAATTAGTTTTCCTCTCCAATTTCACAGGTTGAAGGAGCACCATTACAGGATGTTGTTGTTGATATCCTAATAGGGAACTGGGATCATGAGAGAACTAAGTTTTCCTTGCCACCATTGATGAGCTTCGTAAGCAAGCTGAAGTCTTTAAAGATGCTCTACTTATTTCAATAAATGTGTGCATGTTTGTCGGTTCTATATGAGCATATGGATCTAGCAATAAAACACTTTTTTCTTTGTATAATCACGTCGTTTTAAAAAAAAATATTCTCTATATCAGACATTTTCTTTCATTGGTTACTGCATCAAATTCTCAACTTCTCAACATTTTTTTCGCCTTCTCCCTCTCCATTGCATGTATCAACAGTCTCTTCCAAAAACCCATTTTTAATTCTTTTGGATATTCATCGTTCTTCAGAAATAGCATCCACTGATGTAGAGGGCTTCCTTTGAAGTGTCCTTCACCTGCTAACTGACATTCTTGATCTTGAAGTTACTTGTGAATTTGAAAAACCAATGCACTAATTTATAAATACTGCTTGAAACTATTTATAAATAAGCTCTATTAAATTTGAGCATGTACTATTTCTTTACACAATATTTTCACTTTCAAATCATAGATATTATATTTTGGCTTCATCCTATCAGTTGATCTTTTGGGATTAATAGTTAATATTTTATCAACAATAAAACTATATACGCACATTTTTTAATATAAAATATTGTGTTAATATATGATTGAATAATTTTAAATTACGAATAAAATAATACTAATATGTTAGGATTATGAGACTTGTCCGCAATCCAATGATCAATCTCTATTATAAATATATGTTTTGGGTTTTAAAAGAGGGGAAAAAAAAATATTAGGGTTTATATTTGGGTAACCATCCTTAGTTGATTTAGAGAGGTCTTCAGAGTCTTAAACGGTCAAAAAATTGGAGGTCCTGGACTCCTCGAACTATCCGAAATGGGAGGCCCCAAACTCCTCAAATTGTTCGATTTATCTTTGTAACATTTTGATTAATAAAATAATTTTAGTTTATTATATTTTTGTGTTTTAGTTGAATAGGAGCTGGGTTCCTAACAATTGGGACACTTGTCCTCAATCTTATTATGGTCAGTCCTATTATAAATATATGTTTTGAGTTTTAAAAGATGGAGGAAGAAAAAAATATTAGGGTTTGTATTTGGGCAACCATCCTTGATTGATTTAGAGAGGTCTCCGACGTCTCGAACTATCGAAAAATGGGAGGTCACGGACTCTTCAAACTATCCAAAATGGGAGACCTCGAATTCCTCAAATTTTTCGATTTATCTTTGTAACCTTTTGATTAATGAAATAATTTTACTTTATTATATTTTTGTGTTTTAGTTAAATAAGAGCTGAATTTCTAACAAAATCACATCTGTATATCCAATTATATACTCAATAATATACACGCAACTTTTTTTTTTTTTGACAAAGCCAGTTTAACAAGGAGGTTTATATTTGAATTTCACTTATAAGCTTTAACTGTTGACTTCAGTGGGTTCCTGTGCACTGTGATTATGTAGCTTCTCCCAGAACCGGGAACTGGTGGGTCATCCACACCTTCAATGGTTGGTGCTGTGAAAAGGTGGCAGAAGTCGGAGCCTGAGAAATACCAGAAAATATGGAGAAAGATATCAGAATCAAATTCTGCAATTAAAACACAACTCAGCATGTTAAGCAAATTAGCAGAAGAACACTGGGATGCATACAAATGTACAATAGAGATTTGCAGCAAGCTCAAGTCAGAGACGGTAATAGCTAATGGGTTTATTTTGCGCACACTTTCCAGAGACATAATATGAAAAAATGCAATTACCTAGTGACTTCCAGACATCAACATAAACCAAAAAGAAATTAGTCCTACTGGATTGGGAGTTATTCTGTTACGATCCTAAATGCAAGGTATGAGACTTGGATCCCACATTGGAAAGTATGGGCAACTAATGTGGGGTTTATATGGCCTTGGGCTCTCCCATCTCAATAGCTAGCTTTTGAGGTGCGGTTCTCCTAAGGTTCGTATCATTTGGTATCAGAGCCATCACCATGTCTCCCAATTGTAATCGTGCGGCGCGGGTGGTGACGTCGGCATTGCAGTGTTCGCCCGGGGCTAGCAGAGAGCTAGCGCACAACCAGCCCGCGTGGGCGCCGGGGCTGCGGAGCGTGGTGGTATGTTACGATCCTAAATGCAAGATATGAGACTTGGATCCTACATTGGAAAGTATGGGCAACTAATGTGGGGTTTATATGGCCTTGGGCTCTCCCATCTCAATAGCTAGCTTTTGAGGTGCGGTTCTCCTAAGGTTCGTATCATATTCCCATGAACTTTGTTATAAGTGCCAGTGAGCATATTTTTAATATACTTTTTCTATATTACCTTTTTTTGGGTTCCCTATAAAATGTGACTATTTAGTCATGTTTGATGGCATCCTAGAAAAGCCACACCAATTATTGTAATGTGCCCTTTTCTTTTTTAAATTTCTTGAACTTGCTTATTCAAATGTCCGATCAGTATTGTGAAGCTCCTTTTCAGTTTATCATCATGAGAGAATAAAGCATCTAAAGTGGTTCATCTTTGTACCTTGAAATGCAGTCATTGATGAACTTTGAACTATACTAAGTGTTGTTTGAGATCCAGTTTCAAATTACAACTCTAAAGTGGGGCATGGTATTATCATGGTGTGCAAATGTGGAAGTTATTGAGACAATTTGCTTTATTAGTTTAGACAATTACTTAAGTGTTTCATTTTCATGACTATTCATGCTTGTAACTTATACATCTATATATTTTTTCCTTTATTCCTGTTATTGATGTTTGAGATGATTTCCCACAGTGGAATGACAGTGGATGGAGCAAGCCACTGAACCGAGCACGGTGGCAATTGTTAAATCATTGTTAGGAGCAAGAGATTCTATGCTTGGGATTAGACATCATTTGCACCAGATGGGTGAAGCTACAGGTGTTCCGTTGGGTTGTTCTCCCTAAAATACATAATTTTTTTCCTTGTAAAACAGCTCGGTTAATTTATTTGTTTTCCAAGCACCGTACTTCTCAAATATTCCTACAAGATTTATCCAGAACCCAGTATATTCCATTTCAGAATAGTACATACTGCATGATGCCATTTAAGAAATTCTGAACTGAATTTTCGAAGTGAATTTCAGGGAAAAAAAAAATTAGCTATGAATTAGGAAATGCAGCATTTTATATTTTTCTTAAGCAATTGTTTGTTTCTTTCCACATCCTGTCTGTCATGTCATCATTTCTTATATTCTCCCTGACTTTCTTGAATTGCAGATAGAACCTGAATCACAAACTCAGCTTATGAATGCTACAATGAACATGGAAGGAGTTTTGTTAGCCGGAGTCCCAGCAGAAGGAGGATTCGATGCTATTTTTGCTGTTATATTAGGGTAATCAAGCAGCAACTTGACCAAAACATGGAGTTCAGTCAATGTTCTGGCATTGTAAGTAAGAGAAGACCCTCGCGGCGTTTATTTAGAAGGTAGTGATCCACGAGCCAAGGAAAATACATCAGTCATTTCTTCAACTCACATTGAGTAAGCCCACATTGTTCCTTCTTATTTTAATTAATTATAATCATCATCTTAATATCTAGTGTGAAAAAATTTACGGGACTGAATTCAGAAGTAGGAGTGCTGAATTCAGCCACCAGCAACCCCATAACTTCATCTGCAATTTCATGGTCAAGTATATAACTACCATTTGGCTCGGGGTTAGCAATCATGTATGATAAAATATCTTCCATTTTTTTCTTTCGCTCGTCGTTGCTATTTTATTCTCTTTGATGAGCCCTAATAGCTCTTTCCTTTCAGCATCCGCAGCCCTCTTTGCTGAATAAAAAATTGTTCCAAGAAAATCTACAGGAATAGAGAATGCCCCTGCGCTTATTGCATCCAACAATTTGGTACGCTTCGCTTTTTGACCGTCGCCATAAAGTTACAATAAGAAGCTGAACAAGGTCGAATGCCTCCACTTTATATTTACCGTTCTCCAACACTTTTGGTAGGTTTGCTATTTGGATGATTGACAATAATTTTATTTACCAAAAATTTTGAGAGTTGTCGAAGATGGATGATTATTTTATTCAGATTTCACGACAAGGGTGGTGGGTTCGTGCCTCTGAGATGTCCTGATGATGAAGATGGTGATGCTAAACTGGTGAAGAGTACAATATCGGAAGTAACTCGTGAAACAATTTCAATGTAATGGCTAAAGCCTGAAGAAGATGAACAAATACAGTGAATTGATATTTCTACACAAGATTCGGTCAAAATCACATGTAGTCCCCGATGACATAAATCACATTTTTTTATTCAAAATCAAACTTTACTAATAAAAAAGAATCCTAAGAAGTTAATAAAATTCCAGTACATATCTGACTTATATAAACACATCTTTCTTTTATTTCTTTTCACTCCCACTCTCTTTTTACTAGATGGTATAGTTAAGCTTGAGGATATAATCAAATCAAATAGTATTTGGTTTAAGTTCGACTCAATAATATTAAAGGTGACTTTGAACTCGTTTAGCTAAAGTTTTTTAACTCAAGCTTTAGCTTGCGAGAAGCACAATTGACTTGAGCTTTGTTCAAAAATTAATATAAACCTTTTTATTTAAAAAAATATTTCTATTTAAACCCTATAACTTATATATTTATCAATTTTCTCATAAATTTAAAGTCAAAATATAAGATTTCAAAGATAAAAAGACCATATTTATAACTTTACAAGTTTAATGACATTTTACTTAAATCAAGTTGTTAGCTTGCAAGGGCACCGAACCATTCAACATCAAGCTCAAGCATAACTTGACATTAATCAAATCAAGTTGCAAGCAAATCAACTCATTTACACCCCTACCTGCCCCTACCACTAGTTATTATTGCCAACCCTTTGAGCAATTGTGATTGATACAAGAATTTGTTATCATAAATGACAATTTTTTTGATGTGTCCACTCTTATCTTGCAGCTTAACAAGATTCATAATCACCGAACACAAGGTAACTTTTTTTCCAAAACAACATAACTAGGATAGTTTCTTTTCGCTTTTGTCATCTACCGCACACCTTCATGAATCTTTAACAACACGTAAATTCTTCAAGGACGACAACTAAAAAATATATGGTTGAAGAGTTAAAAATTTGATAAAATATCTATCGACAAGTTGACCTATATTGTCATGATGAAATCTTCAAATTGACCCACTAGTTGTTGTGACAAAATCTCCAAGTTTATAACTCTAAGAACATCTTTATCAACGCCAAGAGATTGGAGTTGGAGATGATGGTGAGTTGGTGACGGTTAAGATTGTCAAAAAATTATAAAAACTGAATTATTGTTTGCAAAATTCTAAAAGGGTTAAAATGTTATATTTAAAATGTTAAAAAGAGATATGTACACTATTTTACTTTTATAGTGTTAGGGGTAGAAAAGGTAGTCACTCCAAACCTTGGGTGGAAAAATGTGATTCACTCAAAGAAATATGATTATCACTTGAGCTGATTAGCATAGACAGGTGTCATTAAGTAGATACATTAGAAAATATAATAATTTGTGTGTATTAAATTATGCCAATCTTCTTTCTAATACGGTAACCTGTCCATAAATACATTACAGGAGTATTTTTAAAAATAAAAATACATCAAGATTGTATTTTATATATTTATTTTTTTATTAACACTACATTAAGTAGGTATAAATATAATATTATATGAATAAATAAATTATTTAAATTTATTTATATAAATTAAAGTATTAGTTTGCAATTAATAATATAATTATTTATTTTTTTAATTTTAAAATTACTTCATCAAATATTATTATATTAAATTATATAAATAAATTTAAATAATTTATTTATACATGTAACTCCATTCTTATGACACATGCATAGCATCTCAAATTAATCTACAAGCCCTGGTTAAATATTAAATTGGGAGGAAATAAATTTTAAACCTCACTTGGATAATCCAAATGAATACGGGTACTTGGGTGGGATATCATACTGTGTGTACTGTAGAAATAGCATGTTACCGCTAATTACGGGTCGGCTCTTAGAGAGGAAGCTAAATAATTTAGCATGGCAATGCTACTCATAATAATAATCCCAAATTTTGACTAGTAATGGTAATTTGGGCCCGATTTTAGAGGCCTCGACCCTCCTTGACCCTAACGAGGAGGGGGTTCTCCGATAAAAATGGGAAAGGGGACAGGGACGGGGATAAAAAAAATCTTCACAATCGGGGATGGACCGAGGATAGGGATACATATTTCCCCGCCCTGCCCCGACCCTTCCCCTCCCGCCCCTATTCCCATCATTTTATATTAATATATTTATTTAAAATACTAATATATTTTTATTAGTATTTGTTGTGCATATTAAAGGAGTTAATATATTATATTTATGATATTTAAAATAGTAGATTAATTTTAATTTTGCTTATTTTTATTATTTAATATATTTATATTGTATTTACAAGATAAAAATAATATTTTTTTTACGATACGGGAAGAAGATTTTTTCCCACAGGGACGAAAAAAGGATGGGAAAAAAATTTTTCTTTACGAAGAGGGGACAAAGAATTATTTCTATTCTCTTAACAGAGACAGATCCAAGACGGGGATTGATATTACTTACAAGGATGGAGACGGGGATTGAAATCCCCTTCCTGCCCCTCCCCTCCCCTCCCCTCTCCATTGTCATCCCTAATTCTGACCATCCTCAGTCGCTGGCTCAGCGCATTGTTAATTTTCTATTTTTTTCTTTTCTTCCAAACACACCCTTTTCAACTGCGCGTACCTTACAGCCAACACTCTGCCCTTTTAGCTATCTTATCACTGCGCGTTTAACACACGCTGCGTCCGACTAACCTGTCCTTTTCATCCACACTCATGGAAGAAGATATTACATGTGGGCCCCCACCTCATCTCTCACTTTCACTGGCTGTAGTATTCCACGTATCGTCAAACTTTTTATGTTTTTATTCGCTTTTGTTTTTCTGAGATTATATTTCGATCAAAGAGGGGGAGTTGCAGAGAGATTTGTAAGCTTTTTGTGTTTTTTGGTTGGGGTTTCTTGAAAGAAGCTCGAAAAGCTAAGTGGGTTTATTTTGTTTCTTCTTCTTTTGTCTTAGATTTTTTCCAGCTTCTTTTCTTTTCTTATCAGATTCAGCTTCATTTCTTGTCCTTTTTCAGCTAAGCTCTCTCTTTCTCTCTTTAACATGTCTCGAGATTACTTCAAAAGGGAATTTTCAATTATTTTTTCAGGTATTTGATACTTCTTTGTATATATATATATATATTTTTGCTTTTTGGGAAGGTAGGGGAGATTGTTTATGATAGATTCTTTATTTGAACAAGTCTTGGTTTCATTAATTTCTAGGGCTTTTGTTTTGTTTGTTCGACTCTGATTTTTTAATGTTTGGACTTTTGTAAATGGTTTCGTTTGTAGCATTATATTGTGTGATCCCAAGTGGGTTGTTCTGTTTGACTGTGAATGATTCGGTTTTATATTATCTTTTGGGTGTTTAAGCTCAAAAGTCTTTATTGGACTCTGTAAAATTCGAATTTTTGTTTTTTTTTTTTTTTAGGTTTAGTGCCAACTGAATGTTTCTTGTTGGAATGTAAGTTGATATGATCTTAAATGGCGGCTGTGTGGTTGAGCTGAATGGTCATGCTTGGTGCCTTAAACATTGGATTAGGTTTTTGTTTCTGGATGAAAACCACCCATTCGACTGTGATTTGAATCAATTTATTTGTGGTTTGAATGATTCAATTTGGTTTAGTTTCATTTAAATTAGATCAATTCGTTAATTCATTCTTTCCAATTTGAAGGCATTCAAAAGATGCGGCTGCTTGGTGACTATTTCTAAGTTACATTACAAGTCTATATCATGGGAACCTCCTAGAGTTTTTTTAATTCAACCTTGTTCCATTGGCTACTTCAGTTTTGTCTTGGGTGATTATTGACATTTTTTTCCTGTTGCTGATGGTGTATGAGGCTTCAGTCATAAGTTTGTCAGAAAAAGCGTTTTGTACCATATCTTCAGCAACTTCTTCTGCTTTTGCTTCTGCTAGGTTAAATTTCTGTTCAAAATTTTCAATTCATGACAGACTCCAATCTCTAATCAAGTTGTTGATCTCATCAAAGGACTCCATTAGCATCCTATGAGAAGCGTCAAAGGACTCCATTAGCAAACTCTGAAAATGCGTCTCTGATTCTTGCAATGCCTCCCGTACATACTGTAACATTTCTTGCTCAAACTCTTGGTCTATTTCTTCAACCATGGCAGAGGATCACAGCTCTGATACCAATTGATATGAACTGAACTAATTGAAGAAGAGATGATGAAGGAAGAAGGCAAAACCAGAAGGAAGAATTTCGGAGTCAAGAAAGAAGAGAGAAAGAGAGAAAAACAGAATAGACAGGTAGAGAATAGAAACCACACTTGATTGTATTTCCAATTAGCCCCCAATCTGTACAATCAGCCACTATTATATATTGGCGTGTTTTACATTTTATTACAACTAAACGACGTCGTCTATTTGGATAGAATTTCAAAACAAAAATTCAAAACACTGCCTCTTGATTTATTTATTTTCCTTTATTTTGGTCTGCAACAGAGTGATATTTAAAAAGAGTTTTAATTCAGTACTTGGAGATATAGTTGTTGGGGGTTGTTGGGGGTTATTTTGGTGGTAATGGAACAAAGGGAGGGAGAGAGCTGGAAAGAATTGATGAAGAAGATGCTTCCTCCAGGGGCTTCTCTCCCCGAAGATTCTTCTCATCTTGATTACTCAATAGCTATGGAATACAAGGGTCCTCCAGTTCCTTATGGTGTTCCCAGAGTAGAACCGCTTAATGTGAATTCTGATGCAATTCCTACTGCAGAACCGCTTTCAGAATCTCAAAGATTAGTTGTTAATGCAAGTGCCCCAGTGATTGAACCGATTCCTTTGCCAGTATCTTACATAGCTGGTGGTGTCACAGGTTCACCTATTCATAGTCCAAGGCTATCAGCAAGTTCAGGGTCAGTAGTGTCTGTCTTGCAAAACCCTGATTTTTCTTCAGCCTCACCTTCTGCTTCTCCTGGTTCCATTCACAATCCTCCCATTAACCCTCCAAAACAAGTCAATGAAGGAAGGAGGGTGCCAGTTGTCACATTTACTACTGTTGATAGATCTGAGAGCAAAAGGGTTGATTCAGAGAGACCCATTTATCCTGAGTATGTTGGGGTTTCAAAAGAAAAGAGAAGGAACAAAATGAGGGTTTGTTTTCGATGTGGAAAAGGGAAGTGGGAAACCAAGGAGTCATGTCTGGTATGCGATGCAAGGTATTGCAGCAACTGTGTACTTCGAGCAATGGGATCAATGCCTGAAGGGCGTAAATGTGTGACATGCATCGGTGAGCCAATTGATGAATCAAAACGGTTAAAGTTGGGTAAACATTCTAGGGTTTTATCACGACTGCTCAGCCCCTTGGAAGTAAAACAGATTATGAAAGCAGAGAAAGAATGTTCAGCTAACCAGCTTCGGCCAGAGCAGCTAATCATTAATGGGTCCCCTCTAAAGCCAGAAGAGATGGCAGAATTGCTTGGATGTTCTTTACCTCCACGGAAGTTGAAGCCTGGTAGATATTGGTATGACAAGGAATCTGGTCTTTGGGGTAAGGTGGGTCTGTATCCATTTTGATGTGTCAACTGAAATTCATACAGCTTGGCAACTGTTATTGCGCTTTCAGGGAGCAGGAATTAATTTTAATGTCTGCATGTTGATTTGACAGGAAGGTGAAAAGCCTGATAGAATCATTAGTTCAAACTTAAATTTCACTGGGAAACTTAGCCCTCATGCAAGCAATGGGAACACTGAAGTTTATATCAATGGGCGAGAAATTACAAAACTAGAAAGGAGGGTTCTAAAGGTGGGGCCTTTGGTAATTAATTTCATTTCATTGATTCATTTTCACTTGGTTTTCTAGATTTCTTTTTTTTTTCTCCGGGCTCACAAATTGTTATATCCTGACTCATTTCTGATAAACATGATTATGCACTTTCGACTTTGGCAGGGTTCCCAGTTTTGTTGTTCTGGATTAACTAGCATATGTAGTTGACGTTAATAGGGTCCAGCACACAAGAGACTGTTATTTTTACGTTAGGGGTCATTACATGCCCTTGTGTATCAAAGTCATATACAATTTGCTTGCATCGTAAACATTTTGTTACACAACTATTTTGAGGAGGAATTGTTTCCAAGCTCCATATGAGAAGTGCTTAGCCTTATAATTTTTGTCTTAAGTTGTTGGGTTCTGTCAGTTCTCTACAAATGATACCTGTTTCTTTATTATTACAGCTGGCCAATGTACAGTGCCCACGTGACACACACTTCTGGGTTTATGATGATGGTCGTTATGAGGAAGAAGGTCAGAATAACATTAGGGGAAACATCTGGAAGAAGGTATGTACTGGAAAACTCATTAAAATTTGCACAAAGCGTATATTTGGATTGTGAATATTCGATACATTTAGGATTTTCTCTTTGCTAGACAGGCAACAACACGGATTGCCTGTTCCCTGTTCTCTTTGCCAGTGCCCCATGGTCAATCCCAGGGGCCTAGAGATGAGGCTAGCAATTATACAATTGTTACAAATTATCAAGAGCAGAAAAGGGTTCAGAAGCTTCTTCTTCTTGGGCTTCAAGGCTCTGGGACCAGCACCATTTTCAAGCAGGTACGGCCTTCTTATCTGCTGCTTTTTGTGGGGCCATGTTTTTTCTCACAGTTTTAGTAGTAATTGCAATAATCTTATGGAACCTAAGATGTGCACTTACTCAGAGAAGATTAATCTATGCAAGAGCGATGATATTTCAATTTGCTATAGAAACCATCTGATTATAGCTTGGCTGACTTTGAAGAACTTTTGCCATCCAAGTGTGTGATCCCAACACAGTCTAAACTTCTATATGTACTTTTAATGTGTATATTTATGACTGGAAATGTTTGTACCAAAGATATATTCACACTTTGATATTGCCAACTTCTAACCAGCTTAGGTTTCTCTGTTTGTGCCTCATGCAGGTTTCTATATTTTTTAATGTGTATTTTAATATTATTATTATTATTTCATATAATTGTATATTTCCACTAAATTTTCTAGTTGATATTGCACCATCATATATTTAATAAATTGCTGAACAAGCATTTTCTCAACATCCTTCTTATTTGTCCGACACCAGAATTATAGTTTATTTCAGTGTTCTGTTTATGTAGACACTGTTTTTTTCCTTTTTTTTCTTTTTTTTTTTTAATAATGTTTCTTTAACAGGTCAAATTCTTATATGGGAACAAGTTTAGCGTGGAAGAATTACAGAATATTAAGTTGATGATACAGAGCAATATGTATAGATATCTCAGCATTTTGCTAGATGGACGAGAGCGCTTTGAGGAGGAGGCCATGTCTAAAATGAAATCCCTGGGTTGCCATGATCAAAACTCTGAAGCTGGTAATATTGCTGATTTTTATATTTCCTAGTGCATGTTAAATCGATTGATAAAGTAATTATACTACCCACCAGCCATGCATTGTAAATAAAATAAGAACAAAAGCTTTGTCTAAATTTTTTTAATCCTTTCCTCTTTCTAGTTTAACTACAGGAGAGTAGATATAAAATATTTAGGTAAAATCAATGGGGCATTAAGAAAGTTATTTGCTTATTATGAATTAGAACTTCTTAGTATCTTGTTATACTAGCATGTACCTTCTATGAGGTGAGAGTGTTGAATTGAAATGTAATTTGAATCTTTGCTTCAGAATTTGTCTGGAATAGAATTGTGCATGGTTCCTGTGTTTGGAATTTTTTTTTTTTGTTGGTTGATAGATGATGACAGCTTTCCTATGCAAATGAGTTGTAAAACAGGACATGTTATAATTTCATTTTTGTCTTGGCTTGCTTGCTTGTTAAGAATTCTGATGAAGTCAAAAGTCAAGTTACTGTAGAAGTGGAAGTCTGTTTGAAACTTAAGACAGTGCATGATGTTGTTTGTCAAAGGTAGTTTTGTAAATCAAGTGGACAGCCTAATTTTCATTTGCACAGCCCAGCCCAAGCCATATGTTATCATAGTTTCCATGTTATCTTTTTTATCAAAATTGAGCCCGTCCCAGTTCAGCCATCTGTCTTAAATGCCCAGGAGCATATCGAGGACTGGGCTTTGAAAGCTTTATATAATATGGGAGGAATTGCAAGCCTACATATGGAAGCTTTGGGAGAAATTTGGGTTAATCATCATGGGGTTGGTGGATAAAGATTTTCATTGTTAGGAGATGACAACTAATGGTGATAGTAACTCTGTAAATATCATCACACTGGAGAATGTGGATGATGGCATAATGGCCCAAACAGAAGGAAATCCTTAAATTGATAGACGTGTCCATACTGTTTAAACCAGAGTTAGTGCATGCAGTTTTTGTGGCTTGATGAACTTTGTTTAACCAAACTGTTTTGCTGGAAACAATTCTTTCCTTGGTATTGATGTTAAGGCAAACTGCAAATATTAATAGCTTACATTTGATCATGGGTACAAGTCTCATGTCTCTACATTGACACATTGTATTGGGCATCCTTATAAAATTTAGAAATGTGAACACTTGTACATATCAGCATTTCAACGTATTTGTATATTAAAAAATTTATACTATATTAAAATATTATGTTTAATTTGCTTTAAAAAACTTTGCTTTTGCTAGTATGTTAAAAGTTTGTAGCAAATTTTGTATGGCACCCTCAAATTTTTGTGCAATGGCTGGGTCCAGGCATCAGTGGAGAGTATTTTTGTATTTTTATGTGCTCTACAAATCATAGTCATGAACATGTTTAACATCATATCATGGTAGTCTGGAGAAAGCCTTGGTTAAGTAATTGGTGGTTGGGTTTGGAGACATTATAGCTTCTAATTTTCTTGTTACTCAAGGTTTTTAATCATAATATAGTTAGATAAATTGAGGTAGACAACTACATAAATTCTAAATATTTGGTGATAAAAAAATAATGTATCAATATCTGAAAGAAAAGATAGAAATTTCTTCAAAATTACAAAATTTGGAGAATAAATTTTAAGAATATTAACAGTAACATTAATGCATTATTGGAATTCAATAGTGCTTCTCCCAATGCATGTTCAAATTATGTTTGGCTCTTTTCATATGGTGAACTTTCTTTTATTATTCCTTAACAAGTAAAAGAAAGCAATCAAATTGGGTGACACCAATGGAGTGGCTCCAATGTGTAATATCATTACCTATAATTTTGTTTCAGGTGGAGCAATTGAACCCTGTGAAACTAGTCAGTGTATCTATTCCATCAACCCAAGGTTGAAGCATTTCTCTGACTGGCTGCTTGACATTATAGCCACTGGAGATTTGGATGCATTTTTTCCTGCAGCCACTCGTGAGTATGCTCCTTTAGTTGATGAATTGTGGAAGGATCCGGCTATACAAGAAACATACAAGAGAAAAGATGAGCTCCACTTCCTCCCAGATGTAGCAGAGTACTTCTTAAGCCGGGTATTTTCTTACAGCCTTGTTGAATGTCTTCTGCATTTACCTATATAAGCTTCACATTGTGTAGATTTTCTATTTCTATTTGTTTAACTTAATAATGCTTTTCTTTGATGGGACAACCCAACCTCATTTGGAAACCCTTCCACCAGTCTTATTTCTTGATGTAGAAAATATTGCTCTCTCATTCTGACAAGCTTAAACATATAACCTCCCCCTTGATCCTGTAATCATGAGTTGGTGATCTGAATCTGAGCCTATAGGCCATGTCTGCCACATAACTCAATTTTGCTCTCTGCTACCATTTCTCAACTGGGAATTAATTAGATGTTATTTTCTTGCTGATATGTTTTAGTTCTTTTGTAGGCGGTGTTCAAGTTTCTTATGCATTCATTCCTTCAATTTAGCTTTTGATCTCCATGTCTAGTAAAGAAATTATCTGTTATTGAATGGTTTGTCTTCTCAATTTAAGTTATTTTGACTGAGGGCTTATCTCTTCTCGACCTTTTTGGGGAATTAGAGTCCTCTACTGCCAATCGGACCAATTTTTAGACCATTTAAGTTATTTTGGCTGAAGGGTGAGCTCCAAGTGGCAGAAACGATATCTCAATGTGAATGGGCTGACCAAATATTTTAGTGTTCCAATTATTGTGTGGGTGATGACTGGGCCTAGATAAATTAAATTTGAATTCTCAATATTGAATGGATTAAGAATGTGATATTTTATTTTTCTTTCAGGCTGTTGAAGTGTCAAGCAATGAATATGAACCTTCAGAACGTGATATTCTTTATGCAGAAGGTGTTACACAGGGAAATGGTCTGGCCTTCATAGAATTTTCACTTGATGACCATAGCCCAATGTCTGAAACCTACGCAGACAATCTGGAAGCTCAACTTCCGCCTCTGACCAAGTAAGTTTTTGCCATTCTTCTTTTGATATATACATCTTGGTAGTTAAGTGTAATAAATTATGGAAAAATTTGCTTGCACTGCATCTCTGCTTGTAGCATCCATGTTGCAAGAGCACGGAAGCTTTCAGTCAAAGATTATTAACTTGTGCCTAGAGCTGTTATTCTGTTACTGGTAGCTTATGCGTTTAAGTAATGCACCTTGATTCTGCCGCCTTGTGAAAGATTTGACCATTTATTATATTGATCACATATTTGTACTAGTAATCATGGAAAACTGACTGCTGGGAGCAGATGCCCATATACATTCCTCATTTTTAATATGTGTACTTTGATTTTGCTTTTCCTTCAGGACGATTGTTATTCGATTTAGAATTGTAAACAACTCTAGTATCATATTTTTCAGATACCAACTTATAAGGGTTAATGCAAAGGGGATGAATGAGGGGTGCAAGTGGGTCGAAATGTTTGAAGATGTTCGAGTGGTAGTTTTCTGTGTTGCACTTAGTGACTATGACCAAATGTGGATTGCTCCGGAGATTAATGGTAGCACAGCCCTACTTCAAAACAAGATGATACGATGCAAGGAACTTTTTGAGACAATGATCAGGCACCCTTGCTTCAAGGATACGCCTTTCATGTTGATACTCAACAAGTATGATCTCTTCGAGGAAAAGGTTAGTCACTCACCTTTAAGTACTTGTGAGTGGTTCAATGATTTTAGTCCAGTGCGGACACACAACAACAATCATTCACTAGCCCATCAGGCTTACTACTATGTTGCTAAGAAGTTCAAAGACCTTTACGCTTCCCTTACCGGCCGGAAGCTCTTTGTACGGGAATCTAGGGCGAGGGATCGGATTACAGTAGACACGGCATTTAAGTATATAAGAGAGGTTCTCAAATGGGATGAGGAGAAAGAGGAAAACTACTATGGTGGGGCAGAGGATTCAATTTACAGTACAGATATGAGCTCCTCACCCTTTGTTAGGCAAGAGTAAAATGCCAGTGCTATGCTTCGAATACCTTGATTGTATTCCATTCGGAGATAATTTTTAAGATGTTGAGCTGGATTTTTTGTTGGTCCCAATATGATTCGACCAATGATAGAATTCTTATGTATCCTTAGGTTGCCCAACTTTAATTGTTCTGTTTTATTTGTGTATATGTATGTCTAATCCAAAGGCTCATTCTGCAATCTGCATTAAGTGTTATGATTTTTTTTCTTTTTTTGACAGTCTAAGGTAATCTAAAAGAAATATAAAAACTAGAACCAAAGTCATTCACCCAATTACTAGATTAGAACTTCAGGTTTACAGAGAAATCATTGACAATCGTCACATTACCACCATCTGATGTTTCGTCTTCGAGATTTCTATCTTCCTCTGGATGTATCATTTCTGGCATATTGAAGGCGAATCCCAGCAAGGCTTCTACCACCCCTCTCTTGGTTTTCCGTATTTATCTCAGCTTCGGAGGAATTTCTCCATTGAAATTTCCAGATTCCTCAATATCTTCATTCAACATTCTCGTCTTCACCATACTCGGTATCAACTTCCCGTTATGCATTAAATCAATCTCAAAAGCCACCTGTGCCTCCCAACTGCTGAAAAATGAATTTAGTATAAGTAACCAAATTGCTTGAACCTCATCATCGAAAGCAATCTAAACAGATGCCAATCGGCTCACCATACTTTGGAAACCACTGGGAAGTTCCATTAAGCTGTACCCATCTTTGAGCTGCAGATGTACAAGCTTCTAAAGAATAACTTTATCAGACCATCCCTTGCCGTTTAATCAATTCCAGTTTCTTCCAAAGAGCATCAGCTCGTGACTCAATGATTCTCGTGTTTGAAAATTGTTCAAACCATAAATTGTTCAACCCAATCAAACCAAATTGTTTTATGAACTTTGACTAAACAGAAAATTTTAAATGATTTGATTCAATTTTATAGTTTGAATCATATTACCTACACCTCTGTCTATATTTAGTTCCCAGATTTTTCTGCACCAAGTTATAGTAACAAGCTATTAAATATATAATTTTATTATATTAGGAAAAAGGATGAACAATAACTTTGAAATTTGTCTCAAAAAGTATTTTTTATTTAAGTGTCGAATTAGTGGGGATTGCAAGCAGCAGTCATAAATTTTCATGAATCGATAAAAAGTTAAAAACAATCACTGGAAAAATCAACACACACAAAATGACATCAATCTTCATGCTCCTTCGTCTTATTCACTTGTAAAGAATAGGTGTTTCCCTTTTGGTTCAGAATCTTCGTCCTTGGTTTCAACGGACTCTTCAATTATTTCATCGTCACTGTGGTAAATAAATCTTGTGTGCTTTCCAGTTATCTTCTCGTTATTCACACTGACACTGCTCATTTCTTCGCATAATTGATTGACCAACTCTTCATCACAGTTTAACTCATCACAATCTTCTTCCTCTTCTTCATCATGGGCACTTGCATTCACCTGAATTGACCACTCAGAAGAAGACTCATCCTCATCTATGCTTGGTGATCCGGATGTTTTCGAACAAACTTCCGATTTATCGGAGAAATCTATCAGCAAAGACCGAGATAGCACATTCTTTTCAGATTCAATGCTCTCTTCTTTATTTCCCTCAATCATGTTGGTCACTACCTAACACATTAATTCATAAAGAAACCATCAAGAAAAGCTCTAAGAAACAAGACTACAATAATCCAAAATCCATGGATACGAATAAAACCGAACCTGAGAAATGGATTGTAGCTGAGCCAAAGGAGAAGGGTTGACTTTGATGGAAGCAATTTCCTCGTCAGAAGGAAGCAAGACTTGAAGGGTGTTAGCCGGAGTCGGAGCAAGAAGTCGCATGGGAGAGTGAACCATGTCTTTAAGATGAAGAAAGGGACGACTCTCAAGTGAGAGTTTTGAAAGGTCGGCTTCTTCTTGAACCTTTTGAAGAAGCGTCTTAACCTGACCCCGGAGCGAGTTCTCTCCAGAGCCGGGAGTTCTATTATTCTTGGCTCTACTGATTCGTTTCTTGGTCATGGCCGATGAGGGAGTCTCTAAGCCACCGGTTGCAAGACCAATGATGGGCGAATCATTCGTTACATCAATCAAAGGTCGTGACTTTGGAACACCCTTTTCAGAATCTTCAATTTTCCCTGTGAACAAACAAAGAAAAGGGTCAATGAAAGTTAAAAACGTCATCAAGAAATGAATCGGAGATGCATCGATCACTCACGGGAAATATTGTTGTTTGAAGCAGAAGAAGCCAAGGCCAAAGTTTGAGACCTGGTGACTCTTCTTGTTGTTGACGGGGTCTCCATGGTGACTCAATAAGGTTGGAAGAACGAGATGAGAAAACCAGAGGAATTTAGAAAGGGAGAGAGAATCGAACGAAAAGGGCAAGCCAAAGGCCAAGTACGAGCGTGTATATCAAGGAAGCGTGACAACGGTAAAATTACCGTCAGGGCTATAATACTCTATGAAGACTAGCCGTTAGAATTATTTTTGAAATATGTGTATGCGAGTCTAATTGTTCCATAGCTTTGGTTTCAGCGCGCTCCTGATGAAATTTGGGTGAACTAAACAGTCCCCGGTTTAGTTAACTAGGCCCCGATACAATCTTTAGTTTATATAATAAAGTTATTAATTATAATTAAAATAAATATAACAAAGATAAACTTTAATTAAATTAATTTATTAATTTTAATTTTTTATTGCTTAAAATTTTGAGATCTACTTGTTTTTGCAATAAAAATTGAGATATTATGGATATGAGATATAAGTTTTTTGGTTGCATTGTTTTTGCGTGAAAAAGATTAAATTGGTTGTGATTTTCTTGATTTTTATAAATGTTTTTCTGATTGAATAAGATTAAAATTGATTATTAGTGAAACTGGGTGTGAAAATGAATGTTTAATATTGGTTTTTCACAATATATGTGATTTACGTACATTATGTGTATCACACATACTAGGAGAAAATGAAGGTAGGTTATTAGTGATATTTGCGTTAAGTAGGTGTGAACTACATAGTTCAGATTTTCTGATATTTTTCACGTACACATTGTTCATATGAGTACATGTGATTTTCACATGATGAAGTGTAATTGATATTTTCCACTTATAAGGGGTTCAAAACTTGATTTTTTTTTTTTTTTCCAATTAGATATGTGTAATCTACATAGTGAGACTTAATTGAGATATTCTATATTTTAAGGTTAATTGATATTTTTCATAGTGGGACTTAATAAATAATGTGTTAATATTATAAAAATTAATTGATTTGTTTAATTTTTGGTACATTATGTGACTTCTAATCACAAAAGAATGCATGATATTCATGTTATAGCATAAAGTTTCTCAGCTTCGTTTAGAACATGACATTTTGCATTAAATATTGGCCAAAGCACTATTTCCCACCCAAGGTATGTTTTTTTTCCAAATGCATCCCTGTTAACTTTAAAAATCATATTTACCCACTCATAAGCCGTTAAAATTAACTGAGTGTGTTAGTCAGATTATTTTCCCTCCAAATCCAAAAAACTAAAAATTTTTTCTCACCCCAAGTTTTCAAAAACTGTATTTTCCCCCTAGGTTTCCAAACCTTCAAATTCCATTTTTTCTATGACGATTGGCGATCTCCAAGCATCTACTCTCCCTCTTTGATGGCCCCTCCTTTCGGTTATACATCTCTTGATGTCGTGTGACATCGTTGTCGATGAAGACCATGCCTCTTCGTCGAGACGAAGACGACTCGTCTTCGTCTCTGAATGAAGACGATTCGTCTTAGTCTCGACAAAGATGCATCATCTCCGTCAACGACGACGCCTAGAAAGGGAAGACATCATACGGTTGAAAAGAGGAGACGCCGGGGAGGAAGAGGCATCGCCTGGAGATCATCGATCGTTGTCGAAAAATTCAATCTGAAAGTTTGGAAACCCTAGGGGGGAAAATATTGTTTTTGAAAACTTGGGTTGGGGCAAAATTGTTATTTTTTAGGGTTTGGGGGGAAAAACAAAACAAAATTTAAGTATATTTTTAATATTATAGATAAAATGACGATTTTACCATTGAAACGTTTTTTTTAACAACCTATGAGTAGGTAAATTGGATTTTCAAGTTAATGGGGGGGAATTTGAAAAAAAAACATACCTTAGGTGGGAAATAGTCCTTTGGCCTTAAATATATTTAATGATGTTTCGAAACATTGGGAGAAGTTACATACAATTAACCTTACAAAAAATATTTATATTTAAAATGTGAATAAATAGTTGAATATTCATAAAAGGTACATATAAAGATATATTAATAATTTGAAAATATAATAGGAAAGATATAATTTGTCATGCTGAATTTGAAAATGTAAAAGGAAATATATCAATTGCCTCATTGAATTATTACAATTGAATTAATATCATATCTCATTAGGTATATTTAAAAGTATAATAAAAATATATATTAATTATCATATTGAATTATTATAAAATATAAATTAAGGAAAAATTATGTGTTGCAACTGTTTTTAACTTTGTATCAAAAGAAATTTCATACTTGAACTTAGATATTATAATAATAATAATAAATCATTCTCAAAACCTTATATGATAAAGTAAGATTTATTGTTTTTTAATAAACTTTTATCTCTTTATGTTTCTTCCCATTATATAAATGTATGGTGGTTTTATACTTTTATATTGACAATTTCATTTTCAGGATAATAATGATTCATAGACTGATCATCACTAATATCATCAAATTGTAACACTTTTTTTAAAAAATATTATCTTCTAATAGAGAAATTTCTACTACACTTAATAAACAAAATTTATTTATTAAATTTATAGAAATTAAAATCACTTCGCAAATATTACAAGAATACTCTTCATTCGAAAAACACATCACTGGAACCAACAAAACATGTTCATTCGTTAAACAATAAACTCAAGTGTGTAGTTTAAACAAAACATGTAAAATAATTGTCTCATGATAACTCTTTAATAGACATACAGTAAAATGATTGAAATGCCCTCATGAATTATCCTCTCACTACCCCACCATCTTGTAACCACTAACTTTTTCTATCTCCTGAAAAATTAAAAGAAGGAAATTGGTAATCACTCAGTAAGTAAGAGAAACTAAATCCTACACATCATATCTTTCGATTCCTTTTCATTATATCACTTATATTTCACCTGAACTTGGTTATCTAAAGTACATCTTCAAACTTCAAACTTTGATGATATGGAATTACTTATCTTAAACTCAATCATCTACAGAAACTCTTGTAGTCCAAGAATTTTGTTGGTAATGATATGCCTCCATACCCTAATTTGCAATGGCTCTTTATGTAGTGCATGTAAAAAAAGTAGTGAAAGCATTTTAATAACATTTTCTCTTTAAAAACATTTTTTCTATGTGGATCAAATAGGGTTGAGATAAGGATTAGGCATTTTGGTCAAGTAATATAATTACATAGTCTCCTTTCCCTACATACGTTTATTGGATTGCAATAACATCTTTTGTGCCTTACTGTAGGCATGTGTAGAAAGAATCTCAAAGATTCTCCCTTGCAACAACCATTATAAAAAAACATCATGAAAAACTAACATGAGAAAAACATGCTTTCATAGGTGTCATGAAAAACTATAAATTATGAAACATATACCACATATGTACTACAAGTATCCTAGGTCTACATGTATACTATAAGATCGAGTCTCACACATGTACTATAGAGTTTTAGTCCCACATGTGTGTGTACTACAAGATCAGTTTCAAAACATGGTTTTACACCATAACTTTAGGAAAACATGTAAACTGAAAAAAAAAAAAAAAAACTTGATCTCATGTATTAAAACATCTGATGGGATATTTTTTTCATGAAAAACATGTGTATGCACTCAAGCCCCTTAATCTTATAACTTAGGTTCACAGCTCATTTTCAACCTATGAATCATGTCTTATTCATGTCCTATTTCATATACATACTCTTGGCATGACTCGATACTATTGTATATCTTTTATCGTCCCTAAAAACTCATAAGACTATCCTACTAATGATTTTTCATGACCATGAATATTTATTCATTCTTTCACTATTACATGACAATTCGTCTACTATGAACAAACATTCACTTCTTATTCAACAAGAACGACTTCTTCCTTCATTTATGATTGTTCATTTCCTAGTCATCATACATAATCGTATATGTCATTGAAAAGTCATTCATGTTTAAATCATGAATGTCTAACCTGATATTCATGATTGTACATTACTTTAGAAGTAGTTTTATCTTTTCACTCACAGGAATGATTGTACACTCATCTATGCAACATTCATCAGGTGTCACAAACGATCGCATGTGTTCTCTATACAACTGTCTGTTGCAAATCAATAGCTCTATCCTAATCAATGAATGATTGAATATGTCCTTTACACGATCATTTGCACACATATGAAACCCTAATCTTTGGCTTTTCAGGAGTGATTATTTCCTTTGAATGAATATTTCTACATATCTAAAGCAAAAAATCTTAGATGTCTTTACTGAATTTCCACGCATCAATCAAGCTTTTATAGTCTTTAATATATTTAGAATAAACACACTGAAAACATCTACCAAAACAACATATCGACATCATTCAAGCGTTCGTTCTTTAAGTTTCATTAAACCATAGTCTAATCATTATCATATTTGTACATAACTCTTAAACATGTGTCTACATCACATTACCATTCATATGTTCAGTGATAATTGATTAGAAAATCACTAAAGGCATCATGTTATAGTAGTCAGAATCAGATTTACAAAAATAGTTTAATTTAATCATAATCCATGCTTGAAATTAAATTCCCCACTCACTTGGATTTCACTTAGTGAGTTTGGTGTCAAACTTTGTTTCCACTCATTGGATATCACTTTTTGCTGGTTGAAAATCTAAACATTAGTTTTTGGGGATAAGAGTCATGTATAAAATGGTTTAATATCATATGGAACATGCCTACTTAAATAGATTTTTGAATCAAATAACCACTAGAACAGTTATTCACTTCTAATGAATAATTATTCATCACTTAATATTATATTATATAACATGACACGTTAATCATTTTGTCCATTTGACATTGTATAAACAGGTATGAACTCTTCATGCACAACCGTTCGATAGCTAAATTTCATAATCTTAATTACTTAGCCATTTTATCTTACTCCATTATCAACATAAAACTTAATTCAACATGAAAGGATGGAAATAACCTTGTTGCGCACTTGTGGGTTTTATAGAAGGATGCAATGTTGTCAACCACGTCAAAATATAATAGATTTTTTTGCTTTAAAGTTATTAATTTGTTTTTGATTTAGCTTGATTAAAATGGTAAATTAGCTTAAAGGAATCAACAATATTTTTATATAAAAAAATTATTTATTGAATTCAATCATATAAGTAGAAATATGGTACATGTATTAAAGACTTTGTGTTATGGTTTGTTTTCAAGATTATCATCAAATATTTCAAGCATATGTGTTGACTTCTACAAAATGTTGAGAGGATAATTAGGGTTTGTATAATGTATGAATTTTTTTTCATTATTAGGTTTATAGTTTGTGATTTACAACTTGCGGTTTAAGGAAACCTAGAGATTTATCATTTAGGGTTTGTAGTGTAAATGATTACAGTATAGGTCTTAATTTATGGATTATTGTTTATAGCTTATGGTTCACGGTTTAGGATTACGGTTTACAGTAACAAGTTTAGGATTGAGGTTTTATGATTTATGGCTTAAACCTTAAGGTTTAAGATTTACTATTTAGTGTGTAAAGTGTTGGGGTTTCAGGGTTAGGATTTAGAGTTTATTGTTTACAATTTGTTTCACAATTTAGAGTTTATGATTTAAGGTTTATGGTTCTCAATTTAATGTTTATTATTTATAATTTAAAGTTTATGATTTATGGTTAGAGTTTGAGGTTTAGGGTACATAATTTACAACTTAAAGTTAAGTATTTATGATTTAAGGTTTAGGGGTTATAATTCATGGTTTAAAGTTTAAAGTTTATAGTTTGTAATTCACAGTTTATGGTTTAAGGTTTGAGGTTCATAGTTTACGCTTTACAATTTACGATTAAGGGTTCAAGATTTAGGTTTATTGTATAAGATTTATAGTTCATGGTTTAAGGCTTATAGATTACATTTTAAATTGTACATGCTTGGGGTGTATAGTGTACAATTTATTGCTAATGGTTTACAGCATATGATTCACGATTTATGGTTAAGTGGTAGGGTTTGCGATCATACTTCATAGTTTACGATTTACGATTTAAGACAACACCATGGTACATTTCAATGATAGATAACAAAATATAAAAGTTACTTATGAATATATACTCAAAGGATGAAAAATTTTAAATGGATACTTTAGATTCAACCTTTTTATTATAAAATATCCAAAACCTCCAACAAAAAAATTTCTATTTAACTCATTGTGTTTTCAAATATAATCCTAACCCCTATGTTATCATATATCAGATAACTCTCATGTCAGTTTGAAAAAAATTTCAAAAGGTGATCCTAACATTATTTGAGATGTTTGGTTACGATTAAATAATACATAATCGGTTGGTTAAAATTGTATATATCCTCTAAAACAATTAATTTAACTAAAATGTTTAGCCTACTACTTGAGGTAATTATTTTCTTTTTTTATTTTTAAATTAAATTAATTTCCCACCTATGGTTTGGCAAATTACATGCTGTCATCCATTGAATTATGAAATTACAGACACTTATCTAAAATCTAATTTTGTAAAATAAAAAACTAATGATAAAAAGTTAATTGCTATTTTCCTTTTTCCAAAATTTGAAAATAGAAGAATCAGTAATGTTAGGTGTTAAATAACACTAACTAAGTTACAATCATACCAAAATCTTATCAAATCAGTGTGGTCTAATCAAAATTACATTACACAGATGCAATGCAAAAAGATTGCACCTTTACCAATGAGATTTTCACAAGATCACAATAGGAAAGTTATGAATTAGGCTATAATCATATATTTTTAGGCGAATTTATTGTAAAATCACACAAAAAAATGTGCAATATGACATTGCACTTTGGCTACAATTTTGGCCAACTACTTGCACCTTTTTAGTGTGATTCCAACCACATTGTTGGTACTACGGTAAGGAATAATATAATATTTTCACGAAAGTTAAATAGTTATAAGTATTATAATTATTTTCTTTTTTGATATTTTAGATGATAGATCATTCTCAATTGTTAAAGCTAGGTTTCAAGTGAAAATGTTAGTTTAGGAATTCAAGGAGTGGGAACTGATTTTGTCAAACCTTGGGTGGAAAATTACTATATAAAATGTAAAATTCTATATCACTTGAACGCCTTACTTAAGAAGTTGAAAATGGTTATGAATAAAGGTAACGATGAGTTGTATTAGGTTGATTCTGATGTAGCCCACCATGTCTATGAGCTATGTTGGGCAACTTTGGCACAGTCCACCATGTTGAGCCAAGGCCCACACAATAACGAGTCATACGGGTTAAGTTGACCCGTAAAAATACTAAAGCTAGCGGCATGGTCCCCGCTTTAAAAGGTAGTGTCGTGCCGATCCCTTAACAATTTGGTCTATTAATTAAATAATAAAATATATTTTTTATTTTAATAATTATATAATATTAAATAAAAATCATTTTTAAATTACTAAAACTGATGACAATACCTCAAAAATTTTATTAATAATCTCTCATTTATAGTAGAGGAATACTATGGTTAATTGATGGAAAAAATTTGAGGATAATACAAGTCAATTCATTTACATAATATACAAATATAAGTTCGATTTAAATATCCTCTAATTATTTCAATGCCCAAATTTTTGAATTTTTCAACTATACCCTCTATTACCAATTTTGCAATTTGAAGTCAGTTATCACCCAATCTTTTTTACATATAATCACCTCGATTATGTTAAGACGTAATTTTGATTGTCGGTCATCCAACATGCATCCACTTGCATTAAAAAGTTGATTTTGATGTTACAGTAGACACAGAAAGCATTAGTAATTCATGTGTCATAACAGAAAGCATAGGAAAACTTTCTTTATGTGTGTGACATCTCTCTTTAGATACATACCCAATCATGGAATATGACTTGAAAAGACATAACAACTTCTTAAATAATACAATGGAAATAATAAGTACATAATAAGACACTTAACTCATATGCGTGCAAAAGATGCAACAAATGAAAATCTTTAATTAATAAATAATCATAATGACGTTGCATAAATATAAATCCATTATTAATTAAAAATACTATGCCTGAAAAATATCTAAATTCCCAAGATAAATGTATAACATGAATAATTGTCTAAAATAAATCTAATTCTTAAAACATGAAATGACAATCTTGCCCCTCCGCCTCATACAATGAACTGAATTGAATTGCTAGCTCCTCTACATTGTTTCTCGTCTCTACTTGCAAACCCATAGAAAAAAAAAAACACGTGAGTAAAAAGTACTCAATAAGTAGGTGATCTTTTGGCATCTAATAAAAATACAATTAAAACTAGCGTTCCACTGCTAAAGAATCTATGTGGTCATAACTTGCTACCCACATACCCTAAACATAGGACATATCATATATTTTATTAAGGCATAAGCTAAACTTGGCGTATCTTATACCTTGTGAAAGCAATTGACATCTCTCATGTCTACTAACTATCTGTTATGCCTCGCACACATGTTAGTCGAACTGTCGAACTAACTAGCTATAATGATACCCTGATCACACGAGAAACTAAGCACAGTCCCTCCTTTATCCTATATACATAGCTACGGGATCGCTAATTGAAAACCACCTTCAAGTGGCCCTTACCATAAGCACGTATGTAATGCATTCTACTGATCACATAAGGAACTAACTGTGAAGCCACTCCCTTACCATGCACCCTTGAACTGAACTATGTGGCTAATGCATCTCATGGGTATTTATCTCTCAAATAACCTTATTGGTTTCACATAATTAGCCATTTATATACACAGCTAGTGACTTTCTAATTATATTTTTCTTTTTTGGACTTTTATTATTTTCAATCGGAATCTGACTTAGATGGGGTCTAGTGTCGTCTTTCACATAGTCAGACACCTTTAATTGTATCTCTCTTTTCTAGACTTTTATATTGGCTTGTCATCACTACCTTATTTGGATTGTCACTTCTGTTCTTTTTTCCCCTACTACTTAATTTTCTTTCCTCTAGCAACATGGTTGAAAAACCCTAAAGTTTGGGTGGAAGGTATATATAAGCCACTAGCTCCTAGGGTACTTAGACCTCCTAACTAATGAAACCTCTAATGCCTTTTAACTAAATAAAAATCTCTTGTGACTAATTTATATGAACCAACCGTTAGACCCAAACAAGACTTCCATATTTAATTTTTAGCCAATAAAAATAATATCTTTGATTTTGACTTGGTTCGTAATTGAATTTTTTGAAAAAGACATTAGTACCCTTAAGGTTTACTTGTGGGTATTACAATGTGTTTTCCACTATGCTAAAACATAAAATGTGTCATCATATCATTTCATAATTTTAGAATAATGATCAATATTAAATATAATTATTAAACCCACTATAATTTGAACTTTGACCTACATGTTACTAATCTTTGTATAAGATCAACCATATACGTGACTTTCGTCTAAATGAACCACCCAAACTTAGCTTCGATTAAAAAGTTATGTTCATAAATATTTTATGTTTCAAGTAAAAAATCTACAACATCTTCTATTTTATTAGTGCTCAATTGTCATAAATTTTCATTTATAACATCTAAACAATTTTGTACTTTTAACAATTTAGCCTTAGGATCTAAAATAATGGTTGCAGCAAAAAGTAAAGGTACATTTTTTTAATATTTTTAAAAATTTTCCTCCATTTTTCTAGAAATATCTTTAAAAACACCATGACACATTTATTCTTTAAAATATTATTTATTTCTACCATATTAGTGAGATAATACATACCTAGCATTGATCAATCGCTGTTTTTAGGGACTTTAATATATTCATTAGAGCATTAGCAATGTCCCAATCATATTTACTCAAAAAAAGTGTGTTGTCGAAATATTTTTGTTGGGTATTGAAAAAATGTGTTATAACTACTTCATGTCCTTCACATGCATTCAATATAAGATATGTTGAATTTCACTTACTTCTAACATTAACTTTTAATTTTTTTTGTTTTAACCCCATTTGTTCACACATTTAATGATATGTTTATGTGCATGATGGAGATGACGAAATGTAAGTGATATCATGTCTAACTAGTGCTTATTTGAATTTTTTTGCTAAGTTCAAATCATCTTGAGTTATTAAATTCATAATATGACATGTACACCTAATATTAAATAATTTTCCACCAAATCGTACAGCTAAATGGTGTAACATCATTTCAACTATTCTATTATTATTTTTTATATTATCTAAGGTAATTAGAAAAATAGAGTTACTAATTTTATATTCATAAAAAATATTAGTTAATGTTTAATAAATAGTAACACCATTATGAGAATATTTTAGTGATTTAAATGCGATAATCTTTTGCACAACTACCAATCAAAATCAACATAATAAGTAGTTGCACAAAGACATCTTACATCATGATTAGTTATAGTTCATAAATCAAAAGTAATTAAAATTATTTAATTCTCTTATAATTTTTAATTTCATGAGATCATAATTCCTAATAATATCAGACTCAAGAGTAAACATAAGAATTCTTCTAAAGGTTGATTTAACGCTACTTTATATCATCTATTTTAATATGTTATCTTCAGCATCAAAAAAATGTTGGTTAAAAGTTACAACATGCATAGTCATATAGTCTCTCATCTTTTGTTGATCATAGATAAAATTCGTCATTTCTCCAATAGACCCTAAACTGCTTAGACCACCTGCTTCACTAAAGCCACCAACTGATCATGATTTAGTGAAAACAATTTGTTGTTGCCCTCTCATATCATGTCAAGTTTTTTTTTTTTTTACAATAATCAGGAATATGACGATGAAGATGATTGATGTTACCCGAACTAACACATTTTAAATAGAAACTACAATGTTTGCACACTGCCCATCGAATTAATTTACCTTTTATCGTTTCTTCTATTTAATCAAGTACTCCCACACCATTACGGTTGTCACCTTTTGACTTCTGTTTTCTTTTTTTCCCATTGGGACGGTCACCCTTTCCCATGTCAATACTCTAAATGCGTCATCAACAATATCATCATCTTCAAAGTATTCAAACGGATTAAACTTATTTGAACTTTGCTCCATTTGTAATTTTTTATTGAATAAAAAATTATGATCGTTTATAACACAAACAAAAACTAAATTGTTATATACAAATAAATATTAATTTAGAATTAAAAGAGTTTGAGAATAAAAGATAGATGAATGAAATTGTTGAGAAAATGTAAAATTGAGAATAAGAACTAAGATTGTATGAGTTTTGGGAGGAGAGAGAAGGTTTATACAAGAAGAAATTTTAAAAATAAAAATTTTGGCCAAGTCAATAGTTGGCCTGGCTTCGACAAGTGTTAAATAGCTTCTACACCCGCGAAGGCTTCAGTTCCTTTTTTAATTTTTTAAATGATTCACTATAATATCAGGGTTGTGCCAAACCGACCTGTCAATAGGGTTAGATTCGAATCAAACCTGTTTAAATTTGCACTAAAGTTTAGCTCAAATAAGCCCGAAACAAGTCAGTCCTAACCGAGCTCAAGCTACTCGTCAGATTTTTCAATTAAAAATTTTGACATAAAACGATACCGTTTTGATCAATATGTACTAAAACGACATCGTTTTAACGAAAAACGAATCAAACCAAATTTGAATCGAGTTTAAGCTTGACTTTCATGAGCTAGAGCTCAGTTGTTTGTGAACCGAACCGAGCTCGAGCTCATGTCCAGGACTGCAGCATCACCTGAATAGCCTACAGACCTAACACCACCTACTATAGTATTAGGTCATGCTCCATGGACTAGACCGAAAATGGGAGCCTGGGACGGTTACCATGTCCAGTTACTGCGAATAAATATATGTGCATAAATTTAAGTCCATTAATTTCAATAACAGAATCTCATAATAATCCCATTTTATATGCAGAGTATACATGAGGGGACCTGTCTAAATATTTGATAAATTTGAAAATTGTAAAAAATATATTCAAAAAAAAAAAAAAAAACTAAAACCTCGCTCGAAAAATTTATAAAAATTTATACTTACCTATTTGTCAAAACAGAGGGATCAATTATAATTAAAATTAGATTAAAACAGCCCACCTAACAATTAAAAAGAAAAAACTACTTTCATTTTGCAGCAAATATTATAATATAGAAGTCTTAATCATGGCAATTTGATCAGTTCAACCAGTATTTTGTGGTTTTTTGCAAGAAGCATTTCAAAGTGACGAGTTTCAAAAATTTCCTCCTGCATAACTCATCTTTGCAGAAAACAAATTAAGTCATCCATCCAAAACCTCTGCAAAAGAAGAAAGTGTTCATCAAGACACTCAGCCATAAAAGCATAAATAAAACTATCAGAGATCCATCTTTCAACAAATTAGTTCCCTTTCATGACTCGCAACTATTCTATACACTATCTACAAAGATATAAATTAACATCTGCAAAATATAAGTTTCCTAATGAAACTAACAAAAATGACCCTAAAGAAAGCCAAAAAGCCAATAATTTTTAGCTTATTTTATCAATTTTCATTTTCCCGGAATCAGTAACTTGGACAATAAGAATAAAAATTTCCAGTTAACAATTAAAACCCAGTCTCGATGGGGTCCTTTTCCTACAAAATGCATATATCCAAGCTGCATGCAAACATAAGCAACCAATTTTTATTAAGCACAGGCCTAAAGCTTAGACATAAAGTTCAGAGATCTTTTGTTGACTGTAAGTCTGTCATCTCGTGCTTATATATGTACACAGTGTCAATGAAACTTTAAATTATCCCGCTCATTTAGAAAAACACACAAATTCGTTGAACATCACCATCTTCATGAACTAGTCAACCACATAAACACCAAAAACTTTTAGAAGTATATCCTTTAATGTCACTTCATGATTTAATTCCTATTTCAAAGTTACCTCATCTGATATATAATAGTTTCCAGCTATATTAGCAGAAGCTAATTAAAATGCCGCAAATTCAGAGAACATCTACATGAATCAAAGCTCAGAATGCATAATTACCTCAGATAGGTACTTGACTTAATCCTGAATATATATTCACCTTGAACTCCTAAACTAGAGAAGAACTATACATGGAGTACATTGGGTTTTTCCAACCAGTAATCATCTTCACCAACCAATTGTGAGCAAATCCGAAGGCAGTGAAGCAGGGTCAAGCTCCCAGCAGTCTTTCGGAAGGTCAGGAATGTCATCGCCAGTAAGCTTCCTCGCAGGAATCTGATGTGAAAATAAACGAACATCATACTTTTCAAGCCACCTAATTGCATGACACCCAATTTCTCGTCTCTTGAATATTGTCTTGAAACCATTAACTTTCTCAAGGTAGGCCATGCTTAACCCATGCATTTCACTGTAAGTTGTTAAAAATATGACTATGTCATAGGATCCCCTATCTCTAGCTGAAAAGTTTCCTCCTTCCACTTCCAAAGCCACCTCATTATAAAGTGCCCAAACTGAACCTTTCTTTGGATAAATCCTGTAAGTTTCTCGAGCTGCCCTTTCACAGTCCATTACATGTGAAAATATATTGAGAGAATCAATGGAAGTCTTCCTAGAAACCTTAAACCTACCACAAGATACATGAAACCCCATTCTTTCCCAACACATCAATTGTTCATCCCCATTATTTTGAAGATCCAACCAACTAATCTTCACCTCAAAAGGATGAACAGAAATAACTTCGTCGATCAAACCATAATGCCTAGGCATTCCATCGTCATCATCATAAATAGCCCATACTTGCCCTTTCTTAAAACTTCTCTCCACTCTGTCTTTATCAAAATCATAAAAATCTGAGTCTTCCACTGCCATAATCTCCACATCCTTACTCTTTGAACTCTTGCGCCTCTCAATTGCCAAGCTGTTGTTCTTCAAAGTTTTCTTAGCTATTTCCGATTTCCCACTCTTCTTCCTAGCCTCTCGTTTCTCAGTTCCCAAATCCACACTCTTCTTGGCAAATGCACATTTCTCAAGCTGTGAATCTTGCTGGCTCTCAATCTCTAAATCCTGATTCTCTGAAGCCCTGTGTCTCCCTGTTTCTGTTTCCCTCTCCTTGGTCTTGGTCTTCTTATTTTTCTCAAGTTCATCTTTCTCTGTTTTCTTCTCCTTCTCCTTTTCCTTCTTCTCTTTCAACTTCAACTTCTCTTGATTGGCCCTTCTTTTAGCCTCCAATTGCATTTGCGCTAATGTCATAGTTTCCTCTCTAACTTTTGCCTTCTTAGGCTTCAAACTCTCCAAAATCTCACGATCTTCCACACTCTTAGGCTTTGACCTTGCCAAAACCTCTCCAACAGTACTCATTCTCCTCCTCAATCTCCCCCCACACCAATCACCACCATCACTCTCGTTCACCTTCACATCCCCACCGTCCATTTTCCTCTTCACTCCCACACTCCCCACTTTCGCCACAGAACCAACACCACCCATTTTCCTCCTCAGCCTCTCACTCCTAAAAATCCTAACTCCATCACTCTCCTCTCCCTTCTCCACATCCCCTCCCTCAACCTCCACTGCCTCAAAACTCTTCTTGCAGCTAGGACACAACAAATTATGCCCCAAATACTTCCTCTCAAACTGGTGCAACAACCTACACCGCGAACACGCCGTCCAAAACGTGTCCTTCCCCACCAACCCACTAACGTTATCCTCCTGAATCCTAATCCTCAACCTCATATCATATTCTTTTCTCCTAATCTTATCAGACAAAACCCTAAAACCTTCCCCAACTAACTTAAACGCTTCTTCACATCCTAAATGTGGGTTCTTATCAGGATGCAGAATCAAAGCAAGTTTCTTGTACTGCTTCTTGATTGTGTTAATATGAGAGAAGGGCTCTACCTGAAGAATCTTGTACCAGTCTTTAGTATCACTCGTCGAAGATTTTGAAGCAACACAGAGAATCTTAAACGCAGTGAGCATTGAAGAGATACCCTCCAGATTTGGAGCCAAACGGTGCGCTTTCTTGGCGTATTTAAGAGCTGATTTGGGGTTTGATTTCTTGAACTTCGTCTCTGAGATTGCTTTCAGACGTGAAGCGTCAGCGTCCGAGTCTCCACCCATTTTTGTCTCTGAGACGATGAAAGATTGACGCAACCAGGAGAAATTATTTCGTCTAGAGCAAAGAGAGGGTTTTCGTTTCGTGGCTCTACTGTATTATTTATATGAATCCTTCAATGATTTTTAGCTTGAGACGTTTCAATTGGTCTTTAGGGGGTAAATTTCATTATTTCAAAATATTTGGGTTTTAATAATATTTTGTCCCACCCAAGGTTTGACTTAAAAACCCTTTTCCACCTCCTTTCCAGCTAAAATCAAACTCTATTTAAACAAATTAACACAAAATAATAATTTATCATCCATTAATTTTTAAAAAAAAAATTTCCATCATACTCCAAACTTTTTAAACATGTCAATTCTTAAAAAGGGTTAACAGCTCATTTATCAATCTTTAAATTCTTTTGAAACCCTCATATATTTTGAAATATATAAATAACCTCAATAGTTGTAATATGATGTTTATACTCATAAATAGTTACATTCTATTTAATTCTTTGGGATATAACTATTATTTTTAAACTATTAGAGATAGATTGATGTTTCAAAAACCCTCAAAATTTTTGTGAATATCTAATGACCCATTAACATTTTCAAAAAAACCTTCATTATTTTTAAAAATTATAATTTATTATTTAATATACAATGATATGATAAGGGTATATCAATCTATAGGAAGACATAAAGCAAATGTGAGAATGTGAAGAAAGTAAAATAGAAGACTCGTTATTAATTTAGATATTAAAAATATTATTTTTATTTTTATTAATTTAAGGTTATAAAATAATTTTAGAAAATAAAATAATTCAAATAAAATGGTAATTTTTAGTTTAAAAAAATATTATTTATACTTAATTTCAAATGTTTTTATATAACAACATGGGGGCTGTTTGCCAGCAGATGCCCCGTTGCCTTCAATTATTTTTTAAAATTTTATTTTATAGTTAAATAATCGCATAAAATATATGATAATATTAAAAAAAATAAACATTATAAATACTTACAAAAAAAAAAAGACAATGATAAACGTCGTTGCCTTGGATTTTAATTTGATACTGTGACAACTAATTTGAAGTACATTTATGCTCAAAGTGTTAATTTTAATTATTTTTATTAAGTTCTTTTATCACACAAATATTAATATTTAACACCACTTCCTTTTGAATGATATTTTTTTTTATATTATAATCAAAGTGATGATAATATATATCTTATCATTATAATACCATACTAACTAATTTTTTTTTTTTTCTAACTTATATGAATGAATCAATTTATTTGATTGTATAATTTTAAATCAGAGATTTATTAAAATATTACATCACTTAATCACATCAATACAACTTAAAGAAAACTTAAGTTGTATAGCCTCAATGTCAATTTTATGATTATATTCCGCAATGACGAGTCTTTGCTTTGTAGCTTTGAGTTTCAACCTAATGTCACTAACTCTTCCTTGAGCAAGTTATTTCCTCAGTTATCCTTATTATTGTCCAACATAGCAAAATAAGTCTCATTGGAATGTTTGAAAACTCAAAAGATGTAGACAAAAATAGCAACTAGACATACCATGTTATGTACTCACCTACTTAATGTATTTCACTTACCATATTCTTTTATGATTTTGCAAGTGGGATTATTAAACAGCGGGGTGATGATGAAAGCAGTGGTCAGCTTAAGATGTTGCATAAAGCGAGGGGTATTTTTATCAATCGCAATTATTGGATTTGTATATATATTTACTTATATATTGATTTTGGAGGGTCTTTGGTGAACATTGGCTTTCAAACACATTGATTAACAAGGTGTCGTTTTGATATCCACATAAACACAAACTTAAAGAAGTTTTACCATACACAAGAGGTAGTTACGACTCCATGGATAGTGTGATTGTGTATTGAGAGTCATGTAAGACAGTTAGGTTTGCAATGAATGCTTCTGAATTCTAAAATTGTGTCTCTTTAAATAGAGAACACCACGCACGGTTGTGCATCTTTACTAAGTAGGAACGATTGTTTATGTCACATGACGGGTCGTTCCTAGTTCAGTAAAGTCAAACCAGACTAATTCAATCTTATTGGTTCACCATTTCATATACACTAAGATTATCATCAAATAATCTATTACTTCAAAGTTTAGATTAACTTCTATATGCGTGTGACCTAAATGTTTTTTTATCAAAACAATATTGTCTAGATTCAGTTCAAATTATGACACAAACTAAGATTGGCCTCTAGCTAGGCATGACGGCCATTCGGCTAACAAAATGTCAATGAACTACTCTTGACTTTGTCAACTACACAGTTGTACATAATTTAATCTTTTTGTCAATCAATATCTTTCAAGCCTAAGATACAAATGTATGTCTATCATAATGACTCGTTGATATGAACTGATACAAATTAATCACTGAATGACTTGGATCAAGCTACAACCCAATCCTATTGTGGTCATAGATTCAAGTAGTTACCATGTCTTTTAGTGTTCTCATGTAAGATATTACCTCTTGTACTCGGTGAGTGATGAATCTTCTATTAATCCATCATAGCCTTTATGCAAATCTCAATATAACTGATTACTATCTTTATGACACCCCTTTTTATAGCAATACATTAGATAACAATGAACTATATCAATCCTTGTATAAGACGGTCATAAGTCTAAATTGACACCCTAACCACATAAGTTACATAAGCTCTTATAGTGCTTCTTTTCAGACACAAAATATGAGTGGACTACTAAAACACTCTACAATGGTTGTGTCCTACTTTAGGTGTATATAAAGAATCTCACTAGTGTCCTCTTGCAATAACCCTTAAGAAAACATATCATAAAACTCATGAGAAAACATGTTTTCATAAGTATTCTTAAAACTATAAAACTCATGGAATTAAGTCCTAAACATATGGCTATAAGAACGTGTCCCTCATAAAACTCAAACACCCTAAATGCTTTTAGAAAACATATAAATACACATCATTAATTTATGAGATGCATAAAAACTCAATATGTTTCCGTGCAACATGAAATCATGTTCCAACCCTCATTAAACATTTCTTATGGCTTGCTTAAGTTTTCATCTCATATATACCTAAGTCATAGATCACAAGACGTATGAGTTTCTTACTTATAAATCATGGCCTTGCTTTATGTATTAAAACTTCCATGTACACATAATGTTTCCTTAAACTCATGAAA
Source organism: Mangifera indica (assembly GCF_011075055.1). NCBI lineage: Eukaryota > Viridiplantae > Streptophyta > Magnoliopsida > Sapindales > Anacardiaceae > Mangifera > Mangifera indica. The sequence goes on from NC_058144.1 coordinate 11,303,764, forward strand.
CAACTTTTAGATGGTTGTTCATGTACTTGGAACAACTGTTCTCCTTTGCCATGGAACGGATATTCATAACTTTGGAATGACTATTCATTTCTTAGCTATGGAATGGGTGTTCCTAACTTTAGAACAACTGTTCTTACATCTTAGGTTCTTAATCATCAATTTAGAAATCTTTGGAACAAACGTTCCATTGCGATTTTGCATGTATGTGGAATGATCGTCCATGTCCTAGGAACAAACATTCTATCACAATCTCCATCATCGTAATTTTCATATGGAACAACTATTATTATTCTTGAAATGGGCATTCCATTCACGTTTGTCCTTATAAATCTATCATTTTCACAACAACTTCACACCCAACCCTTAAACTATTGATCACCCAATAATCGTGCACCCCAATTTAACCTTAAATTGTAATATATTAGCAAATCAAGGCATTGAACAAATAGATCATAAATCAAAATGGCAAAAACAATCATTCTTTCAATTCACAACTTTATCATGCAATATCTACAATAAATCAAAATAAAAACAATATATATGTGCATTAATTCCAAGAATCTATTTTATATCACTCAAACATCATCATAATCATAATCTAAAATCGATATCCACATGCATTCTAATCCAATGCATCCAACTTGACGAATATTAGAGTGAGGAGATCCTTACTTACTTGAAATCCAATCAAGATTGTAATCTCTAGCCTTGAATTTCCCCAATTTGATCCTTGAAGGATTAGTATGGAAAAATTTAGGGCGTTTAGTGTTTGAATGATCATTGTATAAAGTAAAAATCATGTTAATCAATTTAGATAATGACCTCTTTTTATAGAATTTTGACCAAACAACTATTAGAGTTGACATTCTACCCTTAAATAATTTAAGATGGTCATTATCCTAGTTGTTTGACCTAATCGACAACATAGTAAGAGTGTTCCAACCTTTAGAATAGTCATTCAACCCTTCTTTTCTCTTATATTTTAACCTAAACTCAACATTCAACAACCCATACACATACATGCTTAATTGAGTAGACAAATGATATGAAATTACTATTTTAACCCCAATACATACGTATGGTAATCATAGGTACACAAATTTTTCCCAATAAGAAACCATGGCAATTTGAATTGTCATGACAAGTATACAACACTTGGATGCAGTACATTACATACAAAGTGGAAGTGTTATTTTCACAATGTGCAACAAAGTAGAGATCTCGATTGTCACATGTCATTTATGTATGCAAAAATGTAAAGAGTTTCTCAAACCATACTTGCATTTAAAAAACTATGGAGTAGTTTTCATGCAATCAAATTCCACCTTAGTCAAATGTATAATAACGAAATTAAAGAAGTGGTTAGTAATGCAATTAGTGACTAGACATATCCCTTATATACAAATCAATATGAAGTGCTAGTAGAAGCTCTTCTATCTAGAAACAACAAGAAGAGAAACTCCTAACGGTTTTTATTGTTCCCACAATCTCCTTAACATATAATTATAGTCTCTTAACATTACAAAATCATTTTCCATCTCTATCTCCTAATATCACAAAATTATAAAATTATAAACTATTTCAACAAAATAATGTGATTAACTATTGTCATTTAGATGTTTGAATTTAATGTATAAGGATTGAGATATGATTTGTTATTTATTTGATTATCACCCTTTCCTCTAGTCATATAAATACAAAATTGTACAAAGACAAAAGAGAAGACAATTTATAATACTATTGTTATTTTGTTAAATTCATATTAGAAAATTCAATAATAAAACAATAAACGTAAGAATTCAAACCACTTTAAAACATTATTTTTATTGTTTGTTGCATTGAATTACGAATTTAATATACTTATTGAGTTGATGCTATCAACAATTATTATTATCTTTCTTTTTTTATTAATGATTTTTCTCTATCCTTGAAAAATAAAAAGAAGCCCATTAATATTAATCATATATCATTCAAAAAGTTCATAATTATAACACTTAGCAAATTTAATAAAATACGAAATTATGAAAATAAAAACATTAAAAATATTATGTTGAAGTGTGATAAATTAAATTTGTAATCATTACATATTTCGTATAATTTACTATACTTGTGAATAGTTATATATTGCGAGTATCATATAATATAACGGGTAAATTCCCATCCAATGGCTTAAAAGCTTTTTTTGCCCTAAATGATATAGGTAATACTTTTTCACCTAAAATTAAATTTTGTTTAAAAAACTAATTGTGTATAAGTAAAATTGTAATTTTACCATCTATTTTCTGAAAAAAAATTAAAAATAATTTTTTATAAATCAAACCAAATCGATTTAAATATTATAATTTAACCCATAAAAAGATTTGAAAACTCATAAATCAATCTCTTAAATTATTTAAAAGCTCTAGCTAACAGGTAAATTATCATACTCACATGATATATTTTGAAAACTACCATGATCCCAAGAGTTTATAATATGATATGTACACTCATAATTTATTGTGTTCTATTAAGTTTTTTGAATGTGTAATTATCATTTTTGAAACTACTAATAAAAATATTAAAATTTTAAAAAACAACCTAAACTTTTTTTAATTTTTCGAGACCTCCTAAAAATTTTCTAACACCCCTAATATTTTTAAAAATTATAATTCTTTCTTTAAATATATAATTATATGTCATTGATATACCTCTATTTGTACTTCTACTAATACAATTATTACTATCATTTGTTATCGTTTCGAGGCTAAAATCAGGAAGAAAAGGGTGATGATGAAAGGAAAAAGAAATAAATGAGTTTTGGTATAGTTTGGATATTTAAATAATTTATTTTTTATTTTTATTAATTGGGATTGTATAATAATTTTGAAAAGTAAATACTATGGATAAAAGGGTAATTTTACAATCTAACACTTTCTCAGTTTTTTTTTTTCATTAATAAAATTTGATTTTGAGTGAAAATGTATTATTTATACTAACTAAAGGTGAAAAAGTTTTTTAGGCTAAACATTTGATGGGAAAAATGTAGATTTTTTTTATAATTAGAGTTTGATTTTGGGTGAATTTATGTCATCTATAATTAGAATGCCGTTTTTGTGTCAAATCTTGGGTGGAAAATAGAATTTTTTCATTAACAGAGTTCTATTTTGGATGGAAAGTATTATTTAGATCCTTAAGAGTTGAAGCCAAGCTCGGGTAGGCAAATGTTATTTAATAAATGATAAATAAAGCAAGAGGGGCAAAATAGGGATTACAAGTGTGAGTGCAAAATAGAAGAGAAAAATCGACTAACCGAACGACGACCCATAGAATCCGATCCGTAAACCTTCTTCCTCCTTCCAAAACCAATCAAACCCTAATCTAATCTAATTTGCTCTGATCTTTTCCGATTTGTTCCTGCCACGCTTGTAATCGATTTTGTTAATAATTTCGGCCAATTTGATTTCGAAATCGTTCACGTGACTGTTCTCTGCAGATCAGATTTCATTTGTATAGTCCATTTCGGTTATTCGAATTTTAATTATGTTAATTTCATAGTTCTACCTGTTAATTATCCGGATTTTTGTTTATTGATTATTTTTATGTCTATCTTTCCTGTTAAAGCTCCATTACATGCATGTTAGTTTGAATTTGTTTTCCTTGAGGGATTTCGCTTCATGATTCGGAAATCTGACTTCATCTTTAGAAAAAAGTTGAAATTTTGATGCATGTTAGGGGATTTATTTTAGGATTCCTTTTGTGTATGTATATTTGTATTGCTTTTGTAAAGTATTATTGGTGTTTTCTTTGGTGTGCGGTTGAGAAATGAAAAGCCTTTAACTTGTGTTTGGTGATTAGAACACTAATTTTCCATAATTTGATTTGTAATTTAGCTAAAATTTTAAAGTTGGATTTTGGTAGTTGTTAATTTAGTTAGCTTTAGCACCCTTTAGATTTAAGGTGCTCTTTAAATTATTTTCTGCAAAGAGAAAAATAATGAAATATGGCAGTTGTGAGGTGAATAATCTTTTATTGCCCTTGTAGGATGGTGTGAGGATTTATTGAGAAGTGGTGGTATAGTCATGGGCAGCAGTGAGGTGGATAAGCAGGCTAGAGAAAAGGAAGCAAAGACACCGCCTGCTGCTACCACACAGGTCTACTGTTTTTTTTCCTTGTGTTTGAGTCTTCTGTTGTTTCCTTAATTTCAAAATTGTTTACACATGTTTTTTTCCTGTGTGTTAATGTTTATTTATTGGGGTTTCAGGAGCAAACTGCAACTACTAGCACTGGCAGCGTGAATCCAGACTGGTCTGGTTTTCAGGTTTGATAGGAATATCTTTGACTTCAGTGTTTCTGTTTGATTTCAAATTGTTGTTTAATTGTAATCTGGACTGGTTGTGTCTTTATGAACAGGCATATTCTCCTATGCCTCACCATGGGTTCTTGGCATCAAGTCCCCAAGCTCCCCCATACATGTGGGGGGTTCAGGTATACATGGTTTTTGTATCGTCTTTAGGTTCAGTTAATTATGATTATTGAAATTCAGTTTTTATATTATGGTAGTGCACAGTTGATTTTAATGATTAACATGTGAATTTTCAAGTGGAAGTTGTGATAGTTCATACCACTAATAGTTTTATTATGCAGCTTTTTGAGACTTTTGTTGATAATTTTTTAAAAATATTTTTGTATGTCGACGCTGATATGGTGGAAGGGAACAAGTGATTTCCCGACAGTTGTTCTGCCATGTAATGTCATTGTGGGGGGGATAATCCACAGTAATGAAAACTGGCCTTAAAATTTTCAGAATATTTTTTAAATATATGTTTATGTTGCAGCCTCTTATGCCACCCTATGCTACCCCACCGCATCCATATGTTGCAATGTATCCCCATGGAGGCATATATGCCCATCCATCCATTCCGCCGGTAATTTCTTTTCCATGATGATTTAGTTTCAGTTGTCAGATCATTATTCTTTATCGGGTTTGGGTGTTTATAAATCTTATTCACTACCTTAAAGTACATGTTTGGATATCATGCAGGGATCTTATCCTTTCAGTCCTTTTGCAATGCCTTCCCCAAACGGGATTGCCGAAGCATCTGTGAGTTTCCTTTTAATGTTCTATCAACAAAAGACATATTTTTGTCCGTATGCCAACATTAAAGCTAATTTATAGGTTCCTATATAGGGAAATACTCCAGGAATCATGGAAGCAGATGGTAAACCATCTGATGTGAAGGAAAAGCTACCCATTAAAAGATCAAAAGGAAGTTTGGGTAGTTTGAATTTGATCACTAGAAAGAATAATGAACTTGGTAAAACATCAGGAGCATCTGCTAATGGAGCCTATTCTAAAAGGTATTATTGTATGTGTAGTAAATAATTTGTATAGCTGTGATATATGTTTTTTGTCACTTTATGCTAATGTGCATTAGGTCTTGAGGACTTAGTCTCTGCACTTGGTTTGCAGGGACCTATTACTGAATGCATTTATCATTTTTTATGAATTGTGATTAAAATTGAAGAGAGAGAGAAGTTTTTGTTGAAACATCTGTTTCTAGAAGAGTTTAATATCTGTATATTGAGTCTTCTTGCTCATTTATTTATCTGAATGTTTCAACATCTTTCTTTATTTTATTGTCTGTATGATGCATAAAATTTTCATTATTGTTTTCTTCTCATGCAAGATCTTTTGTACTTTTGACTTATTTCTACTACCAAAGCATTGCCTTTGTGTTGTCTTGTTACTTATTAATTTATCTGACGTTGGAATAACTCTGGATATGTAGTGGAGAGAGTGCAAGTGAGGGTACAAGTGAAGGAAGTGATGCCAATTCTCAGAATGTGAGTGCTTTTTAATTCTGTTTTTTTATTGTTTGTCGATTGCTTCATTATTTTATTGGTTTAGTCCAGGTAGAAACCATGCTTCTGACATCTATTTAGTTCTTGAATTTGATGTTTCATGAGTTTATGGCTTTCATAAATTATTAGTTAAGCACATTAACTCTAAGATTTTGGGTTGCAGATGATCCTGTTAGTTCTTGTAGTTGAAATTCTCTAAGTAAATTCATTCTTGGTGATTATATCATTCCTTGCACTTAAGTTGAACAAATGTGATTGCCAATTAAGTGAGGCACCTCAGTGAACAGTCAAATTTTAAGTGTAGACAAAATGGAACTCACTACTAGATAAATGCACGTGTGCCTTGCAAAACTAATTTCATTCAAGCCATGGGTATACTGCACACTGAAGTGGAGAAGCTCTGATGGCATTGCTAATTTGCAACATTGTTATATTATGTGTACTTCTGGTCTGCTGCCTTGAAACAAAAATATAATTTTGAGCTTCTGCTTTAGATTGTCTGTATTTGTCTTTTTATTACTTTGAAGTTAGATTGTTGATTATCTTTTATCTTCTTAGTCTTTGAAGACAGAGGTTTAAGTTTTACATTTATAATAAGAAAAAAGTCATTTTGTTGCTTTCTTAACATATGCATGAAAGAAGAAGCAAAATATGTTTTTTGATCTACTTATAAATACAAAATAAAAGTTATTGAATTTATTACCAAAATGTTTTAGATGTTCTCTTATGAAGAACCTGACATAAGTTTTCGAAATGTGACCTGGTTTTTGACACTCATCCTTTTACTGCAAATTAAACAGATCCACCCTCAGATATATATAGGTGTTGCATTGTCTTGGAAACTAAATAATATTCTGTACTTGTGCTATAGTTGATAGAGCTTATAAGCAAGAGTTAATATTTCTACATGTGAACACTTGAATCATTTGTGAAACAGTTTCACAAAAAATATGTGATAGGAGAATATGGTTCCAATCTTCTTAAATGAGGGAGAGAGAAGAATTTTAGGATTGTGCCTCATGGTTTGAACCATAGGAATGTAGGAGCATGACCTTCTATATGCAAAATATTACAATAAAGCTCTGGCTGTTGAGGAGTTTTAGGACTGCTTCACTTTGATGTAAAGCCTGAAGGTTTTATTACTGAATTCTTTCTAATATATGCTGATGCTGGAGGTAGCCAGCTACCAGTTCCTATGCCTAGCATTATCATGTGACCGCCTTTTTTTAACATATTTTACATAGTTGACATTTGCATATTTTCTGACGGAGATAATACCATTTGTATAAAATGCTATGGGTATTTGCAGGGCTCACAGATGAGGTCAGGATGCAGGCAAGACTCTGTGGAAGGTTAGATGAAATATCATACTTTTTTTATTTAATCTCTGGATTTTGTTGTCACTTATTATTAAAAAATCTTGGTAATGCCTTTATTTCAGGTGAAGCGTCTCAGAATGGCAGTTCTGCACATGGTTCTCAAAATGGTGGACCAAATACACCTCAACCTATGGTGAATCAAACAATGGCCATCATGCCAATTTCAGCTGCTGCTTCTTCTGGAGCTGTTTCTGGGCCCACAACAAACTTAAACATTGGAATGGACTACTGGGGTTCTCCAGCTTCATCCAATATGCCTGCAATAAGAGGCAAGGTTCCTCCCACTACTGTTACTGGAGGAATAGTTACTGCCGGATCACGGGACAGTGTTCAGTCACAGCTTTGGTTACAGGTCAATATAGTTGATTTTACTTTAAATTAATCTGCTTTATTGTCATAAGGAAAAAATTTTGCTGAGTGTTAGATTAAAAATTCAGAATATTGGCTTTTTCTTGGGACTTTGAAAATAGAATTTCATGCAAAGTTGATATTAGTTGTCTGTTATTGCCTCTTTTTGTTTTTTGTTCCTTATAATGTCCAAATATAGTTACATACTAGAAATGCTGTGCACAATTTTATATTTGGTGGGAATCCATTAAGAACAAACTGTGGTTCAATTATATATACTGATAGCCAAAATCAATCCCACAACTCAATGGATGTTAAATATATAGGTTTTCAATCAAACTAAATTTGCTGTCCTTTTGATCTGGTAATGGTTAAACTGACCAACATAACTAGGTTAATTTGAGTCAAACTACCATTTTGTATTACAGTTAACTCGATTTAGCACTTTCCGGCCATCTTTACATTTCAACTTTCACTATGTTATTTGCTGATTCTTTTTTGTTATCGCTGCTTGATTTTAGTTTTATGAACTTTAATTTATTATATTTCTCATATTGAACTTACATTTCTGGATTATGCTCTCTCTCTCTATCTTCCCTGAGTTGCAACTTAATCTGTCTTAGATTTCTGTATCTAATCAAAATGTCAGGTTTATTAATGAAATGTATATATTTTACAATTATTAATTTTTATTTTATAATTTGATTTTCATATTGGTTGTAACTTGTGCTATTTGGACTTAGGATGAACGAGAGATTAAGAGACAGAGAAGGAAGCAGTCCAACCGAGAGTCTGCACGTCGCTCTCGGTTGCGTAAGCAGGTAATGATGTGTCCTAGGACTTGCTTGATTTTTTTTTTAAAAAAAAAAAACTGGCTGTTAGTCTGTACTAATTTTGTGTGGTTGCCTTGACTCAAATGTCACATATAAACAAACTTTGAGCCAGGTGGAGTGTGATGAGCTGGCACAGCGTGCTGAAGGTTTGAAAGAGGAAAATACCAATCTAAGATCAGAAGTGAATCGAATCAGGAGCGAGTATGAGCAACTTCTTGCAGAGAATGAGACTCTCAAGGTGATGTGTAACTGTAATCATGATCTATGATGTTCCTTCTTCTCAATCATCCCCTTCTTCCTGCCCTGTACTGTGTACTCTCTCAAATTTCCTAATTGGTTAATACATAGCATAGACCTTTTCCTATAGATGTTAAACAGAATGTTAGAATTTAAGTTATTAAAATTTGGGTATTTATTCAGGAGCGACTAGGGGAAGTTCCTGAGCAAGAAGATGTAAGGTCAGGTAGGAATGACCAACATCTGAGCAATGATACACAACAGACGGGACAGAGTGAGCTGGTGCAGGGTGGTCACTAGGAGTGAATGTGGCTGCCTTGGTGCTGATTTCCAGGAGCATGACCTAACCAATTAGCAACAGAAAGTTGTTGTTTTGCATAGAATGTAGCTTAAATTTAATCAAAGCTGACCGTTTCCTTTTTGGATAGTTGTAGGATGTGTTTCTCTCATAGCATCCCTCATTCCCGGTTGAGCCTATTTACAAAATGAAGGCCTGGGATGATATGTGGAGTGTGAAATTCTGGCATTACCCTTTGTCTGTTTAAAAAGAGTAGCAGCAAGCAAGCCAGATTTTTAAGAGTGATCTATTTGTATTGAATATGAATATGAATGGTTGATGATGAATTTGTGACTCAAGGATTAAATCAACCTTAAACAAATCCTTGTAATACATCTTGTTTTTGTATCCATTACCTATCTTGATAATGCATGGCATTGAAGTCCTGGAGAAGATGAATTTTGAGTTGATACTTGCTTGAAGGAGAAGGGCTAGCTGAGAAAAATGCTCTGTAAAATTTTCCAAAGCCCGATGAGAGCTGTGACTTTCTTTTCTTCTTATTCTTTGTGAAACAGAAAAAAAAAAAAAAGAACAACTCTTTTTTTCTGAATTTATACCTCACCTAGGTGGTATTGGTATCACTTTTCATCCAAAATCAGACATTGTGACATAGCGTTTAAATTATCATATTATTTATAACCGTTTCATATTTAAAAATTATTAAATTACTCTAAATTAATACATTTTTAAAAATTATCTTTTCGATAATAAATTATCTTTTTCCTAGTTACCTGTTACAGTCACTCTACCACAAATTTATCACTATTTTTACTCTGATAAATCACCCATGCTTTTGAACTTATAATAAGTTACTCCCTCTCTTAAACTTACCATCAATCATTAATTTATCTTATCTTATCAATAACACTTGTAATGATATAGTTGTTGATTTGTCAATCCTTATGTCACTCTTAATGATTTTGAATGATGATTCGTTACGATAAAAAGGTAACTATTATAAATTCAGTAATTAAATTATAAATTTTCAAATAATTAAAAATGATAAAATTTTCGTATTAAAATATAAAGGTGAATCTGTTATTTTTTATTTTGGTAACGTTAGGTGTTTTCAAATGATTTTGAGTGGAAAAAAAAAAAAAAGAAAAGATGTTGTTTCTATCTTCAAAACGTTCGGAAAAATTGGCTGTTGTTACTATAGACAGGCTAGCGCAGCGAACATACTTATCTGATGAGCCAAGCAGACCGACGCGAAGGTCGTTGGTTGTCCTAAGTACCATAATAAAACACCAGACGACAGCGTATGTATATATGCACACACGAAAGTGAAAACCATCTAAATCCAAACCATAAAAATCCGGAAAAAAAAAAAAAAAGGTAGAAAGAGCAAAGGGCAAGTGGCGGAGGTTGAAGTAGAAGAATGAAATTAACAGGATTACTTGCCAGCGAGGTTTTGATTTTGAGTCCTCGCACTTCAACTCTTCCTCTCTCGTTCAGAACCTTCCATTCATTCTCCTTATCTTCTTCTTGCTTTCTCAAAGTAAGCTTCTGCTTGTGCTTTTTTTTTTGTTTTTTGTTTTTTAATATTTGGTTTTGAATAATTGTTTCTGTGTTCTGTTTTAGAGATGTTCGTCGTTCTGCATTACGAAGCTAGGAAATGGAGCCGAAAAGTGCCGAGGAAGAGCCGTAAGTGTCAGAGCAGTGTCAGGGGATTCGAGTGGTGATTTGGTGCCAATTGCTCCTCTTCGCTTTGAATCTCCTGTCGGTCAGCTTTTGGCGCAGATTTTGCGGACGCATCCGCATTTACTTCCAGCCGCTATAGATCAGCAGCTTGACAACCTTCAAAATGATAAAGATATTCAGAGAGAAGATGCTTCTTTTGAGGATCTTCTCTACAAGTGAGTTCTATCCGTCTTTTTTTCTTGCTCTTTGTTGATCATTGTTATCTTTTACTTAAAACAATTTATCCTTTCTGTATCGGTTTATGTACCAGAATATTTGTGTGTATGAAGCATGATATCTTATGAGGTGGTCAAATATGATGCCACTTACATTATTCCTTAGGCTTTACTGTGTTGTATAGCAAATAATTCTGAGTCAAAGAATGCAATATTGGAGACAGTTTGATAGTCGCGTCGTTCAGTTTACTCTGCGGCTTAGTTCAATTGACTTGCATTGGTGTTGTGGTTTCTGTTGACATTGTGGCAAGAATACCAGATTATCTTTGCGTGTTGTATGACTTTTCTCAAGGCTTTGGGAGATGGAAAAGGGAGAGGCTCATCTTGTCTGGTGTGTGGTGGGATTGAAATTTTTGGGTTGTTATTGTTAGTACTTGGTGCCTTAAATTCTTCTGTAACCTTGAAGCTCTTAGTACTTGGTGCCTTGAAACATACTTTTTTAAAGCTTTTAGACATGTCTTGTGTTTGGCAAAGTCTGATTTCAAGATCATTAAAGTAGATTGTCTATGGTAGGTATCATCATATTCACAATTGAAGTATTGGTTTCCTTCCCAAGTTATATGAATTCGGAAGGCCAAAGGACTTATTCCCACCTAAAGTATTTTTTTATCTCAAGTTTCTACCCCTTAACTTTGAGAATCTCAAATAGTTATCTATGACTGGTTAAAATTAACAGTTTTAGGGGTAAAATCATCATTTTACCTGTAATATTAAAAATAAATTAAAATTTAATCTCCTTTTTCCCCCAAAATCCTAAAAACTAACCATATTCTTCATAAGCAAAGTTTTAAAAAAGGACATTCCCTCCACAATTTAGTTTTTAAACTCCAGCACTGTTGTCGATGGCCTCTCCCTTTGACGATCTCTCTCCTCTTAGTTGGATACTCGATTGACATCGAATCACGTTGGGGAGACGAAGATGACGTCGAATCACGTTGGGGAGACGAAGATGAAGAGCTTCATCTCATCTCCCCGACGTGATTCTACGCCAATCGGGCGTCCAGCTAAAAGGAGAGAGATCGTTGGAATTTGAAAACTAAACCCTAACGGAGGAAATATCATTTTTTAAAACTTTATCTATGAGAGAAATTGTTAGTTTTTAGGGTTTAGGGAGGGAGGGAAAAGAAATAAAACTTTAAAAAGTTAGGGTTCCGTTAATTTTAACCGTTCATAGGTGGGTAAACAGGATTTTCAAAGTTAAGGGGTGGGAAGTTGAAATTAGAGCATACTTTGGGTGGGAAACAGTCCTTTGGCCAATTCGGAAACTTATAGATGGCTTTTGTGGGTTGGATCAAATAGCTGCAATCCTCTCATTGTAAAAGAATAGTTTCTAACCTTTTTGACCATCGTATTCCATAAGTTTAAATTCTGGTTTGATCGTACTTGATCTGTAAAATACCATTGTTGTCCTCAATTAAAGAAAAAAGATGCAACTAGAGCATGTGACCTTGGAACTTTTGGGATTAATTATGAAGAAATTATTAAATTTGAATAAAAAAAAAACTATACTGCTATTTAATGTAGTCCATATTAGGGTTAGCTTTAATGTAGGTGAATTGTTTTCATGACCTTGACCAGTAGAACTTAACCCTCTTTGACAATGATTCCATCAATTGTAATTGATGTAGGATGGTAGACTAAAAATATGGGAGAGGAAGAAGTTGAGAGAGGAAAATGAAATGAAAGAAAACTAAGGATACAAACCAACATTAACTAACTTGCTCAGCCTAAAGTGATTCGAAAGGTTTATATTATTTGAGATGCAGTATTGTTGGAATGAGGCAGACATGAATAAGTACCAGCTCTTACTAAATAACAATTCTTCCATGAAGTAGATGGTACTGTATTCTGCCAAAATGCCATACTTGAGACTTACAAGCGCTTTTGCTTCCAGTTTCATTCATTTTCAGCTTTTGATTTCGGAATGTTTTGGTTATTATTACTTAATAGAGTATAATAGAAGCCTTGATTTGTAGGAGAATAGCTGAAGTCAAAGAGAAAGAAAGACGGAAAGCATTGGAGGAAATAATATACTGCTGGATTGTGCAGAAATTTGTTGAAAATGACATTTCAATGATTCCTAGGATAACAGCAACCTCTGATCCTGTTGGACGGGTAGATTTTTGGCCAAACCAAGAACACAAACTAGAATCTGTTCATTCTCCTGAAGCATTTGAGATGATACAAAGCCACTTGTCTCTAGTACTTGGGGAGCGCATGGTCGGTCCCCTTGATACCATTGTTGAGATTAGTAAAATTAAACTTGGAAAGTTGTATGCTGCTTCTATAATGTATGGATACTTCCTTAGAAGAGTTGATCAAAGATTTCAACTGGAGAGAACTATGAATACACTGCCTGAGGGTTTCGATGAAGACAGGGCAAGATATGAAGATCCATCTCCAGGGAACCAGCTTTGGGATCCAGATTCCTTGATCAAAATCCAACCTGATGGTGATGGTGATAGTGATATTGGAGGGTTCATGGATGACAGTGACAGCAAATCATATAGGCTGAGATCCTACGTAATGTATTTAGATGCAGAGACACTTCAAAGATATGCAACCATAAGGTCCAAGGAAGCTATTTTAATTATTGAAAAGCAAACTCAAGCCCTGTTTGGGAGACCCGATATCAGAATTCTTGAAGATGGTTCTATCGACACATCTAACGATGAAGCGTTAGCACTCACATTTTCTGGATTAACTATGCTAGTTCTGGAGGCAGTAGCATTTGGATCTTTCCTATGGGATGCAGAAACTTATGTTGAATCAAAATACCCGTTCGTTAAAGGCTAATGATGGTATGTAGATTGTAGTCTAAATGTTTCTTTTTTAAAGGTTGTCTTGTGATATAAACAGTGACGTGCCTCATCCATACAAATCCTTTTAGGCAAGCATAGCATGAGAAAGCCCAAAAAAGGTACAAGCACAGGATGAAAATAAAATATATAAAAAAAAAGAAGTCGTCTCTGTATTGTAATAGTAGAATTTGCTGGTGCAATTTTGTTCTTTTATTAGATTTACCAGCTTTTTAATGTGTCCAACATCAGAGCTACCTTGAAAGAATACAAAAGATGTACTGGGTTTGCTTCCAATCAAGAGCAACATGTTCCACTCTAGGCTTTGCCTTAACAAGCTAGCGACAAAATGAGGAGAGCCTCAATGGATTAAAAAAAATTTCAGTTGAAAGATTTCCTTGGTTTTTATTAAATTTATAAAATTAGGTTGTGAGGTAAGGTAGCAGGAGACTTATCCCTCTTCTGAGAGAAGTGCAGTTGCACCTAAATTTTACTAGGTTGAGCTAGTCTCGTATCCACAAGCAATGTCATGTACAGCTAGTATTGAGTATTCAATTAGGTATTTAAATAGTATATTATTATATGATCGATTATTATTTTATACTTAATTTAAAATCATTTAATCATATTTTAAAATATTATTTTAATATCTAATTGAATACTTAAAATTAGGTGTGTACATAATTTTATAAAATAAAATAGGCGAAAGGACTTATTCTCACCCAAAAATTAATGTTTTCCCAAATTCTAATCTATTAACTTTGAAAATCTTGAACATCCACTCATCTGTTAATTTTTATAATTAGTATTGAAGATAAAATCGTTATTTAGCAAAAATATTTAAAAAATTAAAAATTTATCTCATTCCCCTCTAGGGTTTTGATCTCCTCTCTCTGATGACAATCTCTTCTCTAATCTTCAGTTTTTTTTTTCCTTCTCAACTTATTTCTCCCTCTCATAAGTATCCATGTTGTCTTCACGAGGGATGAGAATAGTCGAGGGAGGGCAACAAAAACACTGGGAGGGAGAGATAAGCCGATTGATTAGGAGAACACAAACGATTCGAGAAGGGATTGTTGTTAGAGAGAGAAGATCAAAACCTTAAAGGAAAAATAGTAATTTTTCAAACCTTGGGTGGGGTGGGGGGATTGTTAATTTTTAAATTTAGGGAGAGAATGTGATAAATTTTTAGTTTTTTTAAATATTTTTGTTAAATAATAATTTTATGTTTGATATTAACTACAAAAATTAATATATAAATAGATAATTAAAATTTTCAAAATTAATAAATAAAAATTTACGAAAACGCTAGTCTTTGAATGGTATTTCTTTTCCAAAATACCTTTTTATTTAGGCCAAACAACTATTTCCCACCCAAGGTTTGATGTTTTCTCAAAAGTCCCCCCTTTAACTATGGAAACACCAAACACCCACTCATGACCGGTTAGATTTAACCAAATCCTAACGGTGGTAGGGGTAAAATCGTCATTTTTGCTATAATATTAAAAATAAACTAAAATAGAATCTAATTTTACCCCCCTAAACTTTAAAAACTAATATTTTCCCCTAGCCTAAGTTTTAAAAAATGGCAGTTTCACCCTAGGGTTTGGTTTTG
The DNA here is from genome assembly GCF_011075055.1 of Mangifera indica. Taxonomy (NCBI): domain Eukaryota; kingdom Viridiplantae; phylum Streptophyta; class Magnoliopsida; order Sapindales; family Anacardiaceae; genus Mangifera; species Mangifera indica. Next base: position 11,319,068 of record NC_058144.1, read on the forward strand.
AAATCTCCGACGACCGTTCCGGCTCCATTGCCGACGACCTCTCCCTCCCGAAGCAACCTCTCCTTCCGGCGAATGTTTTCCTCCCATTTGGAGGCTTGATTGACGTCGGTTTGGCCTTGGGAGACGAAAAACTTCGTCGAAGAAAATATTAATTTTTAAAGTTTAGAGGGGCAAAAGGAGATAAAATTTTCAGGCATTAGGGTTTGGTTAAATCTAACCGGTCATGGGTGGATGTTTGATGTTTTCATAGTTAAAAGGAGGATTTTTGAGAAAACATCAAACCTTGTGTGGGAAATAGTCGTTTGGCCTTTTATTTATCTATAATGACGCAACGTGTTCATTTATTATACATACACCTCTGATCTCACTGTTTTTTGACACAATCATTTCCTTCACAGTTATACTTCCCTCAAAAAAAACCTTTTTTTTTTTTTTAAATACCTTAATCAGATCATTATTTTCATAATTGAATTAATTATATTAAATAAAATAAAATTTAAATCTAATAATTAATCTTCTAATTATTAGATAAATTTAAAATTTAATTATGATATATCATTAAATTAAACTTAAATTCATACTTTTTTATACATAAAACCACTAAAAAAAAATCTACTTATTTTACTAAAATATAAAACGTCACTCCATCGTCATTATTAATTATTCTTTTATTCCTAACCATACCAACCCTTTATTATATTATTTATTAAAAAAAAGTTGTAAATAATTATGATTATTTATTTGACTTAACCACTTAAGTTTGGCCAACTTCTTAAATTATATTTAAACCAAATTTTCCTAATAATATGATATCAATAACTATTGAAAATATATAATTACACATTTTCTTTAAAGTTTTACTATTTTTTTTTAATTTGTTAAGATAAATAAGATTTATTTAAATTTATTAAATACTTTTATATAATAAACATTATTTTTTTACTAGAATATAAATTCTTTTTAAAGTGCTAATAATAATTAAGTATAATTATGTGATAGACAATACGATGTTATCAAAATTCAATATAATAATAATAAAATAATTAAAGCTAATTAGTTGAACAACTACTAATTAAGTCTCTTAATTAATGTTTAAAGGGATTATATTATACATAATTTTTCCCAAATTAGATTCCTATTTCCTGCCATCAACTTAATAATTTATCATTTAGACACATATATTTAATTGAAAAAAATTAAAAGTATAAACTTCGATTAGTTTTCAATGCATAATCACATCTTTTACAATTGAAAATAAAGTTAGAATTGTTTTGAAATAGTACGATTTTATAAACAAAATAGTACGATTTGATCTAAATTACACTATCTCAATACAATTCTGACTAGAATAACACTATTTTTCATATGATGTAATTTACGATCAGTGTGACTCTCACTAAATCACAATCAATTAGTGCGATTTTGATGAGAATCACATTGTTTTGATATAATTCCAAATATAAACATGTCAGTTTAATGCAATTAAAAAATCGTTGATAGTGAATGTTCGTTAACAACTATTTTAATTTTTTTTTAATAAATTGGGGTTGAAATGTGTTTAATAAAGGGAATTTTTTATTTTTTAATATCTTTATTCTAAAATTAAAAAATTTTACTAACAAAAAAAAGGTTATTTTTGCGATCTGAATGGTTGTAATTTATCCTTTTTTTTATAATTTAGGTGGGAAATAGTGTTTATCCTGCATAAGTATTATATCAACAAATTCTTCATATAATAATATAATTTCATATTTAAAAATATTAATGATAATTTTTGTTGAGAATTATTTATTTATAATATAAATATTAAAATTTATAGCTTAGTAGTTTAACTAACTAAATTGTTTTATGAAGAGTATCCGACAAAATCTAGAATGAAAGCTTATCTTCTATTTAAAATACTTAATTTATACATGATTATCAATGTCCACATCATCTTAGTTGTATTTTTGTCATCATTTTCTATATTACTTATACAGAAAGATTCTATAAATCATAGATTCTCAATTAATCCTAATTTTAATTTCATTTTTTTAATAAGTAATGTCCACGTAGTGGTAAGATTAGGTTCGAATTGAATTTATTCAAACTCGATTTGAATAAATCTAAAATGAGTTAGCCTCAAATGAGTTTGAGCTATTCATCAAGCTCACAAATTAAAAATTTTGATATAAAACGACGTCGTTTTGATTAATATATATTAAAACGACATCGTTTTAATAATGAGTTAGTTAAAGCTTGAATTTAAAGCGAATCGAGCTCGAGTTTTTTTATAGCGAGCCTTAGCTTGAGCTAGAGCTCAATTACTACAAATCGAGCCAAGTCTAAGTTCGGTTTAGCTTGAATCTCACCGTAAGAGTCTACTCAATTCTGAGTATCTAATTATATATTTATATAATATATGTTATGTAATTAAGTATTATTTTATTTTTAATTTAAAATTATTCATTTATATAATAATATATCATTTAAATACTTAAAACTAAATTTAAATAATTTTATCATTTTATAATATAATAAATCTATTATGGCATTTGCATTTTAAATTCATTTAAGTATATGCTTGGATGTAAATTTATATCTAATAAATTAAAGTAGTGTTTGATTTGAGATAATATTTTATTAATTGATCATCTATATCAAATAATAAAATATTTTTATAATATTTTATTATCAAAATTATATAATAAGTAATATCGAATTAATTTGATTTCAGTTGTCACCTTAATTTTTAAAATATTACTAATATAATATTAATTTTATTATAATTTTATCTATATTAGTTAAATATTTTAAACAAAAATACTATCTTTTTCAATTACAATAACAAATAACATATGGATAATTTCAAAATTTAAAAACATATAAAGTTTCTAATATATAATTAACATAAAGATATTTTAAAGAATTAAAAAAAATTAATATATGACATTTTATTTAAAAATAAAATACTAATTTAAACATTTTAAATTTTAAAGGTTTTCAATAGAATACTATCTCAATATTTTTTTATCAATAAAATTATATATATAAATAATAAGCACAAATTTATACATATATAATAATATATTATTTTATGATTAATTGATTTTAAATATAAAATAAAATAACACATAATCACATAATGACATATAATTATTTATGTATATAATATTACTCATTTTTCATTACTTTCAATCAAATATAATAAATATTTATACATATAAATTTTGCCAAACATTATAATTATTCATACTTAATAATATATTTTTGTCGTGAAATTTCATTTTTTCTAATAAAGAATTGTCTTAATCAAGTGCTTCGTATGGATAATGTTATATGTATTTATAATGAGTATAAATTTGTATATCAATAATAATATAATATTTTATAATTAAATGATATTTTATTTTTAATTAAATTCATTTAATCACCTATTAAGAAGTTATGGTTGATAAATTAATATTTAAAACTGATTTATTAATAAAAAATAGCATCATATTAATATGATATTACCAATTTGTTATGCGTTACGTATTAAAAAGCAATTAATTATATAATTATATATGAACTGACTACACTTTGTGGCAGAGTGAGTAAATTCTAATCAAAGAAAGGGTATTATTGTCCACACGGTAAATCAAAAACCAGCATTCTCCCTTCTTCTTGTTGCATATAAATTAGCCCAAACAGACCAAAGGAGAGCTTCAAGGAGAGATTATATACATTAAATATCATAAAAAAGCGAAGAAGATGGATTGGTCGGCATCATCAAATTGCTCTCTCCTTCTTGTATATTTATGTTGCTTCTTCAGTTTAACAATCATAACTTCATCGGCTTTCAACCTCTCCACCATCTCTTTCGATGAAGGTTACTCTCATCTCTTCGGCGAAGGCAATCTCGTTCGCTCTCCCGACGGCCGAAACGCCCGTCTCATCCTCAATCGTGCCTCTGGTAAAAACCAAACCATAGCTAGCTTGTAATTATAATCAACATCATCATACATATATCTATATATACATTTCTTATATATATTCAGGGGCGGGCTTCATTTCATCAAGGCTGTACAAGCATGGATTCTTCAGCGCCATGATCAAGTTGCCCTCGTATTATACGGCCGGAATATGTGTAGCTTTTTATGTAAGTAGACGGGTTCCGTTTGTTAGTTTCTTTTACTTTCTATTTTTGCTTTCATCTTTCATACTTGTTGTTTTAAATTGATATATCGCAGACATCAAATGCTGATGTATTCAAGAAGACGCACGATGAGTTAGACTTTGAGTTCTTGGGAAACGTTGCCGGAAAGCCATGGAGAATTCAGACAAATTTTTACGGCAACGGTAGCACTCATCGTGGTAGAGAAGAAAGATACCGGCTCTGGTTTGATCCCAGTAAAGAGTATCATCGGTACAGCATTCTATGGACGGCCAATAACATCATGTACGTAAATTTATTTGTTTCATTTTAAACAAAATTAATCATATATTATATTGATATAACCTATAGTTTTGATATTTAAAAAAGACCGTTAAATACTTTATAATAGATAGAATTTATTGGCCACAAAAGTGAGAAATTTAAGAAGAGGTTGGCTTTGCGTGTGAGGTGTTAATTCAACAAGTGGATATGAAAGATTACCTAAAAACTATAAAAGGATTAAGCTTAGGCTGCTTTTTAGGCCACCTTGGTGTTTTCCTAATACTTAGTTGCCTAAATTTAACTTGGAAAGTTTTCTCCATCGTTCTTGCTTTTGGTTTTCAATATTATTGTATAAATAATTTTATTAATATTACGCAAGACCAAAATAAATAGTGTACCGACCATAGATGGGAATAATTCTAATTTATCTTGATGTGTTGATTTATGATCAGATTTTATATCGATGAAGTTCCGATAAGGGAAGTTGTTCGGAGTCCGGCAATGGGCGGTGACTTCCCATCGAAGCCAATGTCGCTATATGGTACAATTTGGGATGCTTCAAGTTGGGCAACTTCTGGTGGAAGAAACAAAGTGAACTACAAATTTGGTCCATTTACGGCAGAATTTAAAGAATTAGTGCTAGAAGGTTGCCCCGTTGACCCTTTGGAAGATTGCCATAAGACAGAGAGTAAAGAGTACGCCACCATACCGCCCAAAAAAAGAAGGGCCATGCAGTGGGTTCGGAGGCATTTTATGTACTATTCTTATTGTTATGACCAACTAAGATACCCTACACCCTTACCTGAATGTGTGATTGTTCCTTCGGAACAACAACGATTTAGAAATACTGGTAGATTGAAATTTGGAGGTAACCATAAAATTCGAAAACATAAACAGCCTCATCGCTCTGAATTCAATATGGTCACAACCACACCCGAGGATCCAGATATGTAATATTTTTCTTTATGAATAAAGTAAATTACAGTATGTAGTTTGTTCTTGGTGTGTTTGTGAGTTTGAAATAATAAATAGGTTGAATGGCTACTGCCTTTTCTAGGTCAAACATTCCTTTAACTTATTCCTCAAGTTAAATCCAACTGCATCTTGTCAAAAATCAATCATTTCAAAGTTCAGATAATATGTTGGTAGGGAAGGAGGGGATTCCATTTGTTATTGGGGGGAGGGGGGTAGTCCTGGCCATGGTTCATAACGAAACCGTCGATTCACAGTTCGAAAAATTAAAGACTCTGAATCGAAACCGTAATAGGATGGTTCGTTCACAGTTTGAAACTGACAGTTCTGGTTCATGACTCCAGTTCAGAACTGACGGTTTCGGTTCAAAACTGACATTAAACAGTCAATTCTAATATATTATCTTGATTTAATTTTTAAATTATTAATTACAATAATTGAAAATTAAAAGAAAGGCTTGGATTTAATTTTTCAATTAAGTTTTTTACGTATCTTCTTGAGGTTTAGAAGAATTAAAACCTACGTAGTTCTTTTACTTTTGTATAATAAAAAATAAATTATATGATTAATTATGAAAGATAATAAAAAAATAAAATTAATTATAGGAATAAATTCTATAATTAATTATGAATTGTATAATAAAAATTGAAATTGAAATTAATAAAAAATAAATAAAGAATTTAATTAAATTTGAGAGAATTTGATTGAAAGATTGAGAGAGTATTAAAAATTAAAAGAATGAGAATAATAGTAAATGAGAGAGTTTGAAGGATTTAGTGTGAAAGAGTTGAGAGATTGAATCGATATATATATGAAAAATTTTTATAAAAAATTTTTAAAAAAAGAGGGGTGAAACGATAGTTACAAAAAATTTAAATCTTTTACAAGGGACCAACCCCCTGCAAAAGATTTTGAATATTTGTAGGGAACCGTTGGTTTTTTTTTTTTAATTTAAAAAAATAAAATAATAAAATAAAATTACCGATTCAAAAACCCTAAACCACCAGTTCATAAACCGGATGTGAACTGGTGGTTTACAGTTTCAAATTATATAAACCGAAACGGAACCATCAAAATCTAGTTCCGGTTCCAGTTTTGGTTTTATCCAGGCCGATTTCGGTCCGGTTCACAGGCCAAACTGGCCCGTGGCTAGGTCTAATTGTTGGATTTCATTAGGGTTGTGATAGGTGGTTGTCAAGAATTGTAAGGAAGTCGAGCTTATAGATATTGGTGTTTGGTTGTTGGTCAAGAGAGGGGTGCGACAACTCGAAGACTTCTCTCAGGGTCAATAATGAAAGGGAAAAGGAAGATGCAACAACAATGGAAGGAAGACATAACACGGGTTCAACATCCAAAACTCTTTCAATTTTCATCTCCTCTCGATATCACATAATGATGAAATCAAACATCTTAATTTTAAAAGATTGAAAAGATCTAATCAAACTATAATCAATCTAATTTTGTGAGTGAGAATAACATGACAAAAAATCGATGTTTCATTTAAAGGTAATTAAAGAAGATTAGAAAACTCACAACACTAAACTTAAGAGTTTTCTCTAAGGAAAATAATGATAACATAAATAATAAATAAAAATAATCTAATAACATAATTATAATTAAGTTTAAAAATTAATTTATTATATTTTTGTTATTTCAAAATAAAAATAAAGATATGTTAAAAATGGAATTTTGCATTACTTATTCACCATGGTTTTGTCCTTTTATTAAATTTAAAAAAAAAAAAAAAAAAAAAAACCTAATGGGTTTCATTAACTCAAGTGTACAACAAATGAGGAAATGAATTTTCCAAACTTAGATGAAAATTTGGTGGGATTTTGGTGGGATTCATGAAAGTTTGGTGGGATTTTGGTGCACTTGTTTGTATTGAGCTACTGAATTGAGATTCTCATAGTTGAAACAGTCTCATTGGCAAAGAGGCAAATTTGTGGTTTAGCTGAGGAGTCAATGTGTGTTTGGTAAATTATTGATTTTTCGCCAAGGACCATAAATTACCAAACCTTATCACAATTTGTGCCCTTCTAAATCTAATTTGGTGGGTGGGTGGGTGGGTGGGTGTTACATTTTGTTAATCATATATACATAAAAAAAACAAAGTTTCTTAAAATAAGTTAATTTATATATTTGAAAACATATATATGTTGTCGCATTATGTCAGACGATAACTATTATATGAATAGTTTTGAATAAAGGTGTAGATAATTCGATTCAAATTATAAAATCATATCAAACTGTTTAAAAATTATGATTTGGTTTGGTCTATAAAATAATTTAGTTTTGGTTAATAAATTTTTTTAAAAACTGTTTTCAATTTAAGTTACGACTTAGACAATTTTTAAGAAAACAAAGTTTCTTAAAATAAGACAATTTATGTTGTCATTTCTTTTATATGCATATTATATATGTATTTCATATTTATTTTACATATTTTATATTATATTTTAGAAAACTAAAATTCAATTAATTTTATTAAATAATATTATTTAAATAAATAATTTTAATAAATTCAAACTATGCTCTAAATATATTTTTTTTAAATTTGGTTTTGAATCTAAAATAATTTAATTTAGAAATTTTCTTAATCTTTTTTTTTAATTTAGTTAAAAAAATCAATCAACTCATACTAAGCCGACTATACACCTTTACAAACAAGGGAGATTACCATATTAAACTATACTTTATTATTATTATTAATTTTAAAATAATATTATACATACATATTTTGAATACATAAATAAATATATACTTTTATATGTCATCATGTGATTAAGTAATAATTTATTCTTAATTTAAAATTATCCAATTACATAATAATATACATTAAATATATGATTATTTATCACTTAACATAAATACACATAATTTTATTATTGATTAAATTTTCAAAATTAACTTTAGCATCAATTAAATTTGATTTAATATTAAATTATTCTCAATTCAATCACCCAAAACAAATACATATGATTTTATTAATTAACTTCAAACAACAGATAACAAAAGGTCCTACCGGGAGTCGAACCCAGGTCGCTGGATTCAAAGTCCAGAGTGCTAACCACTACACCATAGAACCAACTATTGTAAATTTGGGAACTTTATAAATAATATTATAGTAAAACTTCAACACGCACCGCCAAAACGTTGACCGGCTTTGGACGTCCGTCTGGAAAAATGAAGAATTCTTTGAAATAATGTGCAGCTGATTCGTCTTTCACAAAACAAATGATTTAAAATTCTATTGAATTCATTACACTAGATGGATATATCTCAACACTTTTAACAAGATCCTCTCCTCCCACAAATCCTCATAAATTTGTTATTCAATTTCTAAGGCCAAAAATTTAATGGATGTATGTAACAATGTATATAATATCTCCATATAATAAACAAATGTTGAAGCAAGATAACTTTTCTGCTGTTGGAAATCAGGGGAACTGGAATGATCCTCCTATGTCAGCATTTGCTGATGGGGGTTTGATGGCCACCCAAAGTAGAGATATAGTGATTGCAATAAGCCCTGACCATACAAATACGATAGTCGGCGTTCTTCCATGTCTTCCCATTAGTCCCTTTGCGAAGGGATAGAGATGAGCCAGAACCCAGAAGCTAAAGAACACTCCTCCCACCAAGCTGCTCCACTGGGGATTGTTACTGTATATTGTTCGCATAACTGCAACTGCTATTGCAATCAAGTTAACAAATATGATTGTGAGCGGCGGTATCATTAGGGATGTCCACTTGAACAAGTAAAGATCAGCGAAATCATCATCTTCATCGTCACCAGCAGATTTTGAAGTTAGAGTGAATGATATCTCAATCCCTGCAACCACCTTTAGTAGTCCCTGGAGGACAGCAGCAAGATGGGCACTTGTGCCTCCAATTAACCAGAACTGCTCATTCCTCCACCATTCTTCTAGTTCAATGCCAGACCACTTGATCTCAAGAACGGCGAGGCCACAAAGGGTCAAAGTGATGAGCAATAGGTACACGAGGAAGGTTATATTGAGAGACTGGACTATGAACTGACCGGAAAATAGGGAAAGTGCAGGAAGGAAGCAATAAACAATGAGGAAAATAGAGGTGAATGGGTAGATTCCAACATTGAGGTAGGCTATCCTTTGAAGAAGCTTTATTTTGGGGCCACCCAAGATGGCATTGTTGCGGGAGAAGAATATCTCAACAGAGCCAGTAGCCCACCTCAGAACCTGATGAAGTCGATCAGTCAGATTTATAGGAGCAGTCCCTCGGAAAGCATCCCTTTTGGTCATACAATAGACAGACTTCCATCCCCGTTCATGCATCCTATATCCTGTGACAACATCCTCTGTCACAGATCCATAAATCCACCCAACTTCATGTCCCCATTCACTCTTGTCTTCATACCAGCAAGAAATGACATTGACTGCCTCTCCAACAGTTATGGCAACAAGAGGCTTCCGAGGCAAAGTGAGAGCACCAGGTGGACGTCCATTCTTAATAGATGGATGATCAGCAAGTGGAAGGCCTTCAAATGCTGCCACTCGGATAGAATCAATAAGCATACTAGAGTTTCCAAATCTCTTTGGAATAAGAGCAATATTCATTTCTTCATCATCATATGTCCCCATTCCAATTGACTGGCTACCTTCTGAAGAGGCTGGACTGGCAGGAGTAGCTGCAATCTTCCTGCGATGTGGAAAGCAGCAACCGCAGCAACCACTGTTTTCTACTGATAGAGGGGGTTCAAAGCCATAGATGGAAATCCTTCGAAACAGGCATCCTGTTCCAACATATACAGGACCCTGAATCCCATCAAGAGCTCGCATGTTGACATCGAAGAAAACAGTGTTTTGATTGGCATAGCGATCAGATGGATCAATTCCTTCAAATCTTTGAGGAAACTGGACATAACAAAGGTGTTCACCACCACTGTCCATCATGTAGCACATACCTTCTCTTAAAGCTTGGGAATTGTAGATGTAGTGGTCACAGTCAAGATTAAGAATGAAGGGGCCATTGGACATAATGGCTGATGCTCGAACCAGGGCATTCATTGCCCCAGCCTTTTTGTTGTGATCATAACCAGGTCGTTTTTCACGAGAAACATAAACCAACATGGGAAGGCGAATGTCTACTTGACTTAGATCCATGGAATTTCCATCACCAGTAGATCCTGCTAATGGCTCATCACTCGGAGGATCCAACATCACCTGTATGATACTGGCATGATCACCCCTAGAGTGCTCCGGAGCAGGAACTGTCCATGTGCCAGGCCAATGGGTTTCATCAGCCATCCAGGTAGCTTTCAGAATCTTCAAACTGTCAATGGCTTCATCGCTGTCGTTCTCCCTCCACTTCTTCAAGGCCTTCATCTCATTTCTAGTGTTGAAAGCATCAGAGCGTCGCCGGATTGAATCAGAAAGGCCATTAATCCGAACCTTGAATTCATCATACTCACGTTTTACACGCCTGCGATCTCTAACAAAATCTGGACGTACTTTATTCTTATAAGGATCTCTCTTTAGATTAAAATAAGATTCAGGGTTTCTTGGCTCAATATCATGTTTTCGGCAAAAAGGAACCCAAAGGCTAGCAAAACTAGCAGCCTCTGCCATAGCCTCAAAGGTAAGAAGGGCACCTCCATCATCAGAGACATAACACGAGAGCTTCTCAACAGGATAATCACAAGCCAGAATTGACAGAATGGTGTTTGCAGTGACAAGAGGTGGTTCTTTTTCAGGATCAGCAGTGGAAACAAACACATCTATGCCAGGAAGGTCAGATTTTCCTGCTGGGTTGCCAGGGTTGGGTGTTTCAAACCTGTCTTTCAAAACATCAAGGTCAGCAGTACGATTAATGGGGCAGAGCTTAGGAAGCTGGTCAAGTAGCCAAGAGAAGGCAAACCAGATTTCACAAATCACAGAAATGCCCCATAACCAGATTGCATCTTCATTGGGATGGGTAATTCTCCATTCAATAAAGAATGCAAGAGCCACCATCCGAAATATGATTAAGATCCTGGAAGAACATTTTCAACATAATACATCTTATTTAATACAAATAAATCATTCAATTTAATGCTATAGTAGATAACAAAAAGAAAAATCTAAAGCACAAACAAATATTATACCGATACGGAGTGAGAACTGCAGCTGATACATTCCAGGTGCGCGAAAGTGGCTTCCATTGCTTATCATTGAAAACTTTATTATTGACACCAACCCCATTAACATCATCCTTTGGCCAAACTGCGTTTCCATACCCATAACTCCTCTTAGTTTCATTCAAAAAACCACTATAATCAAACTCACTAATGGGTTTCACCACAGATAAACTCCTTTCCGAATTGAAAGCCTGCGCGTTATGGTTATCAACTGCTAACCTAGACAAATCCGGCTCAGCATAAGCCTCCTTACATCCAGGACAAATCCCATTACCGTTTCTCAAAGCATCCCTATAGCAGTCCTTACAAATCTTGAAATCACATGCGCACGGGACTATTTCTAAACCCTGTGAATCAATCATAGACCCAGCATTGCATCCAGGTAAAGCACAAAAGGCGCCTTTAAAGCTAGTTTCACTTTCAATTATTTTCTCTTTCGAAAGGGCTCGTGTAGCACGATTATGACCACCGGTAAACAAAGAACTAGCTATATACTGATCTTCTCTTACTTCTGAATTATTAATGAACTTTAGTGACGATAAACGCATAGATACCGGCTGGTTATCCGGCGTTGGCGGTATGTGAACCCGGTATGTGGCATATTCTGAGTTGCTGCTTTCAAGTTCAGAGTCAAGTTCGTCTAAGGAGGCGCTGAGGTGATGTATTGTGGGAGCTCTTCTCGCCATTGCTTGTCTCCGTCTCTCTTCAGCCACCAAAAAGATGGAAACTTTGGAAAATATAAATAATCCGAAAAGACAAAGACTATCTTCAGACAAAAAAAAATAAAAAATGAAACAACACTGACTCTCTCAAACTCTGAAGACTATCTCTTCGAAGCTAAAACGATAAAACCCATCGATAAAGAGATGAAGAAAAATACAAAAATTTACCTATGTAAAGAAATCAACTAACCCAAAACGAGCTAGTTCAAGTCCAGTCTTTCAATTAATCTCAGCCTTCAACCACTACAATTTTTCACCCTTAAAGAAAAATATTGTTCTGTCTGAGCTTCAATGGTTGTTTTGACAACTTTTTGCAAAAGCTCTGAAGACGAATGAATGAATATACAGCTAACTTTGAAATAAATTTGTTTTGGCAAGTGCTGTGAGAGACAGACAGATATTGGTGCGAAAAGGTGTTAAGTTCAAATCTTCCTTTGTTGTGAAGAAAACAAAAATGAGAGAGCTCTCCAGAGAGCCCGGGCAGGCACGTCAAAGCGTGAACTTTAAAGAATAAAAATTTTGCTATTTATCAGAGGTCCTTTTTTGGAAATTTGAAGTGTCCAGTTAGAGCCTTAGTTTACGCGGTGTCAGGGTTTGTATACAGTGTATTCAGACATATATTACTTCCTACAATGGATACTTGTCCTTTTGACACGCGTACAAATCTTTTAATTGAAAAATGAAGAAGTATTAATCAAATAAGAAATGTAACACTTGATGTCTTCTACACTAAGAAAGAGAAATGTTTAAATGGAAAGTGAAACAATTAAATTATTCTAACAAAAAAATCTATACAACTATGGTAATCCTGGATTTCATTTCAGGACATATGTTGGATTAATTTAATTTTTGGTTTGGACATGGATCATATCATATGATTTGTAATCCATCTGATCAAGGGTTATGATGAGGGGTTGTGTTTGTAGGAATGGAGATTGTGATGTAGATTAGAATAGCCCAGAATGAATAGGCGTTTTGGGAAATTCCTCTGAGTTATGTGAATCATATCGTAATTTCCGTTCCACTACACAACAACGACTTTGAATTATTTGACAATGACTAGGTTCTCTTTCAGGATTCCTTCCTTCACTTTACCAGGAGAAGCCGCCCGCCCTTCACCCAAATCTTCCCATGTCTTTTTCTGACGTGTCATTACACAAAATTAGGCACAATTAACTATGTATACAATTCGAATACACAATCTTATTTATATTATTATATAATTATATATATTTTTATTTTTTATTTTAAAAATATTTAATAATATAATAATATATTATCATTTACACATAAAATTATATAGATTAAAAATACTCAATTAAGCAAGACTATCTACTAAAATTTTTGAATATATAATTAAATATATAAATAATATATTATTAATTAATTTAATATTACTGTTATCCATAAATCAAATTTACTGAATTATGTAATAATACATTATTTATCTATTTAGAGTAATACTATATAAATTTATTTTATATACGTAAATATATATACATTCATATATATAATCACATAATAGAGTATTATTTTATTTTTAATCTAAAATTATTCAATCGTATAATAATACATATAAGTATATATATGAAAAAAAAGAATTATTTTAATTAATACCCTGATTTTATTGACAAAAACTTAAATTATCCTTCTTTATATTAAATGTTACCATAATTTATATTACTAATAGAATTTTATACGACCTTTTTTCTTTTTTTTCCCTATAATCTAAATATTAAAGTATAACTCGGCCCTGTCAAATCAAGCCCTGCCTTCTTTCAAAAGCGCAAAACAATACCATATAATAATAATAATAATAATTCATGTATAAAAAAATTATAATGTAATTACATCATTATTATTATTATATTATAATAAATCAATTTATTTATATTTATCAATATTTATATGTTCATATTACTTAATACCTGTAGAGATTATATGAAGAATTAGATTTATGATTTGCTTTATTGAAATATATAGATTATAATAATTAATTTTTAAAGTAATAAAAATCAACTCCACAATGATATATAATGAGAAAGACAATCCACCTAAGTTAGCAAAAATAGTAAAAGTAAAACAAACTTTTTTGAAAAGGTTACAGAATTAGAATGTGAAACCATACCATACCAATATTTCTATATGCACAATCAGAAGCTCTTTATAAACACAATAATTTTAATGAAGAAGTGGGGATCGAGCAGGCAAGATAAGAAGTCTAGTAGTGAGGGGAAGAACACGTGGATCCCATCATCTCCGGTTCAAATTTGCATGATGTTGTTCACACGGTTGGTCTTTGTGCACTGACAGTTAGTAAGAATGTATAAAAGGATAAATTATTTGATGGCATTGTTTTATTTATTTCAATTAAGAATGAGTGAATTTATTTGATAATATTTGAATAGATTGAATTTATTTGATATTAAATTCATTTATAATATTTTATAATGATAAAATTGAAATGAAAATGAAATTATAAACATAAAAAATTATTGTTTACGATTTCAGAAAATTTTCAGAAAAAAATTTATGAGAAAAAATAAAATTGAGAATATAATGAAAGAATTGAGGTTGTGAGATTGAAACATTTGTAAATTAAATTAGAAAATAAAGAATATTTTGGTTGTTTATATAGAAGAAAAAACTAAAAAAATAAAATAAAACAACAGCTACTAACTAGGCTAATAGCCATTGAATGGCTTCTGCTTACGGTAGAAATAACTATCAATTTTTTTTTTTATATTTCAACAGTAATAAGCTAGGTTGAGTCGACTCATGGGCCTAACACTAAGACCCAGAGCTCGGTTTGGAAGGCCTATAGGAGAGGCCAGACACACTACAATGTCAGGCCTTATTACTAAGCTTCGGGTTGAGCCTTATTGCTAAACTTCGAGCTGAGCCTTATTGTTGTGCTTCAAGCTAGGCCTCCATTTGACCCGATCAATTGACATGTATAGATAAGCTATTTGATAATATTGTTTTTATTGAGGTAATATTTGAAACTGACAAAAATTTTAAGAATCAAAATTAGAATTGAAATTGACCGGTTCCTAAAAAAAGGAATTAAAATCTATAAATTCGAACTCTATAAATTGAAATACGTAAGAATATCACTAATCAAAAAATCATTCAGAAATCTAGAAAATATAAGTCGATATATCATAAAATGACGAAGTTCGAAAAAATGAAACTAAAATTCAAAAATACGAATCAATATATCCTATAAACAAAAAAACCAAAATATTGAGCTGAAATTACGTCATTACATCGTAAAATGTTCCAAAAAAACACAAAAATTGAAAAATCGAATCTCAAATTTGAAAACTACATATCGAAAAACCCTAAAACAGAAAAAACGAATATAAAATTCGAAAACTACACGTCAAGAAACCCTAGATATAAAAAATGTCAATTTACCCCCTGAGAAAATTTCTACTACAAACAAGTCCAATATTTATCCTTTGCCCTCAGTAATTTTCTAATCTATTAACGCCCTTACAGTTTCAAAAAAGTAAAATTTCCCTCTAACCCATGGTATTCACGGCATTAGCCCACTGTCACATAACAACTTTCAGAAACACCCCCCATGGACTAACTAATCTTGGCCAGCTTCTTAGTGTTTTGAAAATGCTACTTAACCCCCTAATCCATAGTCAATCTCTTTTGACCGTGGGAGAATTCGTCCTAACCGTGGGATACACTGTTCCCACGATCGGACTGCCGATCTCTTCGAACGCATTTTTCGACCAAAAATTCATTGTTTCGATTTCTAATTTTAACACAAATCAAATCTATAGAGACTATAACACAAAATTTCTCAAGAAATTTAATGAAAACAACCAAGAATCAAAACATTTTAAGTATTGTTCAAAATCGAAACCCTAAAGTTTCAAACTGTAAAATCTCACTCAAATCTTAATAATATGAGCAGTAACTTGATTCAAATAAGATTAGAGAAGATATATTAACCTTCTTTGTCATTTTCGATCATAGAAAAACATGAAAATTGCTGGAAATCTCTTCGACCGTGGAGCAAAAATTTTCTTTGAATTTACACAATGAAACCGTGGAAGATTACCGTGGGAAATAAGGAAATTTGCTCTGTTTACATATAGAGGTAGTTTGGTTATTTCATAAAATTGGGGTAATTTTGCTTAAACCTTATTATTTTGGGTAATTTCACTTATACCCCTTTAATTTTGGCTAATTATTATAATTTCCCAAAAAATAAAGACATATTGAATCTATATTTATTAAAAATAACAAGAATAAAATTTTAAATCAAACTGTAAAAATAAATATTGAATATTAACGAACTTGGTATTGGGATGAGAATACGTACATTATTGATGTTTACAAGACCATTCTTGCACAAAAAGTTAGTAAGAATGTATAAAAGGATAAATTATTTGGTGGCATTGTTTTTATTGAGGTAATATTTCAATTAAGAATGAGTGAATTCATTTGATAATATTTGAATAGATTGAATTTATTTGATATTAAATTCATTTATAATATTTTATGATAATAAAATTGAAATGAAAATAAAATTATAAATACAAAGAATTATTGTTTGTGATTTCAAAAAATTTTCAAAAGAGAATTTATGAGAAAAATGAAATTGAGAATATAGTGAAAAAATTGAGATTGTGAAATTAAAATATTTGTAAATTAAATTAGAAAATAAAGAATATTTTAGTTGTTTATATAGAAGAAAAAACTAAAAAAATAAAATAAAACAACGGCTACTGACTAGGCCAATAGCCATTGAATAGCTTTAGTTTATGGTAGAAACAACTATCAAATTTTTTTTTTATATTTCAATAATAATAAGCTAGGTTGAGTCGACTCATGAGTCTAACACCAAGACCCACAGCTCGGTCTAGAAGGCCCATAAGACAGGTCTGACACACTACAATGTTAGACCTTATTGCTAAGCTTCGGGTTGAGCCTTATTGTTGTGCTTCAAGCTAAGCCTTCTTTTGACCCGACCAATTGACATGTCTAGATAAGGTATTTGATAACATTGTTTTTATTGAGATAATATTTGAAACCAACAAAAATTTTAAGAATCAAAATTAGAATTGAAACTGACCGGTTCCTTAAAAAAAGAATTAAACCCTATAATCTATTAGGTCAGTTTCTATTTAGAACAACCTTATAGATTCTGGACAAATTTCGGTTCCTATTTGAAATTTATACATAACAAAAACTTGAATTTATTTTAAAAGATCATTTACATAATTTGAAAACTTAAATACAATTCATGATTGAAAATTTTTTAGTTAATTGCTCATTAAAACAAATACACTACTCCTTCCTCATCACCGCCTCTCAACCATAAATACCTTTACAATTGTTCCTTTTTTTCTCTCATTTTCAAAATCCTAAAACCGTCGAAAGTTCTATCATTTTTGGCTGTGTAGCATTCCCTTCAACTCCTCGCTCATTCCTCCAACATTACTCTCTTTTAACAGTCTTTCCTCACTACTTACACATCACCCATCAAGTTGATAACATCTCTGAAAATACCAAGTTTTGGTTGACGCCAGAAGGTGTAGATTCCTACAAAAATAGCGAGCCAATTTGAATGAGATTTTTCGTTATTAAAAAAAATTGAACTTGAAGTTAATAATAGATGAATAAAAGAAAATAAAAAAGCTATTAGTTTAGAATTATTTTTTTCTGTTTGTTGTTCTTGAATTGGCCATATTATTCTTGCCTTGTAATCACAAACTTTGGATATAAAAAAATGGTTCAAACAGAAATTTTAGACAAATTGGGAGTAAAATTCAGTAACGAGAGTGAAAGAGCAAGTAAGTTATATGAGAGATTGAGGAGCGGTAAAAAGATCCTTTTAATTTTAGACAATAAAAGGGAAGATGTTGAATTTAAAGACTACCAGTACTCCTAAATAGCAACGGAAACTAGGCCAAAATACTTATTCCTACCCAAGGTATAGTGAAATCTCAAATACATATTTATCAATTTTCAAAAACTTAAGCACTCACTTATTACCTAATTTTTGTTAGAATTTTTTATTAGGATTAAGAATAAAACCATCATTTTATTAGTAATATTAAAAAAAAATTATAATTTTATTTTATTTTCTCCCATATTTAAAAACTAACAATTTCACTCTATTTTCAAAATTTTTTCTATTTTAAAAACTAGCTTTTTCTTTCCCAAACCCCTAGGTTTCTTTCCTCTCTTTCCGACGACTGAAATGATTTGTCTCCGTCAATGGAGATGAATAGCCAGTCGACAAAGACGAGGAGACATCTATCATTATCTCATCTCAGCTGCCACTGTTATTGAATGGTTGTTGGAGAGCGAGAGAAGAAACCTAAGAATTTGGGAGAATGAGGAAAGCTACTTTTCAAAACTGGAAAAATTAAGTGAAATTTTTAATTTTCAAAACCTGAGGAAAAAAAAAAGATAAAATTATAATTTTATTAATAAAATAATAATTTTACCCTTTAAATCTAATAAAAAATTCTAACGAAAATTGAGTAATAAATGAATTTTTGAATTTTTGAATATCGATAGATACGTGTTTAGGATTTCAGTGTACCATGGGTGGGGGGGCTTGTAAACTAATAGTCACACAAAAAAAATTAGATGTATCAGAAAAGATGGGCACTTTTTAGATGAATAAAAAAAAAAAAGCTTTATCCAAGAGGGAAATTACAAAAAATAGCCAAAATACCCCTTTATTAAGCAAAAATGTCCAAATTCACTATTTTTAAGCAAAAATACCCAAATTCTCTATTTCTAAGCAAAAATGCCCATAGCTTTTTCTAAAATACCAAAATAACCCTTCCTCTCATATATATAAACCCTCTCACTCACTAAATTTGACTCGAAAAAGATTATTCATGGAAAATAAATATTGAGTTGGGGGAAAAGTTACTTTTTTGAAATTGCAAGGGCACTAATAGAATAGAAAATTACTGAAGGGGCAAGGGATAAATATTGGACTTGTTTGTAGTAGAAATTTTTTCAGGGGATAAATTGATATTTTCTATACCTAGAGTTTCTCGACGTGTAGTTTTCGAATTTTATATCTTTTTTTTCTGTTTTAGGGGTTTTTAATATGTAGTTTTCAAAAGTAAGATTTTTTTTCGATTTTTGTGCTTTTTGGCATATTTTACAATGTAATGACGTAATTTCAGCTCAATATTTCGGTTTTTTCATTTAGAGGATATATCGATTCGTATTTTTCATATTTTCAAATGATTTTTCGATTAGTGACATTTTTACATATTTCAATTGATAGAGTTCGAATTTCAATTCCGTTTTTTCGATTTTCGCCGTTTTAGGATAAATCGATTCTTTTTTTCAGATTTTCTAATAATTTTTCGATTATTCACATTCTATGACATTTCAACGTATAAAATTTGAATTTCATTTTCGTTTTTTCAAATTTCACCATTTTATGATACATCAATTCGTATTTTCCAGATTTTTGAACGATTTTTCAATTGTTGATATTCTAGGGTGTTTCAATGTTTAGGATTCGAATTTTAGTTTTGTTTTTTTGAATTTCACCGTTTTAGGATATATCGACTCATATTTCGAAGATTTCTGAATGATTTTTGAATTATTGACATTTTATGGTATTTTAAAGTATATAATTCGAATTTTAGTTTCGTTTTTTTGATTTTTATCCTTTCAAGGTATATCGATTCGTATTTTCAGATTTTCAACTGATTTTTCCGTTATTAACATTCTAGGATATTTCAACATATAGAATTCGAATTTCATTTCTGTTTTTTTTAATTTCACCATTTTAAGATATATCGACTCGTATTTTTTAGATTTTCGAATGATTTTTTGATTGTTGATATTTTAGGTTATTTCAACGTTTAGAATTCGAATTTCAATTTCGTTTTTTTGAATTTTATCGTTTTAAGATATATCGACTCGTATTTTGAAGATTTTTGAATGATTTTTTGATTATTGATAATTTATGGTATTTGAAAATATAGAATTCGAATTTTAGTTCTATTTTTTTTATTTTCTTTTTTTCAGGATGCATCGATTCGTACTTTCATATTTTCGGCTAATTTTTTCATTGTTAACATTCTAGGGTATTTCAATGTATAGAATTCGAATTTTATTTTTGTTTTTTTTAATTTTACCGTTTTAGGATATATCGACTCATTTTTTATAATAACATTATTCAAATCATATATAAAATGAAATCAAATGCATATCCATATATAATGACAGATAAAGTACATCATATACATACGCACATACAATAAATATATACATAAGAACACATGAAAAATTATAAATAAACAACGAGCTAACTAAATATACACCCGTGAGCTACTCGATACAGTGAAAATACAACTGCGACGCTAAACGTCAATGCATGGAGGTAGACGACTCTCGGGATTCGCAACGTGCCTTTAACACGTTTTCTTTTGTGAGAAATATCCTGCAAAAATTTTAAAAATTCGTAAGACATTCATAAAAAGCAAATATATAAACAAATGTAGTAATGAAAAAAACATATAAAGATGAAAAATAAAAAACAATAAAAAAGGTAAAAAATAAGATTTTGGTATCTTAAAATGGTGAAAATAAAAAAAAAGAATTGAAATTTAAATTTTATACTTCAAAATACCTTAAAATGTCAATAATCGAAAAATTCTTCGAAAATCTAGAAAATAGGAGTCGATATATCCTAAAATGGTGAAATTTGAAAAAATATAACTAAAATTCGAATTCTAAACGTTGAAATACCCTAGAATGACAACAACCAAAAAATTCTTCAGAAATCTGAAAAATACAAGTCGATAATCCTAAAACAGTAAAACTCAAAAAAACTGAACTAAAATTCAAATTTTAAACGTTGAAATACCTTAGAATGACAATAATCAAAAAATTCTTCGGAAATCTAGAAAATACGAGTTGATATATCCTAAAACAGTAAAATTTGAAAAAACGGAACGGAAATTCAAAAAATATGTCAAAAAAGCATAAAATTCAAAAAACCGAATCTCAAACTTGAAAACTACATATGGAAAAACCCTAAAACAGAAAAAACGGATATAAAATTTGAAAACTACACGTTGAGAAACCTTAGATAAAAAAATTTTTAATTTACCCCCTAAAGAAATTCCTATCACAAACAAGTCCAATATTTATCCCTTGACCCCTCAGTAATTTTCTAATCTATTAGCGCCCTCGTAGTTTCAAAAAAGCAAATTTCCCCCTAACCCAAGGTATACACGACAACAACCCACTGTCATGTGGCAAATTTTAGAAAAGCCCGTCGTGGACTGAGGACTCTCACCCAGCTCCCTAATGTTTTGAAAAAGCTAATTAACCCCCCTAACCCACAGTCAATCCCTCCTAATCGTGGGAGAATTCGTTTGACCGTGGGAAACACTATTCCCATGGTCAGAGTACCGATCGCTTCGGAAGGATTTTTCGATCAAAAATTCATCGTTTCGGCCTCTAATTTTAATACAAATCAAATCTACATAGGCTATAACACAAAACCCCTCAACCAATTCAACGAAAACAACCAAGAATCAAAATATTTCAAGCATTGTTCAAAATCGAAACCCTAAAGTTTCAAACCGCAAAATCTCACTCAAATCTCAATAATATGAACAATAACTTGATTCAAACAAGATGACGGAAGATATACTAATTTCCTTTGCCATTTGCGGTTGTCGAAAAGCACGAAAATTGCCAGAAATCTGGGCGACTATGGGATGACCGCGGGATAGTGGAGAATTTTGAATTTTCCACTGTTTTTGAACAGTTGAAATGCCCAAAGATTACCGTGAAAACTAGGGAAATTTGTTGTGTTTATATATGAGGTAGTTTTGATATTTCATAAAAGTTGGGTATTTTTACTTTAATCTTAATGTTTTGGATAATTTCACTTAAACCCCCTTAATTTTAGCTATTTATTATAATTTCCCTATTCAAGAACATGGTGGGAAATCTTGTCGTAAAATTTTCACTAGTACGTTTTTTGGGATTCCCCAATTTTTACAACATCCAAATATATTAATGTAGTTCTTTTCCTAATAGAATTTTCACAATTTTAATTTATTTAATTTATAATACATGTGAAAAATTAAATATTTAACAAATTTAATGAATGCAATAAATTGAAAATGAAGAAATATTCAATAAATTAATATTTATCAATAAATAACTGCAAACAAATTTAGGGAAATTATTTCAAGTACTCACAATTAACCTAATCCAAACATAATTAACTAATTTTATTACCATTAAATCAATATACCCAATTAATATGCAATGACCAAAATCCATATTTCATAAATACTGTAGCAAAAACCACAAAAAACGCATGTACGGAGACTCCAAGCACACAAATTCACTCAACCCACAAACCAAAATTCCATCGACGATTTTCTCCAATTTTTGGGTGACGAAAATGACAAAAAATTAGTCAATCATTTCATTGTCATATTTTATACATTTTAGTATAGAGATTTAAGTAATTGGATAAATATTTTGAGTGTTTTTAAGCTTAGAGTTTCGATTTTGAGCTTTGTTTTAAATGGCTTGAATCATTTGTCTTTTGGATAAATTTTGTCAAGGGTTTCATTTTAGAATAGGTGTAGATTTGATTTTTGCTTAAATCAGATTCAAAAAATTGAGTTTGGGGGTAGTATAGTCATCGCCGAATTCACATGGTGAGATGGTTTAGAGATGGGGAGGAATTTACGAGTTTTCAAATGGTATGGGCCACACGAATACGTGTGGTGGGGGGCAAAGAGTGAGTTTTCAAACAATAGAAGAGAGGGGGAACTACAATATTTCAAACAATTGGTTGTGGGAATACGTATGGTGGGGGTGGTTTAATATTTTGCATTTTGGGGTTCTTTTATGTTTTCCATTTTGGGGCCTTTATGATATTTTCCATTGTATGGGCAAATTGAAATTTTTTTGTTTTAAGGTTTTTGTACGTGTAATTTTCAAATTTCAAGTTTGTATTTTTTGAATAACTACTTTATATCTATTTTAATTTACCCCCACTAAATGTGAATACATTTTTTCTTATGTAGGGTTAGGGTTTATATAGAATAGATGAATGGGTATCTTAGGCATTATGTACTATATTTTGGGTATTTCTTTTAACTCCTAGGAATTTTGGGTAGTTGTGTTTAAATCCAAAAAATATGGGCAATTTTGTTTTAGTACATGAGATATATGAAGTGGGTGAGGGATGACCTATTAGGGTAAAATAGTAAATTAAATAATTCAATCCATATTTACGAGCAAATGAGTATGAAATAATAAGTGTTGATGCGAAAATATAAATCAACAGGAATTACATAAGACCATAGGTATGATTTTACACGATGAATGGAAATGACGACATGATTATGTGTAAATAATTGAGAAAACAAACTAAAGTGGTTCATACAATGCTTATAAGTCTAATTGTTATATTATTGATACTTTTATCTAATAGTATCATAATAATAGTAGGTATACCATAACTAATTAGGGGTGTAAACAAGTCAAGTCAAGCTAAGTAATACATAGTTTGAGCTTAACTCGATTACATATATATACAATTTGAGTTTGAGCTTGTTGAATCAATAAAATCTCTCAGCGTAAGCTCAAGCCAAAAACAATTTACTCAAACTTATTTCTAAATATTTTTGTAACCCCTTAATTAAAGTAAAAATTATATTTAGACCTTATAATTTATATATTTATAGAAAATCTAAAACTTTTAAGAGTTTATTAATATTTTACTTGAGTTGAATCATAAATTTATGATCTGACCAATTCAATTAACATAAAGTTTGAACTCATCTCAACTAGTCATGAGTAACTCAACTCATTTGTTGCCCTAGTCATAACTACTATGGGTGTCAATTTCTCTTTGTACAATCCTTGATTTATAGAAAACGTAAGAATACATATAATTATCGAAGTGAATTTTATTACTTTTTAATACACTAATTAATCTAAACATTTATATCAAATTTTCTTCGTATGGTATGTAGATAATACCTGAGTTTGTATGGCATGATTGCTATCCCATAAAGGCAGAGAGGTAATAGAAATATAATCTCGTAAATTTAGTGTAGGCTAATCTAAGTATAGGTACTGTGTCTAGTCTTTGATCATGTAGTTAATTTAATTTTGAGTATAAGTTCAATGAGGCTGACAAAAGAGAAATATTGCAGCGTAACAATAAGGTTGAAGAGGACTCTAATTTTTTATTGTCTAAAAAATTGGTCTGAAAAGGGATTAAAAAAGAAAGGGTTGAACTTTTCTGGAAGTATGATTGTTATGTTGAACTTAAAATAATGGAAATGTGATTAGAATTGCAGCATAAATGGGCATAGAAAGTGACATATTGGTGATGTTTTAACTTTTGTAATGATGATTTTCAAGATTAATCATTTCACTCACCAACCATTCTACGTATAACATACTGATTTTGTTCTATCAACTGCGATCACATACATTAATAATATTTTCTCACTTAAAATTAAACTTTGATAATGAAAATTTTTTGAAAAAAAAAAAGTAGGGTTGGATTCGAGCCGAACCAAACTTGGTTCGCAGCCAGCTTGAGCTCAACTCGGTTCATATATGGACGGCTCGAGTTCGGTTCGAGCTCAACTCGGCTCAGCTCGAGTTCGGCTCGAGTTCGGTTCGGCTCGACTCAGCTCTTTTTTCATTATCAAAACGACATCGTTTTTAATATATATTGATCAAAACGATATTGTTTTGTATAAAAAATTTTAAAAAAAAATCTACCGAACCAACCTGAACCAGCTCGAGCTAGCTCGGCTCGAGTCCAACCCTAAATACAAGGAAATAAAATTATAATTTTATCTTTATTATTTTATTTATGAATTAACTATATAGCTTTATATTAACATAAATTTGAAAAAAAAAAAAAAAAAGCCCTCTAAATGTTTAAATTACATAAGAGTCATTTTATTTCTCTTTCCTTTACAATGATTTCCCCTTTCTTTCTCTATTCTCTTTGACCCCCACCACCTTCCTTTCTCCAACAACCCATTCGACTCTACTAACCCTTGAATTCAACTTCTCTCATATACCACCATCTTTGCCTTTTTCTGTTGCACATGTTATCAACCCTCACCACTTTCCTTTTGTCGTGATTTTATGTTGCCATTGATGAAAACTTTAGTTGATCAAATGGTCAACGACTCGATTGAGTAAATGAGTCATTAACAATATATTAGATCATGACAAAAGAAGGGATAATGGAGGTTGAAGCTCGTGATAGTGGTGAGATTGTGGCAATAGTGAAGGAGCAACAATAACAATTTAGGTTGTCAAAAAATTATGGGGACTTATTTACAAGTTTTCAAACCTTTTTAAATATTGAACTATTAGGTTTAAAATGTTTGGGTCATATTTGTAAAATGATCATTTTTAATTTGTTTAAATTATAGATTGTGAAATTATTATTTTACCCTTACATTATTTAATTTTTTTTAATAAAGAGTTTAATTTTATGTCAGAAAGTGTTACCTATATCATTAAGGAATAAAAAAGTGTTTTAGGGTCAAACCTTGGATGAGAAAATGTAATTTCCTTTTTATTTTAATATACTGTAGAGTACATTAAACAATGTACAAGCATCCATCACCAATTTTTACTATTTGAAACATAATCATAATAATAAAATTAAGAGTGTGTTTGCTTCAAAAATAAAATTTTAACACAAAAATAAATTGCTTATAAGATCACTATATTTGATAAAATTTAGTATATATAAATAATTATTATATTTGATTGGTAGTATTAAAATAATACTAAGATATTAGTTTACTTAAATACCCTTAAAAAATTATTTGATATAAATTAGTATTTTGTTTGGTTAAACTAATATGTTTTATATTAAATATTTGTTGTAATACCCACATGTTAGTTTCAAAGTTAAAATAGTCTTTATTCATGAATGTATATGATGTAAGCATGATTTAATGTGATTTCTAAGCCAAAGTTTAAGTTTTGGGTGACACACAACCGTGCATGGAGAGATCATGCCCTTATGTCGTGCCACATCATCAGATTTAAGTGACATATGATCATCTGCCTTAGACACATGTCCACCTATGTTGAACGCGGTTTAGTTTTATGAAAGGCATGATGACTCCATTTTAGGGATTTGTATCCCTAATCAAATGCACTCACCGTTCACAGAGAGAGAGAGAGAGAGAGAGAGAGAGACTTTAAATCTGAACTTCTGGTTTTTGTTTGATAGCTCCAACAACATTTTTCGACAACCTGATTGGCAATAATTCTACAAAGAAAAGGGTCTACTTGTGCACTTGTTTTTCTGTAGAGTTAAGGTAAGTAGGAATTTTCTTACGCCTCTGTAACGATTTTTGTCAATAGTAGACTGAGGCTTTTGCCTCTACCTATACTATGGGATTTTACATGTTTAGATTTGTCTGATAATAGGTTATGATGCCCTAAAGAGCAATATGATGATTGAATGAGTTATTAACCTATCATAGAGTGTGTTCATGCAAAGGTTGTTAAGTATTGAACGTGTCAATTGGTGTTGGATGGAAGAATAGATAGTTTAATGTCTGACTTTGTTTATGAAGCTTGTGTTTTTGTGTTTATTGGTTAGTCAAGATTATGATGTGTTGATTATGTGAGTACTTGATATTGATTATGCCTAAATCATTGGGAAGCTTTATTATTTGCATTGTGTTATATATTGATTAGGAAGGAATTGAGATGATAATCAATTAGTAGAAATTTCGTAGAGAACTAAATTAAAGTGAAATCAGACATTTTCAGCATTCTAAACATGACACAAGGCCTTGTGACCGTAGCTTAGAATTCAGTTGATGGTTTCTAGTATTTCGACAACCATTGGACATTGTTGACCAGTAAGCAATCAACTAGGACACGTGAACTTTCCATGTATAGCTTTAGCATGATTGTGTATAGGGTAAAATAACTATAATACCTCTGAGAAGTAAAACAGTCAAGATGAGAACAAAAAAGGAAAGTAAAATAAATATCTGAAGAGACACACGCTCATGTTTGTTAGGATACACACCCCTATATCTATCAATTGTCACACATGAGGAGAACCCATGGAAAAGTGTTCGTGTGTGAGTAATGTAAAGAGACACACCCCCATGTGTCAAGATATACATGTCCGTGTGTATAGGGCAAAAGTAAGAAAAGAGCAAGGGAACTATGTTAGAAATTTAAAGGTCTTCCTGAGTAACAGTATAGAAATTTTAGGTATGCGATAGTACTCCACGTGCCTAAGAGTTAAGCCATAGTGTAGCACTAGACATATTGTTAGGTGGAAGCGAGAACGAGTTAAGTAAAGGCTCGAGATACATACATGCTAGATATCATAGGATTGTTATGATAGGGCACCATAAGTATATATTTTCTACACCGCCTATAGAAAGACACGTCTGTAATAGGACATCAAACCCACAGTGGGGTACTTGCTTACAATAGAGCCTAGTTAAGATATAGTTTGGTATGATGAAATAGAGAGATAACTCACATAACCAAGGTGTTAAATCTCTATATTCGATTTGAACCAATCAACCTAGCATATAGTTACAGTTACAACTTCCAAATTCATATGCTTCCATCGAGTTTAGTACAGTCACACCAGATAAGGATGCAGGGGAATGGTTCTTTAATGACCGAGTAGGACATAGTTTGACCCAAAAGTTATGAAATACAACCTAGATAGTCTTTAGAGTATAGTATGAGCACAAGGACAGAATAAAGACCCATCATCATCCATAAGGGAGTTCAATGTCAACTCTAGATGACAGAGATAGTGAAGGTCGAGACCAAAAACATTTTAGAGATTTTAGTAAAAGTTATCAATTGAGTCTCCTACTTACTGAGTATTTTATCACTCATTCCCTTATTTTTATGTATACAACTACAGATGATCGTAATGACTATGATATGAGTGACAGTTCGCGGTATAGTGCAACGAGGGTATTTTCATCTTTTTAGCTTTTATTTCATCAAAATTTTTCTTTATGTATTAGACTTCAAATGTTATGATTGGTCAATTACATTTTATGATTTGACATCTTTTATACACTTCCAATTTGGTTTGATAGAGGTATTTTAATAATTTTATAAGTTTTAATAAATGGAGTTTTATTCAACTATTTCATGAATTCATTAGATTTTTTAAAATCAAATGCATGTTTGAAATAATCAATTTAGTAATGTCTTCCTTTGAAGGGTAGTATTTCTAGAAGGAGATGATACATTTGTTTTCTATATTTCTCATCTTAATAATATATTAAGATTTTTTTCAGTGTCGTCAAATTATGAAATTAATTAGTTAAATTTGTTTTTTCAAGTTATTATCTTATTGACAATATATTTTTTCAAAAGTATTTTTTATGTAACTTGTTATTTTAATTGAAAAATAAATGCATTTTTATCCTAAAAATTAATAATTAAGAATAAAATTATAATAAAATTAAGATCTTCTTAATAATCTTTTAATACCTATGAGACATTAATCTGATTACTTATAAATTACTTGTGACATTATTATTGGTAATAAAAGATTACCAAAATATTTTATTACTTAGCAAACCCAAACCCCTTGATAATTATGCTTAAGGGTGGATTCGAATCGAGCAGAACCTAAATATAAGTTAGTTCAAGTTCGACTAGAATGATTTCAGAGATAGTTTGAGTTTGGTTCAAGTTTGTCAAACTAATTAGATGAAGGTTCGAGTTCAGTTTAGAAGAAAAAATCGAGATTCGTTACTCGGTTTGAATTCATAGTTGGAATCTATGAATTAACTCCATAACTCAAATCCATAGCTCGAAATTAATGTTCAAATTGGTGACTTGATATTTTACCCGAGTTCGCCAAAAATATCTAACAAAAAATAACTTTGTTGTAGGATGATTACATAAGTATGAGAGCATTGAGAATGTGATGGAGAGAAAATGGTTCTCAGATGACTAATAACAAGAAAAGAATCGGTAATCTTTGCTATTGCAGGTCCTTTTACTACATTTTCTTTACCGACATGATTTCTTTCTTTCATGCTTTTTGCCTCTTTCTTTGGTACAATAAAGTTCAACAAACCATTTTCTTTCTATTGTCTGTTTGTGTGAATGGAGAGAGAAGTGTTAAAA
Organism: Mangifera indica; assembly: GCF_011075055.1. Lineage (NCBI taxonomy): Eukaryota > Viridiplantae > Streptophyta > Magnoliopsida > Sapindales > Anacardiaceae > Mangifera > Mangifera indica. The sequence goes on from NC_058144.1 coordinate 11,348,496, forward strand.
AAGTGAGATAGACAAAAATGGTGGAAAGAAAGGTGAAAAAGAAAATGCAAGGAGTTAATGGAAAAAGTAATTTTGATAGAAAGAGATATGGATTTTTTAATTGAAAGTTGAAAAGTTGGGAAATGTAAAAAGGTAGGGGAGACATAATTGAGAATTGAAAAAGTTGCAACTTTTTTCAAGGTAACCCAGCCAACTCATACAAGCCATAACTCAGCTCGGTTTGAGCAGAACTAATGGTTGGCTCACAAGCCAAACCAAACCAAATTTAATTTGGTTTGAGTTAGGCTCATTTTTTATACAAGCCATATTTTATGGTTTAAATTCGGCTCAAGTTTATAAAAAATGAACACAAATCGAGTTAGTCTAAGTCGAGCTGGCTTCTAAGACCAAGTCAACTCGACTTAGATCCAGCCTTAATTATGCTTGGGGCAACGTCTAGTTGCCACATGGCAAGTATTTAGTGTGCATCCAATATCTTTGCAACCTAATGTATCACTATAAACATGTAGACAACTTACACTATAAGCGTGTAAATAACTTATGTTGCCTAGATGCATATAGTCATATGATGTAAATATATAATCCTACCTGATGTAGTGGGAATGACAAATCTTTTCAAGTAAAGAGGAATGTGAGTCATTCAATCATGACCACATGTCCACCATCAAATGAGATATTTAAGTTTTTCGAATATGCAACTAGGTATAGTCATCACTTTGCAACAAACATGTTAGACAACATGCATCACATTATATGTAAAGTAGTGGTGCTACAACCAACCATTTTCAATATGTACTAATCTTGATTGTACATGTTGTTAATATATGCCCAAAGAACCATTCGTGTTGTTGGTTTTAGAACATTTCATTTTGTATATTTGTAATTATTATTTATTAATAAAAGAAAATATTTTTTTCTTCATATACATAAATAGCTTCCTTTATTTGTTTTAATACAAAGTATATATGTTCACATAGTAGACATACTCAATGCCTCTGTTAAATATCATTTATTATATTATACGGGCATGAGAATAGTTGGACAATAATATCACATAGTAGACATACTCAATGTCTTTGTTAAATATCATGAGATGATATTATTGCAAGTGACAATGATGATCATGTCATTAGAGCATTGGTGTGGATTAACAGTTAATAAACCATTTTTCAAATATGATCGATAACAATAAGTCACATAGTCATTGAAATATAGTTAATGATTGATTATATGATTATACTAGTGTACAAAGTAATCTTTTGACCTGAAATATCATGGTCGAATTTGATACAAATGAGTGTAGTTTATATGGTATATAACTACTGGGTTAGTCATGTTTCATACGAAAGGCTATCTCGATCATACATTGTTTGTATGCAAAGACAAATAATGATGAAGACATTGTCAGTTAACTCGAAGTTATTAGATTCCGAGTATTTGTTGACTAGAGAATAATCTAATTTTGAGTTTTTGAATAAATGTCAATAAACATTAGAAACTAAAATCTCTGGTCAAAGTATAATATAAGTAATACAAAGGATGTTTGTGATGAAACATTCCAAATATATCGATCGATGATTCGTAGAGTATTGAGATTAGGGTTTTGATAAACCACAAACCCGAATTCAATTAAAATTAGACAATGAAAGGATATTACTTATACAGAACATACAATCGAATAAATTGGTTTGATAAAGTGTTTATTTATCGTGGTTTAGAGACTATAATACATTGCTAAATGTTTACTATAGTCATTGGGTCTCTCGACTTATTTTTTAGATTATCCGAAAAAGGGGATCATGGCTACATCACAGTGAAACTAAAAAGTCACACTAATAAAGTAAGTATTTTTAAAGAATAAGAATTGATTATCAAAGTTTGGCTAACACCTTCCGAATGATAATAAAAGTAATATAATATAAAGTGTTATATAAATATAAAAATAATATTTTAAGAGTTAAAATGTTTATAAGATAAATTAAGGTGGTTAATGTATATATGTGATATATATCCATGAATATTGTTTAAATTGAGATTTTTCAATGACCATGTAACAATTAAGAAATTGTTAAGTAAGTCCACTACTATATAAAATCAAAATTAGTTCATTTTGAACTAAAACACTTATCTCACTTCTTTTTTACTCTAAAATTTCGGTCAAAAAAGAAAAAGCTTGGTTTTTTGGACTTCTTTGGAGGCTTAACAAGTGAGAAGTTCGTCCCCAACATCCTTCATCAAATATAAAAGCTAGGAGAATGTATATACACTAAACTTTCTTTATGGTTTTATCTATTGCATTGATTTTGCATATCTGTTACATGCATGTTATTTTTCCATCATCTTTTTCACCATATTCTTTCACATGTATCTCTTTAATCAGACAAACATAAATGTCAAGGAAAACCTCTAAGCAAACAAGCACCACGTGCCACTTGGATAATAACAATGCCCTCTCCATTTGGGTATACAAACTACGAGAAAAACAAAAATGATAAATCCTCTTTTTGAATGTTTTTTTATCGTTCTTCAAATAAGAAAATCATTTATTGAGTTCTCTTCAGAATTCTTTTGAAAGTTTCTTAGGGTCATTTCACAAAATTACCCTTTGTAACTATTCTTTGTAAACACATTATAAAAAGAAAAATAATTACAAAATAGTGGATGCAAGCTTTATTCAAACAACCAAATTAACCATTTTTAAAACTCTCTTGTAATAGCTTTCCATTACTTTATGTTTTACATAAATAGACAATCACCGTCATTGTTTCATCACAACTCTCACATAACATCTCCAAGTAATTATATACTGCAGTGGTGCAATTTCTTGTATTAATAATAGTACTACAAATTATTACATTAAATAGGGAATAAATAACAAGAGTTACAAAATCAATTTCTACATATGACTGTGAATTGATTAGTTTAAAGCTTTCTAATCATCAACAGAGAGCACTGAGTGCAAGAAATTGAATCAGTTATATCTAGTGGCAAGAATTTGACGACCCTTTGAGCTAATATAATTAATTGTTTGAAAAGTAAATAGATAGTAACTCATTCTTACATAAATTTGACAAAGGAATATTCAATTTCTAATAAAATTATATGTATATATTTTTTATATATAATTTAAATAAACAGAGTATATATTATTATTTAATTAGATGATTTTGAATTGAAGATAAAATAATACTTGATTATATAATGACACATCATCTATGTATCCAAATTATATACCAAAAGTGTGTATACAGTATATATAACATTTATTTTCAATTTCACCGACAAGTTTTTTTATTAGTAAAAGATTAAAAAATGTAAAATATTGTTTTTACTAAAAGATTATAAAAATGTAATATATTGTTTATATATAATATAGTAACTAGTAAGAGCATAAATTATTAAGCCAACATTAGTATTATTAGTGAATAAAACACAATATTAATGCAAACATCTAGGTTTGGATTTGACTTTTTCTCTGGGTTTGTTTATATATGAGTTCCCATAGCACTTTTCTTACCACTAAGATTGAATATTTTACCGCTAAAATTGGTTTGAATAAAAAAAATTTCATCTCAATTTTGGAGTATGCAAATATCTTGAACCACTAACTTGATTTAGGCTCGTAATAGTTTTCATCTTAACATTCTTGTCGTGCCCTACTAGTCGTTTTTCTCCTTAGGAATGTTTTGCCACTATTACATAGCATATATGTTTGTACCATCCTTTAGGACTAAACATTAGTTACTTAAACTTGAAACTGATTATCACTTAATCTTTTTTCTTAAGTTCATAGTTATGCACCATTGGGTGCACAGTAGTGAGTCTTCCCCTTCAATGCACGACTTCAGTCCTATCGACAAACTTGGTCGTGACGTGATGTACAAGCGTGCATACTTTGGTTGTATGAGCATATACTCATATCCTCTTGCGCATGGTTAACGACTTAGTGCATGAGCGTGCATGACCTGCTTCCCTTTTTGGATATACATGTTTCTTAGAGGTAATTTCATCATTCTATCTAGTGAACAACAGTACATCCCTTTTGTACGGATGTCTATCACGACCTAGTGTATGTGCCATAGACGATCGTGCATATCCTCCGCATAATCGTTTACTATTTGTCAAAAAAGCATAAGGTATTGCGTGTACAAGTGTGCATATCCTTATGCACGATCGTGCATGTCATAAACCTCGTATCATTTTATGCATATCACAGTCAAACATGTCATTAATACAGTTGTGCATAACATCTGAAAAACCTATTTTCAGTCTATTTTGCATCAAATCGATCACCTGTTGGTTTCTAATGATGCCTCATGTATTCAAACAAGTCTCTATTGCCCTAAATACATAAAAGAACTCTTACAATTCCACATATCTTAACTTTCAACACAACTACATTCAAATCATCCAAAAACATACCCTATGTACGAAATCAGTTCTTTTGCTAACATAATTACAAAAATTCCATAACATGATATTTTTCACATATGACTATCCCATTACAAGGATCACAATTGTGGGCTCGTACAATCATCAAATCATATTATTGATAACACAAAAATCTCATAGAATCAATACCCTAGAAAAGAGTAGGACTACTTACTTGGATTCCACTCAAACGATTTGATGTCATTTTATCTCTTCTATTTTTCATCAAAAAATGTCACCAAAGTTGCTTCTAACCACAGAAAATCTTGACTCAAACCTCTCTCTTGACAGATAAAAATAAACATATGAATTTATGGAATAAACTCCCTAAGGTGCCTATAATGTGTGTTACATAAACTTTCATGGAAAAACCAATTGCATGGACATGCATAATAGCTATGCACGGTAGTGTGCTCTTTTTAAAATTTTTTTACGTGGCACATTATCTTTTTTATTGATATGGCATTAGATGAATGAACATGCACCTTTCATACACAGTTATTTATCAGCTTAAAAACTCAAAATTTATAGCTAAATTAAGTATTATCCCATGCCACATTGATAGAAAATCATATATACAAGCATAAAATAACAAATTTACCCATGAGACGTATCTATAGGTGTTACAATTACTAATTATATAATCGTAGACGTAGACTTTCTAACAATGAGCTTAATCATATTAAAATCTTATATCATAACATATATCGAGATTTAGTAATGAATTCTCAATACTAGTATTATAACCTATCTTGATCAAGACTTTGAATTGCGTACATTAGCAAATAATAAGAAATCTCATAAACACTTAAAATTCATTTTTGTGATGAAGCATATCATACAATACATTCTTTCAAATCCTAGTTGTGGATCATTCCTTTTTTGCTTGGAATCGACCTAGTTAAGGCATCTAAGAAAATTGAAATTGGTTTTAGTGGATGGAATTTACTTCCCGGTTCCTAATTTTAATTCTTTTCCCATTTTATTCAAAGTAATATATCTAAACCTTATGGGTGCATTTGGTTTGAATAATATTTTATTATCAAAATTAAAAAATTATCTTAAAGAAATCTAGAAAATTATTAGGTATAAATTATTATTATATTTAATAAAAATTTACAGGTATAAATAATTATTGTATTTGATTAAAGATAATAAAAAAATGCTAATATATTATTTTACTTAAATACCCTTGGATACAATTATTCTAAAATATTTTTTATATTACTTATTATATTAATTAAAAATAAGATTATTTCTGTATTAAAAAAATTAATAAATAAAAAAATATAATTATACTAAAATCAAGATTACCTTAATAATTTTTTAATACCTAAAATAGAGGTAAAAATAAAATTACTGTTTATATAATCTATTACATCATCGTGGATAATATATATTACTAAAATCTTTTATTACTTATAAACCAAATAAAATAATATAAGTGATAAAAGATACATCACCAAAATAATTTTTATCTAATCCAACTAAACACCCCTTAATTATTAATAATATAATTATTATTAAATTAAAAATATTAATAGTTAAAATGTAAAAACTTAATTACCCCTTTGCTCCACGAACAAAACGGTTTTGTGCAATAAAAAGGGTTACATATTTTTATTATCAGTACATTAACCTACTAAACCTGACAAATTCCAATGTACTTAATAAATAAACATAGAGTTAAATATCCAGGTTATTTAAACGCATCTTCAAGCCCCCTGATCGAATACAAGATGCACAGTGAGCATTAAAATGGACAAACTATAACTGCTAAGTAAGCCAAGATAGAAAAACACGAAATGAGAATAATTTAATTTCCAAAGGAGATTATATAAAAATTACAGTTATAATCATAACCCACCAATATTTTTTTTAAATTATCAGATAGCTACTTCTATTCCTCTTGTTTTGTACGGTATTGCACAAGATTAGAGGGCTGTTAGAAGAAAGTTTAAGCAATCTGTACAAGCACAGGCACAGGCACAGGCACAGGCACAGGCACAGGCACATCATTATCACCATTAACCATCCTGTTTTCCATTTATCGGACGCTTCGGCTCGACACAACATTGCCAGTTAAAACACGTTACGCGGCAGCAGGAGCAGGAGGGTCTCAAGCATGAAGGGCATTTCGGAATCTGGCAATGTTTTACACAGCTTGGTATACAACATGAGGGGCATTTCGGAATCTGGCAACATTCTAGGCAGCTTGGTATCCAACACGAAGGGCATTTCGGGATCTGGCAACATTCCAGGCAGCTTGGTATCCAACATGAAGGGCATTTCGGGATCTGGCAACATTCTTGGCAGCCTGGTATCCAACTCGAAGGGCATTTTGGGATCTGGCAACATTTTAGGCAGCTTGGTATCCAACATGATGGGCATTTCATTTTCCAGGAACATTTTATACTGCAGCAGCTGGGCTTTAGGCATTCCGGGCATTTAGGTCTCCAGCATTTTATCCAAAAGCACCTGTTTGTTGACACAGACGTGGTATTATTGGACCTTGTTGGTAATTGGAGTGTTTGCCGAATCTTATTCAGGTGGATTTTGCTGTTCATGTTCTCCATTTCTTGAATAAACCTGAAAAGATGGCTAATATAATCAGGGTATAACTCCAAGTTGCAATGCCCACCTCCCTTAATCCACAAGGGCTCAAATGGCTCTCGGGCCATTTTCCACAGTTTATTTCCATGTAACCAGTTCACCACATCATCTTCTGTTCCCTGAAAAATTTAAAGGTAACCGCATTCAAACATTTGGCAACAACTGAAAATTCTGATAAGATAGAAATCAAAAGAAATTATCAGCTAAAATACGTGCAACAATGATGAATCCAGGAGGGTTTCACTGGCGCAACCATGATTCTTTTCTTCATCATGTACATTCTTAGGCTTTACAATAGTTACATTATATTGGTTGTGGCTAACCACCATTATTGGAACATGTTATGTATGAGAGTGGCTGATGTAATCAAGATAATGTGTGTTAGCAATATAGGCAATAAAGGATGCTAAACAAGTATGCATATAGATTGATTTATGTGATTTCAAGATATGAAAATACCAAAAAGATCATGTTAGACATGAGATTCAGAAGAGTGAATCAGAACTAAAGTACGATAAGGACTTTAAAAAAACAGTGAAAAACAAAGAAAAACAAGCAGGGGCAATCTTGGAGTGTATTTTAGGCTGGCTTGACAATCTCAACATAAAATTTAGTTACAAATAATTCCTTTCCAGATGAATCAAATGTCAACCCCAGGAGAATGGTTTCAATAGCAAGTTAAATGTGAATTTGAGAGTTCATATTTTCTCCATCAGTGCAAAGAAACAAAAAAGAGAGAAAGAAAAGCTATGATGAGTTTGAAAGTCAATAGATCTTTTACTTAGCCTATCAAGAATTACCCCAAAAGCTTCTGCCACAACTAGAGGTCAATTTCAAAAGCAAATAGAATATGCCGACAATCAATTGCTTTATCACGGATATGGTCCAACTCTGCAATATGGAAATCTTAGCTATCTTGTTGGACTCAAACATGATGTAACAAGAATAAATGTAACACGCGCTATTCACAAGAATTAATGTTTTCGGACATCATATGAAAAGCATTAAGAGGGATGCTCTGTTAAGTGTAAATGGCACCAAGTCAATCAAGACTTGCAAACTAAATCAACCAGACAAAGTTTAGCATGCTAAACACAGTTGTAAATTAGTCTTCTCATTTTGACTTCAGATTTTAAGATTCATAATTCAAACGTAAATCTCTTTAATGCAAATGCTCCATAAGTGAGCTAATGAGTTCATGGCAAAATAAATATGAATGTAAAATTAAAAAATTCAAGATCTACAATGATCAAACAATTCAGAAGGTGCTTACATGTATTACAAGCACAGGGCACTTCACCTTCTGAATTTTGTTGATATTCTGCATTTATAAAACAATGAGTGGATCAGACATTGCAGTTCAGATAGCATAAACACCAAAGCGCAAACATAATTCAGATCAATGAACCAATCTCGCAAACAATCAAATAGAGCACATAAATACACAATTCATGCGATTGGCAGTTATATCTCCTTACCGTATATATGTCAAAGCAAAATGTGAATTTCACATGGCAGAGTACACGAAGGCCAGAAAGAATACCACTATGCAGAACTACACCCCTTAGCCTAGGCAATTTAGAAGCCAGATGCAGTGTCGGTCCACTGCCAACTGACTGCCCATACAAAATTAAGTCCTCCTGGCTTACCCCATACTCGGTCTGAAGACACTGATAAACAGCCTCTATATCTGCATATGTATTTGATTCACTCGGCTGTTCATCACAAAGAATGAATCAACTAAAACAATCAACACAGATAGACTGCAAATGTAAATTGATCAAACACAATATCAAGTTATTGCTTGGATCTGACCACAATATTCAACAATTAAGCCGCAATTTGAAATTGCAGCAACCATCCAAAAGTCCATGATGAAAAGCATAGTCCAATCTGGGGAATGAGAACCTACCTTGCCAGTAGAGGCTCCATAGCCAGAATAATCGTATCTGCATCATAAAATGGGGTTCACAGAAGAGAAAAATAAGAGGTATCAGAAAGAAGGATGAAGTATCTTCAAGATCTAAATTATAAAAAAAATTATGCCTGAAATGACAAAGAAAAGCATTTCTCCAGGATAAAGTGAAAGATATATATTATATTGTAGTGTTTAACAGGCACAAAATTGAAAGAAACTAAAGGAAGTATGGCTTCCAAACCATATAAAACAGTAAAAATCATGGTAATTTATTTTAACTAGGAAAAAAATGAAAAGTTAAAATGAAGAACAAGAAAAAGGGGAAAAAGACTGGTTAGAGACAACAAAACCAAAACATACTCTTCTTTTCAACCACTTTTTCAATTGTAAAAAATAGGACAGCCCTGAATGAAATGGCCACTAATTAGGAGAATAAGCTTGAAATTCAACCAACATAATTACAGATCTAAGACCAAACTGGGAAAAAAAAAATAGACCCAATAGAAAATGCTAGAAAAAGTTTCTGTGTCTCATTAAGCTTGAGATCACACAAAAGAAAACCTATGTACAAGCCTAACATAAAACAAACAATATTAGCCTTTACACAAACAGGTTTTTGAGTGAGAAAATCATCAACAGAATATCATTAATCCTTTTCAAAAACAAAGATTAAAGATGGAATTTTTTTAAAACAAAAACTATAAAAAAGAAAAATGCTAACCCTATCAGATTGACTCTCAGATTAACTTTGAGCTGGACAAAGAGATCATAGAGCTGCCCAAGGTCAGCAGCATTGCCATGAGAGTAGAGAAGAGTGAGTCTCGCATAGGGGTTTTTCAAGTAGAAAGCTACAATCTTGTTGCCACGCTTAGTATCAATCAACAAGATATCCAAAGAACAGTCATCAGCAACAGGAATAGGCATTGAAGAAGAAGAAGAAACCACCGCCAGCTTCCCATTCTCACGCTTCTCGATCTGGTATGTAGGCGGAGTCGGTGGAAAAAATGCAAACTTTGCAGCTAACTGAGAGAACATACACCCCATTCAACCCCCCACCTATATTCAAAACAGACCCAACTCATCGAACAAACAACAAGAAGAAGCTTGAATACATGAGAGAAGAACTTGCTCCTTCAATGGCTCATGCCTTTCTTACCATCAAAAGAGAGAGAAAATAAAGAAAGCAAAAGGTGGCGGTGACCTTTCTAGGGTCATAGGTTGAAGTTTTTGTCTAGTTAGATTTATGAAACATCATTTAAGCTCCAAGTGGGGTAACACATTCCTACAACGGAAGTAGAATTCATGAAAGGAGAGAGATAATGAAGGTTTTTCAGAGATGCTACTGTGCAGTCACTGTAACAATGGAGTGCGTGATGTGGAGTACCATCAGCAATAGATAGATAAAAAACGGAGAAAGAGAAAGTCTCTCCACGCAAAACATGAATTGTGAAGTGACTAGTGAGAAGTGAAGCTGGGTGGCAAACTGGCAATTGGCAAAGGGCCAAAAATCAAGGGAGTGAGAATATAGATAGAGAGAGAGAGAGCCTCTTTCAGTTGAGACAGTGCTTTCACTTCAAAACAGAGTTCATAAAACAAGATTATGTGTCCAAGACTTCAATTTTGTGTCAGAAACTCAGTTGTATTTTGTGAGAGAGAGAGAGAGGAAGAGAGAAAAGGGTCAAAATATTTCTCTCTCTTTCTTCCTGCAAATGTGGTTTACAGAACATTATTTATTTTGGCTTATTTTATCAGATTTATGCATACTCTCTTGCGGGTATCAAACTGAATCAAACTCGCTAAGGTGAAGTGAGAGATGGGGGGGGATGGTTTCCTTCAAAATCAAAAAGCTTGAATTTTTGATATTCCATTAACATCACTCACTCGCTGGCTGCAATTGCCTTGGTTTCTAAGATGTCATCGATTGTTTTTGTTGAGAGAGACTCTTCATGTTTATTAATCATACTTTAGACATAATTATGGCAAACAGAACTCGTTGTGGATTCGTTGTCACTAAGCAGATTCTATAAAAGTTCTTAATTGACGGAATTGATAATCATGCTCCATGAATTATCCATTTCTAAATAATTAATATTCAAATTTCCATATTATCAAGGTGCTCTAGAATTTCTTTTTGCAACATTTTGTTGAGAGCAAAGTCGCTGCACAAAGTTTGCCCATTTTGTTCATAAAGTTGCAGTGAATGTAAAATGTTAAACATGAATTTCTGTCTCAAAATGTGAAACTGATAAGCCATGTTTTGGATTTCTGATTGTTGATGATAATAAAAGCAAAAATAAAACCAATTAGGAGAAAGTGGTGCAAGATAAGGCTAGCCAAGAAGAAGCAAAAGTTGACAGCACTGAGTGAAATAACATGGAAATTGGATTAACATGTGCCCATTTTTGGCAACTTATAAATGCAACCAAAATACCCACTATGTCTCTGCGTTTCCATTTCCATCCATGAAATTTTTGACGGCAAAAGTACCAGCAATAGTGCCAAATTTTACTGTATCTATTTACCAACAAACATTACCTACTATTCTCTTGGTACTTGGGAAATTTTTATCCCTCACAAGCTGTCATTCAACATGGGTTATTTTCAGAAGATATTTTTACCAGGGCATCTCATATTTACAGCTATATAATTGAATTGAATAGTAAACACGGGCGAAATATATAATTAGTGTCTTTCTTTTTTCTTTTCAAGTTAACTCAATTAATTTTGGGGAATAATTTTGGTGGGCACGTGAATATTAAAAGGGGAAAAGGAAGGTTTTTTTTCCTGTTCATAAGCATGATTAATGAATGAATTAGTACTATAATTTTCAAAAATTTCAGCTGCCGACCTTTTTACTTTTTTACATTTACATTACATTATCAATAAAAGCAGGCGTTTCTTTCTAAATCTTAATTTGTCTTCTATCTCATTACTCTTTTATGCTTTGCTTTCCAACAAAGAAATCTCCCAAATCCCCTGAATTTACACTTTCAAAGACAAGGATCTGAAAGGACTGGTTGTATTGAGAGTTAAAATGAGAATGATTTCCCTTATATTTCATTGGATAAAAAAATAGTCTTTAACCTTATAGATAAGGTTAGATTCGAATTGAGTTGAGTTTGAGTTTGAGCTCATCTCAGTTCACATAGAGTTGGCTCGAGTTCAAGCTAGAGCTCAGCTACGGCCAGTTTGAATTCGATTCGATTCGTTTTTTATTATCAAAACGATGTCGTTTTAATACATATTGATCAAAATAATGTCGTTTTGTCTCAAAAATTTTAATTAGAAAATCTGACGAGTAGCTCAAGCTCGAACTGGCTCTGTTCAAGTCTAACCCTACTTATAAATATTATTAGGTCTGGGTCAATTCATAACGGGGTGGCTCAATATAATACGAATGTAAAAAAAATTGTCAAAAAACAGTTAAAGAGCATATGAGAGATAATTAAACTATTATAAATATGTCTAAAAACTGTCTTCCCACCAAGTTAAGGCATATTACAAAAAGCAAAAGTTTTCTTCTTCTTCTCTCTACCAAATACAAAAGATAGAAAATTCATGTCTCCCGAATAATACATAATGGCAGTATAGGAATGCAAATGTCATCGTGAAAAATGACTAACGTCAATTCTCAAAGCGCATTTGAACCATTCATGAGAACAAAAATGGAAATCCAAATACACTTTCCTATTTTATAGAATTACAAAGTATACAAAAATTTTGGTATGTTTTTTTTAATATTGTCCCACAGTTATATTATTGAATAAAAAAATAATGGTATTGACTTGATAAGTGTTTGGTATTAATTAGGGTTACAATAAAGTCGAATCGAATATTGTTTAGATCGTGTTTGAGTTGATTGTATTTATGTAAAGTTCAAGTTTGATGTCAAGCTCAAACCCAATGTAGAAACAATTGATTCAAACTTAGTTTGAAAAATTATAATTAAAATTTATAATTTATTTATATTTATATTTTTAAAGTTAGAAAGTAAATTTTTAAATTTTGAAAAACTTATTAATATTATACATAAAAAATTTACAAACTAAATATCAATAAACTCAAGTTTGACTTAATTTGATTTAATAATAATTGAGCTTAATAGTAAGTCGCAAGCTTGTAACCTTTTAAATGACAACAAAAAAAAGAGTTTAAATTAGATTATCATTTTGGGATTGAACCGTCATACCAAACATATTAAAATATTAAGTTTAATAATTGATTTTATAATTATTATATTATAAAAATTAAAAGTTTAATATTAACATGTTGCTAATGAGTTTCAAATTTATATTCCGATATTTAAATACTTCATTTATACCACTTAAACTACAATTAAGAATTTTTAACCCGATATGAAAAATATTGGGTTTGGTTGAGTTTTTCGATATGAAATTTATTTCGAATTAATCTGATATAACACAAAATTAAATTGGATAGTGTTAAGATTCATACAAAATAACCTAACATGACCCGAATCGATTTGAACATTTTGGAGAAATATTACTTTAATAGAATATATTAAGAATAAATTATATAAATGTTAAAAAGACAATATCAACAACAGTTAAAATCTTTATAAATTATATACAGTTACATTTTTATATAATTATAATTACTTTTATTATTATTTATTTTTACTTAAATATTCTTATTTTATTATTAAGTAGTAAAAATTTAATTTGGTTAATTAGACTATAGATGTCTTTTAAAATTCTTATTCTTATAATTATATATTGTATTTTTATAATAAAAATTTAAAATATTTATCAATTTCATATAATTATATATTTGTATAATTATAATTACTCATATCATTTTTATTTTTATTTAAATATTTTATTTTATTACTATGTAATAAAAAATTAATTTAGTTAGTCAGAATATTAACATATTTTAAAAATTTTTATATATAAATTTTAAAAATATTTGTTAATAAGATAAAATATTATATTATATTTTTTATTAATAATATATTGAAATAATTTAACAAATAACAATAAAAATATTTTAAAAATAAAAATAATAAATAATTTAAAATCAATTTAAGTTATGTTCAATTAACTTAAATATTAAAGAATTAGATTAGTATTAAAAAATTTTAACATAATTATAATTTGAATTAAGTTAAAATTAAAAATTTTTATATAAGGCTAACTTAATCTACTTCTAGATGACGGCAAGCTTTGCAGCTTCAGTTCTAATCCTAAAACGCTAGATTAAAAAAAATAATAATAAGAAAATTCCTATAATGCTTATATAAAAACGTTTTTTTTTTTAAAGCAAAAAATCATGAGAATGTTTACCTTATCTTGGAAATTAAAGATAAGGAGGGCCCAGTCGCAGTGCTCAGATCAAAACCACGTGGCACACCTTTGTCTTTGTGATGACTTGTTTGTTTCACAGCTAGTCCAACTGAAAGCTGCAAAGCCTGCTGCACTTGTTTGTTGTTCTGATGAAGGACCGGACCCGGGTGGCGCGTGGGCTTACATTCCACTTGTCATGTAAATCAACTTTGTTAAGTTCAATCGCGATTTGGAGTTGTTGTTTGACTTATGCACCAATCTGAAAGATGGGACCCATAGGTTTGATGACTCATCATCCTCACTTTCTCTCCTGTGTTTGGCTGCCACGTGTTAGCTTAGGGTTCCCCATGCAATACTAAGCGAGTTGTGTTAATAATAGGTACATTTTAAATTATTTATTTTATTTAATTAATTTATAATTAAATAAAAGATTATTTTCATCATACAAAATAATGAAAATAAAAATTATATTGGATATGCTTATTGTCTCAATGCTATTGCTTTTAATTCCATTGTATAGTGAACACTTAAAATAATTGAATATAATATATATTATGAAATAATTAAGTAAAATAATAATTTGAAAAATGGACAAGGAAAGAATAAAAAGAGGTGGGAGGGGTGGGAAGTGGAGGACACAATTAATTGTTTGTATATCATTTTGAAGAAAATAATTAGTTCAAGAGAGAAGTTGTAAAAAGAAAATTAATAATTTCTATTGATTTGATATAGGATAGGATAATTATTCTTAGAGTTGACCATTTCAAAAGCCAAAATTATCTAGTAGCTACCAACTCTCATCATACAGAACAAAGCAAGTTTCATCATTTAAAAAAAAAAAACTATATTCACCTAGTAAAATTCATCAATATTTTAAAAAATAAATATGTTGTCTAATTAATATTTTTTAAAGATGAATTGTGAGAATTCTAAGTAAATCTCATATTGATAAAGTATAAAGTATATATATGCTTCTCATATTATTTAGAAATATTAAAATATGAGTAATTAAATAGTTTAAAAACTCTTTAAATTATTAAAACATATTTTAAATTATAAAATCTAGAAATAAAACTATTATAAAATGTTATAAATGTTATCAGAATTATTTCGTATACTCCTTTGAGTGAGCTCACTGAACCCATAAGAGACTTACAAAGCCTGTAATCGATGTTAGACACGTATTTGAAAAAATAAAACTCGTTATCTATTTGCCATATTAACATAAACTTTAGACCCTTTAACCGTATTATGATATTCTGCCAAAATGTATATATATTTCCCACCTTCTTAATAATAATAATAATAATAATAACAACATCGCTAAGAAAGAGGGAGTAGGGGAAATGTAGATTTCCAAGAAAGAAAATGGGGAGTTGAGAATGTGAGATGATTCGTAAACCTCGTGCATGCAAAATCAATCAATAATTAAGATTAATTAAATAAAGACAAACATAAAAGTGATTCTGGGCCTTTTTAAAAAACCGAAAGGTGCTGCTGCAGCGGGGAAAGCGCTTTTTAGCTTCCCCTTGCATAAGAAACAAGACACCCAATTCAAGTTGCAGAGATGCGTTTGAGTGCCACTGTTCCTTGTCGTTTTGCTTAGCACGTGAGGGCCACCTAATTTTCTTTCTTATTAAATGTTGCTTCTTTTTTATTTTATTTTATGTTCATCAAATCAATATATTTAAATAAAATCTTTTATAAAAGTGACAACACATATCTTTAAAAAAAATTATATAAATTTATTTATTCAATTTAATATGTTAATTAATTGATTTTATATTAAAAAATAAATAATCATATCATTTAATCACAAATTCAACTTTAATTTTTATAAATAAATTTATCCAATTTTTCTTAATTTTTATAAAATATTGTATTAATAATAATATAAGTAAATAAATATATTCCTCATTGAACTCCTATTATTGCCTTTTTACCAAAAGTCAATGAATCAATAAGTTAATGAATAATTTAGATGATTTAAAAAAAAAAAAAATTGAATTCTAGTCTGCAAGTCTCCAAGTAGGGTGAAGTTTTTGACACCCATTAACGAACTAAGAAATGACATTTATTAAAACATCCCAATTTTGAAGTAATAATATTAAATATTTTATTTCATAAATGCCATTACTCTCATTTTCTGTTTAATAATAATTTGAATAGCATTATAGAAATTATATCTTTATTTACTGGTCATTTAATAATTGAATTAAAAAATAACGTTAATAAGCAACCTCTTGATTTATACTATTCGAATACATCCGATTACATGGAATTGTTGCCAGAAGTCATTATAATTTCAAATAGCTGAAGAATATTAAGGATGAAAGAATAAGAATTGAGCCAATTAGCTGAAGAATATTATCTAATACATGAATTTCAAATATACATGTAAAATTGCCTATGAAATGATTAAGATCTGTACAGTACAATGCAAACCTGAAATTCAATTTCCTTCTGAGAAAAATAGATGACAAAAGTCTCCAGTCAAAATCATTGATGGCTATTGAAAAGGACTTCCTCTTGCAGTGCACGTGCTAACATATCCGCAGCCTTGTCGAAAATTTTCAAAATTAGGGAAGAACAAAATTTTAGCCTGCAATAAATCAAGCAAAGTTCATGACGACATGATGGAGTTGAGTATTGTGGACTGCTCTACATAACCATGCTAATATAAAAATCCAGCACTAAATAAAGCATTGATTTGTGGTCTTAACCAACGGATAGAGATTACCTGATCGTTACAGAAGCCAGGACTAAACAATACAAAAGTCTGATTAATTCCATGGCTGTGACAAAGACACACTTGGAATTGATGCGTCTAGTCCTTGTTTGCCATTTATGGCAGATTTGAGTACATTGTATTGTTCGGTCACAGAATCATATAATACTCTTGAATACGCTTCCTTGGCCTGCCACAGCAACAATGAGAACATTACAAATTACAAAAAGTGAAGGGTGCATTTAAAGCACACTGTTCATTACAAAAATAGAATTGTTTTATCGTTTCAGAAGTTATCTTCATGGGGGCAACATATGCATGTGTTTGTTAATATGCTTCTTTTTTTTTTCCGAAAGAAGGGAAAAATAGATTTAAAAAAACTTTACAAAATAGCATAAATTTAACATCAAAAGGTCCTGTTTAAACCAGGGAGGTGCAAATCAATGTGCTTAAGTAACCAACCTCTTCAGGATTTTCAAAAGCAGAAGCAATATCTGAGAAGCTGATTTCTCGCGCCACTGATAACCCAGCCCCACAGAAGGATACCGCCCTTCTCTCTCCGATTTCTTTTTCTACCTAGAAAAGTGCTATCCAGTTACAAGAGCAGAGAGGATTTGAAAAATAAAAAAGGAGAATAACATAAAAGAACAATGGCATACCAGGCGTGGAGGAGGCATGATGTCATAACATAACAGGGCTAAAGGGTACATATGCCCTGGAGTACCAGAAAATTCTACAAGCCTCCTCATATTGTCCACTGAAGAAGCATCAAAGGGTGCCTGACCCCCTTATATCATTAGGAACGGAAACAATGGAATATAGAAAGATAAAGATGATATTCAATTAATGTTAATGAATCATATTACTTTGTCACTGATGAGCGCACACAGTAGGTAACGCCTCATTTGATAATAAAATCAGGATGGTTATCCATTAAATAAAACAAAAAATCGCACTGCATAAGATTTCACCTTTTGTAAAACCCACAAAGATGTCATTGAACAGGCTCTTTAGAAACTTAATGAGATAGAAGGGTGTGGAAGCTTACTGGATGCCATTCTTCAGTAACAGGATCTGGACGATCTCTACCACCGCTTGGAGCTATCCATACTATTTGTGACCCACCCCTGGAGTCAAACATATTCAATCACTCTGTAGCAACTAGTAAGTGTTGATAATCTTTATGTATATATTGACAAACATTATGAGAAACAGGAAACTTAATAAATCAGCAAAGGATATTACAAGCGTCATTGAAATTCTTGAAATATTCATTAACGATCAAGTATCATAACGTACTGATTGGAGAAACAAAAAATACACCTCAATTAGGAAATAGAAATCCATCAAAAATTGATAAAATTACTCCAACTTATATCAGGGAATTAAATTAGAAATTAGATCCACGAACTAGAAAATAAATTGTAAGTCTTATGACTACACCTAAAATATGTGCATAGCATAGTTCTTGATGATTTCTTACTCCAAACTGATTACATGTCTGATAAATTACTAAACTTCAAAAAGTCAAAGTAAAAATTATGCTGCAAATGCTACCGCATATATCTGAGAAAGGCAGAGGAGATAAACAATGTGATGAGAGACAAAAAGCTCAAGAACCACCATCCATTGCACATTCACAAACTCTGGGATATGAATGAGGAATAAAAGTTAACAGATCTCAAGCTTTGGTCACAGAAACATAAAAGACAGATAAAGGCACCTTAAAAGCAAAGCCAATTCTTTCAAACTTCGTGTATTAGCCTTCCTTTTCATCTCAATAAGCTCAGGGGCGTCAAACATGTGTTTCTTTGAGTATACACATATTAAATTCCTAGATCATACAAAATAGATATTCACGACTATTGTTACAATAATTAGGCATATCAAGTACTGTCAAATAAATGTTATAATCAAATTACCTTCCCATGCTGAAGGGCTTGCAGAGAGGATCAGTTAAAACTCTATCCCCTGCCACATAGTTCTGCCGTAACATAGGTAAATTTTGGTTATCAGCATTCTAGACACAGATAAAGACTATTTAATGTGGGCTTGGACTAGAATGTTTGGTTCACCAGGTTCTCTGCAATATGGGAGTTTGCTGATTCAAGCAGCAAAGCAATGATAGCTGGGTCTGCTTCAGTTTGGTGGTTAGAGATCAATATAATATTGTGGCCCTGAAATCAATTGTACATACGCATTAAATACAGAAAATTTACTGGGAGATTTCAAGTGGTGAGGACAAACAGTGTGTACAACAGGACTACTAACTACCAAATTCAAGGACAAGCAATTTAGATTGTTTCCACAACGAAAAGGAGGAGGTTTTGTTCAACAATTAGGAAGTAATGAATGATCGAACCAAATTCAATTATGTTTATAAGTCAATGCAAAACAATCCCAAATTACAAAATATAGAAATAATTACCGATTATGGGTACCTGCTGAAGTTTCTGTTCCATTTCATAGAAAAGAGAGATGTTGCCAGCATATGAATTGCTGCAAAAAGATTACAACAGTTATTTGACACAGGCAGGGGAAAAAAAAAAAAGTAACATATAAACCATAGATTATAATATAGCTGTTGCTAGCCACTCTGAGAACTGAATTGCATTCACAGTACCATAAGAAAATCAACCCAGCAGGAAGAAGGTAAAGAAGGAATTTAGGAAAGAACACTTGAATTCAAGTGACCACTTACAACAAGAAGAACAAACATGCTATTCACAAATTACTAAAAAATAATTTCACACTTTTAGCTCATACCTAGTTTTTCAAAAAGATTTACACAGAGACAGACTTCATCATGAATAAGAAAATAGAAGTCTCTTAGACACACCTGAAATCAATCAAAGGACGTATATAATTTTGACCAAGCATGTAATAGTCAAATGGCTCTCTTAATGCCTTGTGATATGGCTGGAATTGAAACAGCTCCTGAAAAATATCGATAGTGTTCATAGATGAGGTTCATATAAACAAAGCAGCTATCCAGATATTAGAAGAAATAAAGTGCACATGCACAACAAAGAAACATTTATCTTAATGTAGAAATCTCAATTACCTCCATATCTAAAAGTACACGATCAAATGTCACAGCCATGTTTGACAATACAAGCTCATCAGCCCCAGGCTTTCCACTGCTGAAGACCTGAAAATAGTGAAAGAAAAACAACTTTAAAGGAGGGTGACCGAAAAAACAAAGAAATAGTGAAAGAAAAATAGTAGAATGGACATAAAACATCAAGTGAATCTACAACATCAATAGCCAGAGATCAGTTATTGACAGAAAAAGCTTCACACGAACAACTTCTTAAATTTTAAGGTTTTACATATGTCAAATCAGTAGGCCACCTATTGCTTATTTAAATTTTTACACCATAGATCTAAATGTTTTAATCAATTGACAGATGTTACTTTAAAAAACAGGGAGCATTATATTGTTGATTTGAAGTCTTGTACAAACAGAATCATGAAAGTTACTTTAATGGTATCTTAGAAGCTCTTTACATGTCAAGAGTGATCAATGAATTTATAGATCATCATACTTTTCAAATAGGCGTTATGACATTATTTTGGAAATTTCTAGATGATTGCTTCGAGAGAATTTAATACCAAATCTTATTATCTTTCTTTCGCCATTTTTTATTTCATGGTTCCAACTAGCATATAATAAGTGTTCTGGAATTATTCACTAATAAAGAAAGCTAATTGCAATGGAGTTGGAACCAAATTCATAACTGAATAAAGAAAATTATACTCTATTTAGGGGAAAAGGAAAGAGGCACATTAACTATTCAATCCAAAAACAATGAAAACTTTTTGAATATACATGAATATGTACATTAGAGCATAGGTTCAAGTATACTTATTTACTGCATTTTTATAATTGTGATATAACTCTTCCATCAATGCTGCAAGATTTGAGGGCAGCCTTCCTGCTTTAACTTCCTTGCTAATTCCAGATAAGAGCTCTGCAGAGAAAAAAAAAATTAATATTGACTATTGGAATAAAAAGTAAATAAATCTGTTCTCACAGCAACATTATAAATTGTTTCATTTATCTTACGGAGTTTTTAAGTCGCTTTTCCTCTGTCCTGCTATTGTGTTCCTTAAATCAATTATATGTTCACCAAGAAGATTTTAACTCTTAACATGACTGGAATCATACATATCCAACGAACATGACCCTAAATGGCCTTATCCATCACATGCTTTTAGGGGATAAGGCTGATCAGCTTATATGGCCCCAATATTTTTAATATTATTGCTCTTAATCACTAATGTTTAGATTAACCAACATGGCAGCAACTTCGCTCAACAGACTATAAGCACATTGTTCTAATGTTTCACTAAAACAAATGTAGGAGAGATGCAGATATAGTAGCACTGAACAGATATTCCAGTGAGCTTCAACATAGAATTATCTCAACAAACAAGCAAAAATTTAAATTGTTACCTGCCATCCTGGAAAAGTGCATAAACAAAAAGCAGAACCCTAAGGGTAACCTACCCTCTAACAGGTGCCTCCAAATTTACTTGACTGACCTAATTTGTGAAATTCATGTGTCCTTAAATGTTGTTGATGTACTAAGTTGCCAGGCTAAAACTAAACAGACATCAACCATATAATTCCACACCTGACAACTAGTAAAAAAGTTCCAAGTTCTATACCCAAATTATGTATGCTGGGGTATTCAAGAATCAGTTCCCAACGCCCTAAACTTTTTCTGCCCTCTTTATTCTCATAAATAAATATTCTGGGTCCTCTAATGGGTGCATCACAGATGGTAAAATCTTTAATGTATTATATTTGAGAAAAATTGCAGTTTCAGCAACAAAAAGAATAAAAAGTTACATATTCTTGAAGCTCATAAGATTTGAATCCCTCATTTGATTGACTTAACCAGGAATAATTCTAGCCTTGTAGATTTAGCTTTTCATTTACATTTATTCTACACCATGTAGCTTATAAAGAAACATATATCATGGTAGTCTTTGCTCAGAATTCTCTCTTATTCAGCATTCATGTAAATGAAACATCACAAAAAGCAAGAAGAAACATGTACTGCATTAGTCGTTAATCAGACTTCTTTCTTATTCTGCAACCAGAAAATTGTGTAAATAAAACATCAAAAGAAGCAAGAAGAAGCATTACTGCATTAGTCTTCAGATTTCTTTCTCATTCGACAATCATGCACATAAAACATCAAGAGAAGCAAGAAGAAAGATATAACTGCATTAATCTTTATTCAGAATTCTTTCCTATTCAGGAATCATGTAAATAAAAACATCTAGAGTAACAGGAAGAATTACATATTGCAGTGGAAACATCAAGAAAAGAAAGAAGAAACACATACCGTGTAGTCTCCGCTATGAATTTTTCCTATTCAGAAATCACGTAAAAGAAACAAAAAGAAGAAGCAAGAACAACAGAAACGAACCTTGTTCAGTACGAGCATCGAGAAAAGCACGCGAATGGTTGACCTCGCCGATAGACAAAGACTTCTTGCGCTCGTCTTGCGCGGCACTTGCGGCGAAAATAGTCTTCTGAGCGGATTCCACATCCTGAAGCATCTTAGACATTTCTTCGACCTTGAAAGAAGCGAACCTCCCCGCGCCGGATCGAAACGACAGCGAAGAAGGAGGCGGGAGGTTGACGTTGAGAGACGACGAGAAAGAAGAAAATAATGGAAAGGAGAGAACCCTAGGTGACGCGGTGAAGAATGTGAGAGACAAAGAAGTCATAGTCGGTCCTCAAGCCAGAAACAAGAATGAGAAGGTAAAGAAGAAAACCACTGGCTTCACTCTTTTTCTATTTATAAAAGCCAGAAAACAAACAGAGTGAACTTCTTCTAGTGGAGGCAAGCCGAATTGATAAGATGCTTTCACTGCAATTGCGCTACTCTTTTTATGGATCATATGCCATTCAAGATTCAAATAGATTTGTGATCAAACTTAAACCGTTGATTATCATTTTCATAAAGATCTAAAATAATTAAGGTATCTCAAATTGCAAAACTGAAGGGCGGCGAGAATTTACCTGAAGGAGTAGGAATAGTACAATGCGCTTATCACAGGGAATAATTTCTGAGTTGAGAGGCACGTGATTTGCATAGATGAATAAGCAAATGCTTAGTGTTTGAGGCAGAAATTTCTGATATAAAGACAGGGTGGTGAGTGAAAGTTTGTGTGGAAGATACTGGGGCCCACAATTATTTCTGTAATTTTGGGTTTAAACGGTAAATTACGGAGGAGTCGATGCCATGTAAAAACATTCGGTTCGATTCTTCTTCTTTCGTTAACATTGAAGTATCTTATCAATTAATAAATTTCAATTGCGTATCAATTGCAATGTTGAACTATATTCAATGTCGTAATGACAGCGTCCAGTGTAATCTCAAAATCAGATGAGCATGGGGTCATTCATTATCTAATTTAAGTCCTAACTAGATTATAGGGGCCATTCATAACTGACGGGCTCCATTTAGAACTATCACACTTCCATGCCCACATTTACTCGAAAATTATTATAATTAAAACGTAAATTGAAAATTTAATTTTTTTTATTATATAATATAATTTTTAAAAAATAAAATAATAAAAAATATCATTTTTTTAATTAATAAAAAAATTAATTCACATATCATTATTTTAAAAAAATATTACAAATATTCTTAAAAATTTAACATTTCTCGTATATAATTTTATTATATCATTTTTTTTAAATATATTAATTCGTTTCAATAATACATACTATATCATATGATACGTCTATTATATTATATTAATTTGATATATTTTATGATACGTATCATTTTTCACTTGTATTATATCATATTGTAAAATACTGATAATTATAAGGAAGACACCAAAGGGTATTACAAGCCATTTGTTTGATATCTCATTCTAACCCTAGAATGAATTGATCTCCAAACCAGCCCTCCTGAGTTTTCAAGGGCAAATCAAAAGCCCTGGAATCTCATCTGAGATTCCATGCACTGATTTATATGTTCAAAAGGAGTATCAATGGCTCTCATGATATAAAAGAGTAGGCCCTTTTGCAAGAATTTATATTCTTTTGACAATTGATGTTTGCAAAACTTGTTTGTAATGGTTTATCTAATACATGCAGCAAGGCAAAGTTCCGGCATAGCAAACAAAGCAAAAATTCCAACTATTGTTTCCATATTTCATTGATAGAAGTGGTGACCTAAGAAAACTTTCTTCCCTCATTAATGTCATAAAATACTTTAACAAGTAATACTTGCAGTCACAAACTAAGGGAATAACATTCTAAAAATCCGTAGTGCCCAATCACTTATCCAAGGAAATTCATGATCACCAAATGCAGCACCAAATTGCAGAGGACGAAGTCTGCAAAAGCTCGCTCTGGTGCTAAGTCCTGCAATTTGAGTTAGAAATTATCAACTACTGTAAAGAGAATAGTTCCAAATTAAGATACCAATATATGGAAGTATGTTCAAATCTATACATTAAGCCCCCAAACTTTTTGAAAAATGCAGGGATGAGATTGGGAGGAAAATGTTTTTGACAGATCTCAGATATGAATTCCTCCAATTATTTGGAGTTTCCAGTTCAATTTAGGTGTTCATCCTCCATTGTCCTGACAGCTAATTTATCATGACAAAACGTGAAGAATAAGGTTTACCTTGAATTCCTTGTTTTCTTTGTTCACTTGAATACGAAGACAGACTGCAGCGAAAAAACACAAATCAGTGACCATCACTTGCTATTAGAATAAGGATTTTAGCCACACCAAATGTCATAAGCTTACTTACCAGCAAGGACTGCTGTCCCAACACAAGAAAGCACTCCTGAAAGAAAAGAGTTAAATGGGAAGGATCCAACAACAGCCATGTACACAACCTGTCATCCAGGAAAATTTGAAAAATGTCAAAACTGAACATAGCAACTAGACCAACTGTGCACAAAATGATATAAACTAACACAATGGTGAATAAACAAGGGCATAGCACCAAGCAGAAAAATTGACACACAGAGTAGGACAGATAGGGTATAAGGCTATTATAAACAGGGTACTTGAATAACTTAAAACTGATAAAATCATACTAGCTTCTTTATAATCTCCATACTTCTAAATCTGCAAATATTTAATGTGATAACCAAGGCCATTCAATAGAGCAGACTTCACCAGATGGGAGCTTTCTATGTTGGCACCCAATAAGTTTCCCCTTGCACTACAGGTAGTGGTTAAATTAATTTACCCTTCACGGGTAGTGGTCAACCTAGATTTCTTGTTAAGCTTGTAAGTCAAAGGCCTTTCGTGTTAGATACAGTGGATCAGGCAGCCAGCTTCTTGCAGTGATCTAAAAGCTGCTCCAATTGCAGCAACTGTATAGCAAAACATAAAGTTTCTAGTTTGGAGCACAAGACAAGAAAATAAAAATATATAACAAATAGATCAGTTGGTTTAAGCTCATGTGGCAGTACACTAGCACTTGTGACAGACAAGTAAAAGATTACTAACAATGAAAGTAGACTGACAACTAGATAAATGGCCTTCTGACAGCATTTAATCACATCTATTGCAGTTCCTGGCTGGTCGTTCACACAGCGTCATCACAGACAGCATGACTTTAAGGACGTTAAATTTCAAGAACCCTTTATGCACAACCAATAATCAAATTATTGCTGAATACGTAAATAAACTAAAAACTTCCAGCATTATTCTAAAATTAGAGCTCTTAATCATCATAATTTTTTTATCTTTGTAAAACACACACACACACACTCTTTGAAACTTCATAATTAAATCATAATCATGAATGGAATACCATAATATATGCATAAAAAGTTATAACCTTAATTAAATGATTTAAGGACCACAACTGCATAATATCATTCCTTTAAAAACATAAAAACTCCATGAAAATGAGATTAAAACAAGGCTAAGGCTAATGTAAAATATAATGGAGCAATTTGCGTAGCCCATTTGCATAGTAATCACTATTCTGTTATTGGACTATTTGGTATCTAGAAGCATGTTTTTGGCCAATGCATCCCTTAGATGTTTCGTTTCTATATACCTATAATGGGATAAATCTTACCCGTATGAAAGAGTAAAGGCACTACCATTGAGTAGATTCACTTTGGTCTCTACTCCCACTAAAAAACTTGAGTTGCCATTAACTTTTCTAATTTCTTCTCAGCAGAAAGGGAAAAATCCTATTGGTCATCATAGAGTCTAAAATTTGGTAAGAGTTTGTACGATGATTTTAATACACATTTTACATAAGAAAACACAAAACTTTTATCACATGAAAATAGGACCAACCATTTTACATATTTAACAATGCACATATGTAATCTCTAAAACTCATTATTATTTAGTGTAGACCCAACCCAGAGTTCTTGCTGTTGAAATCATAAGATATAGAAGTGAGAATCAACCAAGGGTGTGTGAACGGGAGTGCTACTGCCATCTGCCCTTAGATACTGAAATCATGATTCCTCACCCATATGTGGTGAGGATAGAGACCTCCTCAAATAGTTAAAATACCATAAAACTCATCCCTTTGTAGATTCATAAGAAAAAGATGTAAGATTTGTCAAAATCACACTACTATATTTGGGCACAGCAAATGCCTCATTAACATATTTGTTATCATTGACAAAATGAGCCTACAAACATATTCCAAAATATTTGACATTACATAAAATAATAGATTGATTATGCTAATTCACCAAAATGAATCCCTATGGTTAAAAAAAATCTATTAACTGCCGTGTCAATAAAGAGTTTCCTAGGCCACAAGAGCAATTATGATTACTGTCTATGCAAATTCATAGACAGATAGATGTCAGAGTAATTTTTTTTGTTTCAAAATCCACCACATGAAGCCACATACCATTTCCTAGATCAGTGACACCTGCTATTTTTTTGACGTGGGCTCCATTTTAGAAGTTAATACTTTCCTCTTTCAGCTTGTTATACGTGGTTAATCAACTGATGTTACAACATAATTTCTTAATCTACAAATGGCTATGCTTTCTCCTAATCTCCTTAACAAATGGGATAGGAGCTTTCTTTGGTCTCGCAATCCTAAAGTAATATTATTAGCACCATAAACATATATTACTTTACATATAGTATTAAATTAAACAGATAGAACAATATGCAGCAGCCATGTGACATCACGTCAAAACACTACAATAATAGGTGAAAATTCAGGAAACTAGCAAATGTTAATCAGGCACCTGAATCAGCGCGGTGAAGACGGCGAAACCCACATATAGATCGATGATCTGCATCCAAATTGAACCAGAGAAAGGTTAAAAAAGTGCAATCACAAAGAGAGAAAAGGCGGGCATGTGAATTAAAGAAATATAAAAAGAAACCTTGAGAGTGGTCGGAGTTGCAGCATAAGCGGAGCGAAGAGAGTGGAAAAGGGCTTGGGCATCTTTGCCGGTAGATCTCGCCATTTGCTATCCCTTCTTCTTCTTCTTCCAATTCAACCACGCAGATCGAGTACGAAATGAAGCGAGGATTCGTTTCCTTCTACTCTATTGCAAAATTTTCAACTCGCGACTCGCCCTAAGTCGTCGGGATAATATCGTCATTTCATTAAATTATTATACCATTTTATATTTAATAGCAATAATTAAAAAAAAAATTCTGTTAACTTAAAAAATTTTGGAAATAAATATGAGAGGCCATATATGACACAAATTTGGGGCCTTTGCCCGAGTGCGGAACGCGTGTTCCCCTTCACTCGCCGCCACATATCTAAATTTCTTTTACCCCCTCTCTGCCCCTTCTGATTCCAAACTTCAATACGAATCCGAAAATGACGTCGTTTTCGTGCTTCCCAGCCATTTCACCACCTCCCTCTCTGCTCAGGAGACCTTCCTTTCGAACTCGTTCCGTCTTGCCTTTCCGGAACCGGTTAGTTTCCTTTCGTTAATCAAATAATTGATTTTTTTTTAGGTATTAGTTTGATTTGTTTTGTTTATTTGGTAATTAGGTTTTGCAGGTTTGGTGTAAAATGCAGTTCCGCGGAAGCTGGTGTAGTAGACGAATCTGAATCTGCTACGATAGATGTAGTTGCCGATGTTAAGCCTGAACGAGTAAGCAGCAGCCTTCACTCATCACAGTCCTTTTCAATTTGAGATCATAAATTAGGTTAAATTTAACCATAGATTTCTCATATACGACTTTTTCTTAGTAGGTTGTGGTGTTAGGAGGCAGTGGTTTTGTTGGTTCTGCAATTTGTAAGGCTGCAGTTTCCAAGGGCATTGAAGTTACAAGCCTTAGCAGGTGCTAGGAAATTTTCAACCTAATTGGCATGCATTATTCTTTCTGGGATTTATTGGAAGTTACTGTGGACTAGAAAACCAATTTTTGTTGTATTTGTCACTTTTTCTTATTTATAATATATAGAGTGAAATCTGAAATTTGGGTCATATTTCAGGTCAGGGCGTCCTCGTTATACGGGTTCATGGATAGAACAAGTCAATTGGATATCAGGTATATTTTGTTAATTATCTCCCTGATTGCATTGCCAGTTGTTAGTGGATCAGTTTGTAAGGCAACTTAACAAGTTTTAGTTTTAGAATTCTGGGTGAAATTGTAGTTAAAACTTCAGTGGCATTTTTGTATGATTGGTAATTGAATTCCAACAAGGAATAGTACTGAAAACATGGACCATATTATGTAGGAGATGTTTTCTATGCAAATTGGAATGAAGTTCTTGCTGGGGCTACTGCAGTGGTTTCAACCCTTGGAGGTTTTGGCAGTGAGGAACAGATGCTAAGGATTAATGGCGAGGCTAATGTTGTAGCTGTTGGTGCTGCACAGGAGAATGGTATGTTAATGTCTGTAATAACGTTCCAACCATTGAATATTAATGTTCAATCTCATTCTTTCTTCATCTTAGATATTTGTTTCTTTTCCTTAGTTGTCACAAACCTGATCCCACTCATTCTCCATATGCAAATGCAAATTATATTGATCCCCTTGAAGGCTGATGTGAGGGGGATTGATTCTGATGGAGGCCCAATAGAAATATTATATTAAACAAATAATACTGATAACAAATAAAAGGTGTTAGCTCCTCTACTAGGGTCATAACCCTCTTATCAGCCAATGGCTACCCAAATAACAAATTTTTTCCTCGCCCTTAATGCCAATCACTCATATTTATGATTTCAATATTTTAAATTTCAAAGCCAAATATTATCTACATCAAATCAAATACTTATCCTAATTAAGTCAAATATTCAACCTAATCAAATCAAATATCCTATCATAAATATCTTATAATTAAATCAAATATATTATCCTAATTTAAATATATTTTATTTATTTATTAGTATTATTATTTATTTGATCCTAACATTACCCCTCTATTTGAAAACCATCTTGTCCTCAAGGTGGAAATCATTTTGAGATTTTTTTTTTTAACATTTCTTTCTATCCAAGTTGAAAAAATTTCTCCCATTTTGCCATTAATCCAATTGTTGTTGGTGGTCAAAAAAGTCAACTCCATGTTCATCATTGCCAAAAACACTGCTCTGACATCGTTCGTTTTAAGAATTGTCGCATATGTTTCAAATAACTTTGGAACCTTCTGCTCGCCAAATTTAATATCATCCACTATAAGAACTCCTAGCCTAGCCTTGATCTCGTTATCTTTGTTGTCAATCACAAGTTTTTTTTTTATGACTTCCTCCTCAAATAGCGACGATGGTGGTTGAGCTTCAATCTCATTGTCTTCCTCAATCACGTCCCTTTCAAAGTCTTCTTTCATAAACGACAACGATGATAGCGATAGATGCAACTCCTTTAATTCCGTCATACACCCTATCATGTCCAACGTATCCAAACAGACAATCACAATATCCAACTTAGTCATAACAATCCCTATAATCTTCTCCAAGTCCGTACTTTTATTTTCCATACTCTTGCCTAGATCTAACGTACTCTGATACCACTTTAATGGAGACCCAGTAGAAATATTGAATTAGATAAATAATATTGACACAAATAAGAGGTTATAGCTCCTCTCCTAAGACCATAGTTTGCCTATCAACCAATGGCTATTCAAATACCCAAATAACAAACTTTTTCCTCGACCTGCACAATGCCAATCACTCATATTTATAATTCCTTTTAACTTTCAAATCAAATACTTATCTTGATTAAATCCAATAGTCAACCTAATCAAATCAAATATTTTGTTATAAATATCCTATAATTAAATAAAATATACTATCTTAATTTAAATTAATTTTATTTATTTATTACTATTATTATTTATTTAATTCTAATGGATTCCTAGACCAGATTTAAGCAACTTCCTTAAGACAGTCAGAAATATAATTTGTGCCATAAAGCTATCCGCCCCATAAGTTTGATTCCTAAGTTTCATTTATTGGTTTTCTGGCCAGCTAACATAGGAACATTGGTTTTGAGACATGACATGAAGAAATATATTTTAACCACTTGGAGAAGACTGGCTTTATAATGAGCTTGCTGCACATTGACTGAAATGAATGTTTAGGTAGTTTGTCTATGAATTTTCCTAGAATCAACCAAGAATGGTCCTTAGCATTTTATGTTAACAATGGATGGGAAAGAGCGGGAAATGCTTTTGGTTATTGCAGACGTTTGTCTTTGTGAATGCAAATAAACCTCCTAAGTAAATAAGAGGAAGGCCAAAGGACATGTTCCCACCCAAAGATTGTTGCATTCTCAAATTATTATCTATTAACTATTGAAAACTCAAACTTCCACCATGGACAATTAAAATTAACAAAACCAGTTAAGTTTTAAGGGTAAATCGTCATTTTGTTAGTAATATATTAAAAGTAATAAAACTTTCTCATTTCCCCCCATTGGTTTAGAAAACTAACAATTTTCCTCCAAAATTAAACTTTGAAAACTGACATTCCCTCCTTTAGGGTTTCAATTTTTTGGGGTAATTTTCTGAAAAACGATGGCTTATTCAACGGTCTCTTTCCCTCCCGACGATGTCTCCCTCTTTGGCTCTGCTTCCGGCGTTGATCCGTCCAAATGTCTTCCTCAAAGACGAAGTAGACAATGTCCAAGAAGAATGAAATTGATGGCACAATCAGACAATTTGTCTTTTTGAGATGGGCCAAATTTTAGCCCTACTTCTCATACATCTATCTAAGCGCAATTTGACGATAGCACAACTCGATGGCGTCTATGGTTGTTAGACGACACAATTGACGCGTTGACAACATCTTCGTCTCTAGCGAAGATTCTTGGACGGATCAATGCAAGAGGCAAGCATTGGAAGCAACGCTAGAGAGGGAGAAATCGTCGGGAGGGAGAAAGAGTGCTTGAGAAATTACTATTCGCTGAAAAATTATTATGAAAAATTGAAACCCTAAGGGGAAAAATGTAAGTTTTCAAAGTTTAAACTTGGGGAAAATTAGTACTTTTCTAAACAAAGACGGGGAAATGAGAAAGTTTTATTATTTTTAATATATTATTGTAAAATGAAAATTTTGTTCTTGAAACTTAATTAATTCTGTTAATTTTAATTGTTCATGTGTGAGAGTTTGGGTTTTCCATAGTTAATAGATATCAATTTACGAATGCAACAATCTTAATTCTTGAAAATTCAACTTCTTGATTAAACCAATCAATGCTATGGATAGGTTAGGCTAATATTTTGTCTTCACTAACTTTTCTTTCTCTGCACTTGATATATCTGTATATTGAGAATATGGTTCCAGAATATATGTATTCATATATTCTCTTTTTCCTTGCAGGAATTCCCAAGTTTATCTTGATCTCTGTGCATGATTACAATTTGCCACCATTTTTACTTTCGTCAGGATATTTCACGGGAAAGAGGAAAGCGGAGTCAGAGGTTCTTTCCAAATATCCATACTCTGGTATCTTAGAATATTCCTTTTCTCAGTTTCTGGTATATTTTCACAGAAGCTTTAAGATTCATTTCATGCATATAGGGGCAATAAGCCTTTTTTTCTTAGATATCCCTTTTCTGAGTTTCTGGTATATTTTTACGGAAGCTTTAAGATTCGTTTCATGCATATAGGGGTAATAAGCCTCTTTTTTTCCATCAAATTTCATTTCTGGTCTTTATGTAAAATCAAAACTAAGCAAATAAATGTGGAACCTTGCTTTCTTGTCTCTTGGTTTGCTCATCAACACCCTTGAAGCAACTACATTTGGAATTATATCCACAAAATGGTAAACACAACTCTGGGAGCCTGGCTAAAGTCACAATTGGCTTAATTTTATAATCTTTAAGAATACATCTTTGAACTACAACTCCCTTGTTATTTCATGGTCCAAGCCCATCTTGTCTTGAGCATTTTATAGTTTGTATGGCCATCTTCTATGAACCATGTCATGTTTAACCTTCATTTGTCTTTCTTCTCTCAACTCAGATTTTGCTATGCTAATTAACTTCTTCAGGTGTGGTTTTAAGACCCGGTTTTATATATGGGAAAAGAAAGGTAGATGGTTTTGAGATCCCTCTGGATTTGATTGGGGAACCATTGGAGAGAATTCTTAGTGCGATAGAAAATTTTACCAAACCATTGAGTTCTCTGCCTGCAGCTGATTTGCTCTTGGCTCCACCAGTGAATGTCGATGATGTAGCACTTGCAGTAATAAATGCAGTTACAGATGATGATGTCTTTGGCGTTTTCACAATTGAACAAATTAAGGAATTTGCATCAAAGGTGAAAGTATGAATACAATTTTTCCCTTTCTATACTTGACTAGTAGCCATACATTAAAGGCAGGCTGAGGAACAATGGCAGCTGATCTGCAATCCCTTGTATTTGAACGGTTTCACTCTAGGTCTACTGAAATATAGTAAAGTTGTTACTAAAAACTGTTTTGTGAGAATGTTTTATACCGTTGTGCATATTTTAGCAAAATCTTAACTTGAATCCTTAATCTGAATTTCAATCAGTAAATGTTAATGGCTAAGGTTAATCACCTAATTACCTGACTAAATTATTAATTGAAAAACAAAGAAACAAAGTGATTGACCTTTTTAAAAGAAGGGGCACGATAGAGAAATCACCTTTAATCCAAGTGACAACTATGATAATTGGGAGTTTTAAGTACAATTCAACTAGAAGACTCTCATTATCCTTATCCAGATAACTCAACCAAGGTTGATAAATCAGATTCAGATAATGATAGGGTTATCCAGATAACTCAAGCAAGGTTGATAAATCAAATTCAGAAAACGATAGTGTTGATATAAAAAGGACTGCAAGCAGTGGAGAAGGACATCCAGAAACAGTCACATATTCAAGGGATCTATATTCCATCACAATTACACAATCCAGAAGGCTGTCTCGGTGGGAGCTTGAATCCAAAGCTGCCGCAGCACATTCAGGTATTCATCACACAGTAAATACACTGTTCTGTTCCCTATGGCTTTCAAAAGATAACAATGCACAATCAATCCCTCAAACCTCAAAGATTCAGAAACAGAAGCTGTAAATTTTGTTATAAAACAATTTTGCCTATGTATAAATCAATGAAGTTTTTTTACTGGTGCTGACCCTTGGAAAACGACTGCCCAGTGATATCCCTGTCATCATTCAAGAAGGTTCCACATCATATGATGATTCAATACCCATATTTAAAGTATTTGAGTGACAATTATACACACAAAAATTATATTATTAATGGGAGGCACATATTAATGATAGAAAAGAAAATCTACTTGATCACAATTTTTTCAATCTTATGCATCAATTATTATTTGTATCTACAAGCAACTGAAACATAAAAGTTTGTGGGATGCAGACACTAAAATTAATGAATTTATGCCGGATAGGATTGAATGTGCATGTATTAGAACCTATTCATTATCCAAAAAATTATCAGATCATGTTTATCAGGTTAAATTCATGGACTTTACACCTTCACAAGCCCTTCAGTCAGGACTAAAGCTCATAAACCAGACTCGGATGTGTTGAATAGATTTTAGTATTCCACACAATTCCCTTGAGATGTGATAAGAGGTCAAATAACAAGAAATGTGCATCATGAATATACATTAGCAAAAGTAACAAATTTGAGTCTCAATATATTGATATAAGGGGCACAAAGTAATTACTTACTTGTCAGTGTAGAAGCCCTAGTTTGACCTACATCCCCCTGGTTTCCTTTCTTTTTCTCTTTC
Source organism: Mangifera indica (assembly GCF_011075055.1). NCBI lineage: Eukaryota > Viridiplantae > Streptophyta > Magnoliopsida > Sapindales > Anacardiaceae > Mangifera > Mangifera indica. Next base: position 11,382,687 of record NC_058144.1, read on the forward strand.
TCTGCAATTCATGATAACATAATAATCAATGCGATAAGAGACAATTAGCACCTATAGATTACAAAAATATATTAAACCAGAACAACAAAAATTTTGTCATAATCATAAGAATTTGGCACAGACATTTAGAATGGAAGGAGTGGTCATATTTCACATACTTACAATTTTCCACAGTGCAGACGAGAACAAGCTTACCTTAATCTGTCTTAACATAAGAAATTGCTCTTTCTACAGCTCCCATTGCTGTTTTGACAATGTCACCATCAACCACAGAGGGTGACTTCCCAGATCCTGTTGCTTCATCAGTATTATTACAAGTTTTACCATTGCAAGCACCACGTAAAGAACAAACAGAACATGTTGTGCAAGGGGCCAGACAACATTGAGAAACATGCTGGCAGCATGAACTGAAAACAGCCAGATGAGATGTTTGGCCTGTAAGGAGTTGATATTTTTGAGAAGTAGAGCAAGTAACTGAAATTTTCACCCGAACATTGGTAATTCCAATTACCAAATTGATTCAGCCGCTGTAAAATCTGTTCCTTCTTCTCCTTGAGCTCATAATACTGACTAAGTAACTGATTGTAATCTTCCGCACCTAGCGAAGATGTATTGCCATTAATGGCATCTCAAATGACCATACTGTTTGAAGAATCAACATTAGGTTCAGACCTTCAATCTACACAAGGGTTTTCTTCAACCGGAGCAAGATTTTTATCCTCTATCATCCCTGTTTTGGTCTTCAACAGTGTTGTCATCTCCTCCCTCCCTATGTATTCATGAAATACAAAAAATTATATTAAAAATTGAAGACTTCTGCAATGGAGTGGAAAGACCCAAACTTTTCTCTCATATTGAAAAGATAAATCATATCACAAGTTCAAATTAGCTTCTTTATGATTAAAACCATTGCTCAAGAGGCCATCATGATTTTGTTTTTGAGTTTTGAAACTTAAAATTTATGTTGAGAGCTTAAATAGCTAACTTACTATTTAACTAGACTTATTTTAGCATTCCAAGCGACGTAGGATGAGATGCATGTATAAACTCAATATCTTTCCGGTGTTTTGCAGATGTAGAACTTGCCCAAGTGCCTCACATACTACTTCTAGTTTCTTCTATATCTTATTATAAATTCAAGAATAGGCGCTACTTAATTAAACAATCAAATACTACAAATAAAAATAAAAAGGTTTCAATAACAATGTAACAAACGGACCTTATAGCCGCATGGTCCTCGAGATGAACAGCATCCGTTTGCTCCTGGACCACAGTGACGTCGTTTTTGTTCTTGCTATGCATTTTCTGAACAAGAATGAAGGCAAGTTTAACTGTAAACTGAAATATAAGGAGAAAAGGCCAATAGAAAGAGAGATAGAAGAGACCTTGTATTTGGACATGGCATCGTCGAAGGCTTGGATGAGAACAGAGTCATCCCACAAGTCACCTTCCTTCCCCATTCCTTCCAGCTTTGTTTCCAAAACCCTCGCCGTAGACACTTCACTCTATAAGTAGCTGGGGGCAATTTATAAAAGGTAAAAGGCAAGATCCGTCTCTACCATTTGCCTTTCATTATGCACTGCCATCTTCGTGGCTATTAAGATTCCCATAGATCTCAACAGTCAAGATCTTCGATTAGTGTATCTTCTCTGCGCATCAACCTGTAACACAACCCTTCTCAAGAAGTATTGTCCTCTAAAGTAAAATTTCACTAAATTGACTACTTTAAAACTCACTAAATTGAGTACTTTAATTAAACAAACAAATAAAAACTAGTAAAATAACTAAATAAAACTCATTTATTAAACTTTAAAAAATTACTGGAATATCCTTGTCAAACCAAATCAAAGGCGTACAAAAAATGTTTAAACTATAAAACATAAACTGGAAGGAAATGATGTGTACAACCAAACACATGTATAAGAATGAAAACATGAAGTTTGATAGCAAAGTCAAAAGACAGAAATGTCCTCACTACTCTACAACCTCTAACCACTGCTTGTCATATAGTTATCACGATTACCTATACCTATACATATGAAAATAAAAGAGTGAGTGATAAAATACTCAATAAGTAAGAGACTTTTTTGTTGACTTTTACTTAAATCTCCAAAATTTTCTTGGTCTCGACCTTTATTATTTCTATCATCCAAAGTTGACATTAAACTCCTATAGGATGATAATGGGTCTTATTTGTCATATATGTGCTCATACTAAACTTTAGGGAAAGATATAGGTTATATATCTTAACTCTTGGGTCAAACTATGTTTAGCTTTGTCACTAAGCAACCATTCCTTGGATTCCTATTTGGTGTGACCATATTGAATTTGGTGATAGCATCTAAATCTGGAAGCAGTAACTAAAACTGTATACTAGGTCGATCGATTTAGATCGAATATAGGGATTTGATATCTTGGCCTTGTGAGATGTCTCTCTATTACATTGCACCAAAACTATATCACAATTGAGCACTACTGCGAGCAATTACCCTATTATGGGTATGATGTCCTACTGTAAATATGCCTTACTGAGGGTAGTATAGGGAATATATACTTACGGTGTCCCCTTATAACGATTCTATGATGTTTATCATGCATGTATCTCAAGCTTTAGCTCAACTTAACTTACTTTTGCTTCCATCTAAAACTATATCTCATGTCTCACTAGAGATAAACTCTTAGGTATGTAAGGTACTATTGTGTACCAAAATCTCTTTACTATTGCTTAGGACAACCCATATATCCTTGGCCTAATTCATTTTCTCTTTTTCTTTAATCCGCTCCAGATACACGAGTGTGTCTATGTACACATGAGGGTGTGTCTCTTTATGTCCATGCACACAACTAACTCCTCATGGCATTTCCCTGTGTGTTAATTTTCCTATAGACATAGATGTGTGCCCCTTCAGATAATTATTTCACTTTTCTTTTTTTGTTCTCTTCTCGACCACTCTACTTTTTAGAGGTATTATAGTCATTTCACCTTGCACATGATCGTGTTACAACTATATATGGGAATTTCATATGTCACAGTTGATTGCCAATTGGTTAACAACGTCGAACGTTCATTGGAGCACCCAATTCTTATGCATGCTCGTACATCACTTTATATGCATAAACCTTTTAGAATCCCAGAGTTGTGAACGATAAACATGAACAAGGATTTGAATGGCTGAAATTTTGTCTATGCATAGGCCTCAATAGCCTTTGAACGGACGTGCATTTGACTTTGCTTTGACTTCTTCATAATGCATGGATAATCCAAGCATGAGAACCTCCTCATGACTTTTTTTGCTAAAGACTTACAAACGTGCATCTTTTGTATGAATAGACATGCATTAAGCCTTGACTTGATTAGTTTTAACCTTGACCTTGCATGATGATGATGAACATGTAACTATTTTGTGAGTCTTTATATTTGATCATGCATCGGTATGCAACAATCTAATGCACAAGTATGCATGAGTCTTTGACTTTTTCTTGCGTTGACTCAAGCTTGAATTGAATCAATAATATGCACAAGGACCTCTTCCTTGTGAATGGCTTGAAAATAGTCTTGCACGAGCATGTAACTTCAATGCACGAGCATTCATGACCAATCCAAGAAAGCTAAAATTACAAAACCGTGTACAAGGATGTGCACGATCCTATTCATCTTAATGCACAATTCAATAAAAAATATGATTTCATCTATTAATTATAGTTGTCTATATATGACAAATGCCCTTAGATTGATGAAATTGTGATGAGGGGATCAACGAGTTGCTTGATCATGAGAACCTTACAGTCTCATTAGATGGTTGATCTAGAAACATTCGTAGCCACAATTTTATCATGACCTGAGACACTAAAAATTCAGCATGACTATTATAGTGTTAAACAACCATACCAAAAGGTAGCAACAAATCTCATGTGTTAAAGTTATCAGTGTCAATCTGATGCAATATATATGTGTATGTTGTGAACATGTCCATTGGATAGACTTGATAAAAAATTCCATATAAAAGGTAACCATAGTGTTTGTGGAATAAATCCCATAATAGACAATGGTGTATGTGATCCTTAGACTTAAGATCATTGAAACGTCTCGTGCACTAATTGGTTTAGTTTGACACTAACCCAACGTAACCTTTTTGAAGGGTTATCAAAACGACAATGATTCTCTATGTCAAGAAATGAAGTAAGGTTATGATGGAACGATAAAGAATTATTACTTTTGAGTATGAGAGAAAGATATCTCAAGGCGTGGTTTAACTAACTACTATAATTAATGAAATTTGTGGCCATTATGGGGATTTAGGTCGATGCCCGAATCTAACTAAACCATGTTGTTCTCTATGAAGGAAAGTCAATAAATCAAGATAATTAAGGTGAATACTATTTTTATGCCTCAACATTGATAATATATCAGTGTAATGAGAGATTTGAATGCACGATAACCGTACCATTGAGAGTTTACATAAGTTATGTTGATTTTTGATATAATATATGGTCATGATATATTACTAGAGACCACTTATAATTTGTGAATAATGAGTTGATTGATTGAAAATTAGTCACGAATACCCTAGCCACTACTCTTCCTTTTATTTGGGAACAACAAAATTTCTTCATCATTTCTACAATATACTCATTCAATCATCATAGGCTAGCACTTGTGAGTCCTCTTATTGTTGTCCAACCCTTTGTGTGGATGAGTAGTGCCTCATAGAATTTGTGAACGAAGTGTTTCTAATCCAAAGTGGATTCGGGGTGAATTTATAATAATTTTTTATATTTTCTCTTATAAATATAAGTTATGCTTGCAAATAATGAGGGATATAAATTTTCAACTTGAAAAGAAAACGAAAAACCTATAATAAGAGAGAGGTTGAATGGAAGATGAGAATCAAGTGAAAAAAAAGAAAGAGGCATGACATAACAATTGTGGATGATGTGATAAAGTGACGTGACAATGTGTTTAATGAAATAATAATGCAATAAGATATCACAAGATGATTTTTTGTCATGGATAGTTTTGTAGAGTAAAATTTCTTTTCTAGTGTGATTAAGTTTATTAACTTATTAAAGTTAGTTTCATAATTTTATAAAGTTTTAATTAACCATCATTGATGTTTAATCAAAGATGTAAAAAATATAAAACCTATAAAACTTGTAAGGATCGATGTCTAGGAAAGTTTTTAATGAAAAGGCCGTTAAAATTATTTGCTACCATATTAATTTCTTATATTTGGAATTAATTAAGGTATGTATATTTTAGTTGAAGGGAAAAGGACTATTTTCGATCCAAATTTTAGGTCATTCTCAAATCTGTACTCACAGGAGATGAAAAACCCCAACTTTCATTCATGAGCAAACTGTTGTCCAAATTTTCAATTAGAGACAAAGGCAAAATCATTATTTTATTTATAAAAGTTAAAACTTTAAAATTTTATCATTTCCCTCCCCAAGTTTTAAAAACTAACACCTTAACTTATCCTCAAAGTTTGAAAAGTTTAGATTTCACCCTTAGGATTTACTTCTTTCTTCGACTACTACCAACGACTGATGTATTCCATTAATCTTCCATCTCCAACTAGAAAGGACGATGAAGGATGACCCTTCGTTGCCTAGATCTGGATGACGAAGTGTATCCAAATCTCAAATAATAGACAAAGGACGATGCTTCGTCGTCACGTTTGGACAACTTGACGAGCGAAGAAGAACGACGAAGCGTCGCCTTTCATCGTCTGGGTGGTGCGACGAAGAGATCTTTGTCGCACCACCCAGACGAGGATATGAAGATTTCTTCAAATCACCACTGTCGTCGCACTAGGAGAAAGAAGAGGTCGAAAACAACATCGGAAGGTGAAGTTGAAGAATAGAGGTGAAACTATTATTTTTGAAAGTTATGGGGGGCTGCTGAGTTTTAAAAAATATAGAAACCTAGTGTTACTTTTCAAAGTTTGAAAATTTTAAGTAAAAATGAAATATTAGTTTCTAAAACCTGGGAGAACAGAGAATAGTAAACTTTATAACTTTTTAACAGAAAAAATTAACAGAAGTTTGGTTATGAGTGAGAGTTGGGGTTTTTCATCTTTCGTGGGTATATGTTTAAAAACACCCTAAAATTTAGGTGGGAAATAGTCCTTTTCCCTTGGTTGAACTAGTTTTACTATTATTATTTATGTGTTTAAGTTATCGTAGTCTGGTTAAGAAAAATAAATTTAATAAGTCTTAATTGAAATTAATCTATTGACTGATAAATAAAATCTAATTATGATTTTTCATTTATAATAAGGTATTATCATATTATAATTTTTACGCCGTTAAATAATAATAATATTTTACATCACTGTAAACAATATTATAACCAATCAAATATATCTTACGTCAAAATTAACATAATATTAAAAAAGTGTATCGATAAATTTATATTTTAATTAATTTAATTTAATATTAATAATTCGACCAATAAATTCAAAGTTTAGTCTATAAGTGTAATTCATTTAGTTCAGAAAAATACTCCAATTCGTCATAACAAAACAAAAAAGTCCCCCACCTTCTTAGAAGGTGCTTGAACTTTAAACACGTCGCCCCTTCTTGTCTACCATACTTTCGTCTGTTTAGATTTGACATTTCAACTTTCCCCCTTAAATCTTCTTCCTCTAAATTTCCTATTGGACCCCACCTCTTTTGTTTTTATTCTATGTTCCAATAAAACCAATATTATCCCTCTGCACTCCATTATATAAATATATGTATTTATATATATTATTATATAATTAAATATTATTTTATTTTTAATCAAAATTATTTAATTAAATAATAATAAAATATATAAATATATACATATTTATATATTTAAAATAAATATATATAATTTTATTATTTAAAAAACCAATTAACTAAATTTCTAAATTTTCTTAATTCCAAAAATTAATCATTCATAGAAAAATATAAAACTATTGCGGATATGGGCATAAATGTAATTATGTCCTTAACTTTAGCCAAAAAATAAAACAAATAATTTTATCATGAAAAACAAATTGTATCTATCCTCACCAGCTACACCAAATGTTCGACTCAACGACCAATGAAATCTCTCCACGTCGGAACATCCCAAAAGTCTTCACAATTGAAAGGACTCTGTGACAAAAACAAACACAGGCTGAGTGATGTTATCACTGCCCATGAGAAACGTTGGTCGATTCTTTATTGTGGGCGAGCAGTATTTCTTTTCGCACAAGCAAAAACGACGTGCGTAGACGAGAGATGGAGAGAAAGAGCCGACTTAATAGATAGAATACAACAGATGGCTTGATACCCACACAATACTCATTTTTTTCAGTCAAAGGGGCGCGTGTTTTACTTTCGCCTTTTTTTTTTTTTTAAATCACACTTCCAACGGCGTCGTATTCACACCCCCCTCCCCTTTTTCTTTGTTCCGCTCTACGTTCACCAGTAGTTAGGGTTTGCTCTGACTCTCTCTCTTCTTCCTTTTGTTTCTCTCTCTATTTCTCTTAATCTAGCAAAAAAGAAAAAATGAAAATAAAAATTGGAATAGACATAGGAAATCTTAGCTCATGAAAATAATCCTGCACCAAAATCCAAACCCTAACCGGTATTAGTTTTACGTTTTCAGAGGTAATTTTATTCTTGTTTCATGTTTAGTATTTTTTTTGAATTATTTTTTCTGTTTTTATTTTTTGCGTGGTGGTTTCGGTTTTTAACATTCCGTAGTGGAGGAATTTTTATTTTTTCTTTAAATATATTGAACGATTTGTATGTTTTTAATTTTTCAAATAATGTTTTAAGTGGATAATTTGTTAGATCGGAGTCGATTTGTACTGATATATGTTTTTGGGTTTGAATTTATGACGATCTTTCGTGTTTTGGTGAAAAATTAGCGATCTAAGTGTAATTATGGAGTTAACTAATTTATTAATTTGTTGACTGTTTGTTTGCCCAAGATTATCAAGGATTTGGCGGACAGGTTTTTAGAATTGATGTTTATAAATTGTTGATCATTCTGTGGTTGACTTGGATTAGGGTTATAGTTTCAAGATTTGTGTAATTTTTTCAGATTATATTTTGTTTGGTTGATGTTAAGCTTTGAAGGATTGATTACATTGATTTATGAGGAAAGTTTTTTCCTTTACTGAAAAAAGTATTTGATCAATTATTTGATTCTGCATTTTTTGCATGATCTGTTTGTGTAAGGAGAAGGAAGGAAGATATTTGAATATATAATTTTAAATCTTCCTTAAGTAGTGATTTAAGCATGAGTTGGCTTTGTTATTACTTACTGGTTCTGTCTTTTTCGAATATGATTAATTAATTATAATTTTAATTTAGTCATGGTTATGAGTTGGCTACGAAGAGTGGCTGTAGTCTTTGGTGACTGAGATCTTAGTATTCATGGGAATTTAGTAATTATATCTTGAATCTTTTTGTTTAGATTGCTGAACAATACAATTTTATTTCTCAATGAGTTCAAGACTTGGAAATATAATAGATTTCGGGGCTTTGAGTATGAGTTTGTATATCACTATTTGGATGCTTAGGAGCAGAGCTATTCAGGACTGTATATGAATAAGGGAGTAGCTATTCACGAGGAATTTGTATATGATGAACACTAACTGTGGTGCTAGGTAAGTGGTATTCTTTTCCTAAATATTCTTTCAATTGATTGCATTATTAGATGAGCTTATTTTTTATACTATCAGTACTATCTTGAATGCTTGTTTATATGAATTTTTGTTTATAAATTCTCTTTCATGAAGTATGAGCTTATCTATTCAATCTTAAGTGTCCTGACTAGTTTTATTGTGCAGGATTTGCCGGTTTACTCAGATGGCACTGTTTCTTTGAGACGGGTGGCAGGTTAGAGTAGGGTTCTTGTATATCCTTATATTTGAACCTTTGGATTTAACCTTTTTGATAGGGATTGATCTAGTAGGTAGAAATAGAAATGGATCCAAAGATCGCAAAGGTGTTGGATAGTAGTTCTAGAGTTGTGCTCGGCCTGAAGAGAAAGAGAGCAACTCCACATGCAACACATTTTGCTGGGCCTCGACGAGCATTTTTACAGCACCTGCCCCTTTGCAAATCGTCGGCGCAAAAGCTTGAAAAGCGAAGGAAATTAGATGGATGCAAAAGCAAAGTTGTGAGTGGGTGTAATTTTAGAAAATCTTTAATCCATTATTACTCAAATTACAAGAAAAGTGGTATACCACAACGTCTTATGTACTATGAGAATGGTGATTGGACTGATTTTCCTGAGGATGTTATTGCTTTTGTGAAGAAAGATCTTCAAGAAAAGAAGGCAGCCGTAGAGGTTGAGCTAAATGGTCATTATTTTCTGCTTGATTTCCTGCATATGTTGCGACTGGACTTAAAAACAGGTGCACAACAATCGATTGCTTGGATTGATGAAGCAGGTGCTTGCTTCTTTCCAGAAATTTACATCAACGGCGAAGAATCATATAACTGCTGCCAAAATGAATGTGGCAAAGACCATGAATCAGTGCGGAGGGATTCTTATGGGCCCCATGAAATAAAGCTACAGCTTGAAATTGATGTAGCTGGAGTGGAGCAGTCTAAGTTGAAAGAATGTAGTGGCGAGTCAAATGCTGTTATTAAGCAGGTCCAAATTGCACAAAAATCTGCTGGTACCCAGTATGTTGTGGAAGTTGAGGATAGTTGCAACCGGAAAACTGATGCAAAATTAGACGAAGCTATTGAAGACAATCAGCATATGAAGACCAATTTAGTGGCCAGGACTGAATTAGTTGATGAAAAGTTGGGATCTGATGCCGTACAGAAGATTTTTTTAATGGGTATGAGATGTTTTGGTGGTGTAGAAATACTTGATATACAGTGCTGTGCTAGTCCTAGGTTGTCAGCACGTTTTGAGCTTTTCCAGAAACAGCTTGAAATTACAAGAAAGTATCGTGGGGATGCAAATGTTCGATATGCATGGCTTGCTACTGCAAAAAGAGCACTTCCTATGATTATGACATTTGGGCTTGGGCTTTGTGGAGCATCCACAACTAACTCCGCATATGGCATTGGTGTCCATCTTGCTGCTGCAAGCTCTCCTGATGCCAGGTTTGACAGTTACTTTTCTGATTCTTATTGCATTTATTCAATAACCTTATATGTTTCAACATTACAAGGATGATGAAAACTTGTGCTACTAAAGGAAATTATGACTTTTCATTGATAACAGTGCAGAATTATTGTCATATACTTATCACTTGTATTATCTTTGACATGTAATTTTTTATTTGTCTCTTCTTACTGGGCTACTACTTATTTGGCTTCTTGTTGATGACAGTGTAAATATTTGTGATGTTGACGAAAATGGTGTGCAACACATGGTATTTTGTCGTGTGATTATGGGAAATATGGAGCAATTATGCCCTGGAACTAAGCAGTATCATCCCAGTACAGAGGATTTTGACAGTGGAGTTGATGATCTTCAGAACCCAAGGCATTTCACAGTCTGGAATATGAATGTGAATACCCATGTTTACCCAGAATTTGTTGTTAGTTTCAAGATTGCTTCCAATGGTGAAGGTGATACATTTCACCTTTATATTTCTCTGTTCCTTGTAAAATTTTCTTTCAGTTTTTGTCCCTGACTTATAATTTCATACTTTACATTATGTGATGCTACCAATCAACATTGGTCATTTCCGGATGGTACACAGCGAATAAGTTTTGATTGTTGGAAACCAACAAAGCGACTTCAACTGTTCAATCTGTGTCAGTTTTGGATGTGAAAGATTAAAAGTTGTTTTTAAGAATCATTACGATTCATGATTTGTAGAGATATCTCCTCTTGGTCGGCCTTGTCTTCTGCAGATGCTGTATGAATATAGTGAAATTATTTCTTGAAACATTCTTAATACTTGAGCATTAGTACTTTATGTTGTCTCTCCAGGGAATGTGGTTGGAAGTGAGAATCAGAATACAATATCTGCATTTACTACATCTTCGCAAGGGCTTCGAAACCATTTGCGGTTGGAATCCTCTGCAGTTGATTTTGTGAGTGTCCGGAACATGTTAACTGTTTTCTTTAATTTTACAATGGGAAAGTGAATGAGCAAAAATTATTAAAACTGTAATGTTATAACCAATCATTGATCACATTGTAGCCTAATGATAAAATGTTTACTACTACTTTAGTGAGTTGAATATGTTGTGAGAAAATGTTTTTTCTGCTAACAAGGAATTGATTGACTTTAAAGTACACGAACAATTAAATTTTCTCGGTGCCTAACTATCTACTAGAGTCATGGTATTAAGAGAACTTAATGGTGGGTTGTTTTGATTTATTGTAACGTCAAGTTCTAAAAGTGGAAGTTTTAAAACCTGTGAGCTAGATTTTGTTGATAATTTCTTTGGTGGCTTTCTTACTGCTTTATCAGGATTACTTAATCCTTATGAAGTGATTAGCTTATTTTAATATCAGCATCTGATGGTATTGATATTTCAGTTTGCATTAAATTCTGACATCTGTCATCTTCTAGGGAACTGTTAGTCCTCTGGTTTCAGAGACTGGGGGATCTCAGGGAAAAGCTCCTAGTACTAATTCATGCAGTCCAAGGGCTCCCAAATCTCCTTGGATGCCTTTTCCTATGTTATTTGCTGCCATCTCAAATAAAGTTTCTCCTAATGACATGGAGTTAATTACCAATCATTATGAACTATTCAGGGTATGTTAAATAATGTACTGGTATTACACTCTATACTTCTGTCTCATGCTTCTATTTGTCCTCCTCTCACCTTTTTCTCTGTTTTGGACATTTTATCAGGCGAAGAAGATTAGTCGGGATGATTTTGTCAAAAAGTTGCGAGTGACAGTTGGAGATGTTTTGTTGAGGTCAACAATAACTGCTCTACAATGCAAGGTAGTGTTTTGGACAGCTGCTATTAAATGGGCATGCAATACTGGTTATGCGATACCAGGATTTATAGTTTAATTATTTGACAGCATTTAGGATTCTACTGAATTAAAAACTTGATAACTATGCTGGACAAATCGCAAAAAATTCTATTATTGAAACACCTGGAGTTGCGTGGACTGTGCTTGAAGCCATAATGACACATTATTGCATAGATGTTGCATGGTCTGAGTCTCTATACATCAGTGTTAAGTACGAAGAAGTTGAATGAAAGAGAAGAACTAGGTTAAGACTTAAATGAAGACAATCTACAGGGTATTGAAGTCTTGATTCTTGTCATGAACTTACAGATTAAATAAAGGCAATCTTTGTCGAGGGTAGTCTGTCGGATGTGGTTTAAATTTCTATCCCTGTCAAAACAGCATTCCAAGGCTTATGAGATTGCATCTCTTGAATCAAAAAACATATTAAAAATGTTGGACCCCGTATACCTACGCCCCTTGAACTCCTGTCAATGATGAAACTAAGAACTGAATATTATTACTCAATATTTGAGTTGCCACTAAAGTGTCCTCAAAGATCCTTATATTCGGTTATATTCCTTTCTTACCATATGAGCGAAAGAACAGCTAATGTTAGCACCTCCAAGGAACTATAGCCTTTGACTTACTGCAAAAGCATCAAATTCCCTATAAAACAATTGATTTACTACATTATGGGACTAGTCGGTATTAACTAGGCCTTATGTATCTAGCAAGCGTTCTATGTGATCTCAATTGAGAGGCCAAGGACTACTTATAGGTTTTTGCTTTGCTGTAAATTCTTTCTCCTATTGAGTCCCTTTTCTGCGACCATACTGCTGGAACCCTAAAATCTGAAGCAGTATGATTACCTCCCATGGTTCTTTATCGTCAAAAGAGTGAGTAGACCACTTGCTTTCCATTTCTGTTGGAACTTATGTATTAGAATGAGGAAAAAACTAGACGAATGAACTGGGAATTTTTTGTAATCTTCAACTTGGTCTTTTCATTTTTTATGTCTTTAACATGGAACAAAAGTTGTTCCATTTTAAAAGTTTTTGAATGTTTCCTTTTGAACCTACAATTGAGTTTGCAGAGCCTGTCAGAAATATCAGTACACTTCTTGCTTCCATGGTGGGCCCACTGTACCAGAGGAGGAACAATCAACTTTATTTCTGCCTGCTTTGCCTCTCTCTGTTAATTGGAGACTTCTAAGTGATTATCCTTGATTGAATTTGATTCATGGTGGTTGCAAAGGCCATTGGTACTTGCTAAGAAAGCATGGATGGGGTCTTCTATACACCCACATGGAATGAACTTTTGATGGTTAATTGAAATTTTGATGATGATTGTTTGCAGGTACCATCCAAGCGAGAAGTTGAACTGTTGAACCAAAATGTTGAAAAATTACCTGAGCTTCAGTTATCGTTAGGACCGTCTCCTGGAGTCTGAGCAGCTGTTCATGGTCTCATCTCTCAACAGATATGGGGAGAGGAGGGGAGGAGGCAACGCTGGGTACATGCTTGTTGGAAATATGTCGACATGAAGCTGTGAATACAGTAATTACTCTGTTAAAGGATGTTAGCTCTTTAGTTAATTTTCAGTTCTAGTTGTTTTTACTCTTTGTTTTGTTTTAGTCTAGATGAGTTCGACTCTAATTGCTTTTAAGTTGTATTGGAATCTTTGACTTTCTGCATTATTTTGCTTGTGGAAATGATACTTTTCTTCTGTGGCCTTATTATTTCCCTTTATATTTAGGGTTATATTTAATTCTTGGTTTTGTAAAATCTTGAATAGCACTGGTGATTGGTGTAGGCAGAGCTTCGAAGATTAGTGGTGTCTGATGAAGAATTTGCAAATTTCTGCTATGCAAGAGACTGCTTACTATTACAAATTACCTCCGAAAAATCTCAGTGCGGAGCATATAACCACTGGAATTCAATCATGGTTTTGTTTTGAATTTTAGATTAAAGATTAGTCAAGCAGTGGATGCTGACAGAGTATCCAAAGAATAAGTGGACTCTTTCAGGTTTATCTTTGTTGAAAATTCAATGATGCAATGAGTTTCTAGAAATAACGAAAGATTTGACTAGTTTATTTCATGTCTTTTTCCAAGAAGGAAGTTTGGTCAGAAACGACATTAGATAAATTATCCCTGTTCAAATTATGGGCTGTCAGCTAAACTTTTGCAGAAAGTCAAAACCGTCCTTGTCTGAATAAAGGAATATTCTGTTGCCCTCTATCAAAAAGGTTAGGTGGTGATTGGGTTGGTGGGCATGTGAATCGGGCCTAAGTAATTAGGCCTGGGCTTATTGGAGCATTATTCGTTGTGTTAAGATTTTTAGGAATTTGGGTCCATGTTTAGGTCAAAATTAAGCTCAAAATAAAAACTCACATGGATACACGCATTCGAAATATGATGTGAAATTTTCGATTGATTGCAGATCGATAATTCTGACAAAGGAAAGAAGACATCACTAGAAGTTGGTCTAGTGCTGAGAGCACTACGATATGGCAGCTATGTTCATATCTATGTGGCTTCTGGTGAAGTATGTGGAGGGAAGAGATATTGATAGCTATGAAAGCAATTTTTGCACACTTCCATTCAAATGACTGACTGTATTGGATGATATTGTTTGCGATGTATTCGCTACCAAGACCAATGGTACTATGGCTACAAAAGGTATAGGTGCGTGTTGTTTTTATTCTTCTAACTGGCTGCCAACTTTTTTGTTGCTTTCTCTTTGTTGGCAGCAAATATTTTGGGCGCAAACACGAACACACCCAAATGCAAAAAATCGTGGGAGGTATGTGCCTCCGGAGAGGCTTCATGAGAAAGCCTAGGGGGTATGGTCAGACAGAGTTGAGTTTCAGGCCTAGTTGGGCTTAGAGCTTAATCCGGGGCTTGAATAGTTGAATAAGATTTTAAACAAACGAAAAGTTTAAGCTCGGTTTATGTCCATGTTTAATTTAGTTCGAAACACTTTTTCTTTCATCCTTTAGACTTGTCAATTCAATTGCGGATGGGTATTGTTTAGAATATATGCTATGTTATGCATTTAAAGTTTTATTTTAATTTACCAATAATATCTTTTTTTATTGAGAAAATATGTACTTACGTTAACTCATGTAATAAAAAAAAAATTGAACTGCGAAACAAATATCTCCATGGAAACTAGAGAATGGATCAGCACATCCAGCACCTTCTATGATCAACCCTGGCGCCTTTTGGTTTTGATCTTCAGCCATCCAGGTCCTCGGGTCAGAACCCGGCAATTCTTAGACCAACCAGCTATGGCATCTTTCTTTTATTAAAGTTTGGTTCTCAATTTTATTATTTAATTGTAAATGAAATTGATAAACATACCTAAATGAATAGTCTGTGTACTAATTCAGAAGTAGCCATATCTTGAGGACAAATGCTCAAGTAATCTATTGCATTGCTTTATTGTACATAGTTTATTTCTACAATGTTGCAGGAGATGGATTAGCTCCAGATGACGGATCCCATCCTGGAGGCTTAATGTTTGGCCAATCACCACGACATCCCAACCTTATATAAAGACTCTTCTTACCTTCACAACACAAAAAGAACACTGTCATGACATTTACAAGAGCAGCACTGCCACAACATAATATTAACATTCTCAATCATGAAATGTGATAAAGAACTGGAAATTGCATCGGTTATTCTGCCACAAGCTACACATCAATCAAGAGCAGTAAGATGTATGAAGTGAAGTATGAAGTTCAATAATATAAGTAGGAGTACCTGGGAGTTTCCTGTCAGACAAAATTAATTGCTTGAGGGCACTCAAGGATGCCTGAGCCACACTTTTGGCTTGATCAGCATCCCAACCCTGCAGCTTTACAACTACGTCTGCATTTGAATAACCTAAATTACCATTTTGAACTTGCCTTCTGGCCTCCTCCTTAGCTGAATTCTCATCTGCATGAATAGGTTTAGATCAACTGCTGCTCATGATACCATAAAATAGTAACTCCAAAACATGCTCTCTTGCATGATGTTGAGTTATTACCATAAAGTTAAAAATTTGTAGGCCAGAAGGGTATTCATAACATTTTGCAAGAAATTTCTCCATAAAGAGGAGGTCTTGCATTAACTTATCAAAATGCAAGTTTGTTGCATCAAAAGAGTAAAATACTAAGAGTTACTCATATAAAGTGAAGCACTTGAAGAAAAAAAAGGTACCTGTTGCTTCAGTCTGTGAAAGCCACACAGTAAATCCTGCATAAAGATGTTGCCATTTATCAACACTTGCGGCAGCACCCTGTGGCCCTCCTAAAGTTGAAACAACAGCACGTACATGACTGCAAGAGAAACCAAAGTTACAAACCTGGGAAGAATACTCTTTATTGTTTCTAAACAAAGAATGACCTGAAGAATGATTTAAACCATAGATCATACCTACTTAGACTTTCCAATATAGCACATTCTGCTTCAGCTACAGAGTCTGAGCCTTCAGCAAGCATCCCTAAAATTGACTAACTTGTTAATGCACTCCAAGATGTGTACTACAAGTCACTTTAGAAACTTAGATTTTTTTTAGATTCTTTTGATCATAATGAATAAGAGATATTTTACATCAGTTTAACTTTTATGTTTTATTAAAGTCAAAGTGGAATGTTGAGCAAAGAAAAAATAGCAAAATAAAAGTTACTGCAATGGAGCTGATAAATGAAATATGGAAAGTAGAAAGTTTTTGTATTAAATAAGTTACTATAAAGGTAAGGTCTTAAGGAGGAGGGGATGACAATGGTGCAATTCAATTATTCACAGATATATAAAATGATGCTTTGATAGGAACCTACTTAGATTTTATTAATATTGAAAGAAAATAGTATTGACAACAAAAAATGTCAACTTCTCTCAAAGGTAGTTAGAGATGCTTTTTCCCTCCCAATTAGCCCTAAGGGGCTGCCCACAGCTTAAGCTGTCCAGAGAACCATGTTTTCCTGCTCTTTTTCTATTCCTCTTACTATTCCCTTGTTATACTCTCATATCCTAAAATCTTATCCTAATTTAAATTTATTAAATTTCTTAATTCTCTCAAAATCATAATATTATCCTTTATGCTTCTATGCTTCTTCTGGTAAGAGTTTGTCTACCCAGCAGTGCTTGCCTTCTCTCTTGCCAAGGATCTCACCCCTCTAATACCATTTGATAGGAATCTACTTAGATTTTATTAATATTGAAAGAAAATAGTGTCGGCAACAAGAGGTGCCCTAAGGGGCTGCCCAAAGAACCATATTTCCCCTCCTCTCCCCCCACCCTTTTTTTTTCTATTCCTCTTACTATTCCCCTTTTATACTCTCATATCTTAAAATCTTATCCTAGTTTAAATTTGTTAAATTCTTTAATTCTCTCAAAATCATAATATTATCCTTATTTTATAATATTATCATAATCTTTATTTTGATTTCAATTCCATTATTATATAATCCTATCATAACGTTTATGGTTATATCAATTATTTCCTAATTTTATTATTACTTGCTCCATTGAGAACCACCTTGTCCTTAAGGTGGGTTAGGTATTGGTGTCCCTTTTGTTTATGCTTCTATGCTTCTTCTGATAAGAGTTTGTCTTCCCAACATTGCTTGCCTTCTCCCTTACCAAGGATCTCACCACTCTGATACCATTTGATAGAAATCTACTTAAATTTTATTAATATTGAAAGAAAATAGTGTTCACAACAAGAGGAGCCAACTCCTCCCAAAGGCAATTAGAGGTGCCTTTCCCTTCACAACCAGCCCTAAGGGGCTGCCCACAGCTAAAACTGCCCAAAGAACCATATTTTCCCCCCTTTTTTCTATTCCCCTTTTATACTTTCATATCCTAAAATCTTATCCTAGTTTAAATTTATTAAATTCCTTAATTCTCTCAAAATCATAATATTATCCTAATCTTATAATATTATCATAATCTTTATTTTGATTTTAATTCCATTATTATCTAATCCTATCATAACTTTTATTATTATATCAATTATTTCCTAATCTTATCATGCTTCAACAGTTTAATAGGCTGCACTAGAACAACAAAAATTTACTGCTTAGTTCGGAAAATGGTTCAGGAATGAGAGAAACAGCTGTAACAAGAAGATTACTTCCTATATTGCACAAAAGAACTGAACCATATACTATAACAGTGACAAAGAAATTATCGCATAGCGTTCTTGCATCTTCTATTCTTATTTTTGTTACTATCTGTACAGCGAAGTTGCTTGTATTTGCTTTACTATTTGATATAGATGAACACCTTTTGGAACATATTTATATGCAAACACATGCAGATTAAGACACTGGAGGATTGAGGTTTTAATTGTGTTCAAAAGGTGAACCCTGTTCCAAGAAAGGTGAAGAGCTAGCTTTGTCCACATTGTAATCAGTGCTCATCAGGGAACATTAAACTTACATGAATCAATAGTTTGCTTGGCAAATGTTTCCAGCAACTCTTTTGTATTCAGAGGTGTATACCTGAATAATCATAAGAGTCAAATATCAAATTTTGTAAAAAGCTTATAAAAGAAAGCAAAGACAAATGCAAGACTCAAATATACATGCAGAGCCTGCTATTAGCATAAAGGCAGAACAGCAGTCCTGTGAATTAATTACTAATCCAATCTTTATAATTGTAACACTTACAATTTCGTATTCTACTGACAGACCGGTAGAGTGGTTTCTTTACTTGCCAATGACAACAAAGTACTAATAAAACTCTATTGAACCTAAAGGAAAACAGATCAATACCCAAGACCAACAGCAAGTTCACGAGCCACTTTCTCATTGATTTCAGTTGAATCCCCAACTAGGTAAATGGATGTTCCTTTAAGAAGCTGCATAGACCCTGCTGTCAGGGACTCCCATGATTCCACAATGTCCGGCCACTTCAATTCCGGGTCCTGCTTCTTCAAATTAATTACCAATTCATCGTCATCTATATACCTGTTCAAAGAAAGAACCTTTTGTATTCATATCAAACAACTAAAGTTCTAGAGTTTCAAAAACAAATGTACCCAATTTCTGAGTTTATAATTACAAACCATATTGTTTCAGCAGGCTTTATTTTATCAAACAGTTGATTAGTTTCAATAAGCGTAAGAAGAGAACCAGAGCGCTTTACTCTAACAATCAAAGAAGAACCATCTGCATCAACAAACACATCTTTGGAGCTCAAAATATCTTGGCCACCCACTTGTAATCTTAACTCAACCTCGGAGGACCCATCTGAAAACTGCAGTATTTTTCACAAAACATGAAGTGGGTTTCCAAGAAATTTTAGAAAAAATAGCGTGCAGTTTGAAATAGAAGAAAAAGATTACCTTGTACTGGCTGGTATTGGGAGTGATTGAGGAAAGACCGTTGGTGCAAGAGGGACGAGGAGTGAGTGATTTGTTCCTATTAAGCCACAAATGGGTTGGTCTAGAGCGAGCAGTGAGAAGAATGGAATTTGAAACGGGATTAAGAATGGAGATGGAGTTGTTTGGAAGAGAGAAATTTGGGGTTTTAGTATTGTAGTTTAGGAAAATAAAGCTCTGGCAAGAAGTAGCAGCAGTAGCCATTATTAAAGATAGGACAAAGAGGCGCTGCCTTTCCGACGCCTTGTTCTACAAATAAACAGAAAAAAACTAAAAATTTTGTATATAATATTACTGGGAGAATTTACAGGGCCCTTAACTTTTTGTTAAATATTTTATGGCATAGGAAAAGCTCAAATTCTCAAAAACCACCGTTGAGCTTAACTATATCCAATTTTATTAACTTACAAGTTAAAATTTTATTAACTCAGTAAATATGAAGAAACATTTTTCATTCGAAACTTGATTCATCACTAGTCTTTGACCAAATAAAGTTACAAGTGTGATTGATATTATTGGAAACAATTATGTCAATTCTGTCAAATTAAATTATTGTTAAATAACGTATTTAGTTTTTGAATATGTTTATGTTCATGATGAATGCAATCCAAATACTATCCAAGGTTCAACGATTAATCTAATCCATGACACATTTTGCCTTCGTATTGTTTATGGAGGCTCAATATTTCTTTGTATGTTTTTCTTTGCTTCTCTGTATGCATTTTTCTGGAGGAGAAAAGGAAAAGCAGGAAAAATGTGTTCTCTCTTCGTTAACCAACTCCCATAACTC
This sequence comes from Mangifera indica, assembly GCF_011075055.1. Classification (NCBI taxonomy): domain Eukaryota; kingdom Viridiplantae; phylum Streptophyta; class Magnoliopsida; order Sapindales; family Anacardiaceae; genus Mangifera; species Mangifera indica. The sequence continues at coordinate 11,402,773 of NC_058144.1, forward strand.
CCATTGCAATTAATTATGTTATAGGTCGGGTCGACTCGTCATGGGTGGACCTTACTCCAATTGATAATTTAATTTAATATTTTTAATTTTATAATGTTATTAAAATATTATTAATATATATATTGATTAGAGTTTTGAATTGATAATTAAAAGTGTTCGGTATGAATCATGGAAATTGCAGAAACAATTCAAATATACCAAAAATAAGGACAACAAAATAATAATTTCAATGTAAAATTTTTCCTTGCAACTTAAATGAAATTCATTAGCAAAAGGGGGTAGTTTCTAAAATTTCATCTGAGTTTTCGCCTGATTTGATTATTTTTAGCCTTTTCATTAACTGTTTATGCCAAATGAGTAAGGCTTATGATGGGTTTGTGGTTTTTGAAAGCATATTAAGGAGGGGTTTTTGCCCAGATACCATTACTAGTATGGGGGGTAGGATCGAGGAGAGGGATGAGTTGTTCAACAAAATGATCGATTTTGGTTGTAGGCCTAATATGATTACATTTGGGATATTGAGTATTATATTGTGTCAAATTGAACTACCCATCGGTTATTTGAAGAAATGTTTGATGGGAATGGTATGCGTGGTGTCATTTGTAACCTAATATTTTTGTTTAGAAATGATAGTATTACAAATCAAACCAAATTCACTCTTCTCATTACTTATAACATAATCCTCAATGGTTAGCTTGGAAGGTGGAATTGGAGATTCAAGAAAGCTATTTGTTTCTATGGCATGTAACAAGTGTAAGCTTAATGTTGTTAGCTATAGTATTTTGATTGATGGTTTTTGCTTAGTAGATAAAATTAGAGATGCTAAGTAGTTGTTTGTTTTGATGATAAGTATGAGATGTATGTATTTAAGGTTGGATTTGAACCGAGCCGGACTCAAATTTCCCTAAGCTCGAGCTCGACACTCAATTTGAAAGGTGTTAAGCCCTTTAAAAAGTTATTCGAACTCGACTCACTTAAGAAAAGTCAAACTTGAATTTGTTAATGGATTTTACAATATGTGGAGACTTAAAATAGTTTTGGAATTACTTCGCAAATTGCAAAATAAAGGTTTTGTTCTAGATTTTGTGAGATATAACATTATGATGGATGGGCTTTACAAGGGAAGGCATAGAAAAGACAAGGAAATTGTTGTCATATATGGAGCAGAGGATTGTGTTCCAAGTGTAGTCATATTTATTACACTTATAAATGGTTACCTAAGCATAATGAGACTTCAAAATTGGTTGAATTTATTAGCAAAATGGCACAAAAAAATATAACTACAAATTCCAACTTTTTGGAAGCCATGAGTAGGATATTAGTTTTGCTATTCAAGCTAAGCTTGCTAGTGATTTTGCCGATGAAATATGACTGATTCTTAAAAAAAATCATTAAAAGCTTTAATGTTTGACTGACTTCAAAGAAAGCATGGAGGTGTTTTAACTTGGGAGCTAGCTTAAGCTTAAAAATGGTTGTAAGTGAGTTGTTTATCTTATAGTTTTGGTATATTTTCCTCTATATTTATAACAATAGTTTTCAATTATAATATTCGACTTGAACATATGAATGCTTATGAGTGGCACTGGCATTTTATGATGTATCTTTGTTCTACTGCTGAATCCTAAGTTTTTTACGATGACATAGTGGTTAAGCATGTTATCTTGAGTGCACGTCTTTAGCTATCAATGACATTTCCAATGCAATAAGACTTATGAGGAGAATGGTGAAATTTCCTTGATCAACATCAATTTCCTAATGGTTACGCGCATATCCAACTTTACTAGACAGAAAAAGAATTAGCAAGGTGTTGAAATTTTCGTGTGAAGGTTTGTCACCGCTTGGTAAATCTGTTGATGTTCAAATTTTTTGTTGGGTGTACATAATTTTTTGTTGTTGGAATAAAATTATTCCAAGGCCTAAGAAATATGAATTGAAAAGGTAGAGCAAGTGAATTAGCTTTTGAACATACATAGTAAAAAACTAGAATGATATTATAACACTACAAAAGGATGTATACTTTTTTATTATAGGATATTTACTCATTTGTAAATATTGTTATTTTTCTTTTAGTGTTTTCTTCTAAAATCTCATTACAAGCACAAGCTTGTATGAATTTACTTCTAGATGGGGTTTGATTTACTTGAGAACTGAAATATAAATGAGGCATGACCATTTTGGCTCAATCCCAGCTTGATGGAGTAGGTATAGGCCTCGAGTTTGAGTTCAAACTTGATGAATTTAATTGAGATCAAAAGAACATATTTTAGATATAAACAATTGCTTAAATACTTAAATATTATTATTATTATTATTTTTCAAATTTATAAAACTTAATTATTATTATTTTTGATAGTTGAGGGTATTATTCGTTATTAAAAGTTGTAACTACTATTTATATCTTACTAACTAGTACTTATTTTGTATTTTTACATGTCTCCAAATCCATTATTTGCTAAAATTTTGTATTTATTTTGGAGTATAGTATAGTTAAGGGTGGATTCAAACTTAACCAAACCCAAACATAGGTTGGCTCGAGTTCAACTTAAATAATTTTAGAGATAGTTCAAGTTCGATGAGCTAATCAAAATGAAAGTTCGAGTTTTGCTTGAGAGAAAAATTTAAGGTTCATAGCTCGGTTCGAATTTAGTATTCAAATTTGTGGCTCGTTTTTTAACCCAAATTTGCTAGAAATATTTAACATATATCAACGATAGCTATACTAGAGTTTAGAGAGTAGAGAGAAATGAAGAGAAAATGGTTCTTTTATACTCTTTGTTGACTGGATTTCTTTCTCACATACTTTATGTCTCTTTCATCAATTCACCAAAGTTTAGTGAACTATTTTCTTTTTGTTGTCCTTTGTTTGTGTGAAGAAGAGAGGTAGAAAGTATGAGAGAACATGATGAAAGAAGAAGGAAGAAAATGGGATATTAATTATTTTAGCCAAGGATTGAAAAACTGGACCGTGAACCGGCACTATAAACGAGTTCTATAGAAGACAGAACCGTTTTAGGCTAGGAATTGGGTTGGACCGTGGTCGAACCGCTAGTTCGTACTTGAACCGCAGTCTAATCCAATTTAGGATATTTCCGATTCAAGGTTTTGCATATAAAACAAAAGTTTTATTCCTTTCTACTTTCTTCTTCCTTGTTGTGCAGGCAGAAGAACAGTTTCTACAGTCGACGACATCTTCCAATTTCGCAAATTCAAAGCTCCATTGATTTAGCTCTTGCCGACGATGGTTTAACGATGTCTACCGACGACGACGATGACGTTGAAGGGTGTTGGATTCAATCATAGGCTCACAAGACGAGTATCTAGGATTATATTTGCAATCTTTCATGACAACTTCTTAGGCTCCAATGGTGGCTGACGATGATGAGTTCCTGTTGCTGTTGTGACCGATGATTATACATCAATAACAATGACGATAGATTGGTCTTCTGTAAGACGTTGTGAGTTGTTTGAGTTTGTTCTCTTCTTTAGGATATTGATTAATGTCATCTCCATTATTTCTTAATAAAATAGGTTTTGTTGGATTCCAAATTGAGTAATGAGGAGATTAATTTATTCCTAGTATTGATTGTTTTGGTACGTCATTTAGAGAACATGTGTCATCTTTAAGTCTAGAAACTCTTGTTCGCTTTGCAATCTTGTAATTGTTTAAATTTTGCTTGGGGAATTTGATCCTAAAAATTTGGTGTATTTATTTTCAGTTATGAAATTACTCAATAATTATTTTTTTTTATTCTGTACGTAGTAGAAATGCATAGAACCAAAAGAGACAACAGTTTGTAAGGATTATCACTCTATTAAATTACTATAAAAGACTCGGGTTAGCCCAAGTAGTGAACAATCACAGGTTATTTATAAACGTTTAAGATTTGAGAAATCTCAATATGATATATTATAATAAAGTTTATCTCTAATTTATTCTATCTAAAATTACATGTTTAGATGACAGTAGACCCTTAACCTTTTATCATAAGAGTTCTTCGAGTTAATTAAATATAATTTTTTTAGGTTAGTATATACAACTAGAATTCCAGTTGAACCAGTCGATTTAAACGGTTCAATCGGTCTGGCCAAAACCAGTACTTAAATTGGTTTTTACTTCGATCCGGTTTTAAAAACCTTGATTTTAGCCACATTTTGTGGCCTTTACACATTTAGCCACCATTTTATTCACCATACATTTATAGCCACAAATACAAAATATCCAAAATTCCCATGAGAGGATTAACCTAAGGAAGTTGAACCTAGCCAAGCATTCTTAGTCGAGCTCTTTTAATTCCTTAAGCAGTTGTCGACAACAAGAACTCCACACTTCTTGGTCGTTGATAGCAGTTCCAATTGTTTGTAGAAAAATTAGGTTGGCCAATATCTCATCGACTCCTTTTTGTCAACAAACCATGTCGACAATTCATTAACAAGCCAAGAACATGATCCCATCAATTTTGACTCATCTTTGCTGGTTTTCATTAGGCGAGTATTGGACCAAATATTTATAGTTTTGTGCTAAGTTTTGAATTATCAAAATTTTGGTTTTCTTAGATTTAATTTTATTATATTTAAATAGTATTTTGGTAGGCAAAAATAGTTTAATTATGTCGAAAAATTGTTTATGATGCATGGTTTGGTTGATTTATTGATGAAAATCTTAGTTTTTTTGGTGATTGAGTTGGCACGGTGGTTGATTTGCTCAAACCAACTACTTTTTTTTTTTTTTATAGAAAATGGTTGGTTGATTGTTAAACACCTAACTAACTACATTTTTTAAGAAATTACCTTGGTTGGTCGGGCAAGCACCTGACTAGCCACTTTTTTTTTTTAAAAAGAAATTGTCTTAGTTGGCTAACCAAACACCCGATCAGTTACTTTTTTTTCCATAAATTTTCTTGGTTGGTGAGCCAAATATCGAACCAACCATTCAAAAATTTAGAAAGTGAATGAAGTCATTTATAAGGTCACATAAATTTTTCAAGAAGTGATGAATTACGTAAATTATGATGGAAAAAACATAAATTAATGATTTTACATAGAAAATCAAGAAATTTATTTGTTTACTAACTTGTTCTCTTTGTGGTTTGTTTCAAATATTCGGTGTCAATGAGCGAGATGGTTAGTTCAGGTTCTATGTTAATAATAGATTTTAGGATCACGTGACTATCAGAGCGCATCTAGACATTTGGTGTTAATGAGTGTGATGGTGAGTTTAGATTCCATGTTACCCACAAATTTTGGGACCATGTGACTTTCAGAGCATATCTAGATGCAATTACAATGATCCGCTTTGACCTAGATATGACTTAGAGAGAAATGTTCCAAGCAACATGTTTTGGGCATTTTTTTAGGCATGGAAGAACATCAGAATAGTTCTATACTCATGCACTTAGTGTTATTTCGTCTTATAAATAGCAGAGACCATATAAAAAAGTTATGGTTTAGAGTAAATGGTGTTGATATTCGCTTTAGCCTTGGTGATATGGCTAATTTTTGGCAATGATACAAAAGTGTCATCCTATGTAATGATTTTAGAGGTCTCCTAATTGAGGCGACAATACTTTCTAGGGGCTTCATCGATTAATTATAGTGATATGCAAACAACAATTAAGTTACATTGTTAAGGTGATTGTGATAAAGATGTAGTGAAGCTAGTCATTCTTTATTTTTTGCATAATGGATTGATAGGGGCGAACAATAACAAGGTCATCCAAGATAGGCTCATACATTTAACAGACGATCTTGACACATTTAGTTACAACCTGTGGGGTTTTGTTGTGTGGAATGCAATGACTAAATCGATGTAACAAGCAATACACAAGAGATACAAACATATTATTAAAAGCTATCCATCTTTCCTTCATGTACCACCATTTATAACTTATCCGATAATGGGGTATGTAATGACCTTCCAAGTAATCATGTTTTTTGTTAATGAATTTTTTTAACAAATGATCATAAATATTAAACAAAATTTTTGTTGATAATGTAGTATTGGATTTACGAGACATTAGATAACCTAAGAGCTTCTGTTCAAAATGTAAGAGTTGATTGGGTCCTTTGAATGCTAAAATGGAGAACCATAAGCAGCCTTATGTGGGAACATGAATAAATGATTATGGAGGCTTTTCCTGTAAGTATTGATTTGAAATATTTTGTAGTTATTTGTATGATTAATTTTAATTTTTTGTAGTGAACACACATGTTACTTTTTATGTAATGGTAGTAATATCCTTGATAGATATTAGAAAATATGTTTGCCACTAACACAATTATTAAAGGATGTCAATCTAAAATAATCGCCAAGTTTGGGATGCCAATGATACACCTATATAAGTATCTAAGGAAGATTATCTACATCTTTATGTCCTTCCCCCAATACTGAATGCTAATGGATAAATTTGATTATTATCGTATTTCTCAACAACAATAAGTAGTCTCATAAGGTATCTCCCCTTTAAATATGCAACATCAAGGCAAATGATTGAATGATAGAACTGTTGAAATGTCTATAGTAAGCAACCCAATGCCATAAAAAAAAAAAAAACTTAGAGCGATTGGTCATATTTGTGTCAATATGTGTTACTATATTAGGGTTTCATAACATGAGATTATGATAATACTCCGATAATAGCATCAAAGAATCCTTGGGTGATCCTTTTAATGCATTTAATGTCCATGTCTTAGCACGTCACACTTATGCATATGATATGTAAATCTTGTATCTATCTGTTATATTGACAATGATTTCTTTTAGTCGATAGATGCGATCGACCACAAACATTGATTTATGAATCTTCCTCAATGCTTAAGCACCAACCTATTTATAATGTGGTAATATTTAATTTATAGGGCACGTGTGGATTTCATTCATATGATGTAACTGCCTTGATTCAGTGTCATCTTTTTTTCTTGACTATGCCGACCATTTACATTGTTGGTGTACATATCTAATCTCCCAGCATATCATGGTAGATTGAGCTACTTTGAATTGAAAACTTGTTTCTAAAGCAAGCCTTGCAAATAGATCTCGCAATTCTTCCTTACAATTATAATACCCATTAATTTGATCTTTGCATCGGGTCATCTTTCAAGATTACCAATAACCTTGTTTTCAATATCCACAACTATTGATGAATCCCATTGAAATGGATAAGGGATACTAACATTTACCAAAGATGCTTCATAGTCAATTAAACCATGACGAGTTGTGTTATACTCGACCCTAACATTATGAAAATTACTTGGACTTTTCTCAATGTCTTCTTTTCCATCCAATTTAGTCTCTTTGATCAGTACATCATATATCTTGTCAACATCCACAACCTAACAAATTCTTGCTCAAGAGCCTCATCCTCATCATCATCATCATCATTATCGTCATCGTCATTATCATTATTGAGAATATCTCATTTATCATCCTTCGGGACACTTTGTGGTTGTGCCTAATAGTATGTTGAATCATCTCTGATTGTTCTTCCTCAACCTGCTTTTTGTCTTAATTGTCTCTTTCTTCGATTTAACTCTCTATAACATAAAGACGTGTTGGTAGTAATTTTTTTCCTACTACCAACATAAAAACTTCAATGTCATCATAATCTCAAAACTTATATGGGTTTCCAAGCAATGACAAATCATTGTCCGTATATATACAAACATTTGATTATATTCTATTGATTCTAAGATGATAGTAAATTTTCTCGACCAATCCTTTGAAATCAGCTCTTGTATGAATTATTTACATTCTTTCATTCTTACCAATATATTTTATAATATTGTTATCTCTGGTAACTCAATACCCTCCAAACTTAGTCATAAATGTAACTTTAGCCATTTTGAAACAAAAATAATACCTGCAATACAACAAAATATATATATATATATATATATATATATATATATATATATATATATATATATATATATATATATATATATAATATAATATAATAAAAATAACAATAAAACTATATATACCCATTTTTAGTACATAATTTATGTACACAGATGAGGTGTTATCATGTGATTAGATATTTCTGTATCATATAATGACACATATTTTAAAATTACCTAATTACATGATGACACATCACTGTGTATATGAATTATGTACTAAAAATAGATACACATAGTATTGCTCTAAAAATAAATATTTGATATGATAAAATTCAAATTCAAATGAACCATTCCATCCAAACTTGGTTGGTTGGCTAACTCATCTAACCAAGCCCAAAATACCATATCACAATAGTTATGTTTCTCCCAATAATTTGATCACAAAAACATGCATTCTACTTAATTTACTAATTTTTTGGATAAATTAATCAATACTTTAACTGATTCAACTTTGAAACGACTTTTATCAAACAATCATAAATTATCAGACACACTGTATATACTTTATGGATTTCAAATCTTTAACAAAATAGATAAAATTATAAAAAATTAGATCTATATTTGCTTGGATCTTCCTAAGTTTAATGCAACATTTCAACAATTTTGCTTTTGTTTTTTTGGCAAAAAAATGGTTAAAGTTGGAATGAGTAGTGTAGTCAGTTAAAGATTTCATTTTTAAAGGAAGTCAAACCAAAATAAGACTATAAATGTATAATAAAAATGGTGGCTAAATATGTATATGCTATTGAAAATGTGACTAAAATAATTAATATCTCGAAGAAAATGGTGGAGAAGAGAGAAAGTGACAAAGAGGAAGGAAGAAAATGGTGAAGAGAGAAAGTGACGAAAGAAAATGGTAGAGAGAGAGTGAGAAATTTTATTTTGATGGAGATAATTTTTGTTTTGTTGATAGAAAGTCAAAATGGAGAGTATAAAAAGGTAGGAAAGTCAGAAATTACATAAAGAGTGGTAAGATGAAAACAACACATTTATTAGTCATTTTATTTTGGGTAAACAACACATTTATTTGTCATTCAAGTTGGCTCATATGAGCTATGACTTAGGTTGGTCCAAGCCGAGCTAATGGTTGGTTTGTGATTTGAGTTTGGCTCGTTTTCTAAATTAGCTATATTTTATAGCTTGAATTTGATTCGAATTTGTAAATAACGAACTTCGACCCAACTGCACTGAGTCAAGCCAACTTTTGAGATTAAGTTGGTTCGGTTTAGATTTAGGTTTAGGTACAATACTCCTTTAAACCTCATTTCTTAAAACATTTCATTTCAAAAATTTTAAATTAATTCTTTATGACACCATCAGTTCTATAAATGCCCTTTATTCCATTTTTTTCATATTTAAAATGAGTTTTCCTTTATTTATATGCACAAATAATATGCATAACATTGTATCCAAACAATAACATATTACCTTGTGATTAGATATTATTTTATTTATAATATAAAATTATCTAATCACATGATAATATGTTATTATTTATATATAAAGTTATATATATTATTTATACACATAAAACTACTGTTATACTATATATCTCATTATTGTTATTTCTAAATTAAAGTTTTAAGTAATTAAATTGAAAGTCAACATTTGAAAAAAAAATCTTGCAAACAATTCTAAGAATGTAATTAGTTAAAAAATCTATCAAATTAATTACCAATACTTTGAAGAAAAAATAACAATAAACTTATAAGTGAAGTAATTAAAAACTTATAATTTTAGTATTATTTCCTATGGCAAATGTTCATCCATGAAAAGATAAATATAAAAAAATAGTTTGTAGATAATAATGGATTAAGTAAAGTTTCAAAACTATTAATAAAAATAATAATTTAAATAATTTAAAATACGTGCAATATATTTTTAATTGTCAGTCGATTAGTAGGACGCCAGTTGTTTATAATGAGTTTTAGAGTGGGCTTAATATTGAAGCCCATTGGATCATATGGATGGGCTCACTTATGAAGCAGATGATTTTACATCGAGCCTATTGGAAATGTATATCTGACCTGAGCCCATTTTCAAGTGCTTAGGGCCTCTTTATGGTCAGAACAAATAATAACAAAAACTAAATTAATCCTTGTAGTAATTTACCTGTTTTGCATGTTTGACTTTTATTACTTCAACTAAATTATGAATTATTTTATCTTTAAAATTACGTATACTTATTTTAAATATATAAATACATATATATTAATATGTATATTTTTATATGATTGAATAATTTCAAATTAAAAATAAAATAACATTTAATCATATAATAATACGTATAAATATATATATATTTATATATTCAAAATAAATAGATATTGTATTATTTTTATTTTAATATGATAAAGTATAATAAAAATCCCAAGATAATATGACAGTCTTATAATATTTGAACTTACAAATGAATTAACCGCTTAACTCTCAAATATTTAAAAATAAATGTATTTTGAGACAACCATCAAATCATCCAACACCACATACTCTATGCCTCACTGCATGGCCTTTATTGAATCAACCCCACTTGAATTTTTTTAATCTCCATTTATGAAAATATACATTTTTAGGGTTTCTTTTTCTCTAGTATTCCTTTTGACCATGTTTATCAACAGTAATTTCGTTCTCTACAGTTATCAACACAGGCAGGAATAGAGCCGAAGTGGGTTCAGGAGGGTCAATTTGACTCATCTGAATTTTGGAAAATTTTCTATATGTAAATTTTATATAAATATTTGATTAATCCAACAAGTTTCTCACCTATATTCCTTATAATTTCCTTTTATAATCGTATTATTGATCTGACCCCTCTAATTTAAGTTTTTTTTTTGTAATTTGACCACCCTGCCTTAAGCTCCTGCCTCCTTCCATCTCTGAGAACGTTATAAATTTCAACTGGAAACTACTCATCACATCCACTTATATATTCATTAATTCAAAGCATAAATGAAATGAGTAACCAATGTATAGCTCTATCTTTTGACTGTAGCCGGACCCCCCCTTATATATACCTGATGTGACTTCAATTCCTGAATTTCAGTTTCAACGCAGAACTCATCCATCCCTTCTTCTTCTTCATTGAGTTTTCAGTCTGGTTGCAATTTTTCTATATATATTCCAGTTGAGGGATCTCCAGTGTTAAACGGGAGATTTTTACTTTTGTTTTGTTAAATTAAAACAATATTATGCGTGTGTCTATATGTATATATAGTTAGGTTAAGAATGAGAAAAGATAATGAAAAAATAAAGTGGGGTTAGAATTTTAAGGGCTTAAAAGTTTCTTTAAAAAAGGGAGAGATGGGTGGTCCATGGCCACAATTACATGTCCTTCTTCTCTTCTCCTGGTGTCCCCAGCTGATTCATAAAATGTTTCACCATTTGTCACATCATCCCATCACCATTCATTAAAAGCTAGTAATTATTATTGAATCATTCATTTTCAGACTTTGTTATAAATCAAAATATAAAATATATAAATTTTAACTCTCTGTTTCACCTTCGGAGGCTACTTGCCCGGCTTCCTTCCCCAATTTTTTTCATAATCTCAAACTTACCCACCATCATAGACAACTTCACGTGTAACCCACTCTCTCATTGTCTAGTTTTGTATGAGAGAGAAAGAAGCTTGGTGGTGGTTTCCCAATGTTGGGCTTTCACAACCAAGAGATTGGGTTAGTGACTTGTTGGGAGAGATTTTATTGGGCTTTTTGTTTTTTTCTACTATTATGGAACGCATTATTTTCGTTCTAATAAGGTCTGAAATATACCTTTAAAAATTGTGGGGTCTTCCACATTCATTATAGTATGAGGTAATTCACCTTTTTAAAGGGAGTGAATAGATAAATTGTCATAAAATATATATTGTTAAACCTTCGGAACCATTATAATGGGGTTGCATGAATTTGCTTCAATATGTAAAAGAAAATTGGACTAAAGTTGACTCATTTTAAGAGAGAACTTGTTCAAAGGCAAAAAATTTCCAGTCAAAATCACTCCATGCCAAGGTTTTTCAAGCAGTAAAAAGTTTATTGCTTTTATTTTAGAGATTTTTTTTATTTGTTGAAATGTTTATGGTTTATTTTGAGTCATGTGTGGGTTTGTTAAATTTTATTGATTAATTTTGTGTTTTTGGACTGAAAATTGGTACTTTATTGACAGATTAATGATTTAGGAAAGTGAAGGTGTGTTTTTTTGGTAGAAAATAAGATGTTTGACATGAAAATAGGAAAATATCATTGGTAACACATTTATCGATGGGAAAATTTGAAGAGATAAATGTAATCTTATAGTAAGTCTATTGAAAGGGTAAATATAATCTTACTAAGCAAACTTACACTTATAGGTAAATGATGTTGTTAGTAGGTAAAATAAGAGGGTTAAATAACACTTTACTAGGTATTAATGCCCAAGGGTTAATTGACATTTTATAGCATCAATGTTTAGGGGTTAACTGATATTTTTTACTAAGCGTATTTGACTCATGATACACCTGATTCCTAAGGTGAAATATGATTTTCATTTTTAGTGAAATTTTGGATATTATGGTATTTTTAATTAGATTTTAGTGAAACTGAGTCCTATAGTTCTTATGATGTTGAAAAATTCATGGACTTGAACTAGTTCTTGACATACTTTCTGAAATTAACGACCATATATTGTTGATGGACTGAACTGGGATGTCCATGTCACATGGATTGTTCATCTTGCTTAGGCATGTTGATGTGTCGCAATTGAGTTGAGGTTTGAGTGATTGCAAAGTATTCTCCTGGAGATATATCAAGTACTTGATACAAGGGTAACCATTCAATTTTAACGGGGATGACTTAAAGCTCATGAGAACTCAAAAGAATATATGGTTGTTGCATGGACATTTTTAGATTTACTACATTTATTTCGTGTACTTGCCTTGTCATTAACTTACAATTTATATACTAATCATTCCTCTTTACTAGGTAAAATACAATAAAGATTTAATGGAATAATTCCAAGCATAATATTCCATAACATTATTATAAATGTAAAAACAAACAAAACAAGACATTAACAAAATATACATAATATATTGATAATTACTTGTAAATATCCATAATTGAATAACAACCATTAATTAAGGTATTACACTAAAAATTCAAAAAAAAAAAAACATAATATAAGTTTGAACAAATTCTACATTAAATACAATTACAAGATTGGAAAACCCATTTCAAAGCTTGTGAACCACTCCCACCACGCGAAGAAACACAACCACTGCAGCTTCTTCAAAAAACGTATGAGTACACAAAATGTGTAATGGGAGCAAGATTAGACAGTTGAGTTATTGACATAAACTATAATACTATTCTTGAACTTCCTCACCACATGATGGAAGCCCTATTATGATTGGATGATCGACAACTTGTATATTTTCCATCATTAGAGGATGAACAATTTGATTATTCTCTAGATGAATTCACTCTAACTAATTTCATAGTGGGTAAATGTTCTCAACAAAAATTGCTTTGAGTGTTGCATTTGTGTATAATTGATACACACATTGATAGCAATAAGATACACTACGTGTGTTGATTACCCTATCTTTAAAAATGTCAAAAAAAAAAAACCGAAAACATAAAATATCATGTACCCTGATTGGTAAAATATTAAATGACACCTTATAAGATTTAATTTCATAAATACAAATTGTATAATACCGGTTTATCCAGTAAGTATTATGTAGGCTTGATTGTCTCCAGCAAATACGTTTATGGTAGAAAATCACACCTACTCAGTTTTCTCTTGATTTGACTACAATTATATTTTCCCTTAATATTCATATCAATTATTCAAAGGGATAAAAACATAAGTATTCATCTTTATACCTTGATTCAATGATGTTTCTTGCTTGATTATGTGTTTTTTGAATGAGTTTTCGATGATGAGATTGTTGAAAGTGGGAGTTAAATAAAATATGTAAGAGTTTCGTAAATTATTGAAAGATTAGAAATGAGAGAGAACATGCTATTATCTAATTGTTTGGTTATATATGTATAAGCCCTAGGTTGTTTGCTAATTTTGTATACACCCTCTCAAATATGACTATGTTAATATGTATGAAAAATGTTTTGAATTGATAGGAGATGGCACCCAAAAAAAAAAAAAAAAAAATAAGAATCCCATTATTCATTTATTTTTCTCAGCCATTTCTTTGGAAACTCTTGCACTAAATATGTTTTTGCTTTTTAGAGCAAACAACACTACACTAAGTAGAACAAAAATGATAAACATTCTTTTGGGAGTCAAATGAAATTGAATGAAGGTATAAATATTTTGTGGGTTAAGGTAAGAGTTAAGACTGTTTTTGAAATTTTACAAATATGAAATTGAAAAAAATAAAACAGTAGCCCATCTTGAATGTTGAGCAGACAAAGACAAGACTACCCTTGATAGAAGGTATGGTCACTATCACTACATCTCTCCATGTAAAAATCTTAACTGCTTGAGCTGCCCGTAAAATTAGAAATCAGACGACCAGAGCTTATAACAATGTCAACTAATGTAGTTGCTACGCTGACATTGCTATCAGCGAGGTGTCAATCATAAAGCAATGGATTGCAAAATGATTTGCCTTGATTCACGGTCCCCCTCCACCTCCCATTGGCTTTGACACTCACCTTATTTCTTTGACCGTATCCCTTACAAAGAAACCGACCCTTCATCTTTGATATGTCACTTCCCCTGGCATGTGTGATCTTGAATAAAAATTAAATATTTTTTAACTTCTTCTCTCTTTTTATGCTCTTTGTTCTCTCTTAAAACAGAAGAATATGAATAAACGAATGCACAAGTGAACCAATGAATTATACCGTTGGCTCCCGCGAGATTCTCGCCTTATAATGCGTTGTTTTTGTTTCTCTTCTCTAATTCTTTTGTCTATTTTACCAATTTTAATTCTTTATTAATTAACCACTGATCTCTCTAATTAAAACGGCTAATCTTTTAATTAGATTAGTTTTGTACGTAATCTTAAAAGGTCTTATTTTTTCTATTATGAAACAATATTATCAAAATAATAATAATAATAATAATTCAAATAACTTGTCAATTGTATTTTATATTTTATTTTTATGACCCAACATTAAATATTGATCAGAAGTCCCAAAGATCAAGAAGCAATTTGACTCATACTTCTTCATCCTAGCTGTCAAAATAATTGCACCCGACGCAATAATTTTGACAGCTAGGAGGAGGATGATTTAAGAGCTCTTCTCTCTAGAATTGAACCAACTATATAATAAAATTATTATAAGAATTTATCATAAAGTTTTTTTTTAATTTAAATTATCATGTGACTGTGCACACACATGACTTACACCGAAATATTAGACATTTAGAAGTTACATTATGGTTTATGGACACAAATTTTAATGGATATTATTATATGAAAAATATTATATATGATCTGTTGATATTGGTGTACGAAAAATAATAAAGTAGTAGAAAGAAGGGTTTTAACTGGAGAATAAAAAGTAAAACAAAATGGGGAAGAAATAATTTAAAATTAATTGCATGAAAATAGCTTGCAACCTGCTGTGAAGATACGAGATGATGTGGCCCACCACACAACAACTTTATTCATGCAAAAGTTCTCGAGCTACTCAAAACACTGCAAAATTTATGAAACTTTTTATTTGGTTTTGGGTGAAAACAAGAAAAACAAAAGTAAAGCGTCATCCTAGCAAGGTGACAAGTCACTTTCTTTTCGAAGGGGACCCCCCAGGGAGTAGATCTGACGGCTGCCAAACCTTCAACAGTATCAATCCAACGAGATACGTACACGTGTAAAGTTCGTGGACCGAGAATGAATGATAGTGTAATGATGATAAAATAATTTTTTTGACATTCTTAACGAGTATTTTCGTGTGTGTGACAGTGCATTGGTGCAGGCAGCAACATCAACACTCTGATCTGATCAATTACTGAATCAATACCTGATCAAAACTGTACGGCCTGTCTTTCCTGTCTGGAGGTTGCGTAGCTCAAGGGTCTTAGGTCGCGGTCACACTCCTTCCTTCTTTAAATTTACCCTCAACTTTTTACAAATATTAATTTACCCCACCGTCATCCGTCAAAATTAATAATGTTATGCATCTCATCTCGTGTTTGTATTAAAGCTTTACATTTCTGATAATTAAATTAAAAGGAGAAGGAGATTAAAAAAAGGGTTTTTTTGATTAGGGGAAAGAAGATGGGGTCAAGACTTTGAAAATAGAAGAGACAGTACTGTGAGTGTGGGGGAGAAGAACACTTTACAATTCAAAAGTGAAATGGCTTTAAAAAACATGAAAGTCAAAGTAGTATCCAGTAAGATAATTATCTTTTTTAAAATTATTTTTAAAATATATTTTTTAATATTATCGACCAATATTATGATTCTTAGGGCTTTTTTTAATATAAAATTTGGATGTAATTTTTTTTATGTAAAGGATACACAAATTCATCTGAAATTTTAATTAGTATAATTGTGTTGATCTGTTTAAGGAAAGAGTAATGTTATGCTACCCACTTTTGAATACATACATGATATGTAGTTTTTTAATTATATATTATTTTATTCTTAATTTAAAATCACCCAATCACTTAATTACACATATCAAGTGTGTATCCATTTATATATTTAAAGTGGGCATACATGATTTTATTGTTAAAAAAATAGTTTTTAATTATAATTGTAAAAATTAGTGCGTATAAAAAGGATTAAAAGTTGTTTTCACAAGCTTGTAATATCATATAAAAATAGATTTTAATTCAGATATTAAAAATATTAACATACAGATCAAAGTTTAAATTATATAACGGATTTTAAAATTTTTTTAACTTTGATCATAAATTAAATAGACAATAATTTCAACATTGGGAGAGATGTAAATTTCCCATATGAATTATTATTAAGTTATGTAAAATTCTTTTGCGGAAGGATGGGAGGACTACATTAATTGTTGATCATGTGTTTAAGACATAATTAATTAAATTGAAACAAGTAATGCTGTTTGAATTATCAAATGGATTAGTGCAATTAATAGTGTTTAGACTAAAGTCTTCAAAGAAATATGCTAATTAGACGTTAGATTCTCCACTTTTGAGTCATTAAAGAGACAATATCGGAAAATATATTCCTTTTGTGCTTTCGTACATTAATTTTGTCGCCGTTGGATTACATTGTTAATCACTCACTTAATTACTCAATCATGAAACTAATCTTCTTCTTCTTTCTTTTTGAAAATTAATTTTTTAATTTTAATTAATATTTTGGGATAAATGGGAAATGGGTACTTTGAGACAAGTCAAACTCATCATTAATTCTCTATCTGTCTTGGAGTATTTATTTTTTTATATAAATAATAAAAATGAAAATCTTGAAGATTGTAATGATGCCAACAATAATTGCTAAAAAGCTACCATGCAGATCCCTCTCTCTCTCTCTCTCTCTTTCTCTTTTCTTCTTTCCCTTTCATTTTGTCTTCTTCATCCACGTTTTCTCAAATTATTCGTATGTATATTATTTAAATTAAATAAATAATAATCCATTTATATACAATTTTGATAATAATTGAAGAGTATATTTTGGATCACAACAGAGAAGTTGGCTTGTCTCTCTGAATATCCTCATTAATTAAAGAACTTCTACACTAACCTATAAAGAGAATTCAATTAATGGCCATTAATTGTTCCCTTTGAAAACCTTACTGACAAAGCTTCTTAGAATTCCCAAGAAATTATGTCACCAATCAACCATTTTACCAAATTTATTTTGTACTTTACAAATGCTGTGTTTTTAATTTCTTGTGTAAAGTCTGTTTGGTTGGCTGGAAAATTTAGTTTTCTTTTTCTCTGACTAGGTTTTCTACTATCTAGGCACATGCTGAAAACTAATGAGATCTGACTTTTTGACATTCTTATTACTTTTTATTGTATTTTATTGGAAAAAAAAGTACGTGCAATTAATTTTAGGCTAGTTGCCAGTTGAAAGTAGTCTTTAACATTAACTTCATCTAGTTGATTTACTGTAAGACAAACTGTAATTTTGTTTTGGCCAAAATACTTGTTCCCACCCAATGTTTGGTCCAGTTACACCCATCATTCAACTACAATTAAAATATGTTAGTTCCAAGTATAAAAATGTCATTTAATTAAAAAATTAAAAAACCTAAAATTTTTTCTCTTTCTTACTTATTTAAAAAATTAACAATTTCTTCCACCAAGCATTTGAAAAGTTACATTTTCTCCTTAAGGTTTTTTCTCATTCTCCAATGATCATATTTGTTCTGGCTGACAATAGCCTTCTCACCCATTGTCTTCTCTCACACAAGAGACGTTGTCGATGGCCAAAGAAGCAATCATCTTCATCCAATGAAGAGACAATTCATCTTTGTTCGTTCAGATAAAAGATCGACATCTCCATCATGCTTTGTCAAAGAACTGGACAAAGATGAATTGAAGTGGTTGAGATTTGTTGTGTGATGGATGTTTGATGAAGTTGCTTCGATTCGTCATGTTCGTGGCCACGTCTTCATCTGGGAGGTGGGAAGGAGCATTGGAAGAGAAGAAGGTATGGTAGATTAGCTAGAGAACAGTCGTTGGAGAAGGAAGGGGAAAGAATGAAGCCCTAGGGGGGAAAAAAGGTAACTTTCCAAATTTTTGGGTGAGGAAAAACTATTAATTTTTTAAACTATCAGGGGGAATTAAAAAATTTTAGGTTTTTCAATATTTTTGGTTAAATAACGTTTTTACTCTTATAACTAACTAGTTAATATTAACAGAAGTTGGATGATGGATGAGAATTTGAGTTTTAAAAAGTTAAATAGGTCACTTTGGTATTGGATCAAACCTTGGGTGGGAATAAGTCTTTTGGCCTTTTGTTTTCTATTTATTTAATTTGTTATATATATTGAACATATAACGAGAGCGCTAGTAGCCCAACCCAATTGTGGAAAACTTGAAATCTTAGCTGACAAAGGCAAAAATAATGGGGTAAAGTTATTCTCCTTCTCTTTTTTATCATTGATTTTAACGTCATTCTTTTTTGGTCTCTTTTTATCAAATAATAATTTAACTTTCTTCTCTTATGCAAGCAGGCCCCTCAATTCAAGCTCTCAACCAACTGAGAAAAAGTGAAAATGTATTCCATTATTTCTTCCTGAATTTTATCACCATGACCTTTTTCTTTCTCTTTTGCCTCCTAAAGAGAAGTTATAAGGCAATTCCCTCTTCCAAAGGTTCCGGCTTTTGCCCAAGATATAAACCCAACTAAAAGTTAACAACTAAAGTTACGGGAGAACCAGATTCAGAAGCTCACCATTTTTGGTGGTTTAATTAGAATATATACAATATACCCACTATGTTGCTGTTGTGTTGATTTAGCAAAAAATTCATTTGCAGTTTGCTGCGTATGACTCGTCGTTTTAGCAAAGAATAATGGTGGAAAGAAGCCTTGTTCTATTTATATTATTTGCAAAATTTATGCTTTTGGACCATATTTGAAAGTATGCACATAACTTACTAAAAATTTCCCATAAGGGCATCAAATGATGTCAGTTTGTCTTTCACTTTACATAAATATGATAAGCTTCTACACTTGAAGATTTGCTGGTTTTAGGATTGAGAAAAGTGGGATGCCATTTTATATAAGGTCATAATCGATTTGCTGTGCCTGTGGACCTTTTTTTGAGAGCTGCCGTATCTCATCATAAGTTATAGTTCCTTTCAAAAATCATCTCTCTATGGACTGATGTTCACTTTGTATTTTATCTTCAAACTCTCCACGTTTATAGGCACTGAAAGACCTCTACATCTGGTAGAAGGTTTTAAGTTAAATTCTTACACATTGATGAAGAATTTGCAAGAAACATTACATTAATTTTTTTGGGTGGTTCTTCATGAATCACCTGCAGTAGTACAGAAGGTGCAGCATGTGGGCGATGACTGAAAAACGTACAGATTGGTCCATTGGTATCAAATCGTAACTAATTTTCAAGCTATATTAGCACATGAAACTTCCTAAACGTTTTATCATTATTTGGCCAAATATATACCAATGACCTAAAATTTTGTACTTGTAGAGAAAGAAACATCTGACTAGAAAACGAAATTTTGGTAGGAATCTCACCATATAAATACTTTATATTCTTGTCTTCCCTTATTCTTCTCTAGACTTTTCCTTCGCTTTTATCAATCATTCTGCTAGAATTTTCTGCTCATCAATGGAATTATTTTGTGGGGTTACAACCCACTTCAATTATCAAGAAAATTTCAGTGGTTTTAAACTGCCTATTTAGTTAACACAATAATTGAGATTGTTGGTTTCTTATTGTAACCTTTAATTCCCAGTTGATATGTTTATATTCTGCTTTCCATTGTTTTTGTTGATAAAGTGTTAAAGCATTACCAACAAGGGAGCAGAAAGAAAACACAAATATAATCCCTTGGTGGAAATTATATAAAATGATAAAATGTGAAGTGGTCTCTCCATTACAATTACCAAGGATCCCTTGATACTTTTAAAGATAGTTAAAGGGTTCGTCACTCTCTATCTAAAGTTGTCTCTTTCTTTCTCTCTCTCTTGAGTGCAAAACATACAAAATCAATTAGATTTCATATTTACGTAGGAATAAAATATTTTGATTTGGATCTCACAGCTTGATTGCTAGCTAGATAGTAATAAGGACATTGGCTTTTCTTCAGCCTCTTCTTTTTGTTGCTTTCTGTCTTTCTTGTCTCCTTGTCCTTCTTTACCTCTCTTTTTTTTTTTTTTTTCTTTTTCTCTTTAGCTTTTCTTTATCTCTCTGATTTTCTCAGCAGGTACCTGATTCTCGTCACTAGCTCCCTTGTGAGAGATTTTTATCATTTCAAAATACCTAGTTTGGAGACGACGATTTCAATGTGGCCTCCCCAAGGTGAACTCAAGATTAGGCTTCTTGGGGCTCGTCCCTGCAAGATTTGGTGAGCTTACATCTGATAGTCCTTCGTAGCTCAAGCGCTTTGGATCCAATTCCTTCCCAAGCCAGAAAACAAATAAATTAATTATTTATAATTTTCAGAAGATAAGTAGGTGAAGTTGAGAATTAAAGGACATTTTGACTCAGAGAAGATAGAATATTTATCAATGAAAGAAGAAACAAAGCTAGCTAGAGTACCATACATCTGCAAGAAATTAAAGAAAGAAAGAAAAAAGCCTGCAAAAGTAATACATCCCTCGTTTGCTTTGCTACTCCCTATACTTATTAATTCATAAACTTCATTATTGTTCATGACTGTTGCATTATTCTTATGCCATTAAACTATACTTTTGATTTTGACCCTAGCTACTTTTAACTCTCATTCATCCTCAGAATTCATCAAATAAAACATCAAAATCTGGCCTTCATGAGTCAACTGGATTAGGTTTTGAGTTAAAGGGCAAATGAGATTAATTATGAAGGCTACAGTAAAGTTTGCACCTAGAGGAATTTAAAGCACTTTATTATCTAGGACTTATTA
Source organism: Mangifera indica (assembly GCF_011075055.1). NCBI lineage: Eukaryota > Viridiplantae > Streptophyta > Magnoliopsida > Sapindales > Anacardiaceae > Mangifera > Mangifera indica. The sequence continues at coordinate 11,424,187 of NC_058144.1, forward strand.
GAGTAAAAAATTTGTCCCTTAGACTTAACTCTTTCTTCCATTTTTATGAAAACAGTTTGAAACGAGTAGTACCTCAAGAGAAGGGAGGTTTCCATTAGAATCCTTTTGTTTCCCATGCACCCAAGCTTCCCTGCTAGAAAACAACACAATGAGGGAATATTTCCAATCAGTGGAAGCCATGCAGAAGAGAAAAAGAAAATAAAAATATAAAAGAAAAAGCTATCTTTTTATTGTCTTGTTTACAGTTCCTCATCACTTTACATATTATGCTGATTGAAATAAAGTTGAAGCCACCCCCATGTGATTGCCCATTACCCCATAACAGCAAACTGCAGGGAAGTTTCAAAGATCATAGCTTTAATATTAAGATTTCTCACTAATGGGTCCATCCATCAAAGGGTTTATATTGCTAGCTTTGACGCTAAGTTTTCTAAATTCTTGGACCCATTTACTAACCCTAAAATCTGAGCCCACAAAATCCAGAGGAAAGAGATATCTCCATTCTTTAGGTGGATTTGTCAAATAAGGATTCCCTGGTCTTGGAATGGTTGGAGAGAGTTGGTGGTTTCTTTTACTTTCCTTTTCACCCACTACTAGAAGAGATTGTATATATATAATTACCCCATCATGGAGGGCTTACTGTTCACGGTCGTGGACTGACAGAACAAACTAGCGAAATCATCTCTCTTTCTCTTTTTGTGACTTATTGCATGAAACTGTGTTTGTTTGTGAGCGTGAGTGTGTGATGGGAGAGAGAAAAAGACCAAGAGGAAGAGAAGAGATTCTTATTCATATATTTATTTATATTTAAGATAAAACGTTCTTCTGAAATTATTCCTTTTTATGCAAACATATGCTATATTCTTGGCGAACGCTCTTATCAAACATCTATATCTTTTAAGGAACGAAGTTCAAGGACAAGAGGAGAACGAAGCAGATATGAGTTAAAAGTGTTATAATCATCAACTCTCTCTTATGTTTAGTTTTGAACATCATACTTATTTATATTTGAAAAATAACTTGTACCCACTATCAACGATGGAAATCAGATCTTTCTAAGAATTCTCAAACAAACAAAAACAATGGTTTCGGAAGTCATAAAATTTCTTAACCAACTACTGCCGGTAGATTTTATTGGTCACAATGTCAAAAGATCAAACAGTAAGTCAAAATCTTCGGAATTTTTTAACCTCGTTTAGGAAACAAGTGAGATTTTATTTAGGAATCAACCAATGAAATAAAGCTCAAAAGATAGAGAGAGCATAGAAGTTTCACCTCGAAGAATTGCTCCAGAGCCCGTGATATTCCTTCTCTTGATGAACGTTTGGTCTTCCCTGTTGCATAGATAACTCAGGCCTCCTTGGCTGTTGAATATCAAACATCAAATCTTCAGAAGTATCCCCGGATGATCCATTTTCAAAGGCATCTGATTGTCCTGCATAATCAACATTAACGCCCCATTTGTAGAGTACAAATATGATTAACTACATTATTTCTATTATCCTATTGTTAATCATAAATAAAAGACATAAGCAAAACCTGAAGAGGCTGCAGCCCTATCAGTAGTCTTCACAGTTCTATACATCTGAGAAAAAAAAAAAAAAAGAGAAATAATAAACCCTTGTCAAGCTTAATAAAAAGTGCATTAGAATAAGAAAGAGAACATTAATATATATAATCGGATAAAGAACAAAACAAAGGACCAAGATACTGTGATTTAAACTACCGGGTATAGTCTGATACAGTGCACTGAGCAGAAGTACATACCGTAAAATAGATGGAAGATGAATATGAAACTGTGCACAAAGGTATTTATGCTCATATAAATGCATGCAAAAAAGCCAGAGGTGAAAGTAGGTTAACCGTGGTAAAAATAAGGTGGGTTAAACAAACTCATCTGTAGAAGATATCATTGAGAAATGATAGTGTTCTGTACTTTGAGTTTTTTTCTTCCTTATCTCCAGTGAAAGATAAAACGTTTTTAAAGAAAACGGGACTGACTGAGCGTAAACCTGCCTCGCCTTGGTTATGACTTGTTTTGAATTTACTGGGTTTGTCTTATTTGTTTCCTGAAATCGATGGTTCACTTCACTCTCTCTCTCTCTCTCTCTCTTGTTATTGAATTTATATTTTCTTTTTTCTTTTACTTGAGGTGGTTCATACTTCCAAGCAAAAAGCTGTTTATTAGCTTGCAGAACCATCAGATCTAGTAGAAAAAGAAGTGCTAAGGATTTGAGAGACCCTCTGCAAGGAAACATTGGAATTTGTAATCTAAATGCAACTTACACCTTCCAGTAATGTAGGCTCTTAACATACAAATTGAGCTAACAATAACCTCCATTAGCGCTGCATCAAGGACTATACACACTTAAGGAGAGATAAAATTCAAGACTGAAAGTTTATGTAAAATACACAATATATCTTCAAATTAACATTTAAAGGGAACCGATTAAACAGAGAATGAGGCGTATGATTACCTGTAAATGAGATTTAACATGAGCCAAGGTAAGATCTTTGACATCCATTAGCTCAAGAACTGATTTGGGAGTAGCTCCTGAACCCATTAAAGACGAAATAGAAAGAAGAAAATGAGTCAAAAATTTTATCTTGTTGTTAAAAGATGCAAGAGAAATAATATATGTAAAAGATAATACGAGGGAAAAGATAAGAAAAGGAGATAAAAGGAAAGAAAGTAAAAGAGGGGGAAAAAAAAGGAAGAAAGAAGGAAAGAAAATGAAGCATACTTTCATGGCCACCCAATAACTCAACAGCATGAACAAAGCGAGCATGAAGTGTGGTAGTCCACCGCATCCGTGGTGCTCTCATGCTGCGTTTGGCCGGAAACCTCGACATAAATTTCGATCTCATCAAACCTTGGGACTGAAAGGAACTCAAACTAGAGGTACTAGTGTTATTAGTAACCAAAGAAGAAGGGGAAGTGGCTAACGAAGAATCAAAAGGTTGTTGAGGAAATGGGAAAGGAGGAGAAGCAGCAGGAGGATTTTGGTAAACAGGAATTCCCCTTATGGGTCTCAAGAAACCGAGCTCCTGGTTGAGTCCTTGTTGCTGTTGTTGATGATGATGGTGGTGATGATGATGAGGACGATGATAAAGAACTGGGTTATGGAGTTGGTTTTGGTGGTGATTAGGGTACTGGTTTTGGGGAAAAGAGTGAAAAAGATTACCATTACAATTGTTAATATTTTGAAGGAAGTGAAACTGGTTGGAGTTGGACTCTGAAACCCTTGGGTTCGATAAAGAAAGCTCAAAACAACTATCTGGTTTAGCCATTGAAGACATGGAGTTTCTCGAGTCCAGAGCTCTCTTCCAAAGTCCCAAATCCATCTCTCCTTCTTTAGTAGTATTATTTCTTCTCCATGTTGATGTGGGTTTTGTGTTCGGTGGACTGATTTGCAGAGACAAATCTGGTTGAGCTGGGAATAACTCCATCTCAAAATCCCCTTCAAGCTCTCGTTTGCACACGTTTTCTCTCTCCTTTTCACTCTTTCTCCTTGTTTACAAGTTATATATTCCTTGAGAAAAGGAGTGTTTGAAGTGATCTAAGTAAAAGGGTCGATGATTTTTGAGGTAAGGAATTGGTTGAGATGGGATTTGATCAAATTCTAACAGCTAGGGGGAGTGGTTGCAGAGATTTCAGATTGAGAAGAAAGGAAAGCAAAAAAGAAAGATAAAGAGAGAGAGAAAGAAAAGAAAGAGAAGAAATGACAAGGTATGTGAAGTGAATGGTTGTTTCTTTTGTGTGAAGTATATGTGAGAAAATGACACTTGAGGGGCTAATAGTAAGAGAGAGAGTTTGTGTTTCTTTTGTGGACGTGGGGTTATGGTACTACTAGTATGAGAAAGCAAGAAAAAAGATAACACAAAGAAAAATAAAGTAAATTTAAGTCTGGGGACTTATATTTTTATTTTTATTTCTTTTCCTTTTAGACCATAAAAAGAAAGAAAGAAAGAAGATTTCAATGTTAAAAGACTTTTAACGTGTGCATTTGTCTCTCAACAACTTAAACATACTTTTTACTTTCTTTTCTAACCCACACATATTCATCTTTCTCTTTACTGAAACCTATGTCTGTTGAACCTTTTCACAAAACTCTAAATTCAACATTTTTTACTCAACTCAATTAATTACTCAGCCCAGGGTTTTGTTAAACCCACATTTACAACCACTCATTGTGATATGATGAACCCATTATTTTTACATATCAAATCATTTTACTTTCTTGGGTCCACCCCATTTTCATTTTCTCCTTCATTTTCTCCCGATATTCTCTACATCTTCATTATGTAATGTATGGTCCTTCTCAGTGAAGTTAACCGGACAGAGGCATCGAAAAGTCAAATTTACCTTTCTTTACATAAATTAATTACAAAGCAGGTCAATGAGCTGATGGTAAATGTTATTACATGGGCTTTTTTTTAAGAAGAAAATTAATTTATTTTATTTTAAAACTTTCTTTTTGCTTCAGTCACAGTCAGTAATTGGCTCCAGATGTACCATCGACAAAATGTTAAGATGGATTAAATAAGCAGAAAGAGAATGTAGAGCCTATTTTAGACATATAGCATGTATATTTCTAAGGACATGTTTGGCTGGCAAGGTTAAACCATGTGCAAATTAATGCTGCTTACAAAGTCGATAATGTTCAATGTTAAATACATTTACTCACATTTTATTCAAGAACCATGCCCCAAGCCCTACGCTTTTTTTTTTTTTAATGGTGGAAAATTGAAATAATTAAGATGATTAATAAGAGTTGAACTAGTTAGTTAATTTTTGAATAAAAGTGTGTTTTGTGAGAAGAATGAATCCTCAAGTATTGAAATAAAGCAGGTTGTTGTTGAAGTGAATGGCTTCGTGAATTAAGTTAATAGAAGAAAGAAATGGCATTAGGTTAAAAAGGGTGAGTAGCTAATGGAAGAAGTCTGGTTGTTAATAATGTTGTGTGGGGTGTTGATTAAATGATATGGTGCGTATTATTTAGCAACGCACTGTATCACCAACATAAGATATGAGATACCCCTTATTCATTTGGATTGCTCCTTAGTTGTTTCATCTTCTCAAGTAAGGAGTTTTCTAGTTGATGATGATTTGATGGCTTGAAATGTAGATGCCTGTGTTTTCTCACAAGTACAGATCAATGGTTCAAATTCTAAATGACCAAATTTGTCAGCCTAGAATTTTGTTTGTATATAAACAGTTGTAGGAGTTCACTTGTTTTGATTAAGGAATAAAAAGATGAATTTCTAGATATTTATGTATTTTTCTTGTTTCTTTTTTGTGTTGCATTCAAATTAGGATTCTTAGTATTTTAATGGTACTAGAGCCATAAACTTACGTCAAATGGTAGAGCTTTTAGTAGAATCGTGTACTCATAGTTCAAATGAATGTAACAATAACCTAAGTTCTTTGTGTTGTTCTATTTCTTAGCTTGGAAACTTCTTCTATCAAGTTTACATGTGATAATCCACAATTAACTGAGGAGAACTACTGTTACCAGTTTGCTTAGGTGTTGTTTACAGTAGAAGCTCACGAGTTAGAATATCATTTGACATGTTTATCTCATCGTCCTACTCCTTTCATTTTGGTAAAGAATGATTCTAGTACTAGTACCTTATTCTTTACGGAAATGCTATGATAAGCTACTATTAAGCTGAATTTTAGCATCGATTTTTGAAATTTTGTTTAATTATGTGAAGAATGTGGTTTTTTTAGTAAAAGATAAATGGTGTGAGAAGTTGTCCTGAGTAAATGGTGCGCTTTTTGGCTTTTCATAAAACGCAATTGTTTCATTTAAGAAAAATATCAAAAGAAGGAAATAGGAATTGAGAGCTCACTTTGTCTTCTCATTTGGAAAAATAAGGGTTTTAGAATTTTCTTCAACTTGTAGCTGTTGAAGCGAATCGACGACCAAGATTTCATGAATTGAATACTTTTATATTCCAATGGCTAAGATCGTTTATGCATAGTTAGATCCAACTGTCATGGTAAGGATTTTTTTGTATAAATATGTTATAATTCATTGTTAATCCATTGGTGAAAAATAGAGAAGTTATTAAAAAAATTTCCTTTGTGTTTTTATTGTCTAGTGTTTGAGTATTTTTCTTAAGTTGGTATGAGAGCCATTTCTTTGGCTTTAATGTTTGCTTCTTTGTTCTTTGTAACAATGATTGACTCTAGGATAGTTTAGAGCTTTGACTGTTAAGCCAAGATGTTCCCAACACATTCTTATTAGAAACCCGAAATACATGTAAGGAAGGCATGCATGCCAAGACATTCTTGTGCATCAGAACATGAAGATATATGTTGTTGCCATTAGTTTTATTCCCACTTGAAGGAGAAGCTAACCAATGGTGGCCAATGGCTATGCCGAGCTTACAAAGAAGAAGAAATGTTGGTGACATAGGCTATTTTTGAAGAAGAATTATGGGCTTGATTCGGACCAAATGAATGTAAAGACATTGATGAAGCACACTCAAGGGTGAAACTAAAAGCATTTTATGTGCCTTTGTAGTATCTTGATATTCGAAGAATTGGTTAACTCAATTGAAACCTTTTGTTGAATACTTTGGAAATTCAAGAGTAGCTAACTTTGATAAGAATATTTGTCTATTTCCATCTATCCCTTATATTCCTCCTTGTTGCTCCTTAAATGGTTGTTGCGATCACCTATATTATTGCTCGAGCCTATCTTGGTAAGCATTACCTTGAACAGTTTGTTGACGGTTTCTTCTAGTTGACACAATTTATTAGTTATGCCAATTTCCATTCTGCTCATCCTATCTTGTAGTCCCTCTACCCTAATCTTACTAATGAAATTATGTGTAGAACCACTATTAATAAGTGTCATAACATCATATTGTCCCATATTTGCTGCCACCCTCAAGGTTTTAAAGATTGTCTATCCTGTTAGAGCATGCAAGGTGATTTCAGGCTCATATTGCAATTCGATTAGCTCTTACTCCATCTTACCGCCAGTTTCAACATCATTACGATCGTTTCTTTCTAGCAACAACAGTTGAGGTCCTTGACACCTATATCTTGCATCACAATTAAAACAAAGGCCTTGAGCATGCCATTTTTGCATTTCATCCCACAAAACTTGTTTTATTGGAGATATCGGTTTGGCTTTTGATGGGGTTGGAAATTCTAGCGGTGTTCATTTGAGTGGTAGGCGTGTGGATCTCTTTTCACATTTTTATGCAAACTCTATGGTTTATTCTCACCCTAAGAGAATCCTATTTACTTAAGCAATTGTAATTTAGCTTTGATTGAGACCTATCATCAACTTTCACAATTGATACATAAACAAGCTACTCTCATAACTTATGTACTTTAACATTGCAACTAATAAACCCAATGCTAACAAAAAGCAACTATCGTTATTGGAGGTCTCAACTATCATCATTTAACTAGTCTAGTTTCTTGACCCTCTCTTTTTATACTAGTTAATAGTGATGATAATCTGAGTACTGTTAAAAGACCAAATCCATTATATGGTAGTTGGAAACATATCAATTAATGTATAATTAGTTGATTGTTCGGTTCTATTTCTAAACCTATGTTTGGTCAAATATGAAAATGTGAAAGTTTTGTTGATGTTTGATGCTCTTTATAAAACTATATTATAGTAGAATAAAAAATGAGAGTTATGTAGTTTAGGAATAGATTACAAACAATGAAATATGGAAGTATGAGTATTCATGAATTCATGAAAAAGATGCAAAAGGTTGTTGATTCTCTAATAGCTAATGGTCAAATAATAAAATAGGATGAATCAATTAATTGTATAGTAGACGACATAATCCTTAAGTATGACCCTCATAAGTCTATATAACTTTAAAATTAGACTCTACCATAGATATTATCTCCTTAACAAAAGTTGTGTTTGTCTTGCAAAAGTATAAGTAGAGACTTACCAAATGTTCTAGCTATTTCTCATATTTTAATGGTAGCTCTTTGAATTTTGTCAACAGAACTAGAGAAATTAGGACTGGAATGTTCAAGGAAGTGGAAAATGTAGGTGAAGATAATATAAGTTGTCAAAACTATTACATAATTGCCTTTATAAGTTTTGTAAATAATAATCAGATTGGATACAAAAAAGTAATGGTGAGAATAACATTGGCAGAGAAAGAAGAAATGGTTATTTGAAACCAAAACTAATTTGTCAAGTTTATGATAAAAGTGGACACACTGTGCTCCACTATTATCATATATTTGACATCACATGCATGAGAAATAACATATATGGAGGAACTAGTAATGGTAGGAATCTTAGCTTTTAGTAAAAAATCTTTTCTCCTAAATGCAAGGTTATACATTTATGTTGCATGAATAACCATAAGCTTACGAGCATACATGCCTATCACATGAATGTATAGGCATGCATAGTCAGGTGCATGGGTATACATCTTTCCTATGTATGACTCTTTTTATCCTTCACAATAGTACATGAAACCTAAGGGTAAATTTGTAATTTTTGTTTGTGTAATACCATAATTTTTGATACACAAGTGTACACATTTTCCTAAATATGGGGTACGAATAGGTGTACGTGACCTTCGTACATTCATTCAATGTTTGCTAGAGAAATCTTATAGACTATGTAAGGGCATGTACCGTTAGGTGCACAGGTGTGCATGCTATAGGAAAATATAGTTTTCAGGTATGTCACAGTCATGACTAACCTAGGTATGGTCATACATGACATTTAGAAAACCTAATTTATTGTGTTTTTAGGTCTGTTTCATGTATTCTTCAATCTCTAACACTTCAAGACTTAAACTAACTGTCTCTAGTGCCTTAAGTGCATAAAAATTAAGGTTCAATATCATGGATATATCATATGTCAAAATCAAAAAATAGTAAAACCTTATATTATATTTCTACCACTATCAACCACACCTCAAACCTATCCATCATATCATATTTATCATATATCAACTTATTATCCATCACATAATTGAAAATCAAACTTTAAACATACCTATTTCAGGCAACCACCACTGTCAACAAATAATACAACACCATAATAGAAGAAAGTGCATATTTAACATATCATACCACTCATCACAAGGAAATCCAATAACCATCTATGTACATCATCATAGATCGATCATTCCATAATATCATCGCCAAAAACATAATCAAAAGGTCCTACTTAATTGGTTGTTAAAGCTAGATGATTTCCTATAACCTCTTTCATTTCTCTTCTCTTCTTCTTCCTTTGCCCTTTACATCATTGGAAAACCAACTCTTGACAATGATATATATCAACACACGTTCTTTCTTCTCTCTCTGTGAGAAAATGGATAAAAACCACTTCAAAACTTTATAGGATAATGATCCTATAATATAGATTCATGTCTGATAAATAGACAATTTCTATAATCACATGTATGAGTGTGTATCTCTTTTGCACAATTATACATTTCATTTAAAATTATTTATATGGCTCTTATCCACTCAACTGACGTGGAAGACCATGTATAAGCGTACACCGTTCATGCATGGTTGTACATAGGCTTAAAATTAAATACCAACTTGATTTAACTTTTATTTCATGCCACAAATAATGTTAATTCAATTCATGCATAGGATATGACTATTTTACTCTTGAATATACATATAGATGTTATTTATTTTTAAGAAAGAGATATCCCTTAAGGATTTAGGTGAATTGAATTATTTCCTAGGATTGGATACTTATAAAAGGGTAGTAGCATTAAATGTCTATCAAACTAAGTATATATGCCGATAAGTTTTAGATTAAAACCAATATGCACCTCAAAGGAACTATCCCTCAAAGTAAAGTGCTACTAAATCCAATCATGCACGTATAACCATATCAAAATGAATCAAGTAATCTAAGTCAAAATGTACAAAATCCAATATAAATCTAAAATTCCTCAAACATTATTAATCAAAATAATATTATCTCTAATCAAAATCCCTAAGCATTATAAGAAAAATGTCAAAATCAACGTTCACTTGTGTACTAAATAAATCCATATAAATCATATAATCAAAATCATAAAGTCAATATGATTTTAATAAGTCTTTTAGTTGTATATTGCTCCATCACTAACTAGTTGTCTTACATCAATGGCATAGAATTAAACTAAATAGTCAATATTGTGTGATGTTTGTAGTATGAATTGTAAGGGTAGTGCCTTAAAACCAATCAATTTGTATTTGTGAATATTGTAATTAATTTATTTATTAATAAAAGATTTCTATTATTTATTCATAGTAATGTGCATTTAATATGTTCGTAAAATTAATGTCCTTAGAATAATAAAACCATGATGAGGAGATTAGACGACTAATCATGGGAACATTATGAACACATTAGATGGTCAATCTACAAATGTCCATAATCTTGATATTACATTAACGAAGGGCATAAGTAATAAAGATAAGATTATCATAGTGTTGAGTAACTCTACTAAAAGGTGATGACAATTCTCATATGTCAAAGTTGTTAGGTGACAGCTTGCTGTACACATAGATGCATGTTATAGGTATGTTCATTCGATTGACCCAACTTAAGGATTTTCATATGAATGGTTACTCTAGTATCTATGGAATGCATCTTCTAACTTACGAGTAAATGTGATCCTTAGACTTGAGGTCACTAGACCGTCTTGTACAAAGATCAATATGGTTTGACGTTACCTAACATATTACAATAATAGAGACAACCATAAAGGTGGTGATTCATTATATTGAAATTTGTATGGGGGGCAATGGTGGATTAATAAATGATTTGTTACTCCTAAGCATGAGAGAAGGTATCTCAAATGAAAATAGTGAAAGATATCAATGACCACTTGAATCTATGGCCAAAGTAAGATTGGGTTAAAGCCTAATTTAGATTATTCGATCATTGATGTATATAAGTTTATATCAAGAAGTCATTTAGATAAACATGTATCTATATCTCAACATCAAGAGATATCAATCAATAAAGGGACTGTATTGTTCATAACCGTGAAGTTAACAAAACTTAGAGTTATTTACTAACACTTTTTTGATTGGGTGAGCATGATGTCTTGTCAGAAGCCAGTCTTAATTTATGACTAGATTCAACTTAAATTCAGATGTTACTAGTCTAATAGAGAGCTTATAGGTCATACAAAAATAAGAGTCGATTCAGACTTTAGAGGCATAAAGTTATATGAGGATAATCCTAGAGTGTTTGGGTTTAGATGAAATTGAGAATGGACTAGGTTCATTCAATAGAATTGAATTGGCCCAATTTGACTTTTTCCTTACAATGGATGACCACTTATGCTTTATGAATGGTCATGCATGATGAGATAGATTAGAATAATATTTTATCCAAATCCACACTCAAGGATCCAAATAAATCATAAATCATATGGGATAAAGATCAAGGATGAATGTAATACCTGCAAATTCATCTAAGGTTATTATTGTCTTTTGACTTTGATTGTGATTAATTATGTTTGATCATATTGTGTGTGTGAAAAGAGAGGATTCTGTGAGACCTTGAATGCAAGAGGAGTTTTTGGAGATTAATCAAAAGCCACGCGAATACTTGTTTTTAGACTACAAAGGGGAGGTAAGTAGCATGATTTCTTAATCCATTTGATGTTTGGTTCAACCGGTGATATTTCAGCTAGTGTGCAATGTTGATTTAGCACTATTAAACATTATAAATTATGGAGTTATTTGTATGATGTTAAATATGTTGAATTAGAGGATTTGTGGTTAAAGGAATAGAGTTTAATTTTTTTTTTTTTATGGCGTTGGATTGTTTAACATGCTAATGCTTGTCATGGATGGATGCTTAGTATTGATTCATGATTTATGGCAATTTGGTTATGGCTAGATTGTATGAATTAAGGATTGCATTAGTTGTACGGATTGGATAATAGGTTAAAGCATGCTAAGAACTTTTAATATATGTTGTTAAGAATTTGATTCCTTATTTTATACGAGTTTGATTGTAAAATGTATACAAATGGTTGGGACATTATACGATTATTAGTATTTTGTAAATTGGTTGCCAAAAATGTGGTTGAGTGGCCGAAAAAAATATGGATTCGGTGAAGACAAAATTATGGGAAAAAGATGTTACATGCCCTCTATAAGGAATATATGATCGTGTATATTTGGGCAAAATTATTCTCATGTTAAGTGGAAGCCATAAGTGTGTGAATTTAAGAATAAATCTATGCCTATATGGTATGGGACACATGACCATGCATCCTACCCAAATTACATGCCTTTGTATATGATATTTATGTTGTGAAGGTTCAATGTTACTCCCCTGTGTATGGAAGATACACCCTCGTGTATAATTGCAAAGTTTGAAGGTAAAGACATAAGAGAATTGCAATGATAATATAAAGTTTCTAAACTCGTTGATGGGTATGGAAATGATTGTTCTTTTCCTATAAGGGAAGATTATGATGAAATATAATATGAGGCCCTAACGAACGTGAATATAAAAAATAAGGCCAAAACAAAGGCAATACAATGTGAAAATTGAATAAATATGTCAGACTATGTGAAAAATGGCACAAACAGTAATTTGCATGTACCTGAAGTCAAAAAAACTTGAAAACTCTAACCAAGATACCAGTTTTACACATATGTTCATGAACATGCAAAACACTCATAAGGTGTTTTAAAATTTATACCTGTATTAATAACTCCTCTAAATCTTCACATAACTTGAGATTAAATGTTATTTAACCTTTAAGAGGTGGTGCATTGGTATCCACACGAAGCACAACCACAAGCAAAGGAAATCCAGGCGAAAAGGCTACTAAGACTTTTGATTGAACTCTCAGTGTTCATAAAAAAAAAAAGGAAAATAAAGGAATGACGACTGGGTTTCACTTTGTGTATATTGTGTATTATTTAACAAAAACTTATGTCTTTTATTTTATATGTGTAGGTGTCTTAGCACAGTTGAAATTCCAAGCATGCATGACACCCTCAACATACATACATGGTTGGCATGTAAAATACTCAACCAACATATTTCACTTGTACGTTTTGGCACACTTAAGTATGCCAATCGATAAGCTTAATTGCACACACAGTTGGCACACTTAAGTGTTCCAGTCAGCAAGCTTTAACACTTGCATGGTTGGCACACTTAAATGTGCCAATTGGTAAGCTTTACTTCATGGTGTGGGCAGACATCATGCATTTGCAATCTCTCAAATTGGGCAAACCCAATGCACAGATGGCACTTGGTTAAGACATAATCAAACCTAAGCCCTCTCAACCCATTGGGCAAACCTAATCCATTCGCGATCTCTCTCTCAACCCTAAATATCAATATTGTCAATAAACAATCTACTCTTTTGAGTTTAATTCAATTTCTTTATACATGTGACCCATAAACTCTCCTTCAAACTAGTAGTATATAAATTCAAGGTGAATCCAAACATAAATCAAAATTGGCCTCTAACAAAACATTTTGACTACCCGGACGATAAAATGTTAGTAGACATCTTTTAAGCTTTTATAACATCATAATTAAGTGTAATTAAATCTTTTCATCAACCAATATCTCTCGAGGTTAAGACATAGAAATACATCTATCTTAGTGATTTTTTGATATGAACTAACACACATCACTGACTAATATGGATTAGGTTATAACCTCATTCTACTGTAGCCATATATTCAAACAATCATAGATATCTTTTAGTATTCTCATATGAGATATCTTCCTCTGTGTTTAAAAGTAACGAATCCTTTATTGATCAATCATAACCTTTATGTATTTCATGATATGGTCGATTATTATCTTTATAGTTACTTTGATTTTGATGGCATGCTAAATAACGTTAAGTCATACCGATCTTTACACAAGATCATCTAGCGACCTCAAGTCAAAGAATCACATGCACGTACGGTGTTCAAAGGATTTATTCTATAGACACTAGAACAACCATCCATATGGATATTCCCTAGTTGGGTTAGCCCAATGAACATGTCTACAACATGCACCCATGTGTTATACTAAACTGTCTATAACAACTTTAACAAGTGAAAACTATTGCCATATTTGGTGGAGTCGCTTAACACTATGATAATTTCGTCATCATTACATATGTTCTCATTCATTCCAATTTTTGAATCACAAACATTTCTAGAATGGTCACTAAAAGTGTGTATAAGGTTCCCTAATTAGTCATATGATCCTCTTGTCACGGTTATACCATTCTAAGGATATGTTATTCTTATAATCATATAAATAGTCAACATATGAATTGAATTACAATCAATCATTTTATTAATTATTAATATAAAATTACATTCACAAATGTCAAATTCAATTAGCTCTAAGGCACATACTTTAAGAAAATTTTAATGGATATGGCCAAGTTCATGATAAGTTTTTACATATATACTCTTATCTTTCTAAGGTTATGCCTTGGAAACAACTGCTTACGTACTAAATTATGTCTTGTCCAAGTTTGAGGACAAAACTCCATATAAGTTATAGACTAGACGAAATCTCAATCTAAATTACTTAAGCCTTATTCCAAGAAATTGACTTCAAACAAGTCAAGCGTTAAATCTTAAAAGTGTATTTTTGCAGATTACTCGAAGGAAACTAAGGATTACTACTTCTACCATTTGAAAGAACAAAAGGTCTTTGTTGCTCAAACTAATGTTTTCCTCGAGAGAGACAGTGGGAAGAAGGTAGAACTTAATAAAGTTCTACTACCATAAGATACCATAAACATTAGATAAGATAGAGAAAAGGTCATTCTAACTAAGGTGAAATATAATGAACCAATTTAGCACATATATAAACTATGTAGGTCTAGCCAAGTACACCACGAGTCTGAGAGATTTGATTTTCTTATGACTTGGTTTGGTGACAAACTGGTCATCCATGATGACAAGTCTATAATATATGTTGTTGTTATTGTATTAAGTTTAGACTTCGAGAGATGGCTTGAAGCCATGAAGTCTAAGATCAGTTTTATACACCAAAACAAAGTATGGTCTTTGATAGATCCACCTGAAGGGGTAAAACAAATAATATGTAAAAGGGTTTTCAAAAAGAAAATTAAAATGGAAATTAACATATAAACCTATAAAGCACGACTGGTTGTTGAAGGTTTCACTTGACTATGAGCAAACCTTTTTGCCAATTGTGATGCTTAAGTCTATCAAGATTATGCTTGTGATTGTTGCATACCACAATTATGAAATTTGGCATAAGGATGTCATGATCATCTTCCAAAATGATAACCTTTAGAGAATGTGTGTGCAACACAATTTGATGGTTTCATTCTTACTAGATAGGCTGGTAAGGTATGCAAATTGCAAAGGTCCATTTATAGAGTCAAGCAAGCTTTGAAGAGCTAGAATATTTATTTTGATGAAGTTGTTCATGAGTTTAGTTTCATTATAAACAAAGATGATCAGTGTGTGTACAAGAAGGTCAATGATAACGTAATTACATTTTTTATATTGTATGTTGATGACATATTGATTATTAGAAATGTATACCAAACTTGCAATCGGTAAAGACTTGGTTATCCTCATAAAATGACATATTGATTATTAGAAATGTTTCTTCACAAAATATTTTGAAGAAATAGTCTACATCCTCGACATTAAGATTTATCGTGATAGATCACATAGGTTGCTTAAATTGAGTTAAAGCATATACAAACTAGATTTAGTATATAAGAATCTAAGAAAGATTCCTACCAATGTCCCATGGCATATATCTCTTAAAAGAGATGTGTACCCAAATATAATTTGAAATGGATAAGATAAGTTGAATCTCATATGCATTTGCTATAGGATTGATCATGGATGTCATGTCATATATGAAGGTTGATATCTTTTACACTTTGAGCAATTATAGTAGATATCAATTTGATTCAAGTGAAAAATATTAGACAACTATCATAAACATATTGAAATACCTAAGAATAACTAAGGATGCATTCTTGATTTATGGAAAAGACTTGAGAGGATACAGTGATGCTGGTTTTCAAACTAATTGAGATAATTTTAAATCTCAATCAAGATTCTTTTTTTAATAACAGTGCACTTAGCTAGAAAAGCTCCAAGTAAAGTACAATAATTATTCTACAATAGAGTTTGAGTACATTGCCCTCTCCTAAGCGACAAAGAAAGTTTTTTTGATTAAAAAGTTTATCATAAAATTTGGAGTGTTTTCAATATTGCCAAACCAATTGACCTCTAGTACAATAACAATGGAGTCATTGCTTAAGTAAAGGAACTACAATCTCACTAGTGGTCTCATACTCAAATAATATCACTTAATTTGAGAGATCATTCAATATAAAGATATACAAACTGCAAAGGTTGACACAGATGGCAATTTGACAGACCTATTGACCAAGTCTCTATTGCAAAAAAAGCATGATAGTCATATAGTCACATATGACATTAGACATACAGCGATTGACTATAATACAAGTAGGAGATAGTTAGGATAGTACCTTAGAGCCAATCGATTTATATTTGTAAACATTGAAATTAATTTATTTGCTAATAAAAGATTTCTATTATTTATTTATATTAATGTATATTTAATGTGTTAGTAAAAACAATAAATCCTTAGAGTGGTAAAACTGTGACAAAGGAATCAAACAACTAATCATGGAAACCATTTCAACACATTAGGTGGTCATTCTATAAATGTCCATAATTTTGAGATTACATTAACCAAAGGCAAAAGTAGGGTTAATTTGAGTCAACTTGTTTGAGCTTGATCATGAGCTCAACTTGAACAAGCCTGAAATGAGTTTAGCTTAAGCGAGCTCAAGCTCAGGCTTAAACTTTAAGGGTCCTTAGCTTGTAAAGCTCACAAGCCTAAAAAGTTTGATATGAATTGACTAAAATGATATTATTTTAACTAATACATATCAAAATGACATCATTTTAGTATCAAGCTAAGATACAAGTTTGATTCAAACTCAAAATCAAATTGAACTAGAGTTTAAGTCCTCTCAAACGAGTCACACATAAACACCTTTGAAGCAAGCTTGAGCTTGGCTAAACTAAAATGAGTTGAGCTTTAGCTTAGCTCAGCTCGAATCCAGCTTAGGTATAAGTAATAAAGATGAGATTATCATGTTGTTGAACAACTTTACTAAAAAAATGGTGAAGGTTCTCATGTGTCAGAATTGCTAGCCAAAAACTTGGTGTAGCACATAAGTGCACGTTGTAAATGTGTTCATTAGATTGACCTAACCTAAGGAGTTCGTATAAATGGTTGCTTTAGTGTCTATGGAATACATTCTCTAACTCACGAGTACATATGATCTTCAGACTTGAGTTCATCAAACCGTCTCATACAAGGATTGATATGGTTTGATGCTACCTAACAGGTCGTAATAAAGGTAACCATAAATATGATGATTGGTCATACCAAGATCTATATAGAGATTATGATGGATTAATAAAATATTCATCTCTCTTAAGCACGGGAGAATATATCTCAAAATAAGAATACTAAAAGACATCGATAATTACTCAAATTTATGACTACAGTAAGATTAGGTTAGAGTCTGATTTGAATTATTTAGTCATTAATATGTATCAGTTCATATAAAGGAGTCATTGAGATAGACACGTATTTATGTTGCAACCTTGAGAGATATTAGTTGATGAAGAGATTGTATTATACAAAATCGTGAAGTTGATAAGGTTAAGGATGAATGATCGTTCATTTGACAATGAAACATTGTTTGTGGCATCTTATAAATAAAGATGCAATTTTACAATTTTACAATTTTACATCTTTACACACATAACCAAAGGTGAACACTTGTCACTCAACACTCCTTCCTCATGCATCAAGTCTACAGACTTTTTTGCACATGTTTAGCCTCCCTCTATTTATACTCTATATAGATACCAATGTGTCTCCCTACCATGGGTTGGAAAGTAAACCTATTGTCACAAATAGACCAAATAAGTCATGTAACACAAGTAATATGTTCTAAACATCTTCTGGTTACTTTACCATGTTTATGAGTAACTTTTCCTAAAACGTGATCCAAAGGGGGTTTTCAAGTTATTTGAAAATTTTTAAAGTATATTCCATTGCCCTCACCAGTATTCAATAACCTGAAACTTTCTTACAAGGATAAATACTAATGTTGTGTGATCTTTGGCATAAGATTGAAATTATGTGTTACTGTTATGTCATCTTAGCATAAGGTGCTAATGTTGTGTGACATTTGGTCTAAAATAAAATACAGTGCTACTATTGTGTGATATTTAACACAAGGTGTCAATGTTGTGTGATCTTTTTCATGGGTTTATTAGTTATTATTGTGTTATCTCAAGCTTATGAACCCAATGTGAAAGCATAAGAGATGTCATGTGATGCTTATTAGATATTTCACACATACACACACCCTATGAGAGTATTCATAACTAAAGGTGTCAATTTAGTATTCTATGTATATTATGGGCATAAGAAAGAGGATTGCACCAATTTATTCTTCATGTGACTAATGAGATGCTTAATGCAAATGCTTGTGATAGAGGTTACCTTTGGGTAGCTTTTAAGCAATCCATGTATATCGTGTGATTAAAAATGAGGAATATGATACCTTATCCATCATGTAGCTAGGGTATCTATGCTTTTATAACCTTGTTCGACTGGTAAATCTATATGGAGAAAAGAAATGCTTGAGAAAGAGATAAATATATCATTCTTTCATAAGATGATGAGATATGATTGATGAAGCATATTATTATAGAGAGAAATAGTAGAGAGGATAACCTTGATGACGTAGCTATGTGTAATAAATATGTTGATAAGAAGAGATAAGTGTAATTTCATTGAGAGAAGGGATAAGAGTGTAGCCCTGATTATGTTGATAAGTTTATGTGCATAATCATGCTAAAATTAGAACATTGAAACACAATTGAATTATGTGACATATGAAGGTACTTGATAATTCACCTATTTATTAGGTTTTTGGCACTCATGTGTTCTATTTTTTATTATTTTAATTATAAGTAGGAGGTGAATTAGCAAAGCTACAAGAAGAGTACAAGATAGTTAGGTGAGGTTGCATGAAGAAGGATCATCAAACCGTTTATGCTTGCGTCATAATATTATATATTTTCAAATTGTTTGTGTATTGAGTTCACTTTATACATGTTTATTATGTATGGATGGTGAGTATTTGGATTTATTTTATGATAGACATCTTTACATGCTTTTTAATAAGTTTTCCTTTAACTCATTTATGAAGTTGTTTTGTATTTAAATAGTATTATGTACACAAATAATGAGTACAAATTTATGTAAAAATGATGATATGTCATTATATGATTGAATGTTATTTTATCCCTAATTCGACATCATCCAATCAAATGATGATATGTCATTCATGTTATTATGGAGATCAATGTCTAATGGGTTGCTTCTGTTCATTATTGTTTAATAAAAGTTTGTACATTTTTTGATAACTTGTCTTTTGTAGAAAGATACTTTTTTATGATAGTAAGTCCCTTTCACCTTAAATTGGATGTCTTAATGTTAATTTCAGATTAAAAAATGTTAACAATTTAATCCTTATCGATTAATTTCTCTTTCCAAATTTTGCGTAGGCCAAAAGACTTATTCCCACTGAAGGTTTAGTGTATTCTTAAACTCTCACATATGAAATTTCAAAAATCTAAATACTCACAATTCTATTAAAATCTCAGTTAGGTTTAAGAGTAAAAATGTCATTTACAAAAATATTTAAAAAACTAAAATTCTATCACATTCACCCTGCCTCCTTAGTTTAAAAATCTAATAATTTGTCTTTACCTAAATATTAAAAATTTAACATTTTCCCCTTAAGGTTTTCTTTTCTTCTCTGGTCATCTCTATTTCGACCGACAATCGACCCTTTCCACCTATCTTCTCATTTTGGTCTTTCCTACCCATCTCTCTTTCCCAATCAACACTACTTGAGCGCTCATTCATCATCCAAAAGACAAATGATTCGTTTAGATGAATCATCTTCTTCTAGACAAATTGTTCATCTTCTAGACAACAAATAAGTGTTAGGATGGTGTCGATAGAGAAAGAGAGATGGGTGGGAAGGCTAAAATAGGAAGATCGATGGGACAGGCTGGTTGTTGGTCAGAATGGAGGTGGCTGAAGAAGAAAAGAGAATCTTGGGGCAAAATGTTAAATTTTCAAACTTTTGATAGAGGAAAATTATTAGATTTTTAAACTAAGAGGGGAATGTGAGAAAATTTTAGTTTTTTAATATATTTTTTATAAATAACATTTTTACATTTAACTTTAACTGAAAATTTTAACAGAAGAGTAAATATTTAGGTTTTTAAGCTTTATGAGTGGAAGTTTTGGAATGTACTAAACCTTATATAGGAATAATTCTTTTAGCCTTTCGCATAATATTATCTTGCCCTTCTTGTTAAATATTATTTTCTGTTTAAAATAAGAAATTTAAAAAAAAAAAGAAGCTGTTAAGAACAGTATAGGCTTAACAAGATAAGTGGTTCAACTTTGGCATTACAACATAATTACTTAATATCAGATAATTCAATTTTTTTATATAAAACATAAGATTATACCAATAATTTTTTTTTAATCTTTAGTATATTAGTCCCAAATAGGTGATTTTTTTTTTTACAATATCTTTATTAATAATTAAATATATACCAAGCAGATCCTTTACGTTATTTCTAATTAAGGTATGTTGCATTACATTTCAAGGCTTCTTTGATTATCACCTCGAGATAGGGACTAAACTGTGCAATTAGATAATATTTTATGAAAGTGTTTCTATTCATTATCTTGTTTTTGTAATTTTCTTTTATTCCAACTTCTAATTTGGCACATGCTTTTGATATTTCTAAATAATAAAACATATGTCAAAACATAATTGATTTGCATGATTTTTTTTTTTTTTATGATTGGAAAATTCGCAATAGAGAATGATGGTATATAATTATTTTGGTAGATCAAAGAATGCACAAGTTTATCATGTCTACTATCAGCTAGACATGTAATATTTCAAAAACAATTAGTCACATTATTTGTTAAGATTTAATACATACATATTGTTGTATATTCATTTAAACCCTAGGAGGAAATGGTGATTTTTCAAACTTTGAGTGAGAGGAAAAATTGTTAGATTTTGAAGTTAGAGGGAAATGCGATAAATTTTAAGTTTTTTAAAATATTTTTGTTAAATAACAATTTTACCTCTAATACTAACTGTAAAAATTAACAAATGAGTAAATGTTTGAGATTTTTAAAATTAATATGTGAAAATTTAGAAAAACACTAATCTTTAGGTAAAAATAAGTCCTTTGGCCTATTTAGTTATACGGATGGAAGAAATATTTGGCATTAAAATTAGACTAGTAATTATGATATGAATTGTCATATTAATATGGTGTTATTTGTCACCATTAATAATTAGATCATGAATTTTATTGATAAGAAAAATTATGTCACCATGATATAACAAAAGAAGTATTATTTCTTTATGTTTGTACTATAATATGTGTATACTAATAAAATAGAAAGTAATATTATATGTATTAATAGTTATCATGTGTCAATATGTGATTGAGTGATCTAACTATAATTTTATATCTAATTTAAAATCATTCAATCATATAATGATATGCCAATCTGTCAATATCTATTCATTCATACATAAAATATTATTATAAAAGAAGAGTCTTAATACTGTTTTTGGTGTGCATTGAGACTCACTTTTAAGAAATTAAGCTATTTTTCCATAATTTTATTTCATTCTATCTTATATTATGACTTCTCTTTACCATATATAAAATAGTTCTTGAATGACTACAATAAAATTTGCACATTCCCTTCTATACTGTAATAAAACTTTATTTCACTGAGTAATTGATCAATCCTTAAAAAATAAATAATATATTTTTTTTTTATTCATAACTATTCATTTCAAGTTTTTGGACTTCATCCTTTGCATGTTGTCTTTAAATGCTAGAGTGTAAGATATTATCTCCGATAGTTCTTAGATTTTTCCGTATAGTATCCCAAAACTCCAACATATATGAACTTGATTTCCATTACATTACAAATACGGGTTCCTAGCCCTTACATCTAAAAGACTCACTTATCAGGTAAGTTCTCCTTTGACTCAACCTAGGATTTATTGAGAAAAAGGCAGAGAGCGAATTCCATTCACCATCTTTTATGGTTCCTAAGACGTATCTCAAGGCAATCCTTTATTGGTCGGTTGGCCTTCTTGGGAAGATTTCTCACCATAGATCATCTCTAGGCCCATGACTTTATTACATCATTTGAGTGTGTGTTATGCAAATCCTCTTCTGAATCTTAATCATGCTTTCAACTCCTATGTAGAGAATGAATTCTTAGCCAAAACACTTATGACCTGGTAAGTTCTCCTGTGATTCTCTTTGCTTTAGTACATTGGCAAGCACATTCATCGCAAAGATGACTTCAAGAATTGCATTGATAGTCCTCTCAACCACAATATATTTCTTATGGTATGAGTAAAATAACTGGATATTCTACCAGTAATATAACTCTCACATAACCATTATTACTAATATTTGCAATATTATTTGAGCCAAGATTCATGACATATAACCTCTAAGATTGAGATTTCATCATAGCTTGGAGTCATTTAACAGATACTTTGATTTTCATTGTTTGTTTGAACCCTTGCTTTTTAATTTTAACCATAACCTCTTATTGGCATTGAACTCCCACCTTTGATCTACAATGGTAAAGGGGAGATTTTGAGTCCTTGTGTTTAGGTTATATCCCTTATATTTTGTATATTATTTTCATTTATATATATATATATATATATATATATATATATATATATATATAATTAACTTCTTTTTTCAAAGGAGTTTTCTGTCTAAAAAAGGAAATTCACATAAACTTTTCTTGAAAGGGAATTCTTTGTTTGGTGACATGTTAAAGTGATTGAAACAGTTGAGATGCAAAAATCTTTCTAGTTTATGCCATAAATCTTTCAATCGTGTGACTTTCAACTAGATGGTTTTTTTAATACATAGAAATAAAGTTATTTTTAATTTTCCTCTACATAAAGTATGCACGAACGGTTTCTACTTTCCTTTAGCATATACATACATACATACATACATACATACATACATATATATATATATATAGACATTATCTCAGATAAAATGACAGGATTAACTTGATTAAGATAGTGGAGACCTCATGGGTAGATTCATTTTAATTCCAATGCCTTCCCTTTTACCTTCCTTTCTTCTCTTAAATGGAGAAAAATTATAAATAATATCCATAGAAATTAGGATGAAAATACCCATAAAATATCTTATCCAATAATTTAGTAGTAGTGACTATATGATAGAAAAACTATCTCTAATCACTTTTCCTTATTCAACTAAATAACAAATTAAACTTAAAAAATAAATAATTTATTTTAATAAAATTAAGATTGTAAAATTTAATAATAGATATCTAGTTGTGATTTTCTGGGAGGGATGTTGTTGATTGTATAAAGTAGGAAATTAGTTAATTTAAAATATTAATGGTTGTTGATAAAGTGAGTGAAAATTATAAATTTAATGGTGTAATTCAATAATCCTCTCACTGTGTTTTTTTACTAAGACAATATATATGAAATTGGAATCTTGATTAATAATTGTTAATATCTTAAGTATTATAAGAAATTAAATCTTATGTCACGCCAACCTACAATTAATTTATTTTTCAATTACATCCTGTCGGTTTTCAAACAGTTTTGCTTAATTAATTAATGGGTGTGTTATGCAAATATGATATCCTTCATTTTATTAAGAATAACTAAAAGAATCGATTCATCTCTCTTAGTGTATATAAACAAATATATATTTATTATATATTATCAAATAATTATGTAATTTTAATTTAAAAATAAAATAGTATTTAATTACATAATAACATATTATATATTTATTTATTTGTATAACTAAAAATAAGTGTATATAATATTACTTTTTTTATAAAAATAAAACTATACATATCTAATTTTAAATATACAAATAAATATATATATATAATATATTATTATATAATTAAATATTATTTTATCTTTAATTTAAAATTATTCAATTATTTAATGATATATATCTTCTCTTATATATTCAAAATAAATACTTATATAAGTTTATTGCTTCCTGCAAGCATAAGATTTAGAGTTTCCAAAAGCTTTAATGGCTGGACATTGATCACTATTTATCGGGTTGTGACGTGATGGAAAACCTAATCAGAAAACTGCCATCCATATTTTTGCTGGCTCCAGCAATACCATCACTTTTCTCTTCTACATACAATTGCCCTTTATGCTCCACTCAGTTTTTATAGATTCTCAACATCACCCTTTTATACTAGCTATATTTTTCAATTAAGTAAATTCACATTTAATAAATCCATGATTATGGTGAAGGAAAATGATGATAAATTTTTTTAATATTTGTATGCATGTGATGTAAATACATGGTTAATTTATTAACGTCGGATCTACAAGCAATTCATATTTTACTCTCTATACTATATGGTTCTTCCTACTTAATATAAATTCGTTTAACTTTTTCTCTGTCATATATTCTTCATCTTAATTAGTCAAACGTCTGCAATTATTGTTCTCTCTCTCTCTCTCTCTCTCTCTCTTTAATTGAGCTTCTCCAACGGACTGAAACCATATTTAAAGCGGACGAACGCCTGTGATCTTCCAACAATCTAACCAGCCATGAGAATAATTAATAATCTAAATTAAATTATTAACCATATTAATTACTCTCTTGAATGACTTGTCAATTGATATTAATAATACTTGCCCTAACAAATTAATCTTTCTCCCATTCTTTTCAGGCTCTCTTTGTAGAATCAATTCTTAATCGTTAAATTTCTCTGAAAAATTATTTATAATTGATTGGAGTGGATGCAATTTATGTGCAGGATGCCAAAATTGGCAGATGGTTTGTTTTGTTCAAGAACTATCCAAGACTTATGAAAAAACTGTATACGGTTGTTTTTAATAATTGTCAATGATAAAAGTTGGATCAATCGTCCTTGAGTTCGAGTTGAAATACCGTGATCGACTAGTTTGGTGATTGGCTTTATAGAGTGAGGCAGAGTTCAAGTTAGCCTGACTATCTTTATGGGTAAATCAATTTCGGTTGTTAAATTTAATTACCCAGCCCAGCTAAATCATAAAGCCACCTAGCACCTTATTGAAACGATGAAAGTCTATCTATCTTTTGACTTTATCTTGTAAGTACGGTTCTCCAGAGGCTAAGCCTTGAATTTGCTTGTGAAATTCCCAAAAATAGATATATTCTAATCGTTTAATCTATCAGAAAACTATACACAAGGAAATTCTAATTTCGTTTTTCAATCTATTAATAATTTCGATAATTGTTGTTCACATTTGTATTAAAAAATATATTTAATATAATATTTAAAAACTGTTTTATAATAAATAATTAAACTATGCAGGTCTAGTTTTAACAAGTGTCAAAATAAGATGTTATTATACAATTAAATGATTTTGAATTAAAAATAAAATAATATTTTATCATCTTATAACATATCATTTTGATACTAAATTAGGTTTGCATACATTTTCATAAGATTTTTTTTATTTATTATCTTTACAAATAAAAACTCTATTTAAATTTTATATCAAAGAAGTTTTAAGTTTTTCACTTGTTATATATGATTCTAACATTAGAATATATTTTTTTTCTTAGGATTGGAATAGTAATGGTTTAGCATGGATTTAAGAGTACAGATTGGGAGAAGGAAAGGGTTTTATAACTTTCCATTTTCGTGAAAACTGAAGAATCAATTTATATAGAAAGATGAATGATGGAAAGCTTTTGAAAATTGAAACCCACTTTATCAAACCATGTATAGCCTAGTCGACATGTATTTTTTTTATTTTGGTGTCCCCTCTCTCTTTTGAGCTCACCCATATTCTTTGCCTTCCTTCCCGGATAAACTCATCACCTTCAGGTCCCACTCTCTTCCATTGTTAACAGACAGTTAAATTATTCAACCAACACCACCTCCATCCACCTCCAATGGTGTAATTACTTTTTATTTCTAACTAATGTCCATGCTCATTCATAAGCCAAAAATCTATCCATTTATTATTAAAATGTAAAACTAGTTTTAATTAGTGCTTAATTAGTAATGAATTTGAAAATTCATCATTTATTTAGACAAGATAGGCGAGGCGCGGGACAGATGAAAGACTGGCCTTATCTTGTGGACCTGCCTGATCACATGAAAATGTACAAGTCCCGGTGGGTGAGAATCTGCTTCAAATTTTCATTTAGATGACAGTAAATTTTCGGGGCGCTGTTCTATATTAATTGCAGTCTTCATTTAGTTGAAGGTCTGAGCATAAAGAATAAAGAAAGTTCTAAAGAAGTAAACTTTCATATTTAATATTTGTATTTGGATAAATTACAATATTATTTTAAGCCTGAAGCCTCACATATATAGATAACTGCCTTGCATGCATATATATAAATATATCACGGCTGAAAACCTCACCTTGAGATCAACAAGATGCCATGGGGATTTCCATGTAAGACGACATTTGATCTTGCTTCCTTGGGAAACTCCACATTTAGTGGTGAAATTAATAATTAATTATTATTATAATCATTGAGAAACTCATCCTTCTGTCATTCAATTCTAAGAATTTATATGAATTATTTGACTTTGCAAGTTAGAACAAAGGTACTCCAAAACCTAAATAAATATATATATTTTTTAACCAAATGGGTAATGTGAGTGAAAACATATTTTAAATTAAATTATTATTTCGTATTTCAATGCAAATAATAAATATTTGGCCCTCCTAGGGTTCCCGACAGCATTGGAAGTAATGTACGAAAACATATTTTAAAATAATATTTTTATAAAGGGAAAATTCCCATCCAAATTTTAGTCAAAACTCAAGTTACACCCATGAAAGATAAAAAAACTTAAACTCCCACCCATGGCCAAACTATCATCCAAATTTTCAGTTAAAAACAAGGGTAAAATCATCATTTTACCTATAAACTTTGAACTTCAAAATTTTTCTTATTTCCCCCCTTCAGGTTTAAAAACTAATATTTCAACACATCCTCAAAGTTTGAAAAGTTTATATTTCACCCTTAAGGTTTACTTCCTTCTCTAGCCACCACCGACGGTCGACTCTTTCCACCGATCTCCCTTCTCTGGCTACAAAAGACAATTAAGGACAAACTTTCGTCACCCAGATCTAGACAACAAAACGTCGTCCAGATTTACAAGAACACATGAAGGACGATGTTTCGTCGTCGTGTTTGGATGACACGATGAGTGACGAAACGTCGTCCTTCGTCATCTGGGTCGTGCGACGAAGAGAGATCTCTTCATCGCACCATAGTACGACGAAGAGATCTCCGTCTCTTCATCACACTATGCGACGAGGAGATCTCCGTCTTTTCGTTGCACCACCGCCTTCCACCAAGAGAAAGAAGAGGTCGGAGACAACTCCGAAGACGAAACCGAAAGATGAAGTTGAAGAGTGGAGGTGAAAATGCTGTTTTTGAAAGTTATGAAGGCGGCTGCATTTTGAAAAATATAGAAACCCTAGGTTTGGGGGTGAAAATGTTGCTTTTTAAAGTTTAAAAACTTTAGGTGAATATGAAATGTTAGTTTCCAAAACCTAAGAGGGATGAAAAGTAATAAACCTTATAACTTTTAATATAAACAGTAAAACAACTATTTTATCATTCTCTTTAACAGAAGTTTAGTCATGAATGGAAGCTTAAAATTTTCATGTCTCATAGATATGACTTTAAGATTAGGCTAAAATTTGGATGGAAAATAGTCCTTTGCCCTTTTATAAACTATATTATGTTCTTGTGCATGTTGTTCTTGATTAAAATTTGTAAATTAATCTTTGTTGCAGCAACCGACGCAGAGCAGAAATACAAGACTGGCATTTTGTTTTCTGTAGCTATGAGCTACACCATATATTATCAATGTAGGGATTATTACAATTAAGTAATCGGATCAATGTCAACCACTCCTCGGTAACAAGAATTAGGGTCACCCAATTTCTTAAGTACTGTGGAAGCATCGATTTTTGTCAGTACAAGAAAAAAAAAAAGTATTTCTCCCGGTTTCCCAGGCTATAGTTTTAATGAAAGAGTCAAGAAGGAATCTTACATTAATACCTTATTATTATATAATTATTTATCGTTTATCTTTATTAATAGCGCTGATATCACTGCCTTCTGTCTCTATTCTATTGTTATATACAAGATCTAATCCCATAATCTCTCTTTCTGTTTCCTTATATATATATATATATATATATATATATATATATATATACATACTGAATGGGACTGAGATTACGTTTATTTTTTCTGGGTTCTCGTTTTGACTATTTAAATCTTGATTTAACCCCACCAAAGATAATATCATGAAGGCTCATCAATCTATTACTCCAAAACCATTTGATCAAATTATTAATATTGGTGTGATTGATTGGTTGATCGTTAACACAAAATCTTGAATCTGAAGATGTCTCAAGATTTGCATACTAAAACAGCTTGGAGATGGTCCACATATCAATGGTAGTGGGAACATTAGTGCGAATGTCAATTGCATTTCATCTTAAATTCCTACAGAAATTTCCTTCTAATTCATCAGAAATAAACCAATCAGGAGATTTTAATTATAAGCATATTGCATTTCCGCTAAATTTGACTTACCATTGAAGCTTAAAGGATATACGATATATGGTTTTACTGAATTATTTTAAATCTGATAGAATGTGATGAATTGAATTTGAATATGATGGACGACCAATTTGACTAGACATACAATAGTTTTAGTAAATCATTGAGGAAGAAATCTGTACCGACATTTAGCGTCATTATTAAGTGAACATTATTGTTTTGTCATTGAAAGGCGAAAATGGGTCAGCATGGCATGTTTCACTTTCACATCCCCATTTCTGAATATCACAAAAATTATGGTGAAGTAAAAGTTATAAGGATAAAAACAACAGTCATTTATGTGAATTCAGCAGTAAATTGTGTGATGTAGACAGTATAATTCAACTGTGTAACATTGGAAAGAGTGATACAGAATTTTTATGATGATTGGTTTCTCTAACTTCAAACTGTTTGCCCTAGTCGAACCATTAATTAGTGTAGTTAGTTGTCAAAAAAAAAAAAGCAACATAAAGTTCTCATCTCTCCCATTTGAGAAAATCTACCTTAGGTCAAGAAAGTAACAATATTATCCTTATTAGTCAATAGGGTTACTTTTTATTTTTTATTTTTGATAAATAAGTATATATAGACAAGGAAAAAGATTAAATTAATTTGAATAATTTAAATTTATTTAAACCATATTTAATAAAAATAGTAAAAAATTAAATAATACATCGTATCATAGAATAAACTCTCAAATTATGATCAATAATAAAAACTTTTTACTTTCTTAAAAACCATCGAAAACAAGTCAAAAATAGAGTTCAAGAGAAAGCAAGCTAAGGAAATGAAAAAGGGAAACCAAAGCATCCAGTGCATCCAACACTAATCAAACAAACCAGCACCTGTCAATAGGGTTACTTCTCATTGAATAATGTTGGATGATACTATGTTTTGATAAAAACACTTCAAATTTAAAAGTAAATAATTAAAATGAAACTATATAAAACTAATAATGAATAAATTTAGAATGATGTTTTTTCCACAGGTATGTCATCAAAATTTGCAGTGAACTCAAGATATAATAAATCGAACATAATAAATATCAAAGAAATTAATTGAAGTTATAAAGTTAGAGGGAGCTGATCCACTGGAATTGACACTTGAGAATTTTGTGTAAGTGTTAATTTGTATTATCTTGACACCTCTCTGTAAGCCACCTGGCTATTGATTTGTTAAATTATATAATTGAGCACTGAATTATTGGAGTTGATTAAAAATTGAAAGACACGACATTAATTCTTGATTTATCTTCTAATGGAATCTCTCATGCTTGCAGACAAGTATATATGTATGATCTTGTGGTCAAACATTCCTACACAATATATTGACTAAAGAAGAACCCACCCTTCATTATATATCAGAAATTAATAATTGTGTGCTATCCACCTTTCACCTTTCACCTTTCTTCATGCAAAAGAAATCTTATCGTATAAGGGGGAATATCTTTGCACCGTAACCTTATAGAAGCTACATCAATTAATATTTGGGATCTATTTAGTTCTATATTGAACAGTTTGTAAGTTTGAATTGATTAAAACATTACCTTGAACCTGATTCCACTAGTGAATTCCTTTGTGTTATAATAATATCATCATCAACAACAACTCACCATTATCTTCTTAGGAATGCAACTTTTATGTTATTAAATTAAGGTTGAAATAGTGTATCCTACCCAAACTTTGATGAAACAACGATTTTTCATCCTTTAAGATTGAAATATCTATTTTTCCATCCGCAATTCAATTTTTTTAATGAAAATTATTTGGTTTTATGGTAAATTATTAGTTTATCATTTTAGCAAAATTACGAAACTTCTTTGAACACTTCATACAAATATTAATTATTAATTTATCATATTTTGAAATTGCAAAAATACCTTGAAACAATTATAATTATTATTATATTATTATATTTTTCTTTCATTTTCTTTATTGTTCATTTTTTATTTCTTCTCCTCACAAACCATTTGTGGACAAGCTTAAGGCGTCAAATAGTGGAAGCTTCTTGGCTTAACTCTTACAAAGCGCTATCCCTATCCTTCTTCTTCTCCCAACTTCTATTCCAATCTCCATTACATGGCTTAATATGAATAGAATTCTTTTGTGGTGTGGCCAAGACCAAGAAATATCTTTTGTGGCTCATACTTAAATTCCTTTTTTCAATTCCTGACCTCTTTTTTCCTTTCTTTGTTGCACCCTGTTCACATTTATCTTAGAACTCAAAGCATTATATTACCATTAACTTACTATTTTGGTATCTCTGTACTCATCCATTTCCACTTAATTTCCTTCCTCTCTCATTCTCTTCTCTTCTTTCCAAGCGGTTGCCGCTTGGCCGGCCAATGGGCAAATCTTGTTATTTGTAGGCCAAGCAACTGCAACCATCTCATATTCTCAACAAAAACCTTGATTTGAGATTTAAGGGTGGATATACCTAATTTGATGAAAAAATTGGGTGAGATTTAGATGAAAAAATGGATGACATAAATAAAAGGGGTGGGTGAAAATTAAATTTAAAAAATAAAAAAAAGGAAATTGGTGAGATTTAAACTATATAATATAATATAAGCATCATTAGTTCTCTCATTCCTTTTGTAGATCACTCAGTCTTCTTCTAAATTTTTTGTTAGTTTGAAATTCAATTCAATCTACAAAGATGGCAAGTTTGAATTAATTAAGATCAGGAAGATATAATGAATTAGATAATAATTGATGAAGATTTGGGGAAGTTCATGAGTTGAGCAAAATATTCGGGAAATAGCTTTTTTTTCCTTATATGAAAACAATATGCTTAAGGAACTTGACTACATCAATAAAGAAGATTTATTCCGCAAATCAAAATAAAAATCAAACCCACATAGAATGACTTAAAGTAGTAAGGATTTCTTTTTCTCAAAATTGAATAGTAGGTTTTAGAGGTATAGGATCCTATACACTCACACAACACAAAAAGAGGAAACATTTTGAATCTTTTCCAACGACTTAGAGCAAAGGCAAAGCTTGGAGAAGTTGCCCTACAAATCTAAACACTACTGATGGAAAGAAATTTCTAAGATTTTGACAAGAACCCATTAACATTATATACATTATTATTATTATTATATATTTATTATAATTTATTTTGGGTTTGCTTTTGTTTGTTCCTTTCTCATTCTGCGTTTTCATATGTCTCACTTTTGTTAATTCCTACAATTTTATTCTCTTGAAATAAAGATAGAAATGATTGTAGGGTTTGTTCATATCTGGACTCCTACTATCTTTTGGACACACAACACAATCCAATCACAATGGAATATGGTGCTTTTTTTATACCTCATCAGCTCAAACTAAAGCAAAGATGTAGGCTCCCACTTGATAGCAACACTTTACCCCACAATCACTTCTCTATAATTTTCTTTCTTTTAGTTTTATTTTTGTATACCTGAATTATGGTATGCTTTTTATTTTATATTCATGCTATCATACAAATCTATCTCACTCCACAAAATCGATTTCATTTGAGTTTAGTGAAAGATTATGTAAGTATTCTTTGTATTTAGTTTCTTCATTTTATAATTTTTTTTTTTTGACAATAAACATATTTTTCTCTACTTGAAAATATATCATTGCTGAGTTAGAGGCTTGATGTTTAGGATTGCGAAATTATCAAAATATTAATCAACCGGCAAATTTTGTATTATTGAAGGCCTAAGGAGTTCCAAAATTTTTTTTTTTATGGACCTTAATTAATGAAAAACCCAGAATAGAAACCAGAATTAGCCCGAGTTGAAGCCCAGAAGGGTTAAAATCACAACATGGTAGGGCAAAACTCACAGCTCACTAGGCTGGTGGCAACATTATTATATATCCAATAAAACTGTGTATAAATAATAAAAACAAATTTAAATACAAACAATACCATATGTATTATTATATAATTAGATAATTTTAATTTATAGATAAAATAATACTCAATCATATAATGATATGTCATATTTTGTACATATTATTTTTGCACATCACATATATACGCAACGATATATAAACAATCAAATTATATACATTTAATTTTAAGTATTTAATTAGGTATTTAAATAATATAGTATGATATCATTAGATGATTTTGAATTATATATATAATAATATTATGACACATCATCAGAAAACCCAGTTATGTATCAAAACTAAATACACATAACTCATATATAAATGAATATGTGCTTATTGCAAGGTTCCATTGGTTTATGGCTACTATTTTGGGCTAACTCTATTTCAAGGGTGGTAGATGAAGCTCAGATAATTATATCTATTATTTGATCAATATATTAGATGTTATGATATTATATCAAATTAATCAAATAATATTCATTCACTTGTCGCAACAGTTCAAACATAAAATTTACCAAATAGTAATTAATATTTTATCATAATTTTGTCCTTAAAAATATGACCTCAGACTCGGTCATAGGTGAAGGCCCAGAGCATCCCTATCAAATCCCCGATTCAATGAATCGGCTGTTTTTTGGTAGACATTGTGTGAACAAACAAAAAAATAAAGGAAAAGGAAAAGCATTATTCTTATTTATTATCATTTAACATGATCAACCCCGCATGGCTGCTGGGGAATAGCTCGATTTTATCATCATCAACAACACTCGAATGGAGAATAAGATATAATTTCATTTGCGCCAAAAAGACAAGAAAAGGTACTTCATCTCTATTCAATTATTCAAATAGTCCATTGCCACAAAAAGAATAAAGAACCTAGCCAAGGAAGCAGCAGACTCTACTGTATTAAATCAAATGGATTAGCGGGAAAATACCCACTTTACTTGACAAAAATAATACTGATCATAAAAAAAAGAAACCAAATTTACATCAAAGTTACTAACCCGATTTCTAATTTCAGCCTTGCAGGATGGAAGGTTCTTCTGCCAAAGTCGAAAAAACACCCTGGCCTGAGACCCCCAAGAATTGTCATCAGTGCAGATTGCCCGAATTCGAGACCCCCGCACAAAGAATAAAATTCTCCTAAACTCTGTTAATTTTTCTCGCTGCTCCCAATATCAGAATCAATTTTGTACAGTATGGTCTTCGTGTTGTTTCAACCCCATTAGAGAAAATGAAGTTAGCAAGTCAGGCACCACATTAGTCACTGCAATCTAAATTTCAATTCAATCTGCCGCTATCTGATCCTAAAAATGACGGGCCTCTAACTTTGAGACGCTTGGGTCCGATATCAATAGGGGGTGATTCCCTCAAGGTTTTTCTGGAATCGTGCTGGAACCTGTCATTTCTGTGGTCTTCTTGCTGTTTACTCGTTGCTTCCTCATCAGTCAGCTTCTTATATTTAATAGATATAGGAATGGCACTAACTCTGGCGAAATTGTCCATTGCAGCACTCTCTGAAGTTTCTTTACAATTAAAAGTATGACTTACAGAATGTTTCAATTCATCAGATCTGCAGCACTCTAATGGCTTTACTTGACCACACCGCCCTATAGGTTGGACTTTCTTCAATCGCTTCAACCCCTGTTTAGTTGAATGAGCACAACATAAATTTCAAAAATCAATAATTGAGGTCCAGAATAAATAGAAGCAAATGCCCAAAAAAGACTAAAAGTGAAAGCCAAAGCTAAATTAATGATGAGGTACAACGAAACAAGAAGAATAAAAAGTTACAACAATACAATACAGCATTCCTTTTTTAATCATATTAGTTCCATATCCATATTTGCTACTAACATCTAAGCCTAAACAATACAGATAATAGGAAGATACTCAGTTTTAACCTATCACAATTTGTTATCATGTAATATGAGTCGGATGTTATGCTCAGTGCTTCAAAAAATAATACCTGATGTTCTGAATTCTTTGATGACATAGCATCATTAAAAGTTCTTTTCCCCACTTTCAATGATGAACGGCGCTTAACCCTAAATGTCTCTGAATCGGAATCATCACTACAATGGTCCATCACAGCTCTAACATTGGATCCATGAAGATTGTTGCCAATGGTGCTTGGTGACGATAGAGAAGATGCATATATAGTGTGTGACACTCCTTCAGCAGATGTTTTAGCATCAAAAATCCCCTGATTAAAATTAGCTTGCTGACATACCTGCTTGAGAAATTATTAACTTCAAGATTTGCACTTTCCCAGAGTAACATAATATGTACTATTTCAGTGCAGAAATATACTAGTTACAAAGAAAACATATAAAATAATGGATAAACACATTCAGATATCAGGGAACTGGCCTCACATTGTTGGCCATGCATGAGTTTTCACTTGCAAATGAACAAAGAGTCGATGCAGCAAAAGAAAGGGAAGCTTCTGCAAGTTCATTTCTAATATCTTCAGTGCCATGGCTACAGCTAAACTCTAGTCTTGCAGAGTGATCTTGAGTTTTTTCAAATTTCTCAGGGTTCAGTTCAATGTTTATCCCACAATAAGGAGAATATCCATCCTCAGCACCATGCAACGTGTTTGATGATGGAAAAGAATACAACTTATACAAGTCAACACCCCTTTCAGCGTCCTGTTTATCCTCCTCTAGTACTCTTTCCTGCTCAAACTTTTTGGCTGCAGCCTCCATTTCAGCTATGTCCTCCCTCAAGAAAAGTGTAAAAGTTCTCCCACATGATAAGTCAAGCAGCTTAACATCTGGGATTGGAAATAAGATCACTATAACAAACAAATAAATTAATTACTAAAATTAAGAAAAAAGACAGTAAAACATACCATGGTGGAGGCAAACAGGATGTAAGTAACAACCACAGTTAAGGAAGGCAACATAACAATCACGTTTGCAGAGACTACACAGAATAGTTCCCCGGTTATTTGGAAAAACACCAGTGCATACACCTGATTTCATAACAGACCAGCGAGAACGATGCAGGAAACGTATCAGACTCACAAATGAGACCTTAATGTTATCATGAGAAACCAGGTCTGCAGAAGAGTAATCCGAGTCTTCCAGTACTAAGCTATTGTACAAAAGCATTGCTTCCTTGCATAGAAGTTCTTCATGAGGAAGCAGAGGCACTCTCCTCAGATGTGCATAACGCCAGCTAGCTACAGCCCCCAAAGGAAACCAATCTCCAATTGCAAAGTTCACAGCCTCGCCACAATTGAAACCTGTAGATTTAAAAAAGAAAAGCAGGATATTATAATATAATAGATATGCAAAAGGGGACAGATAATTGAAATTTATAATTTATACACTATTCATCTGTCAAAGATTATAGATATTTTACCATGACTGAAACCAGCATGATATGCTCTGGGAAAGGTAATAATAAACTCCCCAGGCTTTTGCACAGCCTTATATACTGGGACATTGCACTCTAATAATATATTTGGAGGAAAGAGCGTAGTTTTTCCCAAGAGTACATCAAAAGCTCCATCCTCTCCATCAGTTGACAGAATATCATCGGTATAGACATGTTCTCTGACCACCTTTTCAAATTTTAAGGCCGCATGACCTGGAATTCCATACCAAGTTTTTGATGCACCACAGTGGTGATAATTAATGCTGCAACAGAATTAAAAATAATGGCATAAATGGTTTTAACTAGATCGATAATATAATTGAGTGCTGTGAAAGTAAAATAAGTGATGCATACCTATACAAATAATGATCTTCCACATGCCAGGCAAACATACTAAAAAGCATTCCAATGTAAAGCATTGGATCAGTTACTCCCTGAGAAACACTCAACATTAAACCACGGAGGGAATATACTAGATACAGAAATAATTACAAGGGAAAAGTTATACTCTGCTTACAGGAATCACTGTGTCCAAAAGTCGCAAAATGGACTTGGGTAGCCGTGAAAGTTTCTGAAAACACAGGAAAATTTAAGGTTTAGTTTGGTTCAGGATACATGAAAATCAGTAGTGATGTAACTTTATGCCAAGTCAACTGTGAATTTAGGTGGGGAAATAGAAGAAGATGATAATTTAATGAATAAACAAACAGATAGAACAATAAGGGAAAATGATATATCATACAAGAGAAAGTGACACTTGAATATTAAGAAATTGTTAGTCTATGCAAAGACTTTCTATCTGCTAATATCTTATACATTTCACTAAATCAACATATGTTAAACATTTTCCTCATTATCTTCCCCTTCAGTCAGGCAGAAACATTTTAAGTATTACATCTTAACATGCCATAATGAGAATCAAGTGGCTTTGAAACATCATCCTCCTAAGGGAGGAAGGACACAATTCACCTGCAATTCATAGGAAAAGATCTGCTATAAATGTGGACAGTCAAGGCATTGAGTCAGATAATGTAAAGCCCCAGCAAGTATTGCGGCAGATACAACTATTTCCCCTGCAGCAACCAATTCTGTAGTAACTGATTGCAGAACAGATCTTAAGACTGGACTGTACACATATTCTCAAGTGTACATGTGCCTAGATTAAAAGTTAATTCTTAGTATGCAATCCCCTAACATACAGTTCATTGAAATTAATCAAATACTCATAGCTCATGATAAGCTAAATTTAACTTTGTTAGTTCTTTAATATCGTTTAACAGGCTTCCAAATGCTACGCCACAAAGGTGTGTGATGCACAGTGAGCTGTCACTAAGGGTTGGTAACACTTGGTTGAGTTGAGACTGTTTATATACAAATTCATGCTAGTACTTAGGCTTGTACAACAAAATAACTACAATTCCATGTCAGGCTTATATGCATAGAGTGAGAAGAGTTAGAAAGAGAGAACTAGCAGAGAGGGAAAACCATAGAAGCAGCAAAAATGAAGCTAATTCTACCTCCCAAAATTTGTCGTCGTGATATAATTAAGGAAACAAACCTATATAAAAGAAAAATGGAAAAGAAAAGAAAAGAAAGCACAAAAGAGATATAAGAGAAGATAAAATCAAGACCTTCAAATTCCACTTGCTATTTCCAAGCGGATCACTAGGAGAAGATGAAAAGGCACTACCATCAACGTCACATGCATATTCAACAGTTTCTGTCTTTCCACAAGCAATTTCATACCAAAATTCCTTTTCCAAGTACGTGGCAGGAAGACAACCAGCACTACAATATCTATGAGCAAAAACCTTGTTCGCCATTTTCTCGAAATCACGAAATGTGTAATTTCTGAAAATTTTAACATATTCAATACCTAATAAAAACTATCAAGCCAACAAATTGTATTCTTTTAGAATTAAAAAAAAGTCACCTGCCACTCATGGAAAAGGTAACTTTGTCCTCAGCATCCCATTCAGCAAGTCGAAGAGGTTGCACTCTGGGTGTGAACTTGAATCCTACTTTCTCCTTCATCAATACAATCCCAGCTGGAACAGAAGCACTCACAGGAGATATAATCTTGCATATACCTGATTTTTAAATGAAGATTGAATGAGTGA
Organism: Mangifera indica; assembly: GCF_011075055.1. Lineage (NCBI taxonomy): Eukaryota > Viridiplantae > Streptophyta > Magnoliopsida > Sapindales > Anacardiaceae > Mangifera > Mangifera indica. The sequence goes on from NC_058144.1 coordinate 11,462,388, forward strand.
AAAAGTTAATCTAAAAGGCAAACTACAGAAGGTAAAGATAACAAGACCAAAATAAAACATTATATGTTAACTCTCATGGTCATTCAATGATGTGAAGCTGCAAGGTAAGGAAAAACGCTAATTACAATATTGCAAAGACAACAGATGATATAACTATAAGCACTTCAAATATAATCTTAAGCTTACAACCAGAAGTACTGATTTTCACAATTGAAGGCCACCCATTCTCCTCTAGCCAATGCATAAAACATAATAAATAATTTGCATATTTTTCACATAATAATTAGTGTAGGCCCCCCCCTTCCCCCAGTGAGAACAAGTTCTAGAAATAAAATACAAAAAGAAAAGTTTGGACTTTCAGCCATTATGTTCAGAACAAACCCAGGCCTTTGCAGTTGGTACACTTTATATTAAATGGGTGTATAACACAGTTTCTTCCACTGAATTTGTAGTGTTATTTTTTTTCAAAACTATATTATTGATAAGATATTTTCAGGACTCCATATCACAGTTCATAATCAATAGTTAAAACAACTAATTACAACAAAGGCTTAGTTTATGGTTTAGAAAACTAAGATTAGAAAACATGCCAGTCAACAGTCAAACTAATTATATCACTCATACATAATATGTAGTTATATATATGAGGAAACAAATAACATTGGAAATGAATTGGAAATATATCAAGTCCCCAAAGCATTGTATAACGTTTACTGTTCACAAATGAAATTTAAAAAGAAAAACTCAGTTATACTTTTGGTACCAAATTACATAAAAAAAAAAAATTATTTCATAAACGATAGGAAACTTTTACAACTGACAGAGTACAATCACAAGAAATCATGACAAAGTTCGGATAAACATAAATGCATTTACCATAACGAGAGGCTTCTGGAGCTATCTTCTGTAAATAAATTAAAGGGTCCTCAAATTCATCCTTTGTTGGGCAGTACACAGGACATTCTGGGATTTTTTCTGTCCATTCTAGATCATTAGTGTCAAACTTGTCCACCTTGCGCTTTGAAAAGATATCCTTCCCACTTGACTTGTCACTTGATCTAGGAAATGAATCTGCATAACCGTGTAATCTAATTCCACATGATACTGAAGCTTTTAAAGAATCTCCTCCACTTCTTGTCATCATATTTGAGACACCTATAGTCTCACTACTGGTTTCTGATTTTACACGCTGAAGTCTTTTACGTTTCAGAAATTCTAAGGCAATTTTAGCCTCTTTGGACAAGCATACCCTTCCCTCCACCTGTAGAAAGGTAAAGCATGAAATAAAATCAGAATAACTAATAGGTAAATCATGATAAAAGTAGACACAACAGCACATAAGATCAGAAACTTGTATTAAATATTCTCCAACACTGGACTACCAATAACTTAGAGGTGAAATCACTTCACCACCAGTTACAAAAAGAGCTTATAAACCTACAATCTTTCCAGTCAATGATGGCAATTAATCTCTTGTAGTGCAATAATTATGCACACATAAGACCACTTTCTATAAAGTTAGAAAACCCAAATGGGAAAAAGAAAATCAAAAGTGAGAACAACTGACAAAAATAACTAGAATGAAAGGCCATACACACAAAAACTGAGGGGAGCACGCTGTATTAATTAAATAAAAATACTATAACCGAAGTCTATTTACTCAAGTGGCCAAAGTCCAAGACCAAAAAGGAAATGAACCTCTAAATGGGAAAAAGGAATCAAAATCTAAAGAAAATAGGAATCCCTACCTAAAGAGGAAATAAATCCTATTATTAGGATCATAAAGAGACCCTAAATTTAGAACGTCTTACATCAATTTTGACCAGAATAATTTTGACTATCATATTACCACGCCAAAATTTGATGCAAAACCAGCATTTTATGCACTAAAATGCTCCACAAAAAATCAAAAGCAATTCTTTACAGAGCGTTGAAAATGGCCAATATCTTTATTGCTTCTGCAAAATATGGAATTATTATCAATCACATCAAATCAATCAGAGGTAAACAGGGTCTCAGAACCACTTATAGTAATTGTACAAGGGTAAAAATCCAATTTTATACACCAAATATGTCATCAGCAAAGAGTCATCAACTTCCAAATCGCAGATTCTATATTCATCAAAAATATCCAGATTCTAACTTTTTTTTCTTTATATAACCATCCAGATTCTCACTTTCTTCCATCCTAAACTACAGTCTGATCCAGCAGTTTGTCATGAAAAGAAAAATAATGACATTAATTGTCATGAACTAGTAAAAGGGATCTTAGATGTTAATCCTCAGTGCACCAAGACGAGAAGAAACTTTGACATGTTTCTTGGCAATTCAATTTGAGATAGAATCTCTACCACTCAGAGCAATCATGAGACTCTATTATTTATTATTATCCTAGACTAAAGAAGAAGCTCCTAAATCACCACAGGGCTAAAGCAGCAAAAGAAAAACCTAAATAACTGGCAAATACATCATCAACCTTATGACGTTTAATTCACCTGGTCATTATAAGAGAAAACCATACATTCAGTTCAAACCAATAAAAAATCTTCCGTCAGAACAAAAGAATTCTATCCGCTCCAATTATGATTAACTATAAATGAATCTATGGATAAACCAACCATTTGAGACCACAATAAATCGACACAAATAAGCTCACAAATGAGTAACACACCCATGTTCATATTGTTAGTTTACACAGTCCACATCCTCCTCTGCATATTTTCAACTACAACAAAACTTAATTTGACCCAACTGCGCATTGACCATTTCCACTCTTAAAAATAAAAAAGTTAACTCAAAACTTTCAGTCTTATCTAAACAGTCAAAAATAACAACTGCATCAACCAACATTCAACAAATACAAATAAATTGCAAATATCAACCAAAAAAAAAAAAGAGAAAAAGTAAATAAAAATTGAAATTATAAAATTTGTATTTAAAACAAGAAAATAAAATCAGCCATCGGAAAAAAAAAATTAAATTCCCTCAGAAACATCAGGAGGGTTGATCATAACTTGAGTATTTTATAATTTAAAAAAATAAAGCTCTACGAACCAAAAAATGTCTACAACAAGTATAAGATAAAATTTTCGAAAAGATTGAAAACAAAAATTGGAACCAAAAATTAAGAAACGGAGATAAAACCGCAGCAATGTATAAGATCTAAACAACGAAATCGGAAAAAATGAATTAATGGAATTTCACTAAAATTTCCAAAATAATAAAGAAAATTGAAAGAGAAAGAAATGGAAAGGATAAAGTGAAGAAACGTTCACGTACCATTTCATTCCGCAACCGTTCTCGATACGTCTCCGTTTTATCTCTGAACTCACCGAACAAACAAGGATAAAAACAAGAAAAAGCGAAAGAAATTCACAAAGCAAAGACTAGATCACGATCTTATCCATTAACGATCAAAGCCAAACCTCAAACGCCAACCACATTCTCTCCAGAAACGAAGAAACGTAAGCAAACACAGAGATCCAATTCTTCAACACATAAGCCAGAAGAAATAGTAAAAACACATTCAAATTATCAACAAAGGATGAACTAACAGTTTCCGGCGATACAGGGTAAAATATCGCCGGATAAATCGGCTTTCCGGTAAAAAAAAGTGGTTTACCGGCAAAAAAAAAAGAGAGAGAGGGAAGAGAGAAATACTGTAGATGAGAGAGATATAGAAAAATAGAAAGGCTTAGAAAACCGAAAAAGAGTTTCCAGAGGATAATTTATAGTTTTATACTGATAAATGTTATTATTGCTTTTCTGATTAAAATTTGTTATTTTTAAATGATTAAAGTAAAATTAATTAAATAAAATAAAGAGTGAAAAGTGAAGTGTGAAGGAAAGAAAGTGGTGGTTGTTAGGTGGTTCAACCAAAGGCTTTGCCGGCCAAAACGCGTTTTTCTCTTGCGTTTCGATTCTATTGGGAGTTTTGACCCTTCTGTTTTCTACGCGTTTACGATTTTACCCATGTTATTTCTAAATTATACAACCAAAAGATGAGGTATTGGTCACTTTATTATGGATTTTTCTGTCCACATGGGGACGGTGTTCTCGAAGAGTTATGGTTTCTGTTTGGGTCAGAGAAAAGAAAGTAGCTAGAAAGACGGAAATTTCACATGTGCTTATATCCGCTGTATGAATGTGTCAAAAGTGTTAATCCCGCCGTTGAATTTTTTTAATTACGCAATTTCAACGGTCGATAAGTGATTGATCTGGTAACGCTGAGATCCCGATTGCGTGTACCATTTTTCATCAATATGCCTATTTGTACAGAATCAATTATACCCACCTTATAGTTAGTTAGTCTGCCATTTAAGATGACAAATCTACCCACGATTGTTTACCATTTATTTCTACAACCGCGAACGCTAATTTCGACATTTTACTTTCTGATGAATTACCCGGGAAACGTGACAGGATGTGACTCTAAGAGGAAGGAGAACTTGAAACGTGTTCCAATCTTTTAAACTGTAATTCCACGTGGCATCGGATGAAGCGGCGGTTTTTAGGAGTTTTGTTTGTGTGACATACTATGGGTGGTGTTACAATGGAAATAGCTGGCAGATAAGAAAGAGGCCAGATGACCGGCACCAGCCTTTCGCTCTAGCAACAAAACCTATGTATCCAAAATCCGTGAAACCACAGTTGTTTCCGGTTCCCGGTTATTTTCTCTATCAAATTACGTGGCTGATTCTTATTGGTTCCATTTAGGATTCATCGTTTTATTTCTGTAACGCGGAGGTTGGTCCTAATTCTAATGATTAGCTTTCAACAGTCTGCGAAAACGAAACTTTGGCGGCTCGGCTTTACACGAGTCAACGTTCCACTAAAGTCTGCGGCTCTACTCGGCGGAGCTGATAATAAGCTCAATCCGGCTCACGGAGATATCTCATTTTGATAACTTGTTGCTAATTTAAGAAAGTAAATTTGATTGGCCGAAAGTGTTTATTATTACTATAATCAAACTCTGTTGCTGTAAAAGTAAAATATTCTTTCCCATTAATTTTTTGCGAAACACATGATTTAGCTATTTGGACAGATAGGATTATGGAATCAATATGGCGCAAATTGCAATATTCTTGGCACCAGATGACAAAGGATCCCTTTTTTTATATTTCAAGTAACATAGAACGCTTGAAGAATCACCAAAATTTGTTCACTTCACTCTTCAACTTAAAGCCTACAGAAATCTGCGTGTATGTATGTACTCTACTCGCGCTAATGGGGTCGAAACTTGCCATGTGAGGGTCATTTTCGTAATTTAATAAGTTTGCATGATGGACAAAGAGAGAGAGTTTGCTTAAGGAGAGAGTAAACATATTTTCTAGAACCTTCTGGAATTGACGAAAATGCCTTAATGAACAGTTCGAAATGACTTTAAAAACCTTCTACTTTTTGGTATTGCGTCCGTTTTGGGAATAGAAAATGTCCTTCGGCCTACTGACGAAAATATTCATATTGTCAGCCGTTGGATGGTTGTGATTAAGGGTCAGGATTACGTTTGATTGATTGGCGCTGGAAAATTTCAACCGATAGGTCCATTTATTTGGGTAAAGATGACTTGATTTTTTCAAAATAAGAAAAGTTTGACGGAGCTTGACCTGAAATTGGGTTGACTTAGGAAATTTTGGAGTCCGTGAAATGATCAAAATCAGCTAAACTTATGGTTAGATGGAATGGTTCAAAATATTAATGGTGTGGTTGTTCTTTTATAGCATCACCGCCAGCAATAACTTAAATTGAGTTGACGCCTCACCAACCGCTACTAAATCCAGCAAATAATGCGGCCAAAAGAATTGTAACTTGTTCCCACTCAAAGCTGCATTAAAATCTTTTAAGTCTTAAAATCTTATCCTTCGAATCTTCTAAAATCTAAATATTCATTCATAAATAAATTTTATTAAAATTTAATAAAATTATTATTTAATAAAAAAATTTTAAAATTAAATTTTTATCTTAAATTTTTTTTTAAATTTAAAAAATAATAATTTCTCTCTTAAGATTTTCTCTTCTCTCCGGTGACCAATTTCTCTTTGTTTGTCCGTCAGTCTTCCCTTTTTTTCCTTTGGTCAATTGTCTCTCTCTTCCATCCTTCGTTAGAGACAGAGACTATCGTCTTTATCTTAACGAAGGTAGAAGACTCTTATTTGAGACGAATACAATATCTTTATCTTTAATAAAGATAAAATCAAAGTAAAAAGAAATGACTAGCTAAGAGAGAAGACAGAGGGAAGGGCAATCGACTATTGGGAAAAGTGAGTCGTTAGAGAAAAAAAAATCTAACAGAGAAATAATCACTTTTTTAAATTTAAAAAAAAATTGAGAGAAAATAATTATAAAATTTTTAAATTAAAAAAATATGAAATCTTTTAATTTTTTTAAATAAAGATTTTCTCTTTAATCCTAAGCCTGGGGTGGGAGCAAGCCTTTTGGCCTAATAATATTTTATTTTTTTTATCATCAATTGTCTGCAGTCTCATGTGGCTGATGAATTTTAGCCGATCACCTTTATGCTAAATTCTAAAAAGTGTTTATAAAGTACAAAAGCGGTCATCCTATCCTAATTGGGAAAATTAGATTGAAAAGCAAGGCTTAATAAGGGTACATATATTTCTCATATAACATATAGTAAGTAATATATAAAAAGAGTATACTTATGTTAAAAGAAAACCTTGATCTTAGTGTGTAACGTGAACATTCATAAATTAAAAACATTCTTTGTTTGGGTGTTAAAATTCCAATTTACCACATGAGAGGCAGCAAGTGGGGTTAGATGGTTAATGTCAGCCAAGAGTTGTGTTAGGAAATACGAGTTTGGTAAACAAGACAACCAACAAATCATCATCGGCTAAAAATTAGTGTGGCTAATTAAGCTAATTAAAATTAATTAAAATCTTAGGCATGAAGAAAATGATACTTACCCAAAAAGGTTCTAAAAATGTTCTTTGGCACATCATGCTTCCAGCATGAGAATAACTATATATGTCATACCTTATACGCTTCGTTTTGTTGATGGCATTTGGCATGGCAGTTATAGTTTAGTACTGAGGTGCTTCCTGCATTTATCTACCAATAACCATTTCTTACTGTATCAATGCTTCACTAAATCATATTTCTGTATAATTTCTAAAATACATGTCTTACAAACTTTAATATCAAGTCAAATATAGGAAACTAACTATTATAGTGTTCTCACATTTAGGGCTGAAATACGAACCAAATTGAGTCAAGTTTTGGACTAACTCAAACTTAGATTGAAGTTATAATATATAGTTCGGGTTTCTTTAAATTAGTATAAAATATCACTAAAAAGTTATCAACAAAGTAAACAGTATTATCCAAAGGTTAAACAGTATCGTTAGTAAGATAAATAATATCAATAAATGAACAAATAAATTTATCTCAAGTTGAGTTAGGGTTGGAGACTTATTTTATTATAATAAAGATAAAGAATTAATTAAAGGGCTTGGAAACTATTGCTTTGTTCTTATCTTCATATTAAATTTTTCATAATCCAATTCATGCACTAATTAAATATTTTTGGGTTTTTTTTTCCAATGTTTGCAAGAAATTCCACAAAATATAGTAGTGGACTTAAGAAGTGGGGATGGTTAAAAAGGGTCAAATGGGCCACTCCAGTTTGAAAAATTAGCACTAAACATTATTAGGTTTGAAAAATGAGTGATTGAATATATTAAAAATATAAAAATAATTTTATATTTTTATTTTTATTTAATTTTAACATCTAATGTTGTAGGGTTAATAATATTCAATACAATTCGTTAACTTGACATGATACGACATGATATAAAAAATAAATTTAGAATTGAGTTTTTTTTTTTATATAAAATTTAATTCAGGTTAATTTAATATGATTCGAAACTAAATCAAGTTATATCAAGGTTGATACAAAAGTAATTTGAACTAATTTAAATGTTTAAAAAAATATTACTTTTATAAAATTTATTAGAGACAGATTAAAAAAATATTGAAGGACAAATATCAACCACGCTTCAAATCCTTCATATTACAAATAATTGGATCTCTATATAATTGTAATTATTTTGATTATTTTTAATTTTAATTAAAAATTTTCTTATTATTTGGTGATGAGAATAAAATTTCGTTAATAAGATTATTAACATATTTTAAAGGTCTTTGAATGTGATTTTTTAAAGCATTTGAAATCAAGTAATACGTTATACTATGAATTTCTTGAGCTTGAGTTTACTTGAGTTTGAGTTTAGCTCAACTGAATAATAATAGAGCTTGAGCTTGAGCTTGGGCTCGTCGAGCTCAAACTTAGCTTGAGTTAGCTTGACTCATTTCGAATTTGAATTTTTAATTAATTCGTTATTAAAATGACATCGTTTTAATTAAAATTTTTAATTTATAAACTTTGATAAGCAAGTTCGAATTGGCTAAAAGTTGACTCATTTTAAACTTATTCAAATAGAGTTTAAACTCAAATTTACTTAAATTGAGTTTAAATTTAGACTTAAATAAATTTGATTTGAATCTAACTCAAATATATTTATCGGTCCACCTTTGGGCAAAAGTATAGGTATTCCAGTCAAATAATAAAAGTGAAATTATTATTTTACCCGAGAGGACAAAAAATTCAAACTGCAAATTCCAAAGTGTAGATCCCACAAATTCATTTTCATAAGAATTCCCAACCGGGTGTCTAGAATTTTCCTCCATACAGACAAGTACACAGCCGATAGAATTGTACAAGGCTGGCCGTAGCTGATGACACGTAAAAAGTTCTACCAATTTAGTCATCTATCATTGAACACACGCTTCTCTTTGATTGAATTTCTTCCTAGTATTATTATTAATTCTGCATATGGATTTGAAGCAGTCAGTCTAGTCTACACACGCAGCCACCACGACCAAATCTTTGAATTTAAACTACCTTTCTAACTACGAACACCGTCAGAATCTTCACAAATTTTATAAATTTATTACTCACTCAAGGGTCAAATTTATTTCTATCAGCCTCTCAACGACACGAGGAAAGAGAAAAGGAATCTGTGTGTGTGAATGGGCATTCAACATCCCACGTAGCTCTTTGATAAAAGAAGAAAAAGCAAACCCTAACTTTTCATGTTAAAATAAAAACCCATTTGAGGCTTCAAATTTTGGAGTAAAGGTCACCATGTTTTCACACTACAATTTAGCGCCACATCGCAAAGAAAAAAAAAAAAAGTGACACTATTTCTTTAATTTCTTTTATTGTCAGCTACTGTTTTTTTCATACAAAAATATTTTGTTATTATTGTTCTTATCTCATTGGGTTGTATTTATACAAAGAATGTGAAAAAGGGTTTTACTTTTACAAGTAACACGAAGATTCTCATTTTGTCACTTTGTCTCTGTTTCAACCTTTCATTTTTTTTGTATTTTCCACGTTCAAATATGAACATAAAATTTGATGGATTCCATTGGACGTCTGCATATTTTTCGTAAGTCACTGCTCAAATGAATTGGCTTTGATTCTTCTTCGGCCGCATGCTGCACAGCAATAATACATGAATCAATCAATAATTTATGTGGCGTTTTTTCTGGTCAAACCCATCACTTCTACTGCTAATAAATCCACCATTCATTAATTCTTATCAATTTAGCTTGCCCAAAAATGGCTAAATTAGATATTTGATAGTGATTTATAAGCAATTGTTTGGCAAAGATGACTGCGACTTAGACCTAAATTTTGATCTGGGTCCATATGAATCAGTAAGTCCAAATAAAACAAATGCTTTAAATTGATGGGAAAGCCTTCTATTTATGCATACATTTCGTTTAGACATTGGCAGGCATCATGCACACTTCAACTCTAACTATTTTAATTGAATTCGTATTAGGGTTATTATTATTATTATCTTTCGTGTTTATTTCATGTGAAAATCTTTGTCGTCACTTAATTCGGTCCACTGATATGTCATATGTTGATAATAGGAATTTGCATACCTCATATCATTATTCACAATTTATGGAAAAATTAGTGTCCAATCAAATCTCTTTTGACTGGATCTCCCGAAGAAAATGAATGGAAAAATTGGTGTCTGTCAAATTTTACTTTAAAAACTTGTACTTAGTTTTGAAATTATCCGCCCAAGAATAGACTGGACAGGCACAACAGGCTGAGCCGAATAAATGAGACTGTTCGGCCCCATCAGTTATATGACAAACTCCCATTTCAATGAATGCTAAAATAACTAAGTGGTTTTAGTTAGTGTGATTATCTATAATTACCATCCTTGGAAATAAACAGAAATTACAAATTTGTAAGCCCATGGCCATATATGATAGCAGAGAAGAGACAGATGTATGCATGATATTATTGAAGATAAATGGAAGATTTTGTTCACACTATAAATAGAAATATTAAAAGCATTAATTACAATTTTGTGAAGAGAATAAATGTTGGCCTCTCATTTATGTTGTTGGCATGTGTCATTTGATCATTAAAAGTTGAGACAAAATTAAATGAGCAAACGATCCATATCCCTTTTACTTACCTATATGATTCATTAATAATTATCCCACCTTTGTGAAAAGTGGACCTAAAATTCAATCTTCAAATTTAAAAAAGTTTTAAAAATATATAAATAGACCCACCCTTAATTTAAAATATAACTACTTTCACTTTCTATATGATTGTGACCCACTTTCATTGAAGATATGACCAGACTCATTTTACACCTCAATAATTATTTCTAACCCAAATCGACACACCCTATAAATAAAGGGTTGTTACACCATGAAATAAAAGAGGCCAACCCTAAAATATCCAAATAAAACTTAATTTTGTTAACCCATTCAACTATAATCAAAATTTATTCATTTTAAATGTTATGATAAGAATAAAGCACTATTAATGATACAGTTTGAAATTCTTATCTCACAAAGTTCAAGAAAGCATCATTAAGCCTCAAAAGTTTCCAACTTTCAGAAATAATTGAGAGTTAATTATAATAAGTTTAATAGATTATTAATATTTTTACTAATAAGATAATTTTTATGGTTTACTATTTCATTTATGTTAAAGTTGGGATTAAATTTTAAATTTGTGTAAAATATTTTTTATAAAATTATGAGTGTTAAGTTAATTACTTATCTGGTAATTTTGTATTTAAATTGTATAAAATTTTTTTAGCTCTATCATAAAAAGATTTTGTAAGTAAAAAATTACTTTTTGTTATTGTAATTTTTTTCTTTTAAATATTATTTACTTTTCTAAATATTTAGTGGTTTTTTTTTTTTTTTAATTTTCACTTGCTTAGCCTTCACAAAAATCTTGGGTCTGCCACGGATAATAACGGGGCTGATTTTGAAAATTAACGATATCGTGTCTTTGTTTTGTTGGCAAGATAAATTAACTTGGCAAAGTGAGGTGGTGAGATAAACCTTAAAATTTTATTTTTCCCATAAGAGAAAATTTAAAAAAAAAAAAAAAAAGGTGATTCTTCCATATGGGGTGCAGGTGCTGCAGAGCATTTAATTATTTATGCATTTGCAGAGACAATCGAGAGATAAGATAGAAGATAGAAGATATATAAATACTGAGAGTATAACAACTCAACCAAGAGAGCTAGAAGAAGTCAATACCCGAACCACCACCCTTGCTGCCTGGTGAGGCCCCATCTTCTTTAATTCTCTCTGAGGGCCTTACCAAGAGCCAAGGGATTACATCTGGTGCGCTCTTGACTCCTCTTTTCCATCACACAAAATATCAACTACTCACTTTAACATTATATAATAATGTTCTTCCTTATTTACCAAGTCATAATATTACTTATACTACTTCGAACTTATTTCACATTCTCCTAATCTTCCTTTGAAATTCACCTTAATCTCATCAGATGATAAAACTATTGCTTTGGTGCGCCATTCGGCTCTACGCAAGACCCCACAAGGCTGGCATTACTCTCAGTGAAGCTGGCGTTGGTGGCCATGGCTGTGTTTGTGGCATTACTGAGAGCAGCGCTGATTTGGTTCACCGTGTTGCACAAATGGTTATTGATTGAGGTGACGCTGGACAGGCTAAGTTTAGCTGATGAGATTGTGCTGGCGAGAACTTGAAGGCCAACTGTGAGTAGGCATCCTGAGTTTGGGATATTGGCATCTTCATGTGATGAGATTGAGTTGCCTTGACCGCTTGCAGTCTCCTTGATTTGCTCTACTGGGACTATGACAAACCCTAAGGGGAGAACTGGGATGCAGGATGGATCCGCGGCACTCATCGCCAGCTGAATGGAATCAACGTCAATGGTTGTGTAGACCACAAGGCTGCCAGACTGATCCGTGCAGCTCTCTTGCAGCATTAGCTCCACATGCTGGCATGAATTGCTAGCAACCTGCATGCATTTAAAGTGAAAATCCTGATATATCATATAAACTATGAATCTGCACAACAAATGAAAGGCTTACGTTGATCCGAAGAAGAGAAATGCAGTTTCCTGGATGAGAGCCATTAGCAATATGAGCCACCTCATGTAAGGCGTTCCCATTGGAAAGAACATCAAGCTGCTGAATGTTACAAATAGTTCATTATTAATTTTAGTCCCAGGACTTAATTATTAGCTTTTGTTCTCTAAAACAAATAAAAGATCAGTTTAAAGGAACCTGAGATCTGCGTCGTTCATCTCTCAGGAGATCAAAGACTTGGAAGTGAGAATATGGCAGCCAAGTTGTTGATACAGCACCAAGAATGACACCATTAGGTTGACCAGGCTCTGTGATGTTCCTTGTGGTGATTCTAACAGTGTCAACAGAGGAATCTGACAAAGCCGTCCACGACTGGCCGCTAGAAGTGCTAATGTTGACACAGAATGTTCGTATCATTCTCTGGGATAGTCTCATCAAGTTCTTTCGTGCTTCCGGAGAGGGTATCACTGTCAATTATGCCGTGGAAACAGATGTTAAAAATTAATGGAAGAAAGAAAGTAAAATGAATATAAAAAGTGTTAATTTAACAACCTCCTAGATCAGCGATGTTTCTGGCCATCAGGCTGGCCACTCTCTCGCACTGCCGCTGTAAGACTCCTAACCACCGATGTGCGCCGAAGGCCATGCCACTGTACACAAAGTGACTGAAAATCTGATGAACAGGTTTTTCTTCTATCTGGGCGTGCTCTACCCATGTAACCTACATTATAAGTACACGCAATAAAAGTCAAAGGTGTCAAGTAAGTTTAAAGAATGTATTAAGAAAGAGTAAGTACAAACCTTTGAGTAACCATTGGGCATGTCTTGAATAACGCAGCCAGATGGGCGTCTCCTGTATAGGGGAAAGGAAGGCTGAACATTGTCATGGAAGCCATCAATGGGAAAATCAACGATAACCCAAGTTCCCTCCTCAACATTCTGTTGGCAGTAACGAAGAAAATATGCCTCCCGAGTGGGAACCAAAGGAGAAAGAACTTGCAATTCTGCATACATCTGCTCCAATGACAAAAAGTGTTATACTTGATAAATTAAATTTTCTCGTTCACGAAAAAAAAAATTAGAAGGGAGTGAGGGGTTACCAGCTGAAGAGAACCGCTTGCTCCAGAAACACCAGATGCAATGATTTGAACAGTCTTTGCTCGAGCAACAATGGAAGGGAACAACTCCATCCATTTATTCTGAACTAGTGAACAAGAAACAAAATCATTTCTAGGGTGATTGATATTCTAAATTAACCAAGGATTATAAAAGAAGAATTATAGACAAAGGATTCACATTTGAAAGAAATTTATTTGAAAATTTCTATTCGACTTACTGCATCGAGGAAGGCATCCACTAGAGTAATGCTATTCATTATAACCACAGCATTATCACGGGTAGCTTCAGTCCTGAGCTCCGTTGAGTGCTGTTTGAGATTCAAAGGCCATGGAAACATCCTGCCATGCTCTTCAACATTAAGGATCTCCTTTCCATTTTCATTGTTACGAAACCATAGAGGATCGTTAAGTCGGCACATCTTGACAAGTTCATCCATGGATGAAATGCATAGCTCCATTGCAAGAGATTTCTCCTCTTCCATCAATAGCAGACCAACCTCTGGAAAATTGGAAGTTTCAGGCAGCATTTGCATGGGCATCATGTCAGTGCAAGTAGACATTGGCTCCGGAAAATGACTTGTATATATATTCATGTCCAAGTCCAAGGAAGGAGTGATCAGAGAAGGAGCTGAAGCCATTGTTTGCATTGGCCTGCCGCTGTATCGCGAAACTAGGCAACAAACACGATCTAACTGCATCAATTCCAATATAATCATCATTTTCTGAAGGCACATTGAACACATGAAATAATGAATTAACCATGCATATTAAGTGTTAATAACCAAAACTAACAAATTAATGCCTAAAACCAGCTATACCTCTTCTCTGAGACGGGCGTTCTCAAGGTGAATGTCTTCAAAGGGAAAACCCCCAAGCATGGCTGGACCTCCACAGTTAGGACATATAACATTGCGCAGCTCCGTTTGTAGCCGATAATTCTCACTCTTTAAGGTCTCATTTTCCGCTCTAAGTATCACATTATCTGTCCGGTCTTGTTGCGCCTAATAATAATTAATTTCACAACAAAGAAGCCAATGCACATAGTCAAAATATAAACCCTAAACACATTCTCACCAACAATAGTACAAAGTTATCCTTGAATAGGCCTTGGGGACTTAAATATTGGAGCCTAAATGGTATAGAGCATTAAATCTGTATACCCATTGGGTTGCACATGTGCAGGTAAGAGTTTAATGAGCACATCAGTACACCATTAATGTATGACCATAAGAAGTGACACAAATATTAAAAGTGATCCTTCTTCAACTATGTTCGTTCATGATTATAGGTAACAAATGCTTCCTGGCTTAGCTGTTTGAGGCTAGCTAGCTTGAAATGTTTTATAATAAAGACGCGTTTCTTGGAAAAAGCGTAGGCTTGCCCATTTATGTGTTCAAAAGTTTGAAGGCGTTTATTTAGTGCTGTTACAGTTTAGGGTTGCAGTGAAGGTAATTAAATTTGACTCTGACATGCGCACCTTCATTTGGGTACGCCGGTTTTGGAACCAAAACTTCACTTGCCGTGGCTTGAGGCAGAGTTCTTGGCTCAGTTTCATCCTTTGCTTGTCATCTGGGTGTGGACATTCTTTAAACAAGCTGCAAAGACAAAAATTCCTCAATAAACATGATAAAAGAAAGGGGTTAATAATTTGCAATGCAGCGTACAAATGGGAGAGAGATGCATGCCGAATAAAAAAACGGTTCAGTCATTTTCAAGTGAAAAAAGAAACGGTGATTAACTCTTAATACATTGCATGATGTGACAACACGGGAGAGGGAGAAAGAAAGACGGAAAAATAAAGAGAAAGATAAATAAACATACGCTTCCATTTCTTCGATCTGGCGAGCAGTGTGCCTGTGGTAGCGTTTCTTCTTTTGGCCGGGTTGTTGCTCATTGCTCTCCAGCTCATTCCCTGTTTTGTCCTCAGCTTGTTCACTTCCCGACCCGCTCTCCATCTCTTCTTTAGCACTTCTCATCAGTAATCCATTCTCTTCTTTCTGCTAAACAAACACCAATTCATCACGATACGGTAACTAACAGGAGAATGGAAAGAAATACAAAGCATAAATAAGAAACCTACAGAAGCCACGGGAGAAAATGGATGGAAAGGCATGAAGTTGAAGTTTTGGTTTTGCACTACCGGCTGTGATGAAAAGAGGTTTTCTGTTGAAACTATGCTCCCTCCCATCGTTGAAATCACTTGGCAATCTCCAAACATTTTGTTCACAAAAAGAGATACCAAAATTTTCAACTAGGGTTCAGGTTTTTGTACTTCTCTTTACTTAAACCACCTCCTGTGTTTCGTCATAAAAGATTCAGTAAGATCTCAACTATAACTAGAAAAGAAGAAAAAACCTAAAAATACAAATGCAGACACTATTCATTTAACAGAAGGCACAACACAAAACATCACAAACAAAACTTTATTTCATGCAACTTAAAGAGACACAAAAAGATCAGATTACCCAGTAAAAAAACACAAAAGTTTGTGAAATTTTCAACACCTAAACAAAAAAATAAAAAATAAGTTTCATGATCAAGATCTTTAAACCAAACAATAAAGAACACAAGAAACCATTGCATTTGGTGAGTTGAGATGAGTCCAACAACAACGACAACAATAATTGAAGCGAAGGAAAGTTGAGAAGAAGATAGTAAATACCACCCACCAGCACTGTGTCGGTGTTTTTGGAAACTGAGAAACTCTCCAAATCTCTTCTTTTCTCTTCTCTTTGCTGTGGCTTTGCTCTTTTATTCTTTTCTAAACCCTTTTTTTCACCCCCACTTGGTAATAAATTGTAATGTATTGATATTATACCGTAACTTTGATTTGTAACTGATCCAATGCCAGGGACACTTAACTCCGTTCACCGTTTTATTACACGTGTCAATTCCTTAATGGAAACAAGCCGCAGCGTTTCCTAAAGCTTTGACATTTTTTCATTTCTCCTATTCTCCCCCACGCGCATTTTCCTTGCGTGTTATGACTTTGCCGTTTTGATTGCTTGTGAGCGAACAGCACCGCCTGTAGGTCGACTGAGATTTGTGATTTAGTTGGCGAGATTTGGATGGACAAATTTTTGACTCAAATCGGTGAGTTGAAGGGTAGAAAGATCACAAGGAAAGTCAAAGATTATAATAAAGCCTTGCATGGAAGAAGGCACTAGATTATTCATGTTTCCTTTTATTAAAATAATTCCTTTTTTTCTTTAATTTTATATATATACACACACACACTGAGAGTTTGGTGGTCCTGCGTATATGATCAAATTTCGTGTGCCAGACGAAGCTGGTTTGGATGGGGCCCTCACCCTCAGAAAAGTCTAAGATAAATGATTTTAATAAGTTTTGATCACATTGTAGAAGGGCCCACTTACTCGCTTCAATTTTCTTATTTTTCAGTTAACATTCATCGACATGGTTATCAAATAACACTATTCCCTCGCACAAGGTTTAGAGAAATAATAAAGCCTCACTTATAAATTAAAAAAAACTTATATACTCATCAAATTATTAAAATGTATTATTATTATAATTAAGAGTAAATATATTATTTAATAAAACTATTTAAAAAATAAATATTTATCATATTTTCTCTTTAGATTTAAAAATTTAATAATTTTTCTTTTCTAACCCAAGGTCTGAAGAGTGACTAAATCCTCTTTAGGGTTTTCTTTTCCCTTCTCCAATAACCACTTTGATCCTGATTGACAATTGACTATCACTATATATTTCTTTCTCACCAAAGATAAGACGATAACATATATTTTTGTTGGATGAAGATGAAAACGTTGTTTTTGTCTGACAAAGAGACGAAAACGTTGTCTTTGTCTCTTTAGGCAAACGAAAACAATTTATCTTTGTCTGTTGTAGATCGCTGTCAGAAGACAATGACAAATCCTTTGTTGTCTTATTCTAACGTTGATCTATAGTTAAAAAGACAAAGATGAGTTCAACTATTTTAACTAAAAATCAATATGATTTGACTAGAGAAGAGGGGTTTGGGAAAACGACTATCAAGTATGGCATCAAAGAAGGGAAAAGAAAACCTTATCACTTTTTAAACTTTGAGTTAAAGGAAAATTGTTAACTTTTAAACTTAAGAAGAAAATACAATAAATTTTTTAGGTTTTAAAATATTTTTGTTAAATAATATTTGTATTCCTAATTTTAATAAATTGATGAGTATTTAAATTTTTTAAAATTAATAAATAAAAATTTATCATTTCACTCAACTTTAGGTTGAAAATAGTCCTCAGGCAAACACATCAAAAGGACGAAAATACCTTTATAATAATGCAAAAGTATTCTCAATAAATTTACCAAAACATAAAAAGTAACAAAACTACTTGACAGCAACCCCACCACGTCCTGACACTATTGACAACCCACCCTAATTAAATCTAATTTAGTTGAATACTTAATCAAAAACATTCAAATAAACAAGCAACCCAAGTAACTGATATTTTTTTATTATTGATATTTTAAGGTATTTTAATATATCTATGTTATTTTTAATATAATTTTTACGAATTGATATTTTTTTTATTCGAATTCAAAAATATGAATTTTTTTCGAACGAACCTATAGTAATTGATATTAAATAAAAATGAGAATACTAGTGAGTATTTAAGTGATATAAGAAATGTATGTAATGAGAGAGAGAGTGAGAGAGTTTATATAAATGTGATGAAGGGTAATTTTGATATTTTAAAAAAATTAGGGCATTTTTGTTTAGGAATAAGAAATTTGGGTATTTTTACTTAAAAATAGTAAAATTGAGTATTTTTGCTCAATAAAGGGGTAATTTGGCCATTTATTATAATTTTCCTTTCAAATAACACTATGTCCCTCGCAAGGTTTAGAGAAATAATAAATTCTCACCAATAAATTTCAAAAAATTCAAATACCCCTCTATTTATTAAAATTTATTATTTAATAAAACTATTTAAAAATTAAACATTTATCATATTTTCTCCTTAGATTTAAAAATTTAATAATTTTTCCTCTCCAACCCTAATTGAATCTAATTTAGTTGAATAGTTAATAATAAAAAAAAGATCCCTATCAACATTCAAATAAAGAAGCAACCCAAGTGAAAAATCAATTGAATAACCAAATGAAAACATCATCAGAGTTTCATTAACATTCAAAGATAAAAATAAAAACAAAATGCAGACAATGTTTTAAGTGATCAATACTTGATATTATATGATACGTGAAAGTTAAAAAAACAGGTTGCAGTCTCCATAAATGGAAGTTGAATATGAATATTTCAATGGCAATGAGAAATAAATGGTATAAATTCTGTTATGTAAGTGAATCGGAAACATAAATTAAAGGACACAAAAAGAGTTGATATAAATTAACGACTCATTGGAAGAAGAAATCTAAATTCAATTTTCTGATGATAAAGTTTAACAAGTTTGGTACAAATTAATTAATTATTTATTTCCCAATTCTGCTACTGCTACTCATAAATAAATATAACAAGGTTAAGCAAATTAAATACCAACCAACAACACAATTCTATCTATTAGCACTAAATTTTTGGTCGTCCGATATTGATTTCGAGCTCATTTATAAATATACAAGGCTATACAATAAATATTCATTGAAACCCATAATTCATTCAATTTTATAGAATACAATCCGAATTTTGCAGTTACGCGACATTAATTGAATAAAGTTCAAAAAAAAAAAAATGAAGTTGATGATTCAGGGCCTATAATAACAATTACATGATAAATTATAAGGTTATTTAATATTGTATCATTATAGATGATAAATTCAGGTCTTGTTTAGTATGGTGGTTTGGCTTAAAAGGAGTTCCCTGTTACCCAAAAACCAAAAAAAGGACAAAACACGATTTTCCACCCAAGATTTGATGCAAACCCAGACTTCCATTCATAAACTATTGAAAACTCAAATACCTACCCGTAAATTAAAATTTATAGTTATTGTCAAGAATAAAATCATTATTTAGTAAAAAAATTAAAAAAACTTAAATTTTTATCTTATATCTCCCCTTAATTCAAAGATTTGACAATTTTTTTTCACTTAGAGTTTGAAAAATGACTATTTTCCTATTTAAGTTTTTCCTCTCCTCTTTGGTGACTGTTCACCATATATGGGTGTTGGCTCTCCCTCTGCTACTCACTCTCCCTTCCCTCTCCAACCATGTTTGTCAAAGATGAAGACGTTGTCTTCATATCTGACAAAGACGATTAGTTTTCGTCTGACAAAGACTACAACATTATATATAAATTAATTAATATGACATTGTAACTAACACATTTAGAAAACAATTTAGTTAACTTTATATATTGATATTAATTTGAATTAAAGATAAAGTAAGACTGAATTACATAATGATAACTATACAAAATAATTCTCATTGTTAGACAAACATGATTGAGCCATTTGATGAAAAATTTTACTTGATGCAACAACTCTTTAATTGATTATCAATATGTAGAACTAGTCTTCCTCCCCAAAAACATTCACAAAAAATACGCTACCTTTTGGAGTGAGGTTTATATCACTTTTATTTGTTTTGGGAAGGGTATCTAACCCTTTTCTATAATAAGTTTATTGGATTCTTCTATTAAATGTTTAATAAACTTTAGTAGCCCACACTTTATAACCCAAACTAAGTAAACAAATATGAAGTAGGCCAAAAAGTTTATTCCCACCAAATGTATAGTGAAATCTCAAACGCATACCCGTCAACTTTAAAAAAACTTAAACACCCACCCATCATCCAACTTCCGTTAGAATTTTGTGTTAAAGTTAATGGTAAAACCGTCATTTTATCAATAATATTGAAAAAATTATAATTTTATTATATATTCTCCCCAGTAATTGAAAACTGACAATTTCACCTCATTTTCAAAACATTTATAGTTTGGAAAAGTAGTTCTGTCCCCCTCAAATTCATAGGTTTCTTTCCTCCCTCTTTGGTGAGAGTGACAACTAAGATGAGATGGCGATAGACATCTCTTCATCAATGGTTCATCTCTATCGACAAAGAGACGTTTTCGTTGACGTCTCTTCATTGATAGAGACAAAGGGACGTTTGTTGTCATCTCATCTTAGCTGTTGTTGTCGTCAAATAGTCATCGGAAAAAGAGGGAAGAAATCTTGGGATTTAGAGGAAAAAAAATACTTTTTAAAACTAGAAAATTTTTAAAAATAGGATAAAATTGTCAGTTTTCAAAACCTTGGGACGGGAGAAGGATAAAATTATAATTTTTTAATATTACTGATAAAATAACGACTTTACCCTTAACCTTAATAAAAAATTCTAATAAAAGTTGGGTGATGGGTGGGTCTTTGGGGTTTTAAAAATTAATAGATTTGTGTTTAAAATTTCACTATATCTTGAGTGGGAATAAGTCTTTTGGCCTATGAAGTATAATCTATATAATATGATCACATAATACCCATAAAAAACTAATTTTAAATTATATATTTACTCAATTTTATTTTTATCAAATAAAAATAAAATCCATGTATGCTCATATAAAAAAATTTGTTATACAAAGACGCATAACAAGGTAATGTGTTATAACATAATCGGAAAAGTAGATTTGTAGAGTGAACTTATTAAATGAAAATAAATAATATGACAATTACGTAATAATACAAACCACTTTGTATATAAAATTAGGAAGAGTAGTGCTCTAAAGTTCCAAACTTAAGGCTATCACCAACGTTACTAATAAAATATACAAGATCAATCTATTTGATTAGACTAGTATTATTATTGGATCCGGGTCCACCCATGATGGGTCGACCCGACCTGATTTGATTAATTGCCAAAGGACAGTTATTAGCAATTATTGACGGTTATTATTGGCAGTTGGACTCTTATATAAAGTCCTAACTGCCTCCCAAAGCAGATGATGAGATAACGTCATTTTTATAGAGAATCATTCTCCACCCAACACACAAAAGCACAGATCCTGTCTCCCAAGATGAAAAGCAATATGTGAGCAAATGATGTTGTGAAAATAGACTAACATTAACACCTCACGTAGATTTCGAAGGTGCTTCATCGAAAATTAAAACGGGGGCACGAAATTTGTATTTATAGTTTTTACAAAATTTTGATCCTGACATGTTTAATTATTCCCAACATTGGTATCATAGCCTAGGATACATATTTGTTATGTTTTTCTGTGAATCATATTGCGTATATTGTGAAATTAAAATCTGCATGTTAAATTTCGTTTTCAAAATTTGTTTTTGGACACGAATTTAATTTGACTAAAATTGCATGAAATTGGTGTTGGGAAACAGGTTGGATATATGCTAGGAATGATATTACATGTTTTGAATTGAAAAACGACTCGAATTAACACCAGAATCGGTTGAAATTGACCCAAATTCGAGACCTAAGACATCTTTTACTTTGTCACCATTTCGACGGATTTCGACGCCGATGGCGTCGAAACTTTAAACGAGAAGCCTTAACATCGCCTGGGCTACAAAAACCTTATGGTATTGTCATTGGAAAGTCGTCGAAAAACGGCCAATTAGACAGACAGAGAATTTAGGGTTCATCGCGCGATTTTAGGTCAAAATCGAGTTGGGAAAACCCGATTGCCTAACTTAATTGGTCAACCCGTTTAGTCAACCAGGTCGACACAACCTAGATCCTGACCCATGGGTAACCGGTCAACTGTTGATCGGTCAATAGTCAAATAGTTGACCAATCAACGGTCAACATTTGACCGCATGTGATGACCTATTTTCAGCACGTGGCGACGCGTGTGCGTACGTGACAGCCTTATTTCAACACGTGATGGCGCGTTTGACTCATTCCTGGCGTGTGAAGGCGCGTGTAGACATATATATGGCACGTGCGTAGTGGATTTGACGCGTGAAAGATTGTATGGGATTATTGTGGCGTGTGGTAGCACGTGAACACCCATTTTCAACGCGTCTTAGAGCGTGAATTCTGTTTTTCGAATCCTTGGAAGTTGTGTAGTGTTCGGATTTGTATATGAGATGTGTTTCATGGGTCTTACGGCGTATAATGACATGTAATATCTTATTCTGACTCCCGAAAACACATATTGGTGTTTTGAAATATATGTTTCTACTTCATGCAAGTTTGTTGACTAAGGACCATCGCATTGCATGTCGAAACAATTAATACTCTGTTAAATTCTCTTAATTGGAAAAGAGAAAATGTTCATGCATGAATATGAGCCTTGTAATCAATGATCTTATTCGGGACGTAAGAATTTGAAACTTTTTGGGACTAAGTGGATTCATTATAGCTTGCTATAGAGCGACGCTTAGTAATGTACAATAGAATATCCATTATTTATCGTTATTCCCAAAACTAACGTAATGCGAGGTGTTTGACCTAACGCAAATGTAATAGAGACTTTATCATGGATAAAGTGACTCAAAGATCAATAGAGATTGATGAAATAGTCTTAGTTAAAATAAATGATGCATTTGTTATATCATATATATTAGTTAAGTGTGAGATTTATAAGATTGGTAGAATTGAATGAAATTCTCATCCAAAATTAATATTGGCGCAATTAGATTAAAGTTTAAAATGTCAAGCATTTGTGTTATGAGAGATGATTCAGAACATAATGAACTTTCGATTATGTGCTTTATGTGAGATATTTTAAAATTTTAATACGTAATTGCGATAATTGATGTGTATTTGATTGCATTGATAGCGTTGTGTCTGATAGATATGTCTTTGTAATCTAGTTAACCATAACATCTTAGAAAATGATAGCTGATTTGAATGAGAATGATACTAAATAGAGAGAATTAAACCATGTGGTATTTGAAATGCACAATATCTTAGATGAGCAAAAGGTTATGGACGCCGTGAAACAGGTTAAGATAGAGTTGTAGTTGACTAAAGGATAGAAACCCAATCAGTGCCTTACACAAACGTGTTGTGGACGCACATCATACATGTAAGAAGAAAGACTCATTTTGTGTGATATCTTGATTAGTTTCATGTTTATCGATCTGGTATGTGAGTACCATTAATGTTCAACTGCATATGTCATAAGTATGGTTTTAGTTAAAAAGGTTTGGAAGAACTGTAATCTCCAAATAAAGACAGTTGATTATTGAATTTGATTGAATGTCAAATTTGATCATGAAACTAAAGTCAGCTACACCTAACCTGATACATGAACAATAGGTTCATTTAGAAAAACGAGCTCTTCCTGATAGTGGGAGCGTATAAAGGTACATATGACCCATAGTGAGAAAAGAATGACTTTTGTTAATTATTCTAGCCACATAAAATTGTAGGACAAGCGCCCTTGAGGCAGCTGAATTTAGTACTCATGCATACGTTGCAAAATCAACTTTTAAAAGTGAGTGGCTCAAGTCCATATACAGGAAAGAGATCGTTTAATGCTTAAAGAATAAGAACAAAGAATTGAAATGATAGAGTGGCAAAAGTACTAGAAGTAGAGACGAAAACAAGATGAGTAGTTGCAATAGAAGCAACAAGAATTATATCGCCTGTGAATGAACAGAGCTGAAAATAATAGTCTTGTTCAACATAAAGTGATGAAACTTGAGTTTTCACTGCATACACATCGTTATTAGTTCAACAAGATTGTAATGTCACACAAGTTAAAGATTGACTTACTCACACGAGCAATCGCCTTTGGCGCTGAGAGAGCGAACAAAGATAAGACATTATTCTTGAGAAATGTGATGCTGAGAGAGCATACCAATGAGAGACAAATTTCTCAGGAAAAGATTTATTGAAATAAAAATGTTGCCTTGATAATTGATTAAGATGAGGTCATGAATAGATACATTTGAAAATGATCGATTTGGATTCCCCACGTTCAAATAACTTGTGAATATCAGATGTGAGTTCTTAATATAAATAAATACCTGTAAGTATGAAGATGATTAAGAACTCAGGTTAGGCGTTGGGTGTAACGACTGAACTAAGATCTGTACAGTGTTGTGAATGATATTTGAGAAAATACACACTGTAGCACATGATTCATACCATGTGTGCATAAGTAAGACGACTAGTTAAAGTAGTGGAAGGATGAATCCTTGCTTCTTCACTGTGTGAGATTTTATGAGAATTACCTCATGTTGGTACCCTTTGACTATTTACTGTTGTTTGATATTTACTCTTAGTGTTGTTATCTTAACTTAGAACCTATGACCACACATGATTCGATCTATGGAATATGATTACAAAAGCAGCTAAGTTTAAATTGAGAATTTCAAGTAGAAAAGGAAGACTTATATGTTATGTGTGTTTATTGGTCGACCGATCATGCCACTCATATGGAGATTGGACTTGATCATGGATACATAGAAAAATAACACAAGGATAAATGAAGGATTAAAAGGAGCTAGTGTTATCGAGTAAGTCTGGGGTGCTGCGAGCCTAGCGATTTGTTTTTGTTTTATTCGGGTTGAAGCGATTATGCTATTCTTAACAGATACATAGTATTTAGCTCCCAAGTGCAGGTTACTCGTGAGGTCGCACGACACATTTGCAAGTATGAAACGTACTACTATATGGGATTTCTGTGGCTAAGCATTTCGTTCAGGTCTTCCATCATATGTGAGTGGAAGATATTGGATCCGGGTCCACCCATGACAGGTCGACCTGACCTGATTTGATTAACTGTCAAATGGCAGTTATTAGCGGTTATTATTGGCAGTTGAACTCTTATATAAATTCCTAACTGCCTTCCAAAGCAGATGATGAGATAACGCCATTTTTACAGAGAATCATTCTCCACCCAACACACAAAAGCACAGATCCTGTCTCCCAAGATAAAAAGTAATACGTGAGCAAATGGTGTCGTGGAAATAGACTAACATCAACACCTCACGTAGATTTTGAAGATGCTTCATCGAAAATTGAAACGGGTACGCGAAATTTGTATTTACAATTTTTTACAGAATTTTGATCTTGACATGTTTAATTATTCCCAACAATTATTATAAAATTATATAATTTTATATAAAAAAATAATATGTAATTATATAATTAAATAGTTAAAAATTAAAGATAAAATAATACATAATTATAATATATAATTATTTGTATATAAAATTATACACATAATTTTATTGATTTGATAATTCATCTCATTTATGATTTATTTAATTTACTAAACAAAATTGTAAATAATTAAAGAGATTATTATTTCAAAATATACCAAAAAAATTTACTCCCATCTAAGATTTAATTTATTAAATAATTCTTATTCTTTAATTTTAAAAAATCTAAATATTTATGTGTAACTATTACTGTTAATGATTTCTATTAAAAATGATAATAAAATAAACCGTTCGTACTTTAACAAAAACCTAATTGTTGAGATATGTTGAGATATTTGTATAGATAGTGAATTATAGAGAATCATATAGAATAGAAATGCTATAATATCTTTTCTAAACTTAGATATGAGTAGTTAATAGTCTTCCTAAATTAGCTATCATAACCTCCTATATAATTATAATTCTATTGAATATGAAATATATATAGAAAATTATATTTTCATGATATCAGAGCCTAGCATTTAAAATTTTTCCAACGTTCTCAATTTAGTTTCTGGCGAATCCAAGTCCTTTCTCCACTGTTTCTCTGATCACTGTGCTTCCGTCATTTTTCCAGTGATCGTGCCTATACCAATGTGATTAGGATTCTCTCACCGACACATCCGTCAAAGCAACATCATTGTTCGCCTTTCCACGCTCTTACACACGTCGCTCAACCTCTCGGTATCTTTCGACATCGATCTCCTGTTCCGGCGACAGTGCATTGACACCCCCTATTCCGTTGAACTCAGACGACATCGGCCACATGCGCTAGTCGTTGTTCTTGCTCAGGCTATGATCTCCGATCTGCTTTTTCGGAGAGCATGTTGTCTCACCTTCGGTATTGTCAATTATAGAAAGCACCGGTGATCTTCTTCTGGTCATCCACACTTCGTTTTGTCACCGTCCATCACTATTATCACCGAAAATCAATTTTTGTCGACCTTTCTCTTCTTTTCAGATTGTGATTCTTCTACCGACCTCATCTTCGGGAGCTTTTCAATGCTTCTACTTAGATGGATGTTCCACACTCTTCTAATAATCAATCTCAACCATCATTGACTCTCACATGTGTTAATTACGAAGAATATCCCAAGTATCAGACATCAAAGCAGTCTTTATCCAATATTACTTCTAGTGCACATCCAGGTCACCCAGTCGTATGCTTCACTCAGTCTTCTCTTTCTGGACCTTGGGTTCTCGATTCTGGTGTTTCTGACCACATCTCTGGTAACCTTAATTTACTTTCTCATTGTACTAAATCTCAGTCTCTACATGTTGTCACGTTAGCCAATGGTTCTGTAGCTCAAGCAACGACCTTAGGTCATGCACTTCCTCTTCCTTCTTTACCTTTAAACTTTGTACTTTATATACCTAAATACCCTTTTAATCTCATCTCTGTGAGTAAACTCACTCATTCTTTAGACTGTGTCATTATCTTTACTAAAGATTCTTTTGTTATATAGGACCGTAGTACGAGATGAATGATTGGCAGAGGACGTGAGTCACTGGGTCTCTATCGCTTACATCTACCATCTGAGTCTATAGCTTACCCAATTACTAAGTCTTTGACAGTTCTTCACAACCGTCTCGGATATCCTAATATCTCTAAACTATAGAAAATGATACCTAGTTTGTCTTCTTTATCATTTCTTCAATGTGAGTTGTGTCAACTTGGAAAACATACTAGAAAAATATTTTTCAAGCGGATCAATAATCGGGTTGCATCCCCTTTTGAGTTAGTTCATTCAGATGTTTGGGGTCCCAGTAGAGTCGCGTCTGTTTTAGGATTTAAATACTTTGTTACTTTTATTGACGATTATTCTCGTTGCACTTGATTGTTTTTAATGAAAAATCGATCTAAGTTATTCTCTATTTTTTAGACTTTTTGTGCTGAAATAAAAACTTAATTTTCTACTACTATACATATCCTTCGTAGTGACAATGCTACTGAATATTTCTCTGCTCTTTTCACCGAGTTTATGTCTTCTCAAGATATTTTACATCAGTCATCTTGTGTTTATACCCCTCAGCAAAATAGAGTTGTTGAACGTAAAAATTGACACCTTCTTGAAACTGCTCGTACCCTTCTTATACACAATAATGTCCCTTCTCAATTTTGGGCTGATATAGTTCTCACTGCTTGTTTTCTAATAAATCGAATGCCGTCTTCAGTTTTACAGCATCAGGTACCTCACTCTATTTTACATCCTAAACAACCTCTATATTCTCTTTCTCCTCGTATTTTTGGGTGTACTTGTTTTATTCATAACCTATCTCCTGGTCAAGATAAGTTAACTGCTCGTGCTCTCAAATGTGTCTTTCTTGGGTACTCTCGTCTTCAGAAAGGATATCGATGTTATTCTCTTGAAACACGTCGATATTATAGTTCTACAGACGTTATCTTTTTTGAGTCTTCTCCTTATTTTTCTTCTCCAGGTGGTCTACCTATCACATAAACTCTTCCATTGTCTTCTATTATCTCCTTTCTTAATTCTCTATCTGAGTCTGCTCCTCTCATTAAAGAGTCTCTTCAGCCAAGTATGGGTCCTATAGGTGAAGATGTTCATGAGGTAACTCTTGAGATTCCTGTGCCTCCACTTCCTACATCAATCTCCTCTAGTACTAAGGTTTTGTCTCCTGTTGATCAGTTTCTTATTGCCATTCGCAAAGGTATGCGTTCCACTCGTAATCCTCATCCTATTTATAATTTCCTTAGTTATCATCGCTTATCATCGCCATATTATGCATTTATGTCTACATTGTCCTCTAATTCTATTCCTAACTATATTCATGAGGCCCTTTCTGACCTTGGATGGCGACAAACAATGTTGGATGAGATGTCTACTTTACATGCCAATGGTACTTAGGATTTAGTTCCATTACCTTATGGACACACCACTGTTGGTTGTCGGTGGATCTATACTATTAAGGTTGGTCTGGATGGCAAGGTTGATCGATTGGTTACAAAAGGGTACAGCCAAACATATGGCCTGGACTATTATGAAACATTCTTTCCAGTGGCTAAAATGTCATATTTCGTCTATTTCTCTCTATAGTTGCCATTAGGCATTGGCCTCTATATCAGTTGGATATCAAAAATGCTTTTCTCCATGGTGAACTTCATAAGGAGATTTATATGGAGCAACCACATAGTTTTGTTGCTCAAGGGGAGTCTAGATTGGTTTGTAAACTCCGATGCTCTTTATATGGCTTAAAACAATCTCCCCATGCTTGGTTTGGGCGTTTTAGTACAGTAATTCAGGAATTTGGCATGAGTAGAAGCGAGTCTGATCATTCGGTGTTCTATAGACATACCTTACAAGGAGAAAGTATATATTTGGTTGTTTATGTGGATGATATTGTTATAACAGGAAATGATCAAGATGACATTATGTAATTAAAGCAACATCTGTTTAGACATTTTCAGACTAAAGATTTGGGGCCACTTAAGTATTTTCTCGACATAGAAGTGGCACAATCTAAATCTAGAATTGTTATTTCACAAAGAAAGTATGTTTTGGATATTTTGGAAGAAACAGAGATGTTAGACTGTAAACCCATAGACTCTCCTATGGATCCTAATACTAAACTCTTTCCTAGACAGGGGAAGCCTCTTAATGATCCTGGGAGGTATCGCAGATTGGTTGGTAAGCTCAATTATCTCACCATAACACGACCTGACATTTCATTTTTAGTCAGTGTTGTTAGTTAGTTTCTTCAATCGCCATGTACCCATCATTGGGATGCTATTGTTCGAATTCTATGGTATATCAAAGGAGCACCAGGAAAAGGTCTACTCTATGAGAATAAAGGTCATACACAGATAGTTAGATATTTTGATGCCGATTGGGCAAGCTCACCTTCAGATAGATGATCTACTTCTGGGTATTATGTCTTAGTTGGAAGAAATCTTATATCGTGGAAAAGCAAGAAACAAGATGTTGTGGCTATATCAAGTGCCGAAGCTAAGTATCGTGCTATGACATTAGTTACCTATGAACTTGTTTGGTTGAAGTAGTTAATTCAAGAATTAAAGTTTGCAGATGTTCCACAAATGACATTATTTTATGATAACCAGACTGCTCTTCATATCTCTTCCAATCCAGTTTTTCATGAAAGGACAAAACATATAGAAATTGATTGTCACTTTGTTCGAGAGAAAGTTATATCTGGCATTATTGGAACAAGCCATGTCAATTTAAATGATCAACTTGCTGACATCCTGACAAAATCACTTCGAGGGCTACGAATTAATTATATTTGTAACAAGCTTGGTGCATATGATTTATATGCTCCAGCTTGAGAGGGAGTGTTGAGATATGTTGAAATATTGTTAAGATATGTTGAGATATTGTTGAGATATATTGAAATATTTGTATAGATAGTGAATCATAGAAAATCATATAGAATAGAAATGCTATAATATTCTTCCTAAACTTAGATAAGAGTAGTTAATAGTTTTCCTAAATTAGCTATCCTAACCTCCTATATAATTGTAATTCTATTGAATATAAAATATATACAAAAAATTATATTTTCACTAATTTTTAATATATATTATTATAATACAAATTTCTCTACTTTTCAAAAATTAAAATTTTACTTTATTATTTCTGATACTCAATCAAAATCAAATCCCCTGCCAATTTGCTTACCAAATCCAATGCCCATTTAATTTCTCTCCTACTCCGGTGCAAATTATGCAAGTGCTAATTCGGAATAATAATTTAATATAAATATACACAGAATATAAAATACTGAATTTTTATAATAAATTAAATAAAAAATTAATAATTAAGGATATAAAACAACATATTTGAGTCATATCTCTGAAATAAAAGATCTTTAGAAACTACCTGAAATTTGAAAATATGTTATGATAGATCTTCTATTCCAGAAACCTCCCTATAAGGGTTTTGAATGGGTAAACATATCAAAATTAGGTTTTAAAGTGAAGATCTAGTCTATTTATAAGAAATTATTTAAACCCTCTTATTAAAGGTCTAATAACGAAAAGCCCACACTAAACCGTTCACCCATATTAATAACTTTTAAGTATATTAGACATGTTTTTACTGATCACTTAAATTCATTTGAAAACTAACATTCAACTATCTAATTACCCAGTTTTATAAAAATAAAATATAATTAATGTTATCCCATATAGAAAATTTTTAACACTTCCACTTTGGCAATATTAATTATTTTTATCGTATTTTAAAAAAGAAAACAATTTTGACTCTTGGGTAATCAACAATTTTAACTTTAAGTGACCCGATTTTATAAAACGAAATAGTCAAAAGATAAATTATACTATAATAAACAATCTAGTTGATATGATCATCAATAATGAACTAAGACATTATTTATGTAGTATATTGACACAAGATTGTTCTCGATTACAATTACTAATAATCAAATCAATGCAAATCAAGTCTGGGAGTGTGGCAGAATAACACCTAACAAGGTGATCGTAAGCAGTGTTATTTTTCTGTCAATCCTCTTTATGATTTCTCTCTAACTTTTATGTTTCAAAAGAAACAAGAGAAATATTTTTACTTCTAATGAAACCTGTATGTTTCAGTTTTGCTCAAGACTAATGAAACATACTCATACAACTGTCATTCTTAAGAGAAACTTTATCTTGAAACTCATGTTGTACCTTAACCTTATACATGTATATATATCTATACACAGATAAATATATATAATCAAAGATCCATATAATAAGTTTTGCAAAACTCATAATTATAATAACCTATCCAATAAAATAATGTCATAAAGTCAAGCAAAAAATAACCAAAGATTACTTTAAGACTTCTACTAACCTAAGACGTCAAAGATTCTAACACACTCATATTCATCACGACCTTTAAAAACAATGGGTTTGAGTCCTTTAGTTAGGGGATCGATCAATATCGCATTAGTACTAACATGATCCACCATGATGTCTCATTTCTTTACGAGGTCCTTGACTGTAAGATATTTTAGCTCCATATGTTTTGACTTGTTACTGAATTTATTATTCTTGCAAAAGAGCACAGTTGCATAATTATCACAATAGATCACAAGCGGTTTAAAAATAGAGTTAACTACTCGAAGCTCAGAAATATAATTTTTTAACCATATGGCATGGGTAGATTCCCTATATCAAGCAATAAATTCTACATACATGGTTGAAGATGCTACTAATGTCTACTTGATACTTTTCTAAGATATGACCCCATATGCAAGCATAAAGATGTACTTTAAAGTGGATTTGAAGTTATCAGGATGTTCACTAAGTCTGAATCAGAATATCCTACCACCTCAAGAATTTCCATTCTTCTGTACACAAACATGAAATTTTGAGTCCTCTATAAATATCTCATGATTTTCTTTGTTGCTACCAAATGATCAGAACCAAGATCAACAATATATCGACCAAAAACATTCACAACAAAAGTTATATTAGGTCTCGTACACACTTGGGCATATATTAGGCTCCCAATCATACTAGTATATAATTTATCTTTCATGAATGCTATTTCAATATCATTTTGAGGATAGTATTTGTTACTAAACCTATCTCCTTTTATAACAGGTAAATCACCAACTCTATAATTTTACATCTAAAATCTTTTAAGAGCACACTTAATAAATACCTTTTGAGATAAGCCAAGCAACCCATGATTTCTATCTCGGTGGATTTCAATGCCAAGAACAAAAGAAGCTTCCCCAAGATCTTTCATGTCAAAGGCTCTCGACAAAAAACTACTTAGTCTTATAAAGTATACTACGATTACTACTCGCAAGCAAAATGTCATCAACATAGAGTACCAAGAAAATAAACCTGCTCCTACTGATCTCTATATACATACACTAATCAAATTTATTTTCAGTAAAGCCATGTGAGGTCATAACCTCATCAAACTTAATATACCATTGTCGAGAGGCCTGTTTTAAACCATGGATAGACTTTTAAGTCTACATACCATATGTTGTTTCCTATTAACCACAAAACCATCTGATTATTTCATGTACACCTCCTTATCAAGATTGTCATTGAGAAAAGTTGTCTTTACATCTATTTGATAAAACTCCAAATCAAAATGTGCTACTAAGGTCATTATGATTCTGAATGAATCTTTTGAGGATACAGGTGAAAATGTCTCATTGAAGTCAATCTTTTCTCTCTGAGTAAACCATTTTGCAACCAATCTTGCTTTAAATCTGTTTATCTTTCCCTTAATGTCTCTTTTAGTTTTAAAGACCTATTTACAACCAATAGGCTTGAAATCTTCGGGTAGCTCCACAAGATCCCAAACCTTGTTTTCTTTCATGGATTACATCTTATCTTCCATAACCTTCATCCACATGTCTGCACTTGAGCTTTTAATTGCTTCAGAGAATGAAACTGGATCAGTTATATCTCCAATATCATACTCATTTTCAGCCAAATAAATATAAATGTCTAAAATGACAACCCTTATTTTTCTTGTTGATCTCCTAAGGGGTACCTCAATTATAGGATTTTGAGTTATATTTTCAAGAATCTTAACCTCAGCAGGGTAACCCTAAACTCAAAAGTGATTAAGCCTGGGCTTTCTACTAGTCCATAACTCAAAAGGTGTTTTAGGAATTGATTTATTGGGAACTCTATTCAGAATGTATAAGACCGTTTTGATTAACTCTCCTCAAAGGTATTCAAGCAAATTAATCATATTCATCATGCTCTTTACCATATCTATAAGTGTGCGATTACGCCTTTCGACTGCACTATTTTGATCAAGACTCCCAGACATGGTGTATTAAGCAATAATACCACATTCTTGTAAGTACTTGGCCAATTGATCGATACATTGACTTGAATCTCCATGTCTTTTATAGTACTCACTCCTTCAGTCATATCTTATAACCTTAATAACTTTTTCCAATTGTTTTTTCATTTCAATTCTGAAAACTTTAAATTTCTCCAAAGCGTTAGATTTTTCTTTAATCAAATAGGGGAAACCATAACAAGAGAAGTCATCAATAAAAGTGATAAAATATTGACAACCATAAATTGTAGTAGAGTAAGGCCTACTCTACTCAGTGCGAATTACTTCCAATAAATCTAAACTATGAGTTGCCTTTTTCTTTTTAGTCTTTGTTAATTTTTCCCTAATGCAATCAACACAAGCTTCCAGATTCTCAAAATTTAATCAAGGAAGAATATTATCCTTTTTCAATCTTTCAATCATCTCTTTAGAGATATGCCTAAACCTTTTATTCTATAATAAAAAGGACTTTTCATCGATCAAAGATCTTTTTCTCACATTATTTTCAACATTTATAGAAGTAGGAGTATTAGTTGGGGCTAGACATACATAATATAATCCATTGTCCATAATACATTCACCAACAACTTTAGAATTTAAAGATAATGCAATTGAAATCAAATTCCTTATAAATAAAGGTATATAAAATGTATTATTTAAAACTAACTTAAAACCACTTTTTAATCTAAGGCAAACAACTCCTATATATTCAACTTCAACTTTTGCATGGTTTCCAACTCTAGGTGCCTTCTCAGTCTCACTTGGTCTCCTTTTGCTTTTGAACCCCTGTAAAGTAAAAGCGACATGTATAGTTGCTCCACTATCAAACCCCAAGAATTTGGGGATATATCAACAAAATTAGATTCAAAACACACAAAGCTTAGTGGGTTACCTCTCTTTTCTAACCAAGATTTATATTTTTTATGTAATTCTTCTTCATATAACCCTTTTTCTTTAACAAAAGCACTTACCAGGATCTTTCTCCTTTATCACATTTGTATTTTTCTAACCTTGACCATGTCTTTTATTCCAATCATTTTTAGGAGCAGTAGGATTAAACTTGTTTCTTATATTTTTTCTTACCATGATCATCTTTAGAATGAGAGACAAAAAAAACCACATAACTCTTTTCCCTCTGAATTTTGCACTGCTTAGCAACACACTTAGTAATCACGCTATCTAAGTTCCAAGTTCCTTCTATGGTGTTATAAGTTGTCTTGAGCTAGGAAAAAGTTTGAGGTAGGGTATAGCTAGGGCATGATGAACAATAAACTCATCAGGTAAGAAGATCTTATGATTCTTGAGTTTATCTTGGATGTGAACAAGCTTCAATATATAGTCCCTAACACCTCCAAACTCAGTATATCTCATACTAATCAACTCAATAACAAGAGATGAGGCTTAAAAATTATTAAAGATTCGAAATCGTTTTCTTACAACAGTGAAGAATTCCTTGGTAGTCCCATCAACTAGTAGCGCACTGAGAAGATGTTCAAGCATAGTCTTTTTCATAGCCATCAAGTATAAACGATTTGACCTCTCCCACTTAGCAAATAAATCATTCTCTTTAATGGTACTCATATCAGTAGTATGCGCTGGCTTATCTTGAACAAGTGTCATATCCTTATCACCTATAGCTATAGTAAACTCAATATCTTGCTTCCATTGCTTATAATTTTTTCCAGTCAGTACCTCAATAGTAGCATTGCTATTGTTCATAGAAATGGAAACTAAAAGAAGATAATACAACAAATTAAAATCATGAGCAACAATTAATTAAAGTAGTTTTAAAATAAACAATGAAACTTGATAAGCTATACCTTATAGGGATTCCTCGGGTATCATTATCGACTCACTTTTAGGTAGAGAAAATGACATGCAATAAGGGTCTCAAACATAAGGTTATATATATAAACTTTATAAGGACCTTTAGAACATATGATGTTCAAAAATAATATCACATTTAGACAGATATATTTTCTAGATCACAGTTCATCCTTTTCTTGATAGAGTAACAACTTTATGAAGACTTTTAAAACATATGATGTTCAAAAATAATATCACTTTTGGGCAAATATATTTTCTAGATCATAGTTCATTCTCCAATTTATAAGATTAGTTGATTTCTATAATTAACCTTATGTTTCTTTTATATTTAATACACATAATAACCACCTTTGGGTAGGAAATTATATGTATTAAAATTATTGAACGTATCATTCTGAAAGCGAACATTTTGTGAGCCTCAAAATGTGTCGCTTTGACGATCAATATTCTGAGAACTCACAAATTATTCCTTGATACAAAATCATGTTGCTCTAATTTAAGATTTCATAAGACCTAATATCTTATGATCTCTGACAACATTTTTCTAAGTTTGTTGCATCTAATTTTTTGAGAACAATACTTGAAAAAATTTACTTAAAATTTTTGAATTTTAACAATTTAAACCCTAACAAAGTAAAACATGCCAACATGTTAAGCAAACAATATTACACGCGCCACCACGATCTAGGAAAAATTTTCACATGCCTCCACGCATCGCCAGAATGACAGACATGCTGTCACACGCTCAGACATGTCATCATGGACTTTCATGCGCTTGAACACATTGTCACATGCTCGGACTCACAGTCACGTGTTGTCATGCACATAGTACACGTCATAACGATGGATTCAAGCACTAAATACCTGATTAGCTTGCCCGGGTTTGGCCCAACTGCTACTCTAGTCAAAAGACCCAGTTTGACCATGTGGGTTGGGTAATCGGATTGGGAAAACCCGATTTTGATCGACAACCTGGAGAAACCCTAGTCGCCGATTTTTGTGATTTTGTCACCTGATTCTGCCACAATCGACCACCAGAAGGCTCCCTGAAGACATCATATCACTTTTTTGTCGATGTTCCGACATCATAGAGAACACCAACGATGTTAATTGGCCGTGATTGCACGACAACAACCAAGATCAAAACTGGAAGATCTGATTGGGGAATGGTTTCCGATAGCACTCCAGTCACAAAGAAGGATCGCCGTGGTTGCCACGGCTCATACTGGTAGTGAATTCGACCGTGTCGTTGTTGACATGTACTATTACCAATTATTAGGTTTGTTTATACATGCGTATTTTAATCAAAATAATAATAATTGAACAAAGTAATAATAATCATAACAAACCCTACATTGAATTTGAAAAAAAAAAAACCAAATTTCAATTCTCATAAAATCCAGATTTTATATCTATGTTGATTCGCTCTGACACCACATGTAAGCATTAATTCAAAATAGTAATTTAATATGAACATACATAGAATATAGAATATTGAATTATTATATTAAATTGAATATAGAATTAATAATTAGGGATATAGAAAAACCTGTTTGAGCCATATCTCTGAAAATCAAAGATCTTCAGAAACCACCTGAAACTTAAAAATATGTTATGATAGGGCTCCACTTCATAAACCTCTTTATGACGGCTTTGAATGGGTAAACGTATCAAAATTAGATTTTAGAGTGGGATCTAATTTATTTATAAGAAATTATCTAAATCTTCCTATTAAAGGTCCAATAACCGAAGACCTACACTAAACCATCCATCTAGATCGATAACTTTTAAGTATAGTAGACATGTTTTTATTGATCACTCAAACTTATTTATAAACTGATATTAAACTATCTAATTACTCAATTTTATAAAAACAAAATATAATTAATGTTAGCCCCTATCAGAAATTTCTAACAAATTAATGCCCCTCATTCCTAATTAAAACAAACCTCCCATCTTCCAATTTCTCTCATTTTCCAATGCAAATTAACCCCTTTCGCTTTTGATTAAAACAAGCTTCCCTTTCTCTTCTTTCTCATCTCAGATCTCCAAAAAAATATCTCTCAACAATTTCTTTTTCAATTTCATCCCACTCCTTTCACAAACAACAATGGTGGCCCTCTTGTACAATGATCGAGCGTGTGAAAGTTGGCAAAACATCTATAAGACATTTCCTCACCTATTATCAATTGCAAAGTGCAAATTACCCAACACATAAAGGAAAACACTATCGTTTCATTATTTTGTTTCACCTGTTAGAACCTTGACCAATTGATTTCCTTTTTATGCCTACTTCATCCGTCTATGTACTTATGAAATGATTTGAACCCAATACTTTGTGAGACTAAACCACCTAAATATTCTGGTAATTTATATTTTATTATTAATATTACTTTATTTGATATGTAAAGAGATAAAAGATTTTGATAATATTTTATTATCAATTGTATAAATATAATAATTATTTATTTTTATTAAATATAGTAATAATTTATACTTAATATTATGTTAAGTAATAATAAAACTATGTATATATACTTTTGAGCATAAAATTGAGTATACATATAATATATCATCATGTAATTGAATGATTTTGAATTAATGATAAAATAATATTCAATCACATAATAACATATCTTCTGTATAATTATTATATACTAAAAAGTGTATACACTAAAGATGAGTTGATTCAGATATCTTGTAAAATTTTTAAGAATCAAAACCTATAAAGTCGATTCTTGATAAGAACCAACCTACAAATACCGGAACCCTTATGTGTATATATATATACACCAATTGTGATTATATCATCAGATGATCCAAGGAAGTCTTTCTCATGTTGAACTCCTCGATAAAACCCTCTAGTGACATAATTACTCACATATAAAATTAGAATAAAATAAAACAGTCATAAAGTGATCAATTTGGTAAAACCTTGTTAATATTTAAATAAGAACTAAACTACAATTAGAATTTAATTCAAATTTTGTACAATTAGAATCTAAGTAAACGGTACTACAAAGCCAATAACTATAAACAAATAAAACCTTCAACAAGCTAGATAGTCTAAACACTTCCTAAATATCTGGATCAACAAGTACGCCAAGTACAACTTGTACAAGATTTTCATGTAGGGTCCTTGTGCTGTTATCATCCAGCAAAAGACTTATTCCCATATAAAGTGTATTGCGTTTGTAAGTTTTTATCTCTTAATTTTAAAAATTTTATTTATTCATCTATAAAAAATTAAAGTTAATAAAATTTTATCTTATTTTTTCTTTAAATTTTAAAAACTAACAATTTTATTTTTTAAGCTAAATTTTAAAAAATCACATTTCCTCATTTAGGGTTTAGTTTAATATCCAATCACTCTTTTTGATGTCATCATTAGTCATCTCTCCCCTCGAATGGTTCATCTTCCTTCAATAGTTTGCCTCAACGATATCTCAACCCCTTTGATGCTATGTAATATCATTTAGGAAGATAAATCATCTTTCCAAACGACGAATACAAATCGTATTCCCGTACGACAAAGACAAGATTGATTATCAATCTCGTCTTTATCTAGGAAGATGATTGTCTTCCTTTGGGAAAATGAGATTGATAATCGATTTCGTCTTAATCGTCTAGTCTTCCTAGATGATGTCGAAGGGATTGAGGTTTCGTTGAGGTAAACCGTCAGAAAAAGGGAAACCGTCGAGAGGAAGAGACGATCGATGATGGCACTGGAGAGGGTGACCATATATTGAAACTAAACCCTATAAGGGAAAATGCGATTTTTTAAAATTCAGTTTAGAGGAAAAAATATTAATTTTTTAAATTTGGAGGGGAGGGAGAAGATAAAATATTAGTTTATTTTTAATATTATATATAAAATAATGATTTTACTATTAAAATTAATAAACTTAATAGTTTATTAATGGGTAAATAAAATTTTCAAAATTAAGATATAAAAACTTAAAAATACAACATATTTTAGGTGAGAATAAGTCATTTGGCCTTAAATATCTCTTGCATCAACAACGATGTTTAAATATATTTTGCAACAGAGAAAAGAGTTGCCAATAGGCAATGAAATTTCGCTTTAACTAAAAGATATCAAACAAAAACTTACATAATGGAAAACCTTAACTAGACAACAATCTTCTATTGCACAACAAGGTGAATGGTAAACTCAATCAACTTTCCAAACACAACTAACATTCTACCTTCAACTTAAAGATGAAAACACATAAAACTAAAACAAACAAGCAAGACAAATCAAAAGACTTTAATAAATATAAATGATAATGCAAAATTCTTTCTATCAATACTATTTATCACAGCCTATATTTAGAATTTCTTTAGTTAAGCTACTCATCTTTGCAAATTATATACAAAAAAATCATTTAGTTTGTTCATACATAGTAATATATTAAAATATTTAACTAACATGAATCAAAAAGTTTTGAATCCTCTAGATACTGTTTAGCTTGAATTGATGTAGGTGAATATGTTAACCAATCTTGTGCACAAATTAAGGCTTCCATGATTGGTGGACTTAAGCAATTTCTAAATTGGTTTAATACTCTACCTAATGTACTAAAAACTAATTCTAAAGCAACCATTGACACTGAAATTGCGAATATATCTCTTGTCCTAAGGGATTAAACCTTAAATTTTGGTACATTCAACTTCCATAGAGCCAAGATATACAAATCAATTGTAATGTTTTCATAACTCTCCTCTAGGTAATATCGTGACTGAGTTTTGTTTTGCACATATTCATCTTCTCGCAACTCTATCAAATATGTGTTTGAGTTTGTCCATTCGATTATTAATATCAGAACCATTGGTTAATGACTTTTCTATATTTATTGTAATCTCAAAGGACCTTGAAGCTTCAACTTTATGCAAACTTAATAAATTTCCACATATGCATCATACATTCATTGCAACACACATCTCAAGTGGCCAAACACCATCTCAATAACTTTCACATTATTTTCATAAATCATTTTCAATCAAAAGAAATTTGTTTATAATGTTATCATTATTAAGACTAATTTTTTTTTTGGGTAACAAGAAATTTTATCTTAATCAAATTATTATTTTTAAAATCAAATTAATCATATTAATTAAGATAAATCTCAAATCTAATGGGCATACACCACGGTTACTATCTATTCATATTCTCATGTATATATAATCATGGATTTTTGTTAACATTAAACCCATGCCTATAAATAAATCAGTAACCAGCTATTATGGGAAAATGAAATCCACAAAAAAAAAAAAAGGTATTTTTTCCAATTTCCTTCTTAAATTTTTCACTTTTTATTTTTTTCCTTTTTATGACGCAGAGCAGAACGGAGCTCCTTGAACTCAAAGCAATGGAATTCGCCGAACTCTGACAAAAAGAAAAGAAAATCAAGCACAATTGGCAATCCATTAACTCGAAATGGCTTTGCTCCTCACCATGCCCCCATCTTTCTTCTCCTTTTCTTCCTCCAAAAACTCTAAACCTCTCCTCTTATCTTCCTCTAAAATCCCTTCTTCTCTTTCACTCTCTCTCAAAAACCCCACCAAAACCTTCACTCTCCGTCCTTTAATCTCTCGCTCCTCTTCCCAACCCGACCCAACTCCAGAACCCGATTCGGAACCCCCCACCGAAACCACAGTTTCCATCACAGATGAATGGGGCGAAAAGACGGAGCCCGAGTCCGAGCCCGAACTCACCAAGCTGCCGGATTCAGACCCTCCTAAGAACGAGGACGAGTGGGGGGAGTATGTAAGCCAGGGTAACGGTAGCGCTGGACCGGCGGTGGAGGAAGATGATGATAATAATAAATTGCGTGATTTGAAGAGGAGCTTGGTGGACACGGTTTATGGGACGGAATTCGGGTTTCGTGCCGAGGCGGAAGTTCGGGCCGAGGTTTTGGAGCTTGTTAATCAGTTGGAGGCGCTTAACCCTACTCCCACTCCGGTAGAGGCCGGTGGGGTTCTTGATGGCAACTGGGTCTTGGTGTGAGTTTCCCTTTATCATTATCTAATTGTATATGTTTTATCCTGAATTTATGTGATTTAATTAAACAAAAGGAAGGAAAAGAGATACAAACAAATTGATTTTAATTCAATCGCTCATTAGCCTGATTCTATAAATTTTAATTCAAGAGAAAATTTAAAACGTTTAGGCTTTGTTACAAGAATTTGTTAATTTTTCAGTGGCCATATTGCTTCAGGGATCGTGAAAATTTTATTTTCTCTGAGATATTAAATCATTATTTGCTGTATCGTATTTGTAAACATTTGTTTTTTCCAATAGGTGAAATCATTCATTGTAAATGGGTTTTCTTCTCCTTTTTTTGTTGGCGTTCCTCTCTGATTGTTTTATTTTTGTGTCAAATCAGTATGGGAGGGAAAATATTTTTTTTAGCTTTCCTCATCGTTGGAAATAATTCCATTTATCTGCCCATGGGGCTTAAATTGATTCTACCATTCTGTCTATTTATTCCTTGCTATGAGTGACCATCAAATTAAGTTGCTTTTTGAGCTAAGTTGTTAGGTTTCTATCTATGTTATCTACAATTAAGTGGTCTGCATTAAGTAACACAAACAAAATGTGTAGACATGCTTTTTAGTGAGAAAAATGCCAACTTCTTAGAATAATGTCTGTCGGAAATATATATTAGGCTTACAAGTGTAGAGATTGAAATTCATATTACACAAAACTAATTGATTTGTATTAAAGTCCAATCCACAATACTTATATACCACTCTCTTATATTCTATTTATTAAATATGAAACTTTTAGTCTTCAACAACCCTGCTCAAGTGCAATCACCTAGGGTATTAGATCAGCCGTTTGGTTCAGCTGATTTTTTGCTGGGTGAGTTGACATTTATATCTAGGAACACTTCAGGCTGTTAGGCCCGTCATTTGGCTCGTGCTCTGATACCATGTCGTAAATATATATTAGACTTAATTGTCTAAAATATATATTGCGCTTAGAAGTCCTACATTTAATAAATAGAATATAAGAGAGTGATATATAAGTGTTGTGGATTGGACCTTAATATAAGCTAATTGGTTT
This sequence comes from Mangifera indica, assembly GCF_011075055.1. NCBI lineage: Eukaryota > Viridiplantae > Streptophyta > Magnoliopsida > Sapindales > Anacardiaceae > Mangifera > Mangifera indica. The sequence goes on from NC_058144.1 coordinate 11,504,729, forward strand.
TGTGTAATATGAGTTTCAATCTTCATACTTGTAAACCCGATATATATTTCCAACATGGTATCAGAGCACGAGCCGAACGGCGAGTCTAACAACTTAAAGTATTCCTAGATATAAGTGATAATGTACACAACCAAAAATTGGTTGAATTAAACGACGGGTCTAACAACGCAGGTGGTTGCATTTGAGCAGGAGTGTTGGGAAAAATCTCACATCTAATAAATAAAATATAAGAGAGTGGTATATAAGTGTTGTGGATTAGACTTTAATACAAACTAATTGGTTTTGTCTAATATGAGTTTTAATCTCCATACTTGTAAACCCAATATATATTTCCGATATGATATCAAAGCACGAGCCGAACGGCAGGCGTAACAACGTAAAGTGTTCTTGAATACAAGTGACAACGTACCCAACCAAAAACTAGCTGAGCCAAACGGCGGGTTTAATAGTTTAGATGGTTACACTTGAGTAAGGGTGTTGGAGACTAAAAGTCTTACATCTAATAAATAGAACATAAGAGAATGGTATATAAGTGTTGTGGATTGAACCTTAATACAAGCGAATTGGTTTTGTGTAATGTGGTTTCAATCTTTATATTTGTAAGCGTAATATATATTTTCGACAATGTCAGTGAGTAAAAATTGGACCGAGGCAAAAGAATGGGTTTCTTCTGCATACTTTGAAAGAAAATTCTATCTAAATGCAGAAAACACTAAGAACCTTTTAAATCAGCTAAACTGCTCCCTAAACCCACTTAACAGATCTCAAACAAGCCCAACTAATATTGATACATCAACATGTTTCACCTTGTGAATTCTGGGACATCCTGAAAGTCTAAATCTGAAGCTTCGAATTCAGTCTTTTTTCTTCTCCATCCTTGTTTCATTGCTTTCCGGTGAATAATTCATTGAACAAACACTTATATGGATGATTTGTCACTGTTATGGTGTTAGAGCTGTGTTGGATAGATTCTGAGCAAAGACAAGGAGAAAAAGAGAGTTGATCTTTGAAAAGAAATGATTGCAGTAGTTTTGGATTTTAATTCTGAATACAAGGAAAGTGGTTGGAAAATGTCTGAACCGCTGGTGGTTGTCTACTATCTTTATCTAAGCCAATCATTAGGGAGTCTATGAAATTTTTTTCATTAATATTTTGGAAAGTCATTTTAGTAAATTGGGGCACTATATGAAAGCTGAAAGGAAACAATATTTTAGGATGTATGCTGATAAAACCTGCACTAGCTTTTCTCTCTGACTTGGACATAGATTACATAACATTAATAATAGGGATTAGATTCACTGAAACGTTATTGCTAAAACGTATGATTAGATGTTCTTTTCAGTTTGGATTTGAATGCCTAAATGAAAATTGGTGATACTGTAGCATATTGTTTCTTTATGTCTCAATGTTGCTGACACTTAATAATCACAACTGCCCTAATCTTGCTTTCTGGTTTGAAACTGATTAGGTACACAGCATTTTCTGAGCTGTTACCACTTCTGGCAGCGGCTGCAACACCTTTGTTGAAAGTGGAAAGGATATCTCAAACAATTGACACCAGTAGTCTCTCCATTGTGAACTCAACTACATTATCTGGCCCTTTAGCTACGTTCTCTTTCAGTGTTTCTGCATCCTTTGAAGTTCGAAGCCCTTCTAGAATTCAAGTAATCTTTGAACCCACCTTGAGTAGTTGATTATATAATTGATTCCAAAATAGCCTTTTTGTTGTGGAAAATTAAATAAATGAATAAAAAGAAATTTTTTTAAGTGATTGCATTAAAATAAATTATGGATCAATTTTGGTTTTGAAAATGGTTTTCGCTGAACTGCAGAAAAAATTATAAATGATAAAGCCATGTGAAAATGAATTTGAAAGAGTTGATGACGTAGAAGTATGCTTGTCACTAAATAAATAATAAAAGGAAGAAAGAAAAGGTCACTGATATTTCAGGAGTTGTCGACAGCACTTGGGGCAAGTTAGAATATAAATGTAAACAGTGCAAAAATCTTTGATGAGTTTGCTAAATGTATAGTGAAAATTGTTAGTTGCTATACAGAACTTCCTCAAAATTATTAAGAACTTCAGCATAGTAATAAATTAGTACCATATCTTATGAATCTTTTCTAACTATTTTCAGGTTCAATTTAAGGAAGGTACCTTCCAACCTCCAGAGATAAAGTCAACTGTTTCTCTTCCAGAAAGTGTGAATATTTTTGGGCAGAATATCAATTTGTTGCCAGTGCAGCAATCTGTCTCTCCACTGCAGGAGGTTGTAGCAAATATTGCCAGGGCAATTTCTGGTCAGCCACCTCTAAAGGTACCCATTCCTGGTGAACGAACCAAGTCCTGGCTTATTATTACATACCTTGATGATGACCTTCAAATCTCAAGAGGGGATGGTGGTCTTTTTGTGCTTGTTAAAGAAGGGAGTCCTCTTCTTGACTAGAAAAGAGGTACATGCCGCTGTGTTATGAATTATTGCTTACCTACGCTCTCCAACATATCATTTTGTGGTTTCATCACTTATTACATAATTGAAAGAGGGAATTTATTCTTGTCCTTTTGTATCTCGGGCATTTAAATAGTGTTCTGTTTGGCTGCTGAGAACCTAGTAAAAGAATGACAAATTTGAAAACTTTTTGTGGTAGATGTAGTTGTACAAAGTAGAAGTTTCTTTTGATTGTCCTTCAAGTGCAAGTGGATCTTAAGGTGGTTATATGATATTCTGAAAGGAGGTGAAATGTGTCTGGTTTGTAAATTGATAGAAACTAAAGCGTTGAGTTTTTGACAACTTTATGAACTATTAGAATTGTATAAGAAGTTGAAATTGGGATGTTTGTTTGGTCAGAGGGAATAATTCTTCATCTCTTATATTTATTGGCACAATTACTTAATTTTGGGAATGATTTATAATTGTAGACTAAACTGAAAAGGCAGTGAGCTTTGACATTTAGCTGATTAAAGGACTTGATAATCTAATTCATGACTATTGGCTAATAAATTGACAACACTTGCAAGTTATACTTCTCCTACCCTTTATATGTAACCAGACAAAGAAAGTATTAACTGCAGTTGGAAAAGGGATAAAATTTTCATTATGAAGAACACATGGGGATTCGGTCACTTGAATTCTTACAGAACTCTTGTTGGTGGGAGTAGCTGATATAAGAGGATTGCAACATCGATTAATATAAAATTACCTGAAAACTTGTCCTCTACCTAGACTCTGTTTTGAGGCATATTGTTTTCTGCGTTTCCTTTTTTCTGCATGACTCTTGGTTGTCATGGTTGTGCTGCAGTGTTCAGCACTATTTCTTCATTATTAGCTTAATTTCCCTGCTTTTTAAGTAATGGCGTGTGCAATGGATAGTGGAAGTCATCTCTCATCTATAAGAGAGCATTAGGAATCAATGGATAGTGGCACCAAGATATGACTAATTTATCAACTTGAACTTGATTGATGCAGTGAGACGTACTTGAAAAGATTAACCCATGATATGAATGGTTGAGGAAATCTTCTTGGATAGCTCAGTGTAGCCAGAAATTTAGGCCGCTTAATGAACATTCTTCTCTTATTACAAGCTTTATAATTATCCCCTACAATTGAGTCACCAATCAGCTACATAGCATGCATGAAACAGCCCTATAAGTGAAAATAGCAAGACATGAAATCAAGAGGAACAGAAAACTGAGCCCAAATTCGTTGCACGGTATAGATATGAGCTTGACTTGTCATAATTGGAGACCTAAATTAGCGGCAAATCCAGGGTATTTCGGATTAGTTTCCGATTGGCTACAATTCGATAACAAGAAAAATTAAAAATAATAATCGATAATAACAAAAAAATAGTTCAATTTTAGTGAAAAAAAGAGAAAAGACAAATAGATGAATGTGTGAATTTGCCCAACACATCATACTACTACGCACCGTTTCGGTTATCCCAATTGTGGGGTCAGGAATATGTCCAAATGTCAAATTTTAAGTGGTTAATACCAACTGCCACGTGTTAGCTGATAAGAAGTGAACCTACATGGTTAAAAGCCTTGACTGGTTGACCAAGTCTCTTGAAATATGAAATTTTTTGCAATTATTTAAATTTTAAAAAATAATTATTTTTTTAATAATGTAGAATGCTTCCGTTTTGTCTCGGTCTTGGGTGTTGACTCGTTACCGATTGTTGATTTCTCAGAGGAAATTCAAGAATCCATATCCCCGCAACTTGCTCATCATTTCAAGACAATACAATACTACTAATTAATTAAATTAACTAATTCAACTAAGTTTATTTTACTTTACTCAACATTCTAGAAAGTACACAAATGTAATATTTAGACAAGATTGAACAATATATAAAAGAGTTTTTGTTAGAAATACAACCATGTTCAACTCATAAATTGGACAAAGGTAAAAAGATTCTAACAAAAAAAAAAAATTATAATTTTTCAAAGAAAAATTTGTTGCAAATAATTTTTGATCTTAGTATAGAATTTTAAATGAAGATTTACTAGAGTTTAGTGTTAATTTTTAAAATGTTTATAGTTCAAAACCACATCGAACCATAAATTTTAAATTTTATTAGATGCATATGTTTCATATAGAATAGATGTTCACAAACTATAATCTACAATGACTCTGAGTCAAACCCTATGAAAGATGTCTTTTAAATATAATCAAACTTTATATTCTCATAAAAATATTTATTATACTCCATATAAAAAAAGGTAGAATAGTATACGTTATGTATTTTTCATGTGGTTTTATACTCTTTTACTAGAAATTACAATAATTAAGGTTGTATGACATTGTCAACATGTTTACAAGTATACATTTCAATTAACTTTAATTAACAATTTTAGATTTACTTTAATTAACAATATTAGATTTATAATTACCCAAAAAAAAAAAACAATACTAGATTTACAAAACTAGATATAAGAGATGTACGTTCAATATTTTGAATGGTTGGGTAGAGTTGAACTTACTATCAACAGTCACCCACTAACATAGTCCATTTATATTGACAGATTCAACAAGCATAAAGACTATTCCACAACTATGCATAGATTACACATATTTGTTTTGTATACTTGTACATTTTTTATGTTTTATACATATGTACGTTTACTGCATTAATTTATTTGATTGATTCTTTGTATATAATATGCATGTATGTTGTACACATAATAGTTTATTTATATTACAACAAATATACAACAGGAAAGAAAAAAAATCAAATAAAGGATTAGTTAAATACATTATGCTTTCGAAAATCAATCAACTCACATGATCTGGTTGGTTTAGGGTTTAGGGTTTATAATTTATAGTTAATGAGATGAGAGTTTTAAGGTTTTGGGTTAATGGTTTATGATTTACAGGCAAGGGTTTTGGTCTATGGTTTACAATTTGTAGTTCACGACTTTGGGTTTTCAACTCACATTTTATGGTTTAGGACAATTAAATCATACATTTTGTTTTGTGCAATCATGTAATGACAAATAAACTATATATAAATTATAATAACATTATGTATATTTATTTTAAATACATAAATGAGTACATATTTATATGTGTCATTAAATAATTTTGAATTAAAAATAAAATAACACTTAATCACATGATAACATATATAAATGTATACTCATTTATTTGATTAAAGTGGATACGTATAACATTACTTATATAAAGTATACTTATAAATATACAATAAAAATACGAGATGATTTTACTCTTTTACTACAGTATATGTAAAAACCCCTACAAGTAAAATTTCATTAAACCCAGTATAGTGTGAAATATCATATAATTCCCTATTTTGGTAAACAAAATAAAGTTTCAACCTAGAGAATAATCCTGGTATCACCTGGGATGCTTGTTACATCAGTAAATGAGTTGCTAAAGTTTTATACCCCTTCCTAGATTGACTATTTTAATTAATTACCCAAGAAGCACCCTCTGTGAGATTGCATTACATTATTAAATAGATTTCATTTTATCGGATCCGATATTTGGGTCATCCTCATCATTTTATTCATTTCTCTGCATGTTAATTCGGAGGATCCATCAAAAGTGGAGGAAGAAAGGACGACTTCCCAGGATTTTTTTGGATCCTTCAGCTTCTCTCTCCCCTTTGAAATCTTCATCTCTTTTATAACACAACATCACGTTCGTACATAAATAAAGCAAATATACTGAATTCAGATTGATGCCAGAGAGAGAAAAAGAGAATAAAGGTATGTTCCAAACCCAGAATTTGTTCTCCTTCGTTTTTCAATGTTTTTGATAGGAGATTTGTGGCCTTTATTTCTCATCATCATATAGAGTTAGTTGTTAATATGAGCAACAAGCTAGATGATGATCAAATCGCGCAGCTTCGAGAGATATTTCGTTCTTTTGATCGAAATAACGATGGAAGCTTAACGCAGCTTGAGCTGGGCTCACTCCTCCGATCGTTAGGGCTAAAACCGAGCTCTGATCAGCTGGAAACCCTAATTCAAAAGGCTGACACTAACAGCAACGGACTAATCGAGTTCTCGGAGTTCGTGGGCCTGGTGGCGCCGGATCTGCTCTCCGGGAAGTCGCCCTACAGTGAGAAGCAGTTGAAGCAGCTTTTTAGGATGTTCGATAGAGATGGAAATGGGTTCATTACCGCAGCGGAGTTGGCTCATTCGATGGCGAAACTAGGGCATGCATTGACGGCTGAAGAGTTGACGGGCATGATAAGGGAAGCAGACACAGATGGGGATGGAATGATCAGTTTTCAAGAGTTTGCGGAGGCCATTACTTCGGCTGCTTTTGATAATTCTTGGCCTTGATATAATAGTGTATGCAAGTTTTGCGGTATGGTTTTGGTTTCTTTTGTTGGTTACCTGTTAATAGTTAACAAATGCATCTGTGAGTGTTGTGGTTGATTTAGAATAGCGGAGATCGCACATGGTTCTTGAATTGTTGTTTTAATAGGATTATTTTGATGGAAATGAAGGGAGTAAGAGTTGAGTTGGCTGATTCATATGATTATTGGCACTGATAAAGGATGTTTATAATCATGGGCAGTTAATTGAGAGAATTACAAATTATTGAAGTGAAATATCTTATCTAGACAAACATAGTGCTGATTGAATTTCTCTCTTTTATCTTAACAAATTTCTTCCTGGTAAAGTTACAAAAACTGACAGTAATTTTCCCATATATCATTTTAATGGATCTGCTCTTTCTTGGGGCTCAATCAAAACGAGTTTTTTTAACTTTCGAATTAGAAGTAGGCACCAACTAGTAAGATCTTTGTGATTACACGAGAATTCTTATGGTGATTCATGGTACACCTTTTCACAAGAGCCCTCTTAGTTTTATTAGGGTAAACTTAGCCAGCTTTAATAGATTCATGGGAATTTATATTGATAACAAATGTTAACACAGAAGAAATATAATAAATGAAAAGTGTGATTAAGTCAAATCTGACATTTTGAATGACCTGAGGTTCTGGCAACAGCATGTCACCAGCAGCTTTTTGTTCGGATGATTATGGTGGTCAGGATGAAATAATTCAAATCTTCAATGTCTCGCTTTTATGCAACAGGTATTCTGTTTTATTTTAATAACTCATACAACAAAAGTAACTTTACAAGCACACACTAAAATTTATACTAAATCCACAAGGTGCCTTAATCTAGTAAATCTAAATCATTCACACTATTCTCTAGAACAGGAGCGCCTCAGGATGGGCAATTTGCAGACGTACACAAAAAAGACTGTATCTTCTTAACACAAAGTACTCATACATTTGGCAGATTGAATTCCTTATCCATTAAAATTCTGTACCACAATTGTATATCAAAAATTTCTCAGTAAAGTATAAATAGAGAAAAACGAATAGGCTTTCATATAACCGGCTATGTTCAAGTCAATATTAGCAGTAAAACAGAAATGCAAATCTTGTAAGCTGCTCTCATTTTCCAGAAGTCCAATCCAAATAACATAAACCACCAAGTATGAGAAATAAAATTAGGATTTTTGGTGTTTCTGAAAAGATGTGGACAGCAATCAGAACGGCAACATAAATTCATCATGCCTTCTTCTTTTTGGATTTGAGTGTCACTAACCCAATAAATATGCATAAGAAGCAGAGAAGCGCCACTCCAGCAAACACTGGTATCAGTATGGCATACTCTTGGGGGAGGAAATATTGGTGTATGAAGTGATCACTGTCTACAAATGGCTGAAAATAAAAAGTACATAAAATTAACAGTAGCTTTATGCAAAGTTTTCAAAGAAGAAATATTTGATTTTCCAGTGAAGTTATGGATACTAACCAGGATGATGACCCAAAAAGTATAATAAGTGAATATGGATAAGCTGATTAAAGATAATAAAAACCCAACTGCTCGATCTGCTAGTTCCATTCTAATCTCACAGCTCTGAACTCCTGTAAAGAAAAACTTCAGATCATACCATTGATCACATTTAGAGTAATTCAAATGAACACATCAAGCAAATAAATTTAAGAAAGAAAAATATTTGACAATGTTTTCCACAGTAACATCCAAAGTTTTAGCTTAACTGAAAGAAAATTGAATTAGAGACAACTAAGATCATCTTCCACTCTAAACTCTTTTTGGTTCTAACATTCTTCTGGAACCTCCTCTTTCTCTATTGTACCTCATAAATCAATTACAACATCTAAGGCCTTAAAATAACTAAAATTTTACCAACAAAACATCATATTTACAGATATCAATACAATTTAAAAACGTCTCTAAATAAAACCCAACATCCAACAAATTCCAAAACTAAGAATTCTAAACCCAATATGAATACTACAATCAAACAAAATCCTCAAACAGTTCTGCGGCTAACGTCAAAAGACAATATGCTAACTAAACCCTGTGATCTCCAGCAACTATAACTTCTCAAATCCATCTATACTAGTATCTTAATAAAATCAAATAACAAAACTCGATACCTTCAAATCAATTCCATTAGTAAAATCTATGCGACTAAAATGAAAATGAAATTATCAGGAAATAATCAGAGTAAATTACACGCTACAGGCAAGATGTATTTTAGAAGCATCCCATTGTAATTAATATCATAGATTGCTAATCATCTTGAAACCATATTACAGTTAAGATCTCAAACAAATTTTAATCTCAGTAACTCAAAATTACATAAATCGTCTTGGTTTCAATATAAAAAACAAAATTCATTATAAGAAAGGCGATGAGATTACCTCGATTCTAAAGTGAAAATCCAAATAAGAGTCGATGGGTTTTTGTTTCTCACCCTTCAATCCAAATAAGATTTACCTCTCTCGATCATGCAACACTCTCCTCTATTTCTCTGGTTTTGTCTTTGTTTTATAGGTTGGGCCTGTGGGTTAGTGGGCTGATTTGGGCTTCATAGTAGGCCTATCCCAAAATTATCCATCCAAAACTCTTTTGTAATTGTTTCTTTTGTAGCTTGTTCCCATTAATTAATTATTTTCTCCAGTAAACTTCTTCACAAACTTAAATTACTTTCAATTGAAGAATAATTATTAAAAATAAATTGACAAATGGTGTTTGAACAGAGTCTTGAACTTTTGATGGCGGGTCTTCTTCATTAAGCAGGAACTTAACTTTTTATTTTTTTTGGAGCTCAACCCCATAAGCTTTTTGACAGCTAAAAATATATGCTACATAAGCTTTCTATCATGATGAACGAAAATATGCTTATACTTTCTTGATTTGCAAATTGCTGAGGAAGTGAACATCATTAACATATAATAAAAATGATGCTTCTAAGATTTGAAAGCATAAAATTAGGAATGTTAGCTCGATCATCTGCCAAAATAGACCCAGTGTGATTGCAGGTCCTGGTGTATTTACAGCATTACAGGATTGACAACTATGACTAGAAAACAATACATTAATAACTAATTTTGAGATAACAAGTATCTGAATCTTCCCAAAAAATGCAGGCTCTAAAAAATTAAAAGCCAGAAAATCAAGGGGAACTTTATTTATTTTATGGTACATGAGCGCCACAGCGCAACAAAAATGCTTGAGCCTTGGATTTGTTAATTTCAACAGCAAGCAGTCCTTTGATTATACAGCATCAAACCAAATCTATCTTAGATGAATCTCAGAAATGAAGTCCAATAAAACAAACAAACGTGAGCATTCTACCTTTATTTTTGCAGCATCCACTGCATTATATCCTTCCGAATAACTACATCAAACCCATCTCTTTTGTATTTCGACATCAACATATCAGACCCACTGTTGTAGAGATGCCTATACTGGGTTATGGTCCCAGCCATCCTTGGTGGTCGCAACATCATTGCAATTGAAGGAAAGGGTTTAGGTCTTAAATTTATTAATGAGGTACATAAATGTCTGTATGAATCCTGGTTTCTAGATGTACTCATCCCATTAGTTTTTTGCTTGGAAAATTTCATTGCTCGGTTGGTCAAGTTCATGATTGGACCAGAACTCTGTATGGGTTTATCTGATGGACCACAGATTTGAGCAGAAGGCTTCATTCGGTCAAGCCATCGCAGAATTCCATTACCTAGATTTCGACCAAAATCTATTTTCCTCTCTTGTATCTTCTGGTGAAACTTTAGTGCAACATCAAATACAGCACGTGTCTGTCTGTTGAAAAAAGGAAGAAAAAAGAGAGAAGTCAGTCCAAGTAGTAACAATATCTGCACTTTCAAACTGTTGGTGGTAAAACATTAGTTTTTTTTTTTTTTAAATTAAGCACAAGAGAAATTATAATTCCAAGTCGGTAAGCAACACAGTGTGGTAGTACAAGAACAGAAATCCAATGGGTTATCCACCAGAGGGAGAGCAAAATTATATCATGCCGAAAATAGCCAAGAGTTTGGGTCATCCAGATTTTTTTTCATAATTTATGCAGGGAAGATCATGGATATTATATATTTTTTACTTGGATGACCAAAAATATGCTTCTTGGTTATTGTTATGAAGTTAATGAAACTGCCAGTCGTATCCACTGTAAAAAGTCTAAACTTAAACATCTAATTATAAGTTCCAAGCCACCATATCTAGCTGGTTGTGCAAGCATATGAACAAAAAAAAGAAGTCCTCAAATAAATAAATTCTGATCTTGCAATGCACAAATGTCTAAAAGCAACTAGATAAACTTAAAGCCCCACTAAAAACTCCCAATAAACTCAAGCCCAAACATCTTACTTGAAAAGCACACACCATAGCATCTGGCCAAATTATATTTAAGCTCATGACAACAAAAACAAAAAAAAGTCAAAAACGATATCATTATTTGATTCAAGTAAAACTCCCTTTCAAAAAACCTGATTATACTTCATACAAGAAAAAAATTAAGAAAATTATTATTTCAATAGATTGTTTAATGGCATGCCACTCACAAAGATGCTTCGAACCATGAATTACAATTTATGAATCACTATTGGAGGCGTTGTGTAAGATAAGAGAGTACAAGGGGATCACAGAGATAGATTTTGGCAAAACAGTTCAATATTAACTCATACCGTAACCACCAAAAAGGATAAAAGCTTTTATGTCCTTAAATAGCAAAGTTTACTCCTATGAAAGATATAAACACACTCCAATACAGCATCACTAGAATATTTCACATTGCTAGTCTCCTTTAAGTTACATCATAATTAAGTCTTCTCAATCCACTTCTTCCTAATTAACTCAACCTATCGTGGATATCTTTAAAGATGATGGCTGCACCTTAAGTAAGCCTAAGCCCAGCTAATCCCCACCAACCTTCCACTTTATCGTTATGAATTCACACGCTAGATTGTCAACATTGTTATAATCAGCATCATGTTTCACTTCCCATTAAAAAAGCACAGGCTCTATTATTCTCTTGCACTGGCAACAAATCTCACGCCTTGTTTATCACCAAAGCTACCAAACATACTAACCAACAGATGGATATACTAATTAAAAAACCTCTCAATCTCCGAAAACGATAAAACTAGATGCACACAGGTTTGAATACATATTTGGGTACACAAATGTGTCATTATGCAATTAGTTAAATACATATTTGAATACACAGATAATATGGGTAATTTTGAATTAAGTATAAATTAATTCATTTACATAATAACACATCATTTGTATACCCCGTTATGTACTAAAATCTAAGTGGACATGACATTGCTCCGAAAAACCGAGGGCATTCAGTTGAGATAAGTGCATACGTATTTTCATGCCATCCATTATCAAAACTATGATGTTCCAATTCCTATAAATAAAATCTTAAAAAAGAGAATGTGAATTAAAAATATTTTTTTTCTTATATGATTGATAGAGAGCAAAAATGTTACAATACATACAGTTACAAAGAAGGTATATAAAGAAACAGATTAAATCAAATCCCTAAAATGCATATTTTATCCTAATATGGCTTGATAGCTTTCCTAATATAACAAAACACAGCTCAACAGAGAAACAAAAAAGATGATGCAAGCAGAAGCTCACTAACTTTCATCCAAAATAATACTTCTTTGCCGTTATTGCAAAATCCAAAATTTCACACAGATCATCCAAACCAAAAAAAATCAATAACACAAACCAAAGTCAAACGAAATCATGAAAACTGATTCAGGAAAAAAATATATATACCTGTGAGCAAACTGGCGTATTTTAGGATGCTTGTGGCTTATAATGCGACGCTGAATCTTCAAAGCGAGTCTGTGAGTCCGTTTTAGCCCCAAGAAATAGGCTGTCGCCAAAGTGATCTCCCACAGTACCATTCTCTCGCACCTTGTTTGAATCGTTATCTTTCTTTACAATATTTGGTGTTGTGTTTGCTCATTATTATTACTTTCCTATTTTCTTCGGGCTTCGTTTTCCGCAAGCAAGACATCACCGCTCCTGGTTTTCATCACAGCCGTTGATCTCTACCTCTCCGTTTAACACATCTGAAATTCGAGCCTATTTGGGCCTGAGTCATTGAGCCCATAAAAAACTAATAAAATTTTGAGTACTTTTTTCATCACCTTTCAAGAAAATATATATATATATATATATATATATATATATATATATATATATATATATATATATATTTATTTATTTATTTATTTATTTCTTTTGTTAAAGTTTGTCTTGTGTTGAATTGAAACTGAAAATAGAATTTTTTAAAGGAAATATAACTGAATATTTTCAAAAAAAAAAAGAGTTGAAATCAAAATCAAGACTTGGACGACAAACTTGTTAGAAGTTTATGCTGCTTGTGAATCCCACCTAAAAAGATGGTAATATTGTTTTTTCCAAAACAAGCTTAAAAATAACAAAAATGATCGCAGGGTAAGTAATAACAAGCCCAAATGACTATTTTCCACCCAAGGATGGATGCAAACTTAGTTTTTTATTTGTTAATTATTAAAAGTTTAAATATTTATTTGTCTGTTAAAATTTGTTATTACTGTCAAAAGTAAAATTCTTATTTATCAAAATATTTAAAAAAATTAAAAATTTATCTTATTTTTTCTCATAAATTAGTGTTTTTCTAGTCACCACTATCTGACGGTGACATTCTCCCTCTCTCTCGACTTCTCTCTCAATCTCACTTCATTTTTTATCATCACTGACTGATAAAGAAATTTCTTCGTCTCTAAACGAAGACGTAATTTGTCTTTGTCATCGTCTAGTTTCGTCGGTCGGTGATAACTAGAAATATAATGAGATTGAGAGAAAAGTTAAGAGAAAGGGATAACGTCATCGTTGCCCTGTTCAACAACTAGTAGTAGTAACTAGAAAAACCCTAGGGATAATTGTTAATTTTTTAAACTTTAGGTGAGAGAAAATTTATTAGATTTTTAAATTTAGAGATTATTTTTCTTAAATATTTTCATAAATATTAATTTTACTCGTGATAATAATAACATAATTTAATAGATAAATAAGTATTTAAACTTTTTATAATTAATAAATAAAAAATTAGATTTTCACCAAACCTCATGTGGGAAATATTCATTCGGGGTAATAACAATGTGCCTCATAGACATGCTACCATTATTGATACAGTTGATTTTCCACCGTTGATCACCACAAATTATTATTTTAAACTAATCAATATTATTAAAATTTAGAAAGAAGAGCTATGATTGTAGGCATAGGAAGCCTGCAAATCAAAATGACTAGGTTTCACCTATTGTTATTCAATTCTGATAAAGAGTTTCGTCACGAGAAAAGATAAAAAATGATATTTTAACATAAAGTAAAATCAATTATTTAAAAATATTTAATATGTTTACTTTTTTTCAATCCATAGGGTTAGATTCGAGCCGAGCTGAGTTCAGTTTGGCTCGGTTTTTTATAGCCAATTTGAGTTCAGTTCGAGTTCGATTCGACTTGTTTATGGCTCGATTCGACTCATTTTTTATATTAAAACGGTACCATTATATATATATATATATATATATATATATATATATATATATATATATATAGAGATCAAAATGATGTCATTTTGTATAAAAAATTAAAAAAAAATTACCGAGCCAGCTCGAGCTCGATCGAGCCGAGCAGAGCCCGACTCATTTCGGGCTCGAACCGAGCCAAGCCGAGCTCGAGCTCGAGCTGACTCGGCTCGAATCTAGCCTTATCCATACTATTTTTACATTTATTCTTTTTAATTTCCTCTTTTTTATTATTGTTTTTTTCTTTTCTTTCACTATTTTTTAAAAATAAATGTCAATTTTCCTCCTCTTATTTCTCACACTTATTTCTCATCACTCTCATTTTTTCATCTTCTTTTACCCACTCATTTCTTTTCAATAAATATTAATATATCTCTTTCTCTCCTTTCTTCCACTCATTTTCTAATTACATTTTTTTTCTCCCAATTATTTCTTTTCAATAAATGTCAATTTATCTCCTTCTTTTTTTTCTCCTACTTATTTCTTTCAAATGACTTCTTTCTTCCACCAATTTCATGTTAATTCAATTAAATATAAATCTAAATTTATTGAGAGGTTTTCTGTGATATCTTTAGATAAATCCCATATTGATAAAATATATGAGAGATGATAGGATTGTGTGCATATTTTGCACTACTTAGAGATGTTAAGTTTAGACTAGTTAAACAGTTATAAACTCTTTAAACTGTCAAGACATGTTTTATATTACAATACTAAAAAATAAAATCATGATAGACTGTATGTTCAAAGTAGATAATATATTAATAATAGATCGGACTATATTAGTGGTGAAAATGACTGAAAGAAAATTATAGTTGTTAGTTGTGTTATTGGTGATGATAATAAGAGAAAAAATAAAATGGTTAACATATTAGTGGTAAAGATGATGGAAGGAAAAAAAGAATGGTCAACGACAATGTTATTGGTAAAGATGGATTAAAAGAAAGAGAATAATCAGCAGTTGGCAGTGAAAATGATAAAAGGATAAAAATGATGGTTGACAATAATGTTATTGGTGAAGATGAACGGAGAAAAAGAAAATGATTGACAATTGGTGGCGAAATGTTGGAAGGAGAAAAATGATAATTGATAGCGATATTGTTAATAAAGATGAATAAAGTAGAAAAAGGATGGTTAGTGGTTGGTAGTGAAGACTCAAAGATGACGAGAGGGTAAAAAATAAAAAATGAAAATTTATTTTTTGAAAGAGAAAGGAACAAATTATAATCATAATTATTGAAGATAAATTGACCAATTAAATTTTTATTTTTGATAAAGATATTTTTATAATTTTAATAAAATTAAAGACATATTGATAATTGAAACTTGTATTAACTAGTGAGACATTTTCGTTATTATATTAAAAAGGATAAAACAGTAATTTGTTATTTCACCAACATGATTACTTTGTATGTGTAACATAATGAATGGTTTAAGAGTGTTAATTTGTTCAAAAAGGCTTGATTAAGGAAGAACAATTATTCTCCACTAAGGATTGTTGTAATAACATTTTCCACCTTTCAAGTTTAAAAACTTAAAAATTTCACCTACTCATTAAAGTTCAGTCTTTAG
The DNA here is from genome assembly GCF_011075055.1 of Mangifera indica. Classification (NCBI taxonomy): domain Eukaryota; kingdom Viridiplantae; phylum Streptophyta; class Magnoliopsida; order Sapindales; family Anacardiaceae; genus Mangifera; species Mangifera indica. The sequence continues at coordinate 11,520,725 of NC_058144.1, forward strand.
TTTTAATAATAGGGTATTTTCATCCATTTTCATAACACATAATATAAGGTTAATGTCATTTATAGCCCCAAAATACAAACAAATTTATTTGCGTCACCAACTTATAAATTCATCACTTAGACCACATCATCTTTAATTGAATTTAAAAAAAAAATCAAAATCCTAACCATCACTATTCCACGTAGCCCAAATAGTAATGTCAAGTGCGATCTCTATTACAACACACTTGGGATGATGCAACATAGTCGAAATTACAGCTATATGGTACAATTTGTCTAAATTGAATTGCATTAGAATATGTGCAAATTGGCTCGATCTCATCATTCTAGGTGCAATTCCAACTTGATTGCACTATCCTATGCATGAGATGGTCAAGATCACATGTGGTTAGTTTCACTGTTGTCGGCTTTTATTTTTTATTTTTATAGTTATTAACCTTAAAATTTGTATAAAACAAAGGTAAAAAAATATTTATCAAATGTTTAAGGGACAAAGTTTTAGGGAAATTAATTAAATTACCCTTTTTTCATGGGCAATAAAAAAATTTACCCTTAATTTTGGGGTTTAAACAAAAATATCCTAAATATTCAATAAAATACCAAAACTACCCTTCTTTTATTTTATATAAATCATATATTTTCCTTTATCTATTAACATATATAATTTTACTCATTATCTAAGAGAGATTTCTAGAGAGAGAAAAGAAGTTTGTGATCAGGATTTTAACCGATAAAAAAAAAGTTCATGATATTAAGATATTTATACATACTATAACTTCAATTGTTATTATTTTATTGATAATGCAATTATATGTAGTGTTTTATCTAATAAATTAGAGTTGTGTGTAACAATTAAATTAATACAAATTATAGAGGTATTTTGTAATTATTATTGTAGTAAGGGGTGAAATGATATTTTACGATAAAAAGTGTTAGAGGTAGTAGATAATACTTGGAGATAAAATGATATTTTACGATAAAAAGTGTTAGAGATATATTTGATAATATTTGAAGATAAAATGATATTTTATAATATAGGATAAAGTGATATTTTCAAAAATTAGTATCACATTAATCAAAGTATATTAATAGTCACAATATGTAATATAATTATAGAATAGGTGTAATTGTATAACAAAAATAAAATCACGAAATTCAAACTTAATAATAAAATAATGTAACACAAATCTGTAAATAGTATTTTTGATCATGATATTTATATTAATTATATATTTTATTATATGATTAATCTAAATTGCTAGATATGTTTCAATTAGATAGGGGAAAATAGATAGAAAAGGTTGATAATGTAATAAAATATATTGGAGGTAATAAGAAATTGATTAAAATTTTATAACACACAACATTTGAGGGATTAATTCAAATGGTGAGCGAAAAATGTAATATAGATTGAAGGATATTTAACATTCAGATAAACATGAAACTAAGACATCTTGACGATGTTATCCCTATTAAAATTTTAAATGATGAAGATGTTGAGGTTTTTAATGGTTTGTTTAACCTCTTTAAAAAATATGTTCCAGTTTTTGTAACAACTATAGTTAATGATAATAATTATAAGGTTCAACAAACAGATGAAGATTTACAAGGTGGTGAGTCAAGTAGTTTTTCAGAAGATCAGGAGATTAGTTTAAAAGAAATTCAAAATATCAAGATCAATTCAAAACAAGAATTTTCTGAAGAAGACTTTGTATACTTAAATGATGTTCATGTTGATATATTATATAATGCAGATGAATTTGTTCGTGGTAACAAAGAAAAATTTCCAGATTGGAGTGAATTTTGATGGGAAGGTTATGATGATATTCTCATTGAGGCACTAGAGTTCTAAGAAAAGACACACGTTAATGAAGATATTAGATGTACAAGTAGTTTCTCGTAAACAAATCCTGATGGTGAAAATATTCGTATTGATGCATTTTATTGGTACCACCTTTTTTTGACTAATCATCTATATCCAGAAACCCAAGAGCACAAAGAGATAGTGATTCGCCAAAAATTGATATATTATTTTCAAGTAAAAAACATATCATTGATATAATAACTTGAGATGCTCTTGAGAGAAGATATCAGTTTAAAGTGCACAAGTCAAACACACTCAAATGAGAGGTCAAATGTTTGTAATGAACAATGTAAGTGGCGTGCACGGGCAATTAAGGTGGGGGGAAATAATAGTTTTGAATTACGTCATATGGATAGCCAACACACATGTTTTAGAGATAAAATATTATCTTATCATAGGCAAGTGGGTGCCCGAGCTTTAGGGCAAATTTTGGGGACGAGATTTATATTGATTGATTGGGTTTATTGACCAAAGGAGATCATTATGGATATAACAGATCGATATAAAATTGATATATCATATGCACAAACATGGTGGGCACTTCAATCATTGAGGGGCATACTAGAAGAGTTGTTTATTTTGTTGCTAGAGTATTATTACAATTTACTATATTATAATCTGGGAATTGTGATACATACATTAACAGATGAGCATGAACAATTTAAATACTTTTACATGACATTAGGTTGTAGTATTCGTGCATTCCAACAAGATATTCGATTAGTTGTTTATATTGACGCTGCCTTCTTAAAGGGTAAATATCTGGGTTAATTATTTATTATTATTGCATTAGATAGTAATAATTAGATATACCTATTGGTTTTGACATCAGTCCTAAGGAAAATCATGACACATGATGTTGGTTTTTAACAAAATTAAAGAATTATTTGGGTGAGATATCTCATTAACAATGACTTCAGATCGACATGTCAGTATATTATCTGTAATAGCTAAAATATTCCCAGGTGTGCACCATAGCTATTGTCGTCATCACCTCTATTGTAACATGTGATCTAAGTATAATAAAAATGAAAAAGTCACGTAAATGTATTGGAAAATAGCTAAGACATACACGAAGTATGAATTTCAAGAGATAATGAAGTCATTGTCTCATATACGCCCTAATGCAATAGTGTACCTATGTGAGGTAGGTTTCGATTGATAGGCAAGGGCATATTTTTTAGGGCATAAGCACAATATAATGACTACCAATATCGCTAAGTCATTTAATACACTTATCAGACATGCTTGAGGTTTACCCATTATTATACTTATCAAGTTCATTAAAGGTACATTACAATAATAGTTTTATAAAAGGAGAAATCATGCAAGTAAGTATATATTCAAATTATAACATGTTATAAATGTGTTTATGTATACTTATACTTAATTACTTACTATATATGTTTGTATTTATATGATTTATAGATGTTTGCACTAGTCTAATAACACTTGGCCAGAGGAAAAAATTGTCAAACATATACAAAAGTCTTCAAACTTAGAGGTGCGTCTTATTATATCAGAACGGTACGAGGTTCTTTGTAGTGGCCAATATGATGGTGTGGTCAACCTTGTGGAGCCGATATGTACATATACAAAATTTCAACTATCACAAATTCCTTACATTCATGTCATTGTTATTGCAGATATATGAAGCTTACCACATGTGTTCAATGGGTGCATCTATACTACAGTACTGTTTTTTACCATACAATTTACATGGAAGCCATTAATCCATTAAGAGACCAATCAGATTGGATTCGTGCAAAGGAGGCAAACATTATCCATCCACCATTCATCCATCGTCATTATACGGAACATCCAACAAATAAAAATAGATGTCCTTCACAAGGATAAGTTTTTAAACAACTTATTTATAACAGATGTTATAAACCTGGACATATAAGATAGAACTGCAAGAATCTTATTTCGATACCTAATTCTGTACTATCAAGTTTAAGAAGTAAAAAGAAAGATAGAAGATAACTGCACTTATAATTGTACTTATTTATTTTTAATATAAAAGTTGTGATTATACTACATTAGTGTTGTCGTTCCCCCAAGGCCTTTGCTAGAAAACATAACTCAAATTGACATATGTAACTAACTTACGCTCGTGAAAATATGTATCTTAGATCCGATTTGTGGCCTTCGATGAAATATACATGTCAATATCCAATATATGACTAAATCAAAAGTCTCACATAATGGCAAACTCATAAGGACTGAAATCTCACGTCAATTTCATTAATTCAAAACCATAACTCATTGCTCGAGTTTGCCTTATTTACTACTCTTAGGATGAAGGAGTGTATTAACACTCCACTAAATTGGCTATTCTTAAGGTCGAGGAAGTGTCCAAAATAGGTACGCCAAAACATTTGTAACTGTCGCTCTGTTAATATTTTCTTAATCACGACTCCCACATCTCTATATCCACGGGTAATAACTTGAGCTTTGAAGTATTTTTCAATAAAGAATCTCATTTAATCCTTTCCCTCATCCATTTTTCTCTTTTGTCGAGCTTCTTGTAAAAAAATTAAATTACAACAATATCAATTTTATATTATAAATGATTTAATTCTGAGCATAGATGTATTATTAAAAAAAAACAGATATCAAATTCGAATTTTACACATAAAAAAACTTTAAAATGCAAAAATTTCAATTTGCCTCTCATATGAAAAATATAAAAAAAGCCCATAATTTTGAAAAAAATTCATTTTGCCCTACCAAAACTCACCATGCGAATTCATGTGGTGGAAAACTTTGAAAAAAAGCATTTTGCACCCCACCATGCAAATTCACGTGTCAACCACACAAATTCGCGTGTTAACGAATTTTTCAAAATTAGAAATCTGGCCCACTACACTATTCATTATTTAAAAACTAGCATTTTGGCCCCCAGCCACACGAATTCGTGTGGTCCAAAAAATTTGAAAAATATACAAAACCTCCTTGTCTCCATGAAATCTCACCACATGAACTCGTGTGGTTAGCAAAACATTTATGTGGTGACTGTCGATCTCGTGTGGTGAGATTTCACCTCGTAAACTTCATTTTTTAAATATCATTTCATCCACAATCAACTCTATAAGTAATATAATACAAAAGCCTTAAAAAAATTGATCAAAATCAACAACAAATTAAACAATTTCATCAAATCTTTCAATTTGAAACTTTAACTGTAAACACCCAAATACCGTATCCAATCCACAAAATCTTTCATTCAAATATATAAAAACTTAATAAGGATTATTTTACTAACTTTTTTATCTATTTTCATCCTAAGAAATGCTGCCAAATTTTCTTGAGAAAATTGTCGAAGAGAGTTTGCATAATCGGCACACAAGGGACGTGTTTTCGTGTGGTTGAGAAAGAAAATTCATCGTTTTCTTCGATTTTGACATAAAGGTTATTTTCGTCTTCACAGTAAAATAAGGCATTTTTGTTTAAAATTCAAAAAGTTGGGCAATTTCATTTTCCACCCCTAATTTTTGGGTAATTTAATGAATTTCTCAAGTTTTTATTCAACTTCAATAAACACATCAAAGAAATAATGAAGAATATTTTTATATTTTCAACAATTGTGACCTGTAAGTTAACAAATTTTACTAACAAAATTTGATGATTGGTGGCAAACTAACTTTTTAAACTTGAAGGTGTGAAAGGTCATTATAGTAAACCTTGGGTGGCAAATAATTGTTCTGTCGATAGATTAGATTGAAAAAGCACTTATACAAAATTATTACAAACTTTCTATTAAGATTATGGGTATCTATATCTTACAATATGATATGATATAATAAAATATAAATAGAAGATAATATGTATCAAATTAACATAATATGATATATATTCTATAATATGATATACATTACCGATATAGATCAATACATGTTTTAGAGAAAATAAAATATAATATGGGTGTATAAAGAAGTTTTAAATTTTTAGGAATGTTTATAATTTTTTTTTAAATGTTGTAGTGTTAATTAAAATTTTTTATTATATTATTTTTTAAAATATGATTAAAAAATTTGATTTTTGATACGCATTTGGATTAACATTATTAAGATTGAAAAAAGACTTTTTTACCTGTGAAAACCCTAAACATTTAATCTTTCCCTCACAAACGCAGTTGGCCTTACTGTTGCCAACGATCCATGGCGTCGCTTGTGGCACTGTTAAAGGTGCTTCAAAGCAGCTATGAGAGTCTCCCTACCGCATTTTTAGAGGCCACAAGCAGCCTGGCAATGTCAATAAAGTCGAACGAGGCCTTGTATTGTAGCAGTCACTTGACGCTAGATTTGACCTTAAAGGCATTGCTTTAAGTTGATTTATGCCTTGGGACAACATCGAAAGCCGAATTTGACCTTGCAAACTGCAAAGCCGCAGAGTTTGGACCTAGCCTTGTACATCCCTTGGAGATTGGGAATGAAAAAAGAATTTCAAAAGGTCCGAAATACCCTTAAAAAAATTAAAACTCAATGATCCCTCAATTAATTACCTTTATTGATTAAAAAGTAACTCAACGTGTGCCAAAACCACATTTTTAATTAGACCTACCCGTGCATGTTTTCAAACCGTATTTGTATTTTATCGATTCAAATTTTTTATCAAAGATCTTTAATTTTAATTTGATTTAAATTAAAATTTTTTATTCTAAATTAAACTTTTTAATATTCGAATTAACCTAAGTCGATCTGATTTAAATTAAAATTATTTATTTTTTTCACTCTTTAAAATTTTTTATCATTTTAATTTATTTATTAAATTACCCAACCTATTATTAATAAAACATACAATACAATATTTTATCTTGTTTACAAATAATCTAAAAATTACATACTAAGACTTTTAAAATATGTCAATAATTTAACTAATCAAATCATATTTTTATTACTTAACAATAAAATAAAATATTTAAATAAAAATAAAAAATAATATGAGTAATTACAATTATATACAATTTATAAATATTTTAATTATTGTTGATATCATCTTTCAACATTTCTATAATTTATCAAAAAAACTATGCGTGTACACTTTTGGTACATAATTTGGATATACAGATAATATGTCATTATGTGATTAGATGATTTTAAATTAAAGATAAAATAACATTTGATAACATGATGAGACAACATTTGTGTACTCAAATTGTGTACCAAAAGTGTATCTATATAATATTGCTCATAATTTATTTCTAATAAATTCTATTAAAGTATCATTTTTCTAAAACATTCAAGTCAATTCATATCATGTTAGGTTACTTTTTTTTAACCCTAACATTATTCAATTTAATTTTGAGTTGTGTTAGGTTGATCCGAAATAAATTTTATGTCAGAAAAACTTAACTCTAACTGATTTTTTCATATCTTATCGTATCGAGTTAATAGATCATGTTAAAAATTATCAACGCTACTTCTAATAGAGTAAAATTATATATTAATAATGAATATGATATATAATGATATTATTATCAATATATAAAATAATATTCATTATTAACATATATTGCATGGTTTTGAAAATCAAATCAGAGCATTTAGTCTGATTAGTTGAACTAAGATTTGTTAACCAAAATAGTTTTAATTCGCTTAAAAACTATTTTTAAAGTTAAATCACTTTAGATTATATCGAATCATTCAAATTGCTCAGTTAAATTAGACAAAAAACAGGGTTTGGCCCAATCAATATAAAAGATAATTTTTTAATAAAAAATTTGGTACTAATTGAATCTAATACCTTATCTATTAATTTTAAACATATATAACATCAAATTAAGTGTATTTAATACTAAAATATTTCAGATTATATATTTAATAATAAATTATATAAAATTATTTTGAATATTATTTTTAAATAGTTTACCGGTTCAACTATTGGTTAATCGATCCAATCATCAGTTGAACTAGACCATTCTCTCTATCGAATTAATATATGATCCGATTATGAAAATATTAGTATATTGTTTTATCAATAAAACTATGTATATTCATTTTTGATACATAAATATATACATATTTATATTTAACATCATATGATTAGGTGATTTTAAATTAAAAATAAAATAATATTTAATTATATAATAATATATAAATATATGTAAAATAATATATTCGATATAAATACATATAATATTGCTTTTGTTTTATAATTTCTAATAATTGTAAAACCTTATATAAATCACGCTTTCATTGTAACTAATTGTACGGAGGTTTTTGCAAATATTCCTTTGAAAAGATAAAAAGATTTTATACCGAAATTCTAGGGTTTTCCATGCAATTTCCACTATTTTTAAGGGTATTGTAAAAAAAGTTGGCGTTGGCACGCACGCCAAAAGGTTTTCATGATTAACTAATTTCTTTTTTGGATAATTTTTTAAGATGAATATAATTTAAACATAGAAACATTTTCCTTTTAGATTGGTAGAAATTTAAGAGAATTGACCTGCCATCCAACCTCTCTCTACAAGCATCGCTACATTAATGCTTCTACTATGTATCTTAATCAATCAAACCATCATAGCATTTTAAATTCCTCATAAATTAACAACAAAATATAGACTAATTTTGTATTTTGTCTTTCACGGGCCCGACTTAGTCTCAGCAAAAGCCATAAAGCTCCTCCAGCAGGCGGGACCAACCCACTTTTTTTTATTCCATTAACCGAATTATCATTAACGCTAGGCCAAAAGTCTTATTCCCACCCAAGGTTTTGTGAAATTACAAACTTTAAGTGGTTAACTTTTAAAAATCTAAATATCTATTATTTTAATAAAAATCACTGTTAAAGTTATAGATAAAAATATTATTTAACTAAAAATATTTTAAAAACTAAAAATTTATTATATTTTCCTTTTTTAGTTTAAAAAATTTAATAATTTCTCCCTACACAAAGTTTAAAAAGTGACTATTTACCCCCCTAGAGTTTACATTTTTTTCTAGTTTCTTCTTTCAGCAATCGGAGTGACCTTCCCACCCATTTTATGTTGGTGGTCGAAGAAGAAGGAAGGATGACAACGAGAGATGCTTGGATGACATTGAGAGACGAATCGCAACAAAGCAACGAAATGTTCCAAGCATCATCTTGTCATTGTCTAACCACCATGAAGCGAAAATGAATTAAGCATTGTTTGATGGAAGATGGGAGATGAATCGCATGATAGATCTTTTACTCGTGATTGAGATCGGTTGCCCTTCGAGCATTAGACGAAGAAAAAAGTTAATCTCCTTTCCTTCTTCTTCGACCGCTAACAAAAGATGGGTGGGAAGATCGACTCTGATCGTTGAAGAAGAAACTAAAAAAAATGCAAACCTTAAGAGAAAAATTGTCACTTTTCAAATTTTTGGTAAGAGAAATTACTAGATTTTAAAATTAAAGGAGAAAATATATAAATTTTTAGTTTTTTAAATATTTTTGACTAAATCACATTTTTACTCTTAACTCTATTAGTGATTTTTAAAAAAAATATGAATATTTAGGTTTTTTAAAGTTAATGAATAAGAATTTGAGATTTCACCAAACTTTGGGTGAGAATAAGTCTTTTGGCCTTAACATTAAAAAACCCTAGAATACGTATATGATGTATGAAAAAAGAAAAAGGCCAAAGGACTTATTCCCACCCAAAATAGGTTGTTTTTCTAAATTTCCACCTATAATTTTGAAAATCTCAAATACTTATTCATGAGATTAGTTTTAAAGACAAAATCGTCATTATATCTATAATATTAAAAATAAACTAAAATTTAATCTTTTTCCTCCCTGTCTCCGTAAACCCTAAAAACTAAAAATTTTATTTTAGGTCAAGTTTTAAAAATGACTTTTTCTCCTAGGGGTTTAGTTTTCAATCTCCACCATCATCATTAGAGATAAAGAGTCCCTGACGTATCACTATGCTCCGATGGTCTATTTCCTTTTCTTTGGAACTCTAATCAATGAAAACCTCATATAAGAAGATGATTGTCTTCCCAAACAAAATCTTCATAAGTCAGATTTCTAGAGGAAGGGAGAGAGACCACTAAACCATGGTGATGGATCGAAGACTCTTCATTGTTGGCAATCGTGATGGGGATTGAAAACTAAACTCTACGGGAAAAATGTCATTTTTTAAAACTTATTTTAGGGGAAAAACTTTTAGTTTTTAATATTTAGGGAAAAAAATAGATTTAATTTTAAAGAGTTAGAGTTTTGTTAACTTTAACTGTCTATGAGTAAATATTTAAAATTTTTAAAATTAAGGGATAAAAGTATGATAAAACAAAATACTTTGGATGGGAACAAGTCCTTTGGCCAAAGTAAAATGTTATGTTGCCTGTAAGTTAACGGACGGTACCCCAACACCAGCCATAAAAAAAAAAGCCAAACTGAACATTTCTTTCCTCAACAACTCAGAGCACAACTCAGCGGCAGCAATTTCTCTTTCTCACCCATGCATAGACAATCTCTAGGCTCGCCGGTCTCCAAGCTCCACATCCATGGTGGCGAACTTTCTAAAGAAGATTCTCGTCTAACTGAACTCGTTTCTTCATCTTCTTCTTCACTGTCCGACGATGATCAAAGCAAGACGACGAAGCCTCGCCGCTTCTCTATCTCGCCGCCACCTGCCTCATTGTCTTCTCAGTTTAAATCCGAAAATCTCGTTCACGTCATTCCTCTTCTCACTCTCTTTTGCTTTCTTGTCCTTTATCTCTCCTCACACTCGCCTTCTCAATCAGGTAATTTTTGCTTGTTTTCTCAATCCATGGCTTCCGTTCATTTAGCCTCAGGTTTTGTTTGTCTCTAACAGTTTGATTATTTTATGTATTGTGGTTTCAGATTTGGCTCAGTTTAACGGATTCAAGCGGCCCTCAACGCGTATAGGTATAAAGATAATGTAGCTTCAATACAAGTTGTTGTTTTGCTTTCTGGAAGCATGTTTATTGCTTTCGCTAATTTTTTAATCTGTTTTCCGATTGTAGATTCCAGTCAAATGGAAGATGTCAACCGATTTGTTGAGCTGCGGAGAGGCGATTTTTTGGCGATTGGAAGTCTCAGAAACTTACAAAAGATAGAAAAGCACGCCCCAAAATATCGCCCCCACAGAAAAATCGCCGATTTTTAATTCACATTTCCCGTTTCATAATCTCTCTCTACTCTGCTGCAGCTCCGTCTCATCACTCTCGCAAGCGAGATAATCTTCTTACAACTTTCCCACGTGTGAAATAATACAAAGTCGTTTTTTATGACTTATGAAACATTTCGCTCGATTTATGACGCTTTTTTTACTGTTTTTATTGTGTAAATCTTATGTAAAGGGAAAAAGAAAAAAAAAATAGAATTTGTCGATAATTTTAATTTTATGTTGAAAGACCGCCGTTTAACTGTCTGGGCCGTTTCGTACTGCAACCTTCTGTTCGGAAGACAGCTGGAAAGATGTCGTGGTGGAACAGAGCGCATTAACAACTCTTAAAACACTCTTCTGTGACTACTCTAACGGTCAAACATATGTTGGTTCGGTGATGCCTCCATTATCTATTTACACGTGTAATTTATAGTATTGCATTTTAATTTAAGATAATTAAGTTATTTTACATTTTTCATTTGGTATTCTTCTCTTTAATGTTTGTTAATAAAAAAAATCATTTTTTAAATCAAATTAAATTGAATTCATTGTTTTGTCAGCCATTAATTATTATTTTGTTTTTGTATTAGTGTTAATATCTATAATAATTATTATTAGAAGTCAAAAGTTTTAGGTTTTGGAATATAAAAACTCTACAGTAACTGGTGATGGGAAACTTTCAACGTCCAGATTCTTCTAACTGATTGATTAACAAGTAATAATATTAAACACAAATAGAATAAGGTTTCTTATAAGTAATTTCATAATTTCATAAGGATTATATACATAGCTTTCTCAAATAGGTTTGTACGCGTGTTACAAGTGAACAGAGTACTAAAGACAAAGTGATGACGTAAATGTGACGGTCACGGTAGAAATTTTCACCTCGGATTCTCATTGTTTTTGACTTTTGACAGTTGATGATCAGATCATTGTAATTTTATTATGATAATCACATGCGACGACATTGTGACAGGTGTCATCATAGCGCACTACTTGTTTCATGATTAAGTGGAATTTACATTCGTTGGACCCACCGAAAAATATGATATTTATGTAGTAGGTCCACCGGAAGTCATAAAAGAAAAACTGTATTTTAAAGGCTATGACCATAGATGCTGATGTAATGCATCACGTCCATTCGACCTTCCGTTGAGGTTGAGTTGTGTGTGATGGACGGTGTGTGATTGGTTTGGATATTTATTACTTAGCTTGTA